>NC_038047.1:9082371-9701658 GCF_002211085.1 Panicum hallii | reverse complement strand
AAACTGGCCTGAAGAGCGTCCAGAATCTACGATCGACCTGCTGTCTCGTGTCACCGGGAACCACTCCTCCTCCTGTACACTCCACCTGAGCCTCTTGACCTTCGCCGCATTGGCCTTGGTCAAGTTCTGGAGCAGCACACCTGGCTCCAGACGCACGACAGTGTCCATGCGGAACACTGCGCGCTCGGCCGCTAGGGCCTCGGCTCGTCGAGCTGCTGCTGCTGCTGCTGCGGACCTGCGAGGCTCCTGTGGCTGGTGGCCTCCTCACGTCCTAGGTCGGTGCGACGCTCGGTCGCAGGTGAAGTCTCCTCTGCGGGGGACGTCTGCCGGGTGCGGCCAGAACGTCGTAGAGCTGGTGACTGCTGTGTACCCTGCCCCTGAGACTGCTCTGACTGCTCTGACTCTGAAACTGAATCGACTCTGCCGCTGAGACTGACTGCTCTGACTCTGCTGCTGCTGCGGCTGTGGCTCTGGTGGCCCTGGCACCTCTGACTCGGTCCATCCCTCTGCCTCTGCCTCTGCCCCTGGCTGCCGGATCCCTGATCGCGAACGGACGAGCACGGCCAGACGCCTGCTCCTCGGCGGCCTTAGCCACCATCTCGGCCCTCTCGGCCTCTCTCGCTGCGCGAGTCCGCTTGCGAGCGGGCTCCTCAACCACGATCTCCTTACCCTTCCTTTTGTCATGACCCATCTCGACACAGTGAGTAACACGGACGCGACGATGCGGTGACAAGCGGGCGACGCGGTGATGCGCGGGTGGCACAGTGATGAACGGGCGGCGCTGCGGTGGAGGTGATGCAATGTGGTGCAGGTGGCGCGCGGTGGAGCTGCAAGGCGGTGATTTGGCGTGGCAACGGCGCGGGCGCAGGCGGCAGTGAGGTAAAGGACGGTGGCGGCGGCGCGGGCGCTGGTGACGGTGCGTGGACGCGTACGGGCGCGGGCGCGGGCGCGGAATGCGGCGGATGGTGATGAGCTGACGGCGGCGTACGGACGGCGAGCGGCGGCGGATGGCGACGGCAGTAGATGGCGGCGGACGGTGGCGGCGGTGTCGGGAGCGAGGGCGAAGGCGAGGGGACGAGCAAAACACGAGCGGGAGTGTGAGGTCGTAACCAGTCAAGAGAGGAATATGACATGTGACCCCGCAGTTTTTCTTATCGCCGGTTGATCCGACGCTTAGGTTTGAACACCGGTTGATTGCGTCGGTGTAGTTTACCAGAAACTCTGCCAAACCTGTATCTGTACGCCGGTTGAACCGATGATTTGAAAAGTGAACTCGTCGGTTGAACGATGCAAATAACAGCTGATTTTCAGGTCAGAATTGTGTTCTGTTCATCGGTTGATCCGATGCTGCAAACTTTGTATACGCCGGTTGAACGCCTGAAATGACTGAGCTGTGGCTGACACTTAGTAACGCCGGTTAAACCGATGGGTATAGATCCATAGAACGTCGGTTTAACCGGTGAACCCAAAAACCCTCTCTCAGCTCACTTTTCTATGCTAAGTCCAATGAACTTATAAGATTCAACTAAACTCAAGTTAATGGACTTGCATAGGCGACTTTACCCCTCAAAATAGGATAGCTTAATAACTTAAATAGTTTTTTCTTTTCAAAATCAAGGATAAGTCGCAAGAGAGACAAAGCGCCAAATTAAAATGTATGAGCCATGTCATAGGAATATTGAAGGAGAAAAGCTTCAAACTCACAATGACATTGCTCACTAGGCAATAACGCACCTAACACTTTACTCTCTTCACTTCTCATGAATTAAGATCTTGCATGTAAAACAAGTCTCATCTTCATCAAGTGATCTCCTTTGTGACTTTTACGCATGCAATGATAATGCAAATTACAAACACATGCGAAAGAAAGGTAAACATGAGATGCACAACTATATGACAAGAAATGCATAGCGAGAATTTAAGATCTACTTGTCAAGTTTGATCCCCACGGAAAGCTTCATCATGATGAGCCTTTCTACAAGCCTAGAGGAAAACAAGTGGACCACCACCTCTAGCTAAACCCTTGCTCATCACTATCTTGCCATGGTTAGACAAGTGTCCTATATGTATGCATTTTCTATATGACATGGCAACTTACATGACGTTTGCCGCATCTAACACATTTAGCTCATTTCTTAGCCTAACAAAGGTACTCTCGTCTAAAGGTTTTGTGAAAATATCCGCCAATTGTTCCTCGGATCTCACACCTTGAAGGGAAATGTCCCCCTTGGCTTCGTGATCACGCAAGAAGTGATGGCGAATATCAATGTGCTTTGTGCGAGAGTGTTGAACCGGATTCTTGGCAATTTTTACGGCACTTTCATTGTCACAAAGGAGTGGTATTCTTCCTAGTTTCACACCAAAGTCCAAAAGGGTTTGCTTCATATATAGAATTTGGGCACAACATGCACCGGCAGCTATATATTCCGCTTCCGCGGTGGACAGAGCCACGGAATTTTGCTTCTTACTCGACCAAGAAACTAGAGAACGCCCAAGCAAGTGGCAACCCCCGGAGGTACTCTTGCGATCGACACGGCTTCCGGCAAAATCCGAATCCGAGTATCCCAAGAGATCTAAGCTAGCGCCTTTGGGGTACCACAAGCCTATGCTAGGAGTGTGCTTGAGATACCGAAGGATCCTATTCATAGCAGAAAGATGTGATTCCTTAGGGTTAGCTTGAAAACGGGCACACAAGCACACACTAAACATTATATCGGGCCTAGATGCGGTAAGGTAAAGCAAAGACCCTATCATAGAGCGATAGAGGGATTGGTCAACCGGTTTACCGTCCACATCCAAGTCGAGATGCCCATTTGTTGCCATGGGTGTCTTGATTGGCTTACATTCATCCATCTTGAACTTCTTCAAGATATCTTTAGTATATTTTTCTTGATAAATGAATGTCCCTTCCTTCATTTGTTTGACTTGAAAACCAAGGAAGAAGGTCAATTCGCCAATCATGGACATCTCAAATTCCCTAGACATCATGGTAGCAAACTCATGGCTTAGCAAATCATTAGTTGAGCCAAAGATAATATCGTCAACATAAATTGACAAATGAAAAAATCCCCGTTGACGTCTTTTGTGAACAAAGTGGTGTCCACCCTCCCGATCTTGAAACCTTGCATGATTAGGAAGTCACGAAGTCTCTCATACCAAGCCCTTGGAGCTTGTTTGAGTCCATAGAGTGCCTTGTGCAACCTATAAACATGGTTAGGATTCCTCGGATCTACAAACCCGGGAGGTTGCTCAACATAAACAAGTTCGTTAATAAAGCCATTTAAGAAGGCACTTTTCACATCCATTTGATATAACTTGATATTATGATGCGAAGAGTAAGCAAGAAGAATGCGGATAGCTTCAAGTCTTGCGACCGGAGCAAAAGTTTCACCAAAATCCAAACCTTCGACTTGAGAAAACCCTTTTGCCACAAGTCTTGCTTTGTTGCGTACCACCACCCCATGTTCATCTTGCTTGTTTCGAAAGACCCACTTTGTGCCGATGATGTTCTTGTCTTTCGGAGGAGCTTCGAGGACCCATACTTCATTGCGGGTGAAATTGTTCAACTCTTCTTGCATGGCCATCACCCAATCCGAGTCCTCAAGTGCTTCCTCTATGCTAGTGGGTTCAATACAAGAAACAAACGAGTGATGTTCGCAAAATGAAGCATACTTAGAGCGAGTTCTTACTCCTTTGGAAGGACTACCAATGATTTGACCAATTGGATGATCCTTGGAGATGCGACCATGCTTCACTAGCGGTATTTGCGTGGATGCTTGTTGGGGTGGATCATGAGTGACTTGTGCTTGTGGTGGAACATTTTGCTCTTCTTGTTCTTGGACTTGGGGTGTTGGCGTTGACACATTTTCTTGGGGTAGTGGATCAACTTTATCTTGATCTTCATTCGCTTGGGGTGCCGTGGAGGTGTTTGGTAAAGATGAGGAAGTTCCTCCCCCTTGATCATTGTCTTCATGCACCTCTTCCGGCTTGATATCCCCAATGGACATCTTCTTTAAGGCTTCTTCAATCTCTTCATCCCCTACATTTTCATAGCCAACAACCTCCTCTTGGGAGCCATTAGATTCATCAAACTCCACATCACATGTTTCTTCAACTAACCCGGAGGTTTGATTGAATACTCTATATGCTTTGGAGTTTGATGCATAACCAAGAAAGAAACCCTCATCACATCTATTTTCAAACTTACCGAGCCTTTTCTTCTTATAAATGAAGCATTTGCAACCAAAGACTCGAAAGTATGATATATTTGGTTTCCTCCCGGTGATGAGCTCATATGGAGTTTTCTTGAGGAGTCGGTGAGGATACACACGGTTGGATGCATGACACGCCGTATTGATTGCTTCCGCCCAAAACTTCTCGGACGTGCCATAATCATCCAACATTGCTCTTGCTAGGGTGATGAGTGTCTTGTTCTTTCTTTCCACCACACCATTTTGTTGGGGCGTGTAGGTGGCGGAAAACTCATGTTTGACTCCTTCTTCATCGCACCATTCTTCAATCTTCATATTTTTGAACTCGGTGCCGTTGTCACTCCGAATCTTCACGATTGGGGAATTATATTCCCTTTGAGCTTTTCTTGCAAATGTCTTGAAGATTTCCGGAGTTTCACCCTTATCGCCTAGAAACATGACCCAAGTGTAACGTGAAAAATCATCAACAATTACTAGGCAATAGAGGTTACCACCAATGCTCTTGTATGAAGTTGGACCAAAGAGATCCATGTGTAGTAGCTCGAGCGGCTTGGAGGTAGACAACATCGTCTTGATAGGATGATGAGTTGCAACTTGCTTCCCGGCTTGACATGCTTTGCATAGCTTGTTCTTGTCAAAAGTGACGTCCTTTATGCCGGTGATCATCCCTCTCTTGTGGGCTTTCTTGAGGTTGCTCATGCCAATATGAGCAATTCTTCTATGCCAAAGCCACCCAAGAGACGACTTGGTGAAGAGGCAAGTCATGGTGCTTGTTTGCTTTGAAGAGAAATCCACCAAATAGATATTGCCATGCCTAAACCCCGTGAATACCAATGACTTGTCTTTTTCATGAGTCACTACAACACCATTCTTGTCAAAGGCACACGTTAGTCCAAGATCACACAGTTGTGCAATAGAAATGAGGTTAAAACTAAGTGCTTCTACAAACAAAACATTTGAAATGGATAAATCTTTTGAAATTGCAATTCTACCCAAACCTAAGACTTTCCCCTTTGAGTTATCACCATAGGTGACATGTTCATGATCGCCGGGGTCTTCAAGTGAGGTGAACATGCTATCATTGCCGGTCATATGTTGAGAGCAACCGCTATCAAGTACCCAATGTTTTCCACCGGCTTTGTAGTTCACCTACACACATGAGAATTTATCTTTGAGTTTTCGGAACCCAAACAAGCTTTGGGCCTTGCACATGTGTGACAAGAGCTTTTGGGACCCAAAGTTGCTTGGGGAGCTTCTTCTTCGACTCCTTAGCAATTTTGCCAATGAACTTGGCCTTCACCTTGCCCTTCACTTTACTCAAGAGAAAATGATTATTTTGAAACATTGATGAGTAATTCTTGGGTAATTTAGGAAGAGGACGTGATGGTAAAGTGCACTCCCTAGTGTGGTGCCCGGTGACTTGGCAATGTTGGCAATATGACCCAACTTCCTTGATGAAGCTTGTCTTGATCTCCGGAGAAGGAATTGTAGCCATGTTTGGCTCCGGAAATGAACCAAGACCTCTCTTACCATAGTCACGGGCATTGTTAAAGAGAATCTCCTTGTGGATGTATTCTCCCCTTGAGAGTTTCTCCACACTACTCTTGAGGCTTGCCACTTGATCCATCAATTCCTTTTCCCTAGAAGAGGCAAGCTTGGGCACAACATTAGTGGCATATGCATCAATGAGTAGGTCATCACATGAAGTAGAAGCATTGACCTTTTTATTAACAACTTTCTCAAGACTTGGGTCAATTACTTCATAAGCAAATTCAAGTTCTTGATACTTGTGAGCCAACTCCCTATGCTCTTGTTTGAGCTTTTTGTGGCTCTCTTCAACTTGCTTAGCAAGTACAAGTGACTCATTGTGCCTTTTGAGCAAGTCATTGTACTTACTAAGTAAGTCGGAGTGGGCAAGCTCTAACTTGGCATGAGTGCTCTCAAGAGTTTTGACTTTGCCCTTTTCCCTCTTGATTACGGATGTATACTCATTGATGAGGTTAGTAAATTCATTAGGATCAAGCTCTTCATCACTATCATCTTCACTATCTACCTCACATACCTTGGTGTTACCTTTTGCCATGAGGCACATAGGAGGGGAGGTAGAGAAGGTTCTTCATTGGTGAGGGCGATGGTGACAATGTCTTCTTCATCACTTGAGTCTTCGCTTGATGAGACATCGGTCACCCACTCTTGTTTCTCCACCAAGAAACTTTTCTTGGTGTGCCCTTTCTTCTTTGGGAAGAGCTTAGTCTTCTTGTCATGGGTCTTCTTCTTCCCAAATCTCTTGTTTTTGTTCTTCCTCTCCTCTTCTTCATCATCGCTTGAATCATGGCGATGCTTACTCTTGTTATCCTTGCTTCTTTTGTCCGGCTTGGGGCAATTTGGACGGATGTGTCCTTTTTCGCCACAATTGTAGCAAATCTTGTTCTTGACATCCATTGGCCGGAACATTCCCTTCTTGGAGTCAAAGTTGAAACCCTTCTTATTGATCTTCTCATTCAAGCGTGTGAACTTTCTCATCATGAGAGCAAGTTCTCCATCATCTTCAATATCGGATGAGCTCTCATGATGATCATCTTCTTCATTGCTTGAGCTTGAGTCTTGTTTGACCATCTTGAGCTTGCGGGATTTGTTTGTCTTGGTCTTTAGAGCAATTGACTTGCTTGATGTTGGCTCTTCGGTCATACCAAGAATGCTCATTTCATGTGCGCGAATTTCGCCCACAAGTTCTCCAACTTCCATTGCGGCGAGATCCTCCTTTTGAAGCATAGTATTGATAATGTTATACTTGGGCTTCGGGAGTAGCATGAGGATCTTGCGGTTGATGGATGCACTGTCAATTTTGGATATTTCAAGTGCATTAATGTCCTTGACAATGACATTCAAGCGAGAATACATATCATTGCAATTTTCATGAGCTAACATTTTGAAGGAATCATACTTAGCTCTAAACAAGTGATATTTTTGCTCTCGAACTTTGATGGAACCTTCATGTATCTCAATGAGCTCCTTCCAAATATCACTTGCTAGGTCCATGCCATTAACTCTAGCAAAGACCTCCTCACTAATAGCTTCGAAAATTGCATTTCTAGCTCTAGCATTCCATTTTAACTGGTCGGGGGTGGGATCTCCGGTGAACCCGACTTTAGTTGCCAACCACACTTCGGGGGCAATCGCATCAAGGTATGCGGCCATGCGAACTTTCCAATAGGCAAAGTTCTTGCCCTCGAAGTGAGGCGGCGAACCACCCATCTTGGCCATAGCTCTAGGCGGTGAAGCCTAATGATCCAAATGAGCAACGAGGCTCTGATACCAATTGAAAGGATCGATGGACCAAGAGGGGGGGTGAATTGGGCCTTTTTCAATTTCTAAAACAAGATAAAGCAACCTTAACCTATGCAAAACTAGAAAGGCACCAATTCACCAACCGGATAACTAAACAACCTACACAAGCTAGATGAAATAAAAAGAGATGAAGCCTAGCAAGGTAGAGCTAGCTAGTGATCCCTAAATCAAGCACATGAACGAATTGCATGAAAGATAATGTTTGAATAAGTAAAGTGGACAAGGGACAACCGGATTTTTCCCGTGGTATCGATGTGTTGGCACACACCCCTAATCCACGTTGTGACACTCACAAAGAGTATTGTCACCTCCCAAGTCACCAAGACGAGGGCGCTCACTAAGAGTCTCCGTTCACCATCCCGGTGTGGTGGAGATCAAGCCACGTACAAGTCTCTTCTCCGGGCTTCCACAATCCTTGGCAAGCTCCGCGAGAATCACCTCGATCACCAAGATCGCCTAGGTGATGCCAATCACCAAGAGTAACAAGCTAAGGCCTTCACTTGAGCAAGAACCAATCACCAAGAATGGATGCACACAAGCTTCTCTCTACTCAAGTCCTTAATCTTGCTTCTTGAATGATTGAATCAACAAGTGTATGAAATGTTGAAGCTCAAAGTGGCTCTTGACTATAGTATGTGTGTTTGGGTGTTGCCTGGTGTCAAGAGTAGTAGAATGACCCATTGGAGGGGTATATATAGGCAGCTCACACGAATAGAGCCGTTGGAGAAAAAGCTGCCAGAAAAACTGCGTAGCGCCGGTTAATCCGACGTCCCTCCAATAGTCATCGTCGGTTTAACCGGTGAATGTAAACTCCCCTTTTGAAAACTAGCCGTTACTGTTTGGGAAGATTAACCGTCGTTGCATCGGTTTAACCGGTGAGTGTAATCATCCATTGATCAACAGCAATACCAAGTCACTGGACAACTGCACCGACGTCCAATTTCAAATAGCGTCGGTTTAACCGGTGAGTGTAGTTGTCTACTGATCAACTGAAAACCGAGTCTCTGGACAACTGCACCGACGTCCCTTTTCAAATAACGTCGGTTTAACCGGTGTATTGACTTGTCCAGACCTGCTGACCTCGTTTAACCGATGTATAGAAAACTTAAGGCGTCGTTTAAACCGGTGTTAAGGATTTTTCTGATTTTGCCTTTTCTGACTTGCGTCTTGAATGAAATCCAAATATTCTTGAGATATAAGTTGAGAACCACGTATTTGAGCTTCTAGAAACCTGAGTGACCATTTTGTGCATCCATTTTCAAATGACCATGTCCATGCTCAAGTTACTAAGCCTAAACCCCTCTTAATAGTGCGATCACTACAAAACTATAAAACCTATACTAACCTAAGTGTCCTTCTCAACCTTATGACACTTAGGACTAGAAAGATCCTTAGTCTTGACACATTATAGAGTTGAATGCCGAGATCGCCTTTTTGAATAATGAAAATTAGGGGCCTCTTTTGACATATAACCAAATGAGCAATAATGATCTATAAAGCTGCACAAACTCATTAGTCACAATAATGGTTGTCATTAATCACCGAAACATACCTTAAGGGCCTAGATGCTTACAACTTCCTTCACGGTCTGTGGTACCACCCAGTCAAGCACATCCTTCACCTTTCCAGGATCCACAACAATACCTCCCTTGGAGATCACATGACCGAGGAATGGGACCTCGTCAATCCAGAATTCGCACTTGCTGAGCTTGGCATACAGCTTGTGCTCTCTGAGTCTCTGCAACACCAGCCTCAGATGCTTCTCATGCTCTACTTCTGACTTGGAATATATCAGGATATCATCAATGAATATCACCACAAAGGTGTCCAGATAATCCATGAAAACCTTGTTCATCAGATGCATGAAGAAAGCCGGAGCATTGGCCAAGCCAAAAGACATGACCGTATACTCGTATAGCCCGTACTTGCAGGTGAATGCCGTCTTCAGGATATCCTCACGACGAATCTTCAGCTGATGATAACCCGAACGCAGATCAATCTTTGAGAACACACAAGCACCCTGAAGCTGATCAAAGAGATCCTCAATACGCGGCAATGGATGCTTGTTCTTGATGGTGACTGCATTCAGATCCCGATAATTGACGCACATTCTCTTCGCACCATCCTTCTTCTCTACAAGCAATACAGGAAAAGCCCAAGGAGAGAAACTGCGACGGATATAGCCCTTGGCTAGCAACTCGTCGATGGTCTTCTTAACTTCCTCATGCTCAACGGGAGCCATACGATAGGGCCGCTTAGCAATAGGAGCTGTGCCAGGCAAAAGATCAATAGAAAACTCAATGTCGCGATCAGGCGGCATACCTGGCAAATCATCCGGAAAGACATCCGAGAATTCAGACACCACGCGAATACCATCCGTGGGTCTAGCCTCCATCTGATGAAGAAACCCAGAAGGCTCCGTAGCTCCAACAGTAACCTCCTGACCATCCGATGCTGACAGAAGAACCGTCCTCTGAGCACAATCTATCCGGACTCCCCACTTAGCAAGAGTCTCCATCCCGAGAATCACATCAATACCCTTGGTGTCTAGCACCATCAGATTAGCACTGAACTCTACCCCCTTATGACAATACTGACTCTGGGACAGAAGATATGAGACCTCAACTGCCCTCCCGGTGAAGATACTAACATGCCCCTCTTTAATGTGCTAGTATGAATACCATGATGCTCAACAAAAGACTAGGTGATGAAAGAATGCGTAGCACCAGTATCAAAAAGCACTGTAGCAGGATGGGTGTTGGCCATGAACGTACTAATCACCACGTTAGGAGCCTCGGCCGCTGACTCGGCCGTCACGTGGTTCACCCTGCCCTGAGCTGGGGCCTTGGGCGGTGCTGCACGCCCCTGCTGTCCTGTCTGCACCTTCCGGGGACAGACGTTGGCGTAGTGCCCCGGCTCACCGCAGTGATAGCACACCCGTGGGAATGCTGGAGCCTGCTGTCCGGCAGGAGGAGTAGGCACTCCCTGCCGCGGAGCTGGTGGAGCCGGTGGAGCAGAGCGTGTCGGAGGCGCTGGAAGCCTCTAGCCCGGTCCCGCCTGCTGCTGCTGCTGAGGACGAGGCGGGTACTGCTGCTGGTACTGCTGGACCTGCCTCTGGTGCTGGTGCTGCTGCTGCGGGTACTGGTATCGAGACCGAGTGTTGCTACCCGACGCAGCAGGAACCATCTTCCTCTTCTTGTCCTCAATCTCGCAGCGCTTGCGCTCGGTGTTGAGGGCAGCATCAACCAGCTGGTTGAAGTTGTCAAAGCGGTGGTTCATGAGCGCGTACTCCAGGTGGTCATCGAGTCCCTCCCTGAAGCGCTCCTGCTTATCGCCATCATGGGCGACCTCAGCGGGGGCGTAGCGTGCGAGCTGGAGGAAGCGGTCACGGTACTCCGTCACCGTCATAGCTCCCTGAAATGTTAATCACCGGAAAGAAGATAGGACTTCACTCAGCATTTCTTACAACAAGGGTGGGTTTGAGCTCAAGAAGAAATTGTGGAAAGATCTCACTCGAATTTACCAGCTTAGCGCAAGGAACTCCTTGTGCTTCATCTTCATCACACTAGCAGGGATGTGGTGGTGCCTGAACCGCTCCCGGAACTGGACCCAAGTGAGAGTGTCGCGGTCCCGAGCTGGGTAGGACTCCCACCAATCGAGGGCTAAGCCTCGCAGCTGTCCTGCTGCGTATAGGACTCGCTCCCTGTCGTCGCACTGAGCGACATCCAACTGGCGCTCCACCTGATGAAGCCAGTCGTCAGCCTGAAGTGGATCAGCCGCATGAGCGAACGTCAGCGGATGACCCGTCAGAAAATCCGCGCGCCTGTCGCGGGGCTGCTGCGGTGGAGGAGGTGGCGGCTGAGCGTGGATTTGCTGCAGCGTCTGAACGGTGTTGTTCAGGGTGGCGATCATCTGCATCTGGAGCTGGAAGAACTGCTCCGGAGTCAGAGGTGGAGGCATCGGCAGCAGCTGGTCAGTACTCTGGTTGTTCTGCCCCTGCTGGCCAGAACCGGTGCCGGTGCTCCTGGTGTTCACCATCTGTTTGCAGCATAGCGAAATTTATAAGAGATAGATATTGTATATCTTCGGGAAGGAAAATCCTGACAGGATAAAATAGAGAGAAAGGAATGTACAGTTTTACCCCCCAACGATCTAACTCAAATTTTTATTATTTAGTTCAAGTTGGGTTAGGGTCGATTTGCATGAACAAGTTTAACTACTAGACTATGCAATCAACCAAAAATCCAAATCAAACACTTGCACAATAACAAACATCCAATATTCACAACTTAGTCGAGTTTATCACACTACTCGACTAACACTCTCGTTCTAGCGTATTTTTATCGGGATAGCCTAAACTGATAGGGTTAAACGAATTCAAGCCAACGTCTACGGGATATATCAAACTAACCCTCGGAAAATGCAGAGAGGATTAGCAAACTCGAGGTGTAGAACTCAAGGAATAGAAGCAGAAACGAATGTTTGGGTTTTGCGGAAGCAGAGCAAGCGGAAGGAAATCCCTAAACTCGACCATTTCTATCTAGGCTTCGTCCTACAGTCGACACGGCTCTGATACCAATCTGTCACACCCGATTTATAAGAACATAAATCGAGCAATCATATATGCGTCAGGATCAAGTCACGCATATATACAACAGATTATCAAGATATCACAACACATGTCACGAATTAAAAAGTATAAATTATGAAATGAATATCTTTATTACAACTGAATCAAGAATCAGTTCAAGGAATGCGGAAGCGTAAAATAAATACATGAAGAGCAAGGCGCCATAGGGACGTCAACTGGGAGACAACGCCTAGAAATCGTCGAGTCCGCTGATGTAGTCCTCCACGTCGCCTGGTACTGAGCAGCAGTCGAAGACGTCCCAAAGAGAACAGAAGAGAGGAAGAGGCAAGTGTGAGTACACAACTTGTACTCAACAAGTATAACACGAGTATGAGGCTCTAAGGTTAGCTGACTCAACTGCATTAGCTTTTAATCTTGGCAAATTTTATTAAAGCTATTTACTACAAGAGGATGAATTACCATAAACCCAATTGCATAATAAATTAATCAGTATTAATTAAGAACTACTGAGAACCATCCAAACTGAAACCACCCGGGGAATCTCCCTAATCAAAGGTTGATAACCCCACTAATCAAAAGGAGGATCTGGGCCGCTCATGATTGTGAGCACAGCTGATATATCAGTTTTACACTCTCGAGAGGTTGCACAACTTTACCCACAAGTCGTGAGCTACGCTAGTTGTTCATCACACTTCCTTAGGTGAGATGGCTAGCAAGCACACTACGAGACCGTTACAAAGGACACGTTGGTAAGGTGTAACCGCTAAGGATTCTGGATCAGCAACGATGGGGCCCACCTCCGGGGGTACAAGCACACAGCACAGACCAAGCCGGAGGAGCAGGGACCATTGAAGCCTACCACCCCTCTTGCCCTCGCAGGTAAGTTACTCCCGAACCAACACGACCTAATTAGTAAGTCAAGACCGTCCCATTCCAGTCTTGTGGTTGCGCGGTTGTCCGAGGTTGTCGCTCTATGAACCGATCCTTGTGGAGAGTGGCCAACCAAGCACTAAGCACCGTGCTGGCCCCCTAAACCATGTTTCTAACAAAAACATATTTTAAGGATGCGCAAACCACTCAAGCACACAGCACAGAGGGTCGGCTCCAGAATTAAGTTGCATAAGATCATTAACAAATTAATTAAAAAGGACCAAGATATGTTATAGCGCAGCAACCTAGCACAACTAACCAAAATGCAACCCAAAGGACATATATATAGGATATAAAGTGGCTAGGAAAGTCCTTATAGGCATACAGTATTAAAATGCAGTATGAAATTGTATTTAAAAGTGATAGGAGATTCATGCTATACTTGCCTTCCTCGTACTCTCCCGGCTGCTGCTCGAACTGCTCGGAAGATGGCTGCTCCTGGTACTCGTCCAAAGGCTCCGCGTCTACTCACGATCATCAAGCATAGTCCACACATACACACATACACAAACAATAGCAAACTATAAGAAAACAGTACACCAATACAATAGAACAGTACACAAAACTGGCCTAGAACTATTCTACACATTACAACGATCGCGTGGACATAAAGAACGCCTAAAACGGAGCTAAGACGCGAAATCTACGCTTGAAACAAGGTCCAAGGATCTATTTGTAAGAAAACTGGAGGTTCTAAGGGGTTCTGCGCAAAAACTGAGGGTCTAAACGCAAATAAAGGATAGACACAGGGACTAGCACGTGAAAACCCAAGGCATGGACTGCGGGCACTAATTCCAGGAAGCTCAGGGGCCTAAAAGCATAAAACAGGACCTAACCGTAATTATTTTTGAACTACAGGTGGACTGCGGGTTGTTTTCTCAAAAGGATAGGGACTCTTTAGCAAAACATCAAGGCCGAACCGGTACCTTCTATTCTCGATGCTCGGATCTGGATCGGGCGGCTGAGATTAGACTCTCAAAGCGAAGGGGTACGCACGATTAACGACCCTCGGATCTGGATCCAACGGACGGCATCAAAACTTAAACAGATCTAATACCGTGCGCCGGATCTAAGATGGACGGCTCAGATTTAAAACAAGGAGAAACGGTACGCGCTGCTTGGATCCCTTGGATCTCGATCGCACGGCTCAGATCTACCCCGGCTCGATCTAATCGTGGGCGTTGGCTCTAGATCGGATGGCCGGGGGCTCTTGGGCGCTCGAGCGGCGGCGCTGGTCGCCGGTGACCAGTTCCGCGGTGGCGCACGGCTCGGGTGTGACACTCAGGTAATTAGCTTGGTCACACCTTAGAGTTTTGGTATGTTTTTATGTCCAAAGTATGGCAATGTGTGTTTTATGTATGCAATGTTATGAAAAAAAAAGTGATGTTTGTGTAATTAATTTTTACTAGAGGTCCTTTTATGTAAAATGAGTGGAGATAGCGGGAAAAAGTTTAAATGCATGAGGGTTATTTTGCAAAAAGGGAGAACTGTGGTTAACTTTGCAAAATATGTGAAATTACCCCTGGGTATACATGTAAAAGTATTTTTATCCATAGGATTTACATGAAATGTGAAATTATTACAAGGTTTATAATATCTCCAAAACCATTGCTCAAATGCAGATGAACCTTAAAGAGAAGTTGTAGAGTTTGAAAACCATGCACTTTTGCTTTTTGGACCATCTTCATTTGAGCACTGGTTTAAAAGTTGCAAGTCCTTTTCAGTGAGGTCCCTGCCTTTCTCTGAATTTACAAATCAGTCCTTAGTTCAGTTCTTTCCCCTTCTCCCTCCTGGCGCCTCTGCCCCCCCTGCTCTGCTTCCCTGGTGCCTCTGCCGCCGGAGTAATGCGCCGCTCTGGCTCACCGCCGGCCATCTCCCGTGCTTCCCCGCCCACGCGTCACCCTCCTAACCTCTCACCGCTCTAGCCTTCCCTTGCTGGCGCCCTGCCCGCGCGCCACGGCGCCCGCGCGCTGCCAGTGCCGCCGCCGGCGCTTCTGTCGCTGCCGCACTACGGTGGCTCATTTCTCCCCCGTAGCAACCTCAAGACGAGGCTTAGCTTGCCGTGTTTCCTTTTCCCTCCTTCGCTGTCTATAAAAGGGCCGCCCGGGCCTCCTCGCGCGCGCCAGTGCCCCGCCGCCCCACCATTGCGCCACCGTGAGCTTCGGTCCCTCGTGGAGCTCTCCCCTCCGCTCTCTCCCTCCCCAAACCGACCGCCCGATTAGCTTCCTCGCCTTCCACTGCAGCTCTCCAGCCCGGCCGTTCCTTTCCCCGCACGCCGGAGCTCCACCGCCGCCGGTCATCCTTGGCCGCCGGTTCTGTCCTCCGTGGGCAGCACTCCTCCGGCCGCCTTGATTCCCTCCAAGACCACCAATAGGTAGCCCAAAGTCTCCTCTTGCTCCC
Source organism: Panicum hallii (assembly GCF_002211085.1). Taxonomy (NCBI): domain Eukaryota; kingdom Viridiplantae; phylum Streptophyta; class Magnoliopsida; order Poales; family Poaceae; genus Panicum; species Panicum hallii. Next base: position 9,686,178 of record NC_038047.1, on the reverse strand, counting down.
CCTCCTTTTCCCCCTCACCGCCGGCGACTTCCCCGGCCGGAATTTGGCCAGACCTGTGCTTCCCCCACCGCCAGCCATGGCCCTGGACCTGATTGCTTTATGTGTTTTCTTTCCAGGGGGTTAGTTGTAAAACGCAGGGACTGATGTGTAAAGGATGCCTGTTATTTCATGTGAAAGCATTTCCTGTCTTGTAAAATTCGTAGTAATTCACAGAAAAATCCAAAAATAGCAAAACCAGTTTTGTTAGAAAATAGATTTCAAACTCTATGACTTTTGTTAATAGAGTTTAATTTGAAACAAAATATTTCTACCTATATTTTAAATCTAAGATTGAGGGGTAATATACACTTAACCTTGTCATTTCATGCTTGGTTGTTTATGAAGTTTGGTATAAATGTTCTATGAGCTCTAGATAATCTTGTACAAAGTTGCAAACTTAAACTTGTTTTAAATTTAACTTCTTTTATTTGAACTTTCAAATTTAAAATAAACCTAATGTATAGCCTTCTCTAATTGGAATCTTTTATCATTCACTAATATAATATTTTATAATGTTTAATATAGAATCAAATTTCTATGATCTTTTATTTAAAAGTTTTGAATTTATTTTGATTCATTTCAAATTCAAATTTAAATGTTTTAGTACTTGTTTGCAACAAACTCAGCAATGTCTTTATGATTCCTTTATAAATAGTGTTTCAAACCTAAACCTCTTTATTTTATGAATTCTTGTGTGTTAATTGGATAAGTTACAACATTTGAAATGTGAAATCAAATTTAAATTTTACCTTATTTATTTTATTGCATCTCATATAGAATCAACGACACTCGACGACGGGGACTACGAATTGGTCTTAGGACAAGACCACGACTTTTCAGAAGACCCAGCGCAAGTCGTCGAGGGACTGACTGAAGCTCCGAACCCAAGTTCGGAAAACTCTGACACTCCTGCCCTCAACCCTACTCTAGAAGGCAAGCCCCGGACATATCCCACTACTTTATTTACACTGCAATCTATGTCTATCTATATTATATTTTGCATTAAGTCTAGGAATTGAAGTGAAACCCTAGATGCATGAATCCTAGGAATCCAATGTAATGCTTCCGAGTCCTTATCGGATAGTTGCTCCGCTAATAGGACCGGTAGAAGTCGAGTGATTTCCTGTCACTCGCGCGATATAGGAGTTGCATGTTTACATTCCTGCAACCACTATAAGGATGACGGACAGGGTCATGTGTTGTATCATGACCTGGAAGTTTTACCCTGTCTGTTTTGATAAAAGCTTTAAGGTCGAAATGTGTGGTAGTGGTGGCTAAGTTTTTGAAAGTACTAGCCACATGCCGTGAAATATGGTAAGCGGTAAGCCTAGTACCCGATTGGCCCGGCAAATGGACGCACTCCCACCACTCGACTTTTATTTTATGTTTACACGCACCGACATGTGGGAGTACGTTCTGCAAGGCAGATAGGAATACGGGTTTTGTAGTCGCGCTACAGACGTATGTCCTGTACACATTGGGTGTGCGTACGGTCCTGCAGTCGCTTGTGGTGGCCCCGATCCATAACCCGGAATATGAGGGAAACGGTTGCTCGGAACACCCTGTCGGTACTCCGAGCGTGTGAGTTAGGTTTACCTTGCAAGGTTAAATTCGATTCGAATCGTCCGCCTCTCACGAGGATTGAGATTGCTTATCCCTTCTGCCACATTGAGTAAGAAGTGGAACTAATGATGGATAATCTTGATGGATGATATTCACTACCTTGCTTGCTTAGTGTAGGTGCTAATCTAGAATAAACACTCAACTAGAAGATGAAAGCTAAAACTTGAAAATAGTTCATACTCTTTGTTGCTTTTCAGCTGAAAATAAACCCAGAGCCTTTACAATGCCTTCATAAGTCTAGTTATGGGCTAAAGTATACCCAGCCCCGGGTAAGCCTTGCTGAGTATTAGAATACTCAGCCTTGCCAATATCTGTTTTCAGGAACGACCTACGAGAATCCCACAGACAACCTTGTGTGGCCAACGTCCGTTCCTTTTGGCTGGTCCGTGGAGTGGGACCCGTCCCCGGCCGGCACAGACCCTCCGGAGTGACACCAGGCCCTAGGCTAAGCTTGGTGTTCGCCTTCGCGACATGTGTAGTCGCGTAGAAACTTTTTCTTCCGCTGTGAGTTTAGACAAGCTGTTACGCTTGTCAGTTTGAACATGGTTTGTATAAATTTATTTATCTTTGAACTCGGTTTGTAATAATGTATGTATGGTTGTAAATTAAAAGTTGATGAGCTATTCCGGGATGTGAACTCGCCTTCGTGCGAGGTAAACCTGCTTCGATCCTGCTGAACCGTGGTTGTATCGGGCGGAGACCCGACAGACCAAAGGATTGTTCCGTTTGAAGTGCGTTGGTCTGATTGCGGTTGTACGGCGATCAATAGCGCACTTGAGCCGGAATAATTCGAGCGGTTCTGCCACATCGGGCTCGCCGGAGCTCAGCGTTCTCGCCGCTCCGGAGGTCAAAAACAACTTGAGATCGGGTCGGGAGTGATCAGTGCTACGTGCGTGATCCATCTGGGGCTAAGGCGGGGCTCAGGAGGCACTCCAGCTATGGGTGCGACGGCGGGAGTGGGTCTGCACGGTGGCGCACCGCCGGCGTGCGGCGTTCTGGTCACTGTGGAGGCCTAAATGCTACGGGGTCTAGCGCAACACGACCAGGGGGATGATGTGCTGCTCACCGAGGCGTCGTGGGGGCTGGAGACGCGATGGAGAATGGTCGTCGACAATGACCGTGCGGTGGGGGCGGGCGGCACTCGCGGAGGAAGCTGCTGCAGGGGTGGCCGGGGTCCTTGGCTGGTGTAAATCGGCTCCGGGGACTCCTGTGGAGGTGGTCAGGGGGTTAAGGGGGGCCGGGATGCAACGACGGCGAGGAATTCCGACGGCGGAGCGGCTCACCGGAGGAGGCTTCGTGACGAATTCCCGTCGATACGAAGGCGTCGGGTCCAATTTCTAGGCTCGGGGAGCTTCAGGATGGCGAGGGGAAACGGGCGCGGAGGTCGTGGCGGTCTGAGGCACGGCGGAGCGCGCGGACCACGGTGAGGCCGAGGGGGTTGGCGCGGCGGAGCAAGGGAACGGCGGCGCTAGGGTTTTGGGTGGCGGCGGGGTAAGGCAGGGGGGTGCGGAGAGGGTCCACGGGGCCGCTTAAGGGTGGGGGATCGAGGCCTCGACGTGCGGGCCCAGGGGAAGGAGCTCACCGGGGATATCGGGGATCGTTGCGCCGGGGAAGAAAGGGGAAGAGAGAAGAGGAAGGCGCTGACGCGCGGGGCCGGCCTGGCAGAGAGAGAAAGGGAGAGAGGAGAGAGCGAGCGCGCGAGCGGGAGCTGGCGCCGACAGGCGGGCCCGGGGTGGCAGCGAGGGGGAGAGGGGGAAGTGCGTGGTGTGGCCGGGCTGGGGAGAAGTGGGCCGAGGCGGCCCAAGCGGAAAGAGGAGAGGAGAGGGGAGTGCTGGGCCGGCCAAGGGAGGAAGAGCAGGCCGGCTGCTAGGCCCTTTTCATTTCTCCTTCTTTTCTTTTTCCTTTCTACACTAAAACCATTCAAACAAACTATTTGAATGCAAATGAATTTGAATTCAAATTCTATAAACTCAACACAAGAAAAACAATGCTCCGGCATGAATGCACAAACATGTTGACCTTATAATTAATTTTATTTTCTTGTGTTATAAATTGCTTTAAATGCCACAAAATTAAAGAAAAGCCTGAAAAATTTATTTAAGCCGAAATGAATTCATTAAAATTAGGGAAAATTACATTAGAGTGTTACACCCACCATCCTACCTCACCGCCGGACGCAAGCTCCTGTCGCGCCGCCACTACGGATTACCCCCAACCGATTCTGAGCTAACACAGGTGCGCAAGAGACCCTTGGTGCTTCCCCACCCCTCTGTCCTCGCTGCCGGCGATCGCCGTCGCCGGGGCCTGCCGGTCAACTTCCACGGCCCTGCCTTGACCCAGTGAGGACTGCGGGTTAGAAGAGGTAGAAGTCTGAGGGGTTATCTGCAAAGTCCTTGACTCATAGAAACAGTGTTGTTTAGGGTCCTCTGTGTAAACATGTCTATCATTTCATGTGAGTAGTGTTGCTGCCTTGTAAAATCCGTAGAAATTTGTAGGAAATTCCAAAAAAATGTCAAATCAATTTTGCTGGAAACTAGATTTCAAACCCTACAACTTTTGTCAATAAAGTTTGGTGTGAAACTAAATAATTTTGGATCTATTTTAAATTCAAGGTAAAAGGGTAAAGGATGCATAACTTTCACATGTTTGCCTTGTTTCTTGTAATTTTTAGTATGTAGCTTCTATAGGTCATGTGTGAGCTTAGGTAAAAGTTTCAAACCCAGCAATATTTTGTAATCTCAGTTCTTTTGAAATTGGGCAATTCAAATTTGAAATGCTATGAAATTAAGTAAGTGTATTCCTTAAGCTTAATTAACTAGATCTTTTTGTCATGACCCAACATGTTAATAATTAGTTTATAATTAAATTTTCAAAACTTTATAATTCTTTGTGCCTAGGGTTTGAACTTAAACTTGAAATTTGTATTCAAATCTAACTATCTTAGTTCCTGTTTCAATAAAATTCAATACTGTAATCATGACTTAAATGTGAGTGCTAATCCAAAACTAAACCCCCTCTTGTATCATGAATTCATGGTATTTCATGTATGTTGGTTGTTTAAATTACAACCTCATCATGAAATAAAATAAAAGAAAGTGCATTCCTTAACTTTATATTATTGCATATCATGTAGCTCCGTTTACTCTCGACGACGGTGATTACGAGCTGATCATGGACCCAGCCGTGGAAATTTCTGCAGACCCCGAAGACGCCGTCGAAGGTCTAACTAAAGCTCCGAACCAAAGTTCGGCAAACCCTGACACTACTGCCCCCAACCCTATACAAGAAGGCAAGCCCTGGACATAACCCACTATTTTAATTACACTGCAATCTATATCTATTTACGTATTCTATGCATTAAGTTCTTAGGAATTGCTTGAAACCCTAGTTGCATTTCCCTAGGAACCAATGTATTGAAAATTAGCACTTGAGTCCGACTAGCTTCTATGCTAATAGGACCGATAGAAGTCGGGTGATTCCCTGTCACTCGCGCGATATAGGAGTTGTAATGTTTACATTCCTGTTATCATTATAAGGAGGACGGACGGGAGTTTTGTGAGGTATCATGGTTGAGATGATACCCCGTCTGTGTTGTTGAATTTGATAAGGTCGCAGTGTGTGGTAGTGCGGGTTAAGCGTTTGAAAGTACTAACCACATGCCGCGAAATATGGTAAGCGGTAAGCCTAGTAACCAATCGGCCCGAGGAGTGGACATACCTCCCACCACTCGTCTTGCTTCTTCTGGTTACTTAAGTTCAACGTGTGGGAATACGTGTTGCAAGGGCAACCAGGAGTACGGGTTTTGTAGTCGCGCTACAGACGTACGTCCTGCACTTTGGAAGTGCGTATGGTCCTGCAGTCGCTTGTGGTGGCTCTGATCCACGAGTCGGAATGAAAGGCAAACGGTTGCTTCGGAACGACACTTAGGTGTTCCAAGCGTGTGAGTTAGGTTTACCTTGCAAGGTTAAATTCGATTCAGAATCGTCCGCTTCTCACGAAGATTGAGACTGCTTGATCCCTTTACCGCATAGAGTAATAAGAGAAATGTTATGATTATCAAAGATGATGTTTGGTTAAAGATTTTACTATGCTTGAGTAGTTATTGGTGCTTACCTAGAATGGATAATCAACTAGAACCTGAAAACTAAAAGTTGAAATTAAGGATCTACTCTTTATTGCTTTTTCCGCTGAAACTAAACTCAGAACCATTACAGGCCTTCATAAGTCTAGTTACATGGCTAAGTATACCATGAACGGGTAAGCCTTGCTGAGTATTAGAATACTCAGCCTTGCCTTATAACTTTTGTTCAGGTAATCCTCCGGGTGACTCTGCTCTGCCTGTACCGTGGCCCTACCCTCTGCCTGATGGTTGGTCCGTGGAGTGGGACCCGTCCCCGGCCAACGCAGACTCCTCCGAGTGATGTTACGCAAGGGCAAGCATGACATCTACACTAACGACGTGTACAATGCCGTACTTTAAATTCCGCTGTTTAACTTAAAACTTATGTTTGATCTGTAATAATTTCCCCGGTTGGGAAGGTTATGTTACTTTTAAACCCTCATGTAATATATCTGCCTGTGATGTAAAATGTGATGGCATTTTATATCTCTGGACTCGCCTTCGTGCGAGGTACCTTGTTTGATCCTACTTTCGGTGGTTTATCGGGACGTTACCCGACAGGCCAAGGTATTATACCGTTTGAAGCACGCCGGAGCCCGCAGAAGTGGACTCGCGTACTTGAGCCGATGTAATTCGAGTTGGTTCTGCCACAATCTATACCGATCACAAGAGTCTGAAGTATTTCTTCACTCAGGCAGAGCTGAACATGAGGCAGAGGAGATGGTTACAGCTGATCAAGGATATGATTTGAACATTCAGTACCTGTAACACCCTAAATTTTACAAAGGGCAAAATTTAATAAAAAGATGGGTTAGAGGAGTCATTGGATTTTTTTTTGATAAACAAATTTTCTTAAAGTATAAAAATAAATATAGGCAAAGATATATGATTGTGCATCTCATGCTCTCTGCATCATTTCATTGGTTGCAATTTATTTGGATTTAAATTTGAATTCAATTTTCATGTTCAAATTCAAAAGCATTTGCTCTCCTTCTTTCTTTTTCCCTCCCTCTCTTTTCTCTCCTTCGGGCCCAGCCCAGCTGGCCCCTTTTCCCCTCTCCTTTTCTCCCCTTCTCTCCCTTCCCCTGCAGCCCGGCCCGCGGCCATCTCTCCCTTCCTCTTTTTCCCTGCGCGCGCAGCCCACTCACCGGTCCAGCCCAGCTTCCCCCAGCGCGCTGCTCTCTTTTCCTCCCCTCTCTTTTTCTCCCCTGCGCGCGCTCGGCCCATCGGGAATGAATTAAGCTGTTGTTCTTTATTTGATGTTGTTGTTTATTTAATCAGTTTTTATATAAGGGTTGGTATAAACTTAAACCTAGTTAATGCTTGCTAAATAAAACTTGACCAACTAAAATACTTATCGCAGTCAAACCATGTCAGCTTATCCTTGATTTGGCCTTGCATGTCATATAATTTACTCCACTTGCTGAGTACCAACCATAAGTGTACTCACACTTTCTTTATTAAAAACAATGCTGCTCAGAACAAGATAACTTTCCGGAGTTTCCTGAAGATATTGGAGAATTCTAGACGAGTGTCTCCCAGTCAACTGCCTATGAAGTTGAAGTCCGCTGCTATTTATCGACGTTTGATTATTTGTTTTTGTGACATCCCGAAAACTTACCCATAAATTACACGCTAAAATTTTCGCTTTCGAGAACCGTTTTGTCGAAACCCTAACTCCCCGGGAGCCGAGGCCGACACCCGAATTCAATCTCGATCACGTCACCTTTTTCTCTTCGCGCAGCGCGCGAACGCAGCGCACGCGTGGCTAACCAGCCGCGGTCGCCGCCGCGAATTTCACCGCACGGTCGCCGCCGCGAATACCGCCGACGCGCATTAATTAATTTTTTCCTTCTTTTCTTTTCCTTTTCTTTTTCCCCTCTCTTTTCTTTCCCTTCCCTTTTTCCTTTTCCTCTTTTCCTTTTCTTCTTTCCCTCCCTTTTCTTTTTCTTCCTTCCTGCTCCTTCCTCCCTCCCCTGCTCCCAAGCTCCCGAGCCGCGTAGCCCGGCCTCTGGCCCCGGCCACGCCGCCCCACCCTCGCACGCACGCCGCCGTACACGCGCGCGCCGCCGGACCGCACGCGCACGCGATCCACGCGACCCACGCGCACGCGTACGCGCACGGCCACGGCACGCACGCGCAAGCACGGCCGCCGCACCGCCCGCCGCTGCCGCCCCGGCCTCGCCGCCCGCGCCGCCCTGTACTGCACAGCGCCGGCCCCGCCTCCCCACGTGCTCGACGCCACCCTCGACGCCTGTGCCGCCGCACGTCGCGTCGCGACCCCGGGCGCCATTAATGGCCGCCCCGGAGCCGCCCCGCCGGCCACCAGCCGCTCGCCCGCTCCTCCACCGCGGCCGCCTATAAATAGCACCCCCCCGCACCTCGGCACCTCCACAACCCGCGCCACCACCCCCCAGCTCCCTTCCCAAGCTCCCTCGCCGCCCCGCCGGCCCGCTCTGCCCGCCGCCGCCCGCCCCGTCGGCCGGCCACCTCGCGCCACCCCCGCCCGGAGTAAGGCCCGGAATGAGACCCCCTCCTCCCCCTCTTCCTCTCCCCCCCAATCTCTTGCCGCTATTAGGCCCTAGGCCGCCGGATTGGGCCGGCGCCGAGCTCCCCCCCCCCCCCTTTTTCTGTTTTTCCCAAAAGGAACCCCCCCCTCACTTAATTACTTCTTTTGGCTAAATAGACCTTACTCTTTTTAGTATTTCAAACCAAGCCCTTTATTACGTAAACCCAATTATACTCGACACCCTTTAGCGTACCCTGAATATTTATAGGGTTCGCAAATAGGCCCCTACCCTCTTTAGATAATTATGAATAGGCCCCTGGACCCCGTTTAAGCCCTAAAACCCTCTTTAACGCGTCATTTTATGCGCGGAACAACCTCCGATTGACCCGAAACTTTACCACGCCCTTTCTAGTATAGTTCTAACCGCGCCATTAAGAAACCACCTGAAAATATTACCCCTACCTCCGTAACTAAATTATTTCCGATTCAAGCTCAACGATAAAAGCTTTTAGTCCTTGTGCTTGATTGTGTGTCTGTTTGTTTGCGTCGTAGGACACGGAGTAAACGAAGAAGTTCCCGACTGCGGCCAAGCAATCGAGGACCAGTTCTGCGACCCCGAACTCGAGGGACAGTGCTTCGATCAGGACCTCCCGCAAGGACTTGACGATGGCAAGTTCAACTCCACCCTTTGATGCATGTTTCTATCCTAGTGTTTATAAACACAACCCGGCGGCCTGTTTTATAAAATTGCATGGATTTGCTTACTGAAAACACGCTAGGATAGCCACCCTTGTTTGTGATACCCATACCTTGACCACCTGGTTTTGTAAAGAAAGTGTGTGCGTGTGTGGGAAGGGATAAAATGTGTTTTGAAAGATGAGTTAGACGGGATGGATGGCAATTCTGTGTGATTTGCCGTTGGTGTGCTCGTACCTGTGTGGTTGAGCAAGGAAGGAGATATCCATCTTGTCACCCCTAAGGACCGAGTTGATGTGTCGTCTCACCTAGCTTCCTGTCGTGCAAACCACTTGACCGTTGTATGGGCAACGGCTTAGCCTAACCCCACTAGTTAGTCTGATAGCCATCAGGAGAGCTGGGAGCAACGGGTGATCAAGGAGACGGGATAAGCTCTGTGTGACTTATACCCCGGTTAAACCCCGGTGTTAGGTTGAATGACCCCTTGATAGATCCCGTGGTGGCTAGCCAGGTCTAGCTAAGGTGGGTAAGGGCTTTGATGGGATCTGCACCGGCACCAAGGTGTTCGTGCTGTGGTACCCCACCTGTGGGTAAAGTTGCACACCTCTGCAGAGTTAAAATCTATTCGAATAGCCGTGCCCACGGTATTGGGCAAGTTACGGTGTGGTCACATAACTAGTGTTTCTCTCTGGAACGGTTGGGCTGGTGTGAGTTGTTTGGAAAGTATCCGGCAGTTGAGTCGTGTGAGCTACGGCAGACGGGGAGTCCGGTAGCAGTTTAAAACTTGGATCCTGTGTGGATCAACAGCACGTACTCCTTGGCACTTGAAAACTTGTTTTGAAAATGTTTTAAACGAACTTTTGCACAAAACCGAGTTTTTCCGCAAATGAACCATAACCTTATCCTTGGATTAACCTGTGCATCTATCTCTGTTATTCCCCCTCCGCGGGTGTGATTGGACTTGCTAAGTACGTTTGTACTCACCCCATTCTTACTTTTACAGTGGAAGATCCCGACTACATCCCCGAAGACGTCGAGTAGGGTTCCGTCCTGCACCCAGTCTTGCCTGTGGGTGAGGTCACCGTTGGAACTCCGCATGACGCAAGACTCTGATGATCCCCTCTTCGTAGCTAGTGTAGTAGTGTGGATTTTAGTTGTAATCCTCGCGATAGTGGCGCTTCACTGCCCATTACCGTGAAGAGTCGTACGGTGATGTACCATCTGATGTAATAAAAGTGTTATCAGCCTCCTGGGACTGATAATGTAACACTTTTAAGTCTTCCCTGATGGGGGGACGCTTCAGTTTTAGATTAAGACTGTCGGTCATGTAATAAAGTACTATTATACTTTTATTCGTTAATGCATTGCTTCGGATATTCGCTTGTGACGTCTACTGTATGTGCGGAACTTGATCCTGGCGCACATATGGGATGCATTCGGTTACCTTTTCTAAATCGGGTGTGACAGTACCATCCCGGCAAGGCCAACATCGTAGCAGACGCCTTAAGCAGAAAGCACTATTGCAACAATCTGATGGTTCGTGACGAACAACCCGAACTGTGCGATGAACTTGAGAGACTGAAGTTGGAAATCGTAGAGCAAGGGCACCTGAACATGTTGACAGTCAAGTACAACCTGGAGGACTAAATCAAGCAAGCTCAGAAACAATGCCCAGAACTCAAGAAGCTGAAGCGAGCAATGCAGGACGGAAAAGCGAGTGACTACAGGGTCGACGACCAAGGGACCTTATGGCTGAAAGATCGCATATGTGTACCCCAGGATCAAGGGATCCGTACTGAGATTCTAGATGAAGTGCATAACTCCAAGTACGCTATACACCTGGGGTGCATGAAGATGTACCAAGACCTGAAGGATCGTTTCTGGTGGAACGACATGAGAACGGACATAGCTGAATTTGTGGCTAAGTGTGACACTTGTAGAAGGATCAAGGTTGAACATTTTAGTGCCCTGCCGGTCTGCTGAAACCACTAGATGTTCCCGTGTCAAATTGGGATGACATTCGTATGGACTTCATAACAGGATTGCCTCGGACTCAGAAGGGAAATGACTCCATTTGGGTAATCGTTGATCGCTTGACCAAAGTGGCACACTTCATCCCCGTCAAAACCACCTACACCGTGAGTCGACTATCAGAACTATACGTAGAGAACATTCTTAAACTCTACGGGGCACCAAGAAGCATAGTGTCAGATCGAGGCCCAATTCACTACAAAATTCTGGCAGAGTTTGCACAAGTCCCTAGGGACTCATCTAGATTATAGCACCGCCTTTCACCCCCAAACTGATGGGCAGACTGAGAGAGTGAACCAAATACTCGAGGACTTGCTGAGGGCATGTGTGTTAGCCTAGGGAAGTGATTGGGAAAAGAGTTTGTCCTATGCAGAGTTCACGTACAACAACAGCCATCTGGACAGTTTGCAGATGTCACCCTTTGAAGCAATTTGTGGCAAAAAATGTAGAACGCCGCTGATGTGGTTAGAAACTGGAGAGAGATCGTATTTTGGTCCGGACTCAATCATGGAAGCTGAAGAGAATGTCGCCAAGGTTAGGGAAAACCTAAAGATAGCACAAAGCAGGCAGAAGAGCTATGCCGATAAGAGAAGGAGAGACCTCTTGTTTGACGTCGGAGATCACGTATACCTAAAAGTATCACTGCTTCGAGGCACCAAGAGATTCCATGTTAATGGGAAACTAGCTCCCAGGTTTGTTGGATTGTACCCGATCATTCAAAGGATCGGTGAACTAGCATACAAGTTGAAACTACCAGAAGAACTTGCTGGGATACACCCAGTTTTCCACATTTCTCAACTACGCAAATGCTTGCGAGTTCCAGATGAGACAATACCTCCAGAGGCAGTGGACTTGCAAGAAACACTTGAGTATGTGGAGTATCCTATAAAGATACTAACTCGGGCAGATAAAGAGACGAGGACTTCCATTCCGTACTGCAAGGTCCTTTGGAGTAATCACATGGAACGGGAAGCCACTTGGGAAAAAGAGTCCAATCTAAAGAAGAAGTACCCGCACCTTTTTGAGGACCAGGTAAACCTCTAATCTCGGGGATGAGATTCTTGTGAGGGGGAGTCTGTAACATCCCGGGATTTTCCGGAATGTTATAAATGTACAAAGTTTTGAGTTTTCAAAATCTTTTCGTGAAGATTCTCGTAGTTAGGATCAAATGCAAGGGAAATCTCCACTACCCCAAATTCCTAGCAAGTTTAACAAAAATTTGAACGAGGGAAATATAGATAGTGTGTAATTTGGAGTCTTGTGGTTTTATTGAAATATACCTTGATGAATTTGTTGAAGGTTCCTATTTGAGTTGTTTACAAATTGTTTGCTTCAATTGAGTGGAATTTGAATTTGAATGGGGCATTCAAATTCAAATTCATTTACTAAACACTTAAACACACCGTGGGCCAATAGCTAGCGCCGGCCCACACGAGCACAGCCCAGCCCACCTTCTTTTCTCTTCCTTTCCGCGCGGCACAGCCCACTATGGCCCAGCCCGCTAGCCACTCCACCGTGCCCCTTCGTCTTCCACCAGGGGTAGCTAACAAGCGGGACCCGCTTGTTAGCTTTCCCCTTCCTCCGCTTCACCCGCCGCTCGCTCCGCTCCGGGCCAGGAAGCCCTAACCGCCGCGCCCCCTTTTCCCATTACTCTTCGCCTGCGCTCCTGCCTCTGCTCCCGTTACCGGCCAACCCCGCGCGCACCACCTGCTCCGCGACAGGGCAGCGCAACCGCCCATGCACCGATTGTTCCACCGCGCCCCGGCCGCCCGCGCCGCGAACCCTAGCCTCCCGCCTGCAGCCGCCAGATGCGTCCCGCGTGGCCGTGGCACGGACACTGAGCATCGTGTAGCAGAACCGCCTAAATTATTCCGGCTCAAGTGTGCTAGTCATCGCTATACAACCGATACTAACTCAACGCACTTCAAACGGAACAACCCATTGGTCTGTCAAGTCTTCGCCCGATGCAACCACGGTTCAACAGGATCGAAGCAGGTTTACCTCGCACGAAGGCGAGTTTACAATTGCACAACAGCTCACTAACTTTTAATTCACAGAATATTAAACATTATTACAAACCATTTCACCTTAAGTATACTTATACAAACATTGTTTAAAAACCACAAGCTATGCAAGCTTGGGTAGAGTCACAGCGGAAGAAATTAACACGCGACTACACACGTCGCGAAGGTTGACTCGAAGTTCAGCCCGAAACCTGGTGTCATTCCGGAGGGTCACTGCCAGCTGGGGACGGATCCTATTCCACGGACTAGCCAAACGGAATAGAGGTTGGCCATGCTGGACCATCCATGGGATTCTAAAAGGTCATACCTGAAAAAAAGACTAGCAAGACTGAGTATACTAATACTCAGCAAGACTTAACCGAGATCGGGAATATTTAGCCCATAACTAGATCATGAAAGGTTGAGTGGCTCTGGTTTTCTTTTGCTGAAAAGCAACAAAGAGTATGATCTACTTTCATGTTTTAGCTTTTAGATTCTAGTTTCATCAACCCTTCTAGGTAAGCACCTATTCTAAACAAGCAAGATAGAGATTAGCATCCATCAAGATTATTCCAACAATGGCTACTTTTCTTACTCTATGTGGCAGAAGGAATAAGCAGTCTCAATCTTCGCGAGAAATGGACGATTCTGAATCGAATTTCCAAACCTTGCAAGGAAAAGCTAACTCACACGCTTGGAACATCCAATGATTGTTCCGAAGCAACCGTTTGCCTTTCATTCCGACTCGTGGAACAGGGCCACCACAAGCGACTGTAGGACCATACGCACACCAATGTGCAGGACATACGTCTGTAGCGCGACTACATCACCGTACTCCTGTCCGCTGTGCGGAACGTACTCCCGCATGTCGGTGCGTGTGAAAAACCAAATTACGAGTGGTGGGAGGTATGTCCACTCCTCGGGCCGATTGGTTACTAGGCTTGCCGCTGTCCATATTTCGCGGCATGTGGCTAGTACTTTCAAACGCTTAGCCACCACTACCACACACTGCGACCTTATCAACTTTTATCAACACAGATGGGGTAACCTTCTGAGTCATGATGCTGCATATGACCCCATCCATTATCCTTATAGTGATTGCAGAATAGTAAATATTTAACTCTTATATCATGCGAGTGACAGGAAATCACCCGACTTCTGCCGGTCCTATTAGCAAAGCATCTATCCGATACGGACTCAGGCACAATACATAGGTTCCTAGTATTCATGCATCTAGGGTTCCTTTTCAACTCCTAGACTTAATGCAAGATATAATATATACATATAGAACTGCATAAATGTAGTAATTTAAAATACTGGGTTATGCGCCAAGGCTTGCCTTCTTAAGCGGGGCTTGGGGCAGGAGTGTCAAAGATTTCTGAACTTTGATTCGAAGCTTCAGTTAGAGTCTCAACGACGCTCATTGGGTCTTCAGAAAATCCTTGCTCTTGTTAGCTCGTAGTCTCCGTCGTCGAGTGTCGTTGACTCTACATGATATGCAATGATTTGAATTAGTTGGTTCTCAAGTTAAGAGTTTTATTTCACAATAAAGTTGCAATATAATAGATTAAGACACACAATTTCATAAAGCAAGAGGTTTAAATATAAACCTACTATTGGTATGCTAACTCAATTATCCTAATTAGTTGAATTAATTGAATTAGGTTGGCGAGTTTGATTTTTAATTTGAAATCCCTAAAGGTTATGGTCTTGAATTTTTGTGGATAAGCTTATTCCTAATGAATGAGTTTACTATGAATTTCTCATAATTTTCTGAAACAACTACTAAACCATTTGAATTTAGTTCAAATATCAAGTTTAAATTCAAAGCTTAGGTAAAACAGTGCTATAAATTCCTGAAATATTTATTATGAGCTACTCAAATACAGATCACCACATAGTAAAAAGATCTAAGCATGAAAACCTTAGCAACATGCTTAATTAAATTTAAACTCTTTCAAGCTTGGTTTGTATAATTTTAAATTAATTCCAGCTAGGGTTCAGTATTATAGGTGAATTTTTCACACAAGATCACTTGTATTCTAAACAAGCTACTCACCAAAATTTATAGGAAATAAAGTTAATATGCAAAATTTATACTCAAGATACCCTTTTGCTAGACTTTAAAATAACTCTAACAATATTTGGTTTCAAACTGAACTTCATTAATAAACGTTATAGAGTTAGATTTCAGGAGTACAACAAAATTTGTTTGGCCATTTTTGGATTTTTTTTACAATTTCCTATGGATTTTACAAGTTGGCTGATTTGATTGGGGGGTTCTAATTTCCTACAGATAGGCCCTTGGAAAGTTTTGAATCGTTGCAATTGGGTCCTTGGCCGAGCTACACAGGAAACTCGATCGGTGCTGATCAAATTCCGGCGAGGGGGCTCACCGGCGGCGAGAGGCAAGTGGGGGAAAAAGTTCAGGGACTCACGGTGGTCACGGGGGTGGCCGGTGTTGGGGAAGAGAAGGGCCGAAGCGGCGTATCGACGGTAAACAGGGGCGGGCGGCGGAGGTCCGAGGGACAACGTCGGCGTTCCGGTGGCCGGAGGGCAGGAGAGCGATGGAGAAGTGGCCAGAGAGCTTCCAAGTGATGATGTGTTGCTGATGGTGTGCTGTAACACCCTAAGGTAATCTTCCTAAATTTTAAGGAAATTATTTGGGCTCAAATAAAATTTCCAGAGTTTTCCCTAATTTATCTCGCATTTAAAGTAATTTTTATAATGCAAGTAATTAAAATTTATCATAGGATTAATTTGTTTGTGCATTCATACTGCAGCATTGTTTTAATTGTGTTGAGTTTATAGGTTTGAATTCAAATTGTGTTTTGAATTCAATTAGATTGGTTTGAATGGTTGAGGGTAGAAAAGAAAAAGGAAAAGGAAAGAAAGGAGAGACAGTGGCCCAGCCCAAAACCCCTCTTCTCCTCTCTCTCTCTCTCTCGGGCCCCTTTTTCCTCACCTCTCTCCCGCATGGGCCACCCGAGGCCCAGCGACCTTTCCCCCTCCTCCTCCCCAGGTGGGCCGCGCGCCAGCCATCTTTCCCCCCCTCAGCGCCGGCCCCTTCTCTCTCTGTCTGATTACCTGGGCCCGCGTGTCAGCGCCCCTTTCCCCTCTTCCTCTTTCTTCTCCGGCGCTCAACCTCTCCCCGAAACCGCCGGCGAGCTTTCCCCAAGGGCCCGCACGCAGAGGCCTCGATCCCCCGCCCTTACGTGGCCCCGTAGACCCTCCCCATACCCCCCTGCCTTACCCCGCCGCCACCCAAAACCCTAGCGCCGCCGTTCCCTCGCTCCGCCGCGCCACCCCCCCTCGGCCTCCCGTGGTCAGGTCGCTCCGCCGCACCCCAGGCCACCGCCACCCCTGCAAGAGATCCGCATCGTCGTCTAGAGTTTCTCCAAGCTGGCAATTGGGCCGTGAGCGTCTGCTACGTCGGGAATCAAACCGAGCTTGCACGTCAGTAATGGCCTCCGCCACCTCGATTGCTCGCCGTCGTCGGGCCTTTGGCCGTGCTGACCCCCTGAGCACCTCTGCAGGGCCCGTGTGCTTCGGTTTGGGGGACCAGCAGACCTGAAGCAGCCCCACCTCGGCCCGTCCGCGATCACCCGAGCGTGGCTTCCGCAGGATCTCGCCGCCGGCCGTCCTCTGCTACGCTCCGGGCACCGCAGCCCCTCGGTGAACTTCACCCCCTCTCACTGGTCATGTTGCACTGAATGTCGTAGCGTTTAGGCCTCCGTAGCGCCCGGAACGCGCGCACGCTGGCGTGTCCGCCGCCCCGAGCTGTCCTCGCCGTGGGGGTCACCTACCCGAGCCCCATCTCGCCTTCTGGAGCGCCTAGACGGGTTTCCCATGTCGTGCTCAACCTCTAGGGCTTGATGTCGTCCAGATCCGAGCCCGGAGCATGAAGTTAGGCCGTCTCCGGCGAAGCGCCGCCGCGGGAGCTGAGCTCCGGCGACCCAGCGCCGCCCCCTCCGCGCCCAAACGCCGCGAGCTGCCCGATCCGCATCCTGCGCTCACGATTAGATCGGGGCCTCATTGAATCGTGACCCTTAGATCCAGATCTAGCGGATCAAAACCAACGATACCGGTTCGGGGTGAGATGGAGTCTGAGCCGTCCGATTTAGATCGGGTGGCCGTGATGAGCGCGTACCGCTTCACGTTAGGGATTAGATCTGAGCCGTTAGATGACGATCCAAGGGCCCAGAACAGAAGTTACCCCTTCAGCCGTTCCTTTTTGCTAAAGAGCCCTCGGGTTTTTCTGAAAACAACCCGCACTCCAGGGTAGTTCAAAAGAAATTGCAGATAAGCCCTGTTTTATTCGTTTAGACCCCTAAGCTTTCCAGATTTTGAGCCCACCATCCATGCCGCGTGTTTTCACGTGCTAGCCCCTGTGTCTACCCTTTATTTGCATTTAAGTCCTCGGTTTTTGTGCAGAACCCCTTAGAACCTCCGGTTTTCTTACAAATAGGTCCCTGGATCTTGTTTTAAGCGTAGTTTTCGCGTTTTAGCTCCGTTTTAGGTGTTCTTTATATTCACGCGATCGTTGTAACACGTAGAATAGTTCTAGGCTAGTTTTATGTGCTGTTCCATTGTATTGGTGTACTGTTTCCTTATAGTTTGCTATTGTTTGTGCATATGTGTATGTGTGGACTATGCTTGATGATCGTGAGTAGACGCGGAGCCTTTGGACGAGTACCAGGAGCAGCCATCTTTCGAGCAATTCGAGCAGCAGCCGGGAGAGTACGAGGAAGGCAAGTATAACATGAACATCCTACCACTTTTAAATACAATTTCATACTGCATTTTAATACTGTATGCCTATAAGGACTTTCCTAGCCACTTTATATCCTTTATATACATCCTTTGGGTTGCATTTTGGTTAGTTGTGCTAGGTTGCATTTTAATACTGTATCGAGAGGTTGCAAAACTTTACCCTGCTCCTCCGGCTTGGTCTGTGCTGTGTGCTTGTACCCCCGGAGGTGGGCCCCATCATCGCTGATCCAGAATCCTTAGCGGTTACACCTTACCAACGTGATCCTTTGTAACGGTCTCGTAGTGTGCTTGCTAGCCATCTCACCTAAGGAAGTGTGATGAACAACTAGCGTAGCTCACAACTTGTGGGTAAAGTTGTGCAACCTCTCGAGAGTGTAAAACTGATATATCAGCTATGCTCACAGTCACGAGCGGCCCAGATCCTCCTTTTGATTAGTGCGGTTATCAACCTTTGATTAGGGAGATTCCCCGGGTGGTTTGGTTTGGATGGTTCTCAGTAGTTCTTAATCAATATTGAGTAATTTATCATGCAATTGGGTTATGGTAATTTATCCACTGTAGTAAATAGTTTTAATAAAATTTGCCAAGACTAAAAGCTAATGCAATTGAGTCAGCCAACCTAGAGCCTCATAGTTTGTGTTATACTTGTTGAGTACTAGTTGGTACTCACACTTGCCTCTCCACTCTTCTGTTTTATTTCGGATATCTTCGACTGCTGCTCAGTGCCCGGCAACATGGAGGATTACGTCAGCGGCTTCGACGACTTCTAGGCGTTTGTCTCCCAGTCGACGTCCCTGTGGCGCCCAGCTCTTCATGTATCTCTTTTACGCTTCCGCAACTCTTGAACCGATTCTTGATTCGGTTGTAATAAAATAATTCATTTATGATTCATTTACGAGTTATATTAATGTTATTCGTGGTATGTGTTGTGATATCTTGATGATTCTGTTGTATATATGCGTGACTTGATCCTGGCGCATATATGATTGCTCGAGTTATGTTCTTTATAAATTGGGCGTGACAGAATTGGTATCAGAGCCATATCGACTGTAGGATGAAGCCTATATAGAATTGGACGAGTTTAGGGCTTCTTTTCTCTTACCTTGCTTCCGCAAATTTTCAATCATCATTTTTTTTACTTCTATTCCTTGAGTCTTAAGCCCTCGATTTGCTATTTCTCCTGTCTTTTCTGAGAAGTAGCTTGAGTTTTTCATAGACGTTGGCCTGAGTCGCCTAATCTTATAAGCTAAAAGTTTAGGTTGTCCCGATGAAAATACGCTAGAACGAGTGTGTTAGTCGAGTAGTGTGATAAACTCGACTAAGTTGTGAATATTGAATAGTTGTTATTGTGCAAATGTATGATTTGGATCTTTGGTTGATTGCATAGTTTAGTAGTTAAACTTGTTCATGCAAATCGACCCTAACCCAACTTGAACTAAATAATAAAATTTGAGTTAGATCGTTGGGGGTAAAACCTATATTTCTTTCTCTCTGTCATATCCTTCTGAAGTTTCATTTCCGCAACTGCACCATATCTTTTCTCATAAATTTCGGTTGTTGCGATCAGATGGTGAACACCAGGCGCACCGGTTCTGGTTCTGACCAGCAGGAGCAGAACAACCAGGGTACTGGTCAGCCATTACTGATGCCGCCACCCCTGACCCCGGAGCAGTTCTTCCAGCTCCAGATGCAGATGATGGCGACCCTGAACAATACTGTTCAGGCTCTGCAGCATATCCACGCCCAGCCACCGCCTCCACCACCACCTCAGCCCCGTGATCGGCGTGCGGATTTTCTGAGAGGTCACCCTCCGACCTTCTCTCACGCCACGGACCCACTCCAGGCGGACGACTGGCTTCGTTCGGTGGAGCGCCAGTTGGTTGTTGCGCAGTGCGACGACCGGGAGCGGGTTCTGTACGCAGCAGGGCAGCTGCGAGGCTCCGCTCTCGACTGGTGGGAGTCCCACCCGGCTTAGGACTGCAACTCTCTCACCTGGGTCCAGTTTTGTGAGCGCTTCAGGAACCATCATATCCCTGAGGGCATAATGAAGATGAAGCAGAAGGAGTTCCGTGCCCTTAAGCAGGTAAATTTGAACGAAATTCTCTGCAATTCCTTTTGAGCTTCGATCTATCCTTGATCCCTTTCGTAAGCCTGACACATTGAGCGATTTCTATCCTTGTTATCTGTGTTGTCATTTCAGGGATCTATGACGGTGATGGAGTACCGTGACCGTTTCCTACAGCTGGCCCGCTATGCCCCTACTGACGACGCCATTGATAGCGACAAGCAGGAGTACTTCAAGGAGGGACTGGATGATCACATCCAGTATGCGCTGCTGAACCACCGCTTCGATAACTTCAACCAGCTGGTTGATGCGGCCCTCAACACCGAGCGTAAGCGCCGGGAGATTGAGGATAAGAAAAGGAAGATGGCTCCATCCTCTTCGGGCAGCAACACTCGTCCCCGATATCAGCATCCACCGCAGCAGCAGCAGCAGAGGCTGCCCCAGCAGTACCAGCAGCAGCAGCAGTACCCGCCTCGTCCTCAGCAGCAGCAGCAAGCGGGACAGGGTCAGAGGCTTCCAGCGCCTCCGGCTCCACCAGCTCAGAGGCAGGGAGCGCCCACTCCTCCTCCTGGGCAGCAGGCCGCTGCACTTCCTCGAGTGTGCTTTCACTGCGGCGAGCCGGGGCACTACGCCAACGTCTGCCCCCGGAAGGCGCAGGCAGGACAGCAGGGGCGTGCAGCACCGCCCAAGGCCCCAGCTCAGGGCAGGGTGAACCACGTGACGGCCGAGTCAGCGGCTGAGGCTCCCAACGTGGTTATTGGTACATTCATGGTCAACACCCATCCTGCTACAGTGCTTTTTGATACTGATGCTACGCATTCTTTCATCACCAGTCTTTTGTTGAGCATCATGGTATTCCTACTAGCACATTAAAGAGGTGCATGTTAGTATCTTCACCGGGAGGGCAGTTGAGGTCTCATATCTTCTATCCCAGAGTTAGTGTGGCCATAAGGGGGGTAGATTTCAGTGCGAATCTGATGGTGCTAGGCACCAAGGGCATTGATGTGATCCTCGGGATGGAGACTCTTGCTAAGTGGGGAGTCCGGATAGATTGTGCTCAGAGGACTGTTCTTCTGTCAGCACCGGATGGTCAGGAGGTCACTGTTGGAGCTACAGAGCCTTCTGGATTTCTTCATCAGATGGAGGCTAGGCCCACGGATGGTATTCGCGTGGTGTCTGAATTCCCGGATGTCTTTCCGGATGATCTGCCAGGTATGCCGCCTGATCGCGACATTGAGTTTTCTATTGATCTCTTGCCTGGCACAGCTCCTATTGCTAAGCGGCCCTATCGTATGGCTCCCGTCGAGCATGAGGAAGTTAAGAAGACCATCGACGAGTTGCTAGCTAAGGGTTATATCCGTCGCAGTTTCTCTCCTTGGGCTTTTCCTGTATTGCTTGTAGAGAAGAAGGATGGCGCGAAGAGGATGTGCGTCGATTATCGGGATCTGAATGCAGTCACTATCAAGAACAAGCATCCGTTGCCCCGTATTGAGGATCTTTTTGATCAGCTTCAGGGGGCTTGTGTATTCTCGAAGATTGATCTGCGTTCGGGTTATCATCAGCTGAAGATTCGTCCTGAGGATATCCAGAAGACGGCATTTACCTGCAAGTACGGGCTATATGAGTATACGGTCATGTCCTTTGGCTTGACCAATGCTCCGGCTTTCTTCATGCATCTGATGAACAAGGTTTTCATGGATTATCTGGACACCTTTGTGGTGATATTCATTGACGATATCCTGATATATTCCAAATCAGAAGCAGAGCATGAGAAGCATCTGAGGCTTGTGTTGCAGAGGCTCAGAGAGCACAAGTTGTATGCCAAGCTCAGCAAGTGCGAATTCTGGATTGACGAGGTTCCTTTCCTCGGTCATGTCATCTCCAAGGGAGGTGTTGCTGTGGACCCCGGGAAGGTGAAGGATGTGCTTGACTGGGTTGTACCGCAGACAGTGAAGGAAGTCCGCTCTTTTCTGGGCTTAGCTGGATATTATCGGAGGTTCATTGAGAATTTCTCCAAGATTGCGAAGCCTATGACTTCCTTGCTAGAGAAGGGTGTGGATTTCTTTTGGACGGATGAGCGTCAGAAGGCCTTCGAGGAGCTGAAAAAGAGGTTGACTACGGCGCCAGTCCTTACTCTGCCAGACCAGAGCAAGAGGTTCACAGTGTATTGTGATGCTTCGAGGGATGGTCTTGGTTGCGTCCTGATGCAGGAAGGCAGAGTGATAGCTTATGCCTCGCGGCAGTTGCGCTGGCACGAGCTGAATTATCCCACTCATGATCTAGAGTTAGCCGCAGTTGTGCATGCTCTGAAGATATGGAGGCATTACTTGTTTGGGCAGAGGTGTGATATTTACACCGATCACAAGAGCCTCAAGTATATTTTCACTCAGAGTGAGCTGAACATGCGGCAGAGAAGATGGCTAGAGTTGGTCAAGGATTATGACCTGGAGATTCACTATCATCCGGGCAAGGCTAATGTTGTAGCAGATGCTCTGAGCAGGAAGAGCTATGTTAACATGGCCGTGGCTTTTCAGATGCCTCAGGAGTTATGCGAGGAGTTTGAGCAGTTGAGTCTAGGTTTCTTGCATCACACCTCGGGTACATCATTCGAGGCAAAACCCACTCTAGAGGCTGAGATCAGGCAGCATCAGAAGGAAGATCAGAAGCTGCAGGAGATTCGTGAACTGCTCAAGATTGGCAAGGCACCTCATTTCAGAGAGGATGATCAGGGTACCTTGTGGTACAAGGGTCGGATATGTGTGCCGGATGTAGCAGGCCTCAGGAAGCTAATCTTGAGCGAGGCTCATGATACCGCGTATTCTATCCATCCAGGCAGCACAAAGATGTATTACGATCTGAAGGAACGGTTTTGGTGGTATGGAATGAAGCGTTCTGTTGCGGAGTACGTGGCTATCTGTGACACTTGTCAGCGTGTCAAGGCAGAGCATCAGAGACCAGCAGGTCTATTGCAGCCGTTAAAGATTCCAGAGTGGAAATGGGAGGAGATCACTATGGATTTCATCGTTGGCTTGCCTCGTACTCAGAAAGGGTACAACTCCATATGGGTAGTAGTGGATCGGTTGACGAAGGTTGCTCACTTCATTCCGGTGAACACTACTTACTCTGGTGCTAGACTCGCAGAGTTGTACATCTCCAGGATTGTCTGTCTGCATGGTGTTCCTAAGAAGATCATATCTGACCGAGGATCTCAGTTCACTTCATGGTTCTGGGAGCAGTTGCATGATTCGTTGGATACGAAGCTGCGCTTCAGTACCGCTTATCATCCTCAGACAGATGGTCAGACAGAGAGAACCAACCAAGTGTTGGGGGATATGCTTCGAGCCTGTGCTATTCTGTATGGTACCAGCTGGGATAAATGCCTGCCGTATGCAGAGTTTTCATACAACAACAGTTATCAGGCCAGTCTGAAGAAATCCCCGTTCGAGGCCCTGTATGGTCGAAAGTGCAGGACTCCATTGTATTGGGATCAGATTGGCGAGAGGCAGGTGTTTGGTCCGGATATTGTTGAGGAGGCCGAACAGCTGGTACAGTAGGTGCGAGAGAACCTGAGGGTCGCTCAGACTCGTCAGAAGAGCTATGCGGATGTTCGTCGTCGAGATCTGACCTTTGCAGTGGGTGATTGTGGCAGAACCAACCTGAATTATACCGACTCAAGTACGCGAGTCCTCACCCAAGGGCTACCTCGTACTTCAAACGGTATAAAACCATTGGTCTGTCGGTTAACATCCCGATAAACCACCGAACTCAGGATCCAACAAGGTACCTCACACGAAGGTGAGTCCAGAGATACAATGCCAAAATATCTTACACCACAGGCAGTTACATTACAACAGTGTACAAAACATCATTAGCTCCCACAGAGGAGAGATTATTACAAGACAGGTTTTTGTTTTTAGTCAAAGCAGCGGAATTTTGAAAAGCGTAGCCATTATACACATTGTCTTTACAGATATTATGCTAGCCCTGGCATAATATCACTCGGCGGAATCAGTGTTGGCCGGGGACGGATCCCATTCCACGGACCAACCATCAGGCAAAGGGTAGGGCCACGGAGTAATGAAAGCTGGCTCATCAGGGAGATTACCTGGATTAAATCAACAAAAGCAAGGCTGAGTATACTAATACTCAGCAAGACTTACCCGGAATTGGGTATATCTTAGCCCATAACTAGACTCATGATGGCTTTTAGCTTTGGGTAGGGTTTTCAGCTGAAAAGCAACAAAGAGTAGATCCTTATTTTCAACTTTTAAATTTCAGGTTCTAGTTGATTAACCATTCTAGGTAAGCACCTATAACTAGTCAATCATGGTAGAATCTTTACTCAACCATCATCTTAGATAATCACATAATTACTCTTGTTACTCTATGTGGTAAAGGGAATAAGCAGTCTCATACATCGTGAGAGGCGGACGATTCTGAATCGAGATTCAACCCTTGCAAGGTAAACCTAACACACACGCTTGGAACACCACAGGGTCGTTCCGAAGCAACCATTTACCTTTCATTCCGACTCGTGGATCAGATCCACCACAAGCGACTGCAGGTCATACGCACTTCCAAAGTGCAGGACGTACGTCTGTAGCGCGACTACAAAACCCGTACTCCTGGTTGCCCAGCAACACGTATGCCTACACGTCGAACAAAGTAACCCAAAGAAGCAAATACATGTGGTGGGGGGTATGTCCACTCCTCGGGCCGATCGGTTACTAAGCTTACCGCTTACCATATTTCACGGCATGTGGCTAGTACTTTCAAACGCTTAACCACCGCTACCACACACTGCGACCTTATCAAATTCATCAAAATAGACGGGGTATCATCTTGACCATGATACCTCATAAAACTTCCGTCCGTCATCCTTATAGTGATAACAGGAATGTAAACATTATAACTCCTATATATCGCGCGAGTGACAGGAAATCACTCGACTTCTACCGGTCCTATAAGCAGAGCAGCTATTCGGACTCAAGTTCTAGTGTTCAATACATAGGTTCCTAGAATTATGCAACTAAGGTTTACAAACAACTCCTAAGAACTTAATGCATAAAGATATACATAAATAGTATAGGTTGCAGTGTAATAAAGTAGGGGTTATGTCCGGGGCTTGCCTTCGCTGGTGGGGCTGGGGTTAGTCAAATTATTTTCTTCCGAACCTTGGTTCGGGGCTTCAGAGAAATCCGCGATGAGATTCCCGGGGTCTTCAGAATAAACTTCTTCTTGTTCCGGGATCAGCTGATAATCCCCGTCGGCGAGAGTGGTCGAGTCTACATGATATGCAAGTTGAAGTTTAATGAATGTATCCATTCTCATTTCAATTCACGATAAAGTTGCAATCCAATTAAAGGAACATTATATTTCAACAAACAACTTAACTACCCTGTACTGGGCAGTCATTTATCGAGTACTAACTAAACTAACTAGTCTCGTTAGGCAACCGGGTGGGTTACCCTCAACATCCAACTAACTACATTAGTTAGCATATCTGATTATCTCAAGTAACACTACATACACTTAGTAATCTCCATTTATTAGCTAAACATTGTAATTAACTTTTGGTTATTATTTAATTATGGTTAACCTTGAATTAATTAACCAAATCTTGAATTAAGAAAAATAATTAGTACTTATGAAAATTATCATAGGCGGGTTCTATTGAAATTTTACTCTAAAGGAACTAAGCCACAAAATTAAACAGGATTATAATTAGAATTTCAAGATATAATTATAATTGGAGTTTTACACTAAAACTAGAGTTCAGAATTTAAAAACATCATGAATTACTCAAGATTAATAATCCAGAAAAGTTTCATAATTTTTCATGTATAACAATTTTATTTATGAATTACCTTTGAATTTAAGTTTGAAATTTATAACTCATGTTATATTAAGTTTCTGTTTCTCAAATTTTTATCTTCAATTACTCCTGTTGTAACAAAGCTAAGATAAATTTTTCAGCCCTAAATATGAAGGGACACATTTGGAATTAAATTAAGTAACTTTTATCAACATATAACAAAAAGTACTCGAAACCTAAGGAAATGAACAGTAAAGTACTCGAACTTTTTACACAGTGCTATACATAGCACCTACAATCTGTGCTCCAAATTTCAGCTTTAACACATGCCTACAACATGAGATATAATTAAAACACTTATTTTTTAATATTTAATCTACATCAGAAAATATACACCTACTGCTCAAACTTCCTAAACAAAAGTAGTCGAATTTGACTTAAGGATTCCAACAAAATTTAGTTTGCATTTTTATGATTTTTTCTCGAATAGATACAGAATTTCTAAGTTGACAGCCTAATTTACACAAAGAGGTCCTTGGTTACTATTTCTCTGAGTCTTAGGCTATGCACTTAACCCCCTGGTTTTCTTTTCCTTCTAACCCGAGGTCCTTGACTGTGAACCAGAACAGAGCAAGGCGGGGACGGTCGTGTTCCGGCGACGGTGATCACCGGCGGTGAGGTCCAAGGGCAGGGAAAGGCTCAGGGTCTTACTGTGGTCTAGTTGCACTACTTGTCGTGGGCGGGGATGGCCGGAACAGTGGAGTTCGACTCGAGCCCGAGGTGACGGCGGAGGGGTCACCGTCGACGGCGGAGCTCCGGTGGCGAACGTTGGCAACCGACCAGTGCAAAAGCTTCAGTGAGACACGGGGAATGTGTAGGTGCCATCAATTGGATGAAAACATGCTGGATCGAGGGGGATCGACGGAGACCGATGCGGCGGCGGCGAGGAAGAACGCCGGCGAGCGTCGGGGAGGCTCTGTAGTGCACTAGGGAACCAATGGATGGGTCGAACAGCTTCAGGACGATGATGTGGTGCTGGCCAGAGAGTCGTGGTGGCGTGAGAGTGCCCGGAGCGAGCTGCCCACGGTGGAGGCCGAAAGCGGCGGCGGTGGCGCTCGTCGGGAACAAGGCTTCAGTGGAAATTGGGGAAGATCAGTGGGTCGTCGAGCACGAGCAAGACACGGGGAAGCTGGTGCGGGTGTTGGTTGGGGCGGAGGGGGTCCGGTGTGGGCTGCCCACGGGCGTGCAGTGCGCGGCCGGAGCGGAGGAAGACGGCGGCGGCGGAATGCAGCTTGGGCGCTCGAAATTGGGCTCTGGAAGTAACAGAATAGGCCGTGTGTGTTGAAGTGGTGCTGTTGCGCGTGAGAGGGAGAAGGTTAAGGCTCGGTGGTGAGCGTTCCACGGCGGCGAGGAGGTGGCGGCCGGAGGAAGCTCGGGGATGTCGTGGCGCGCGCGCGTGCAACCAGGAAAGGAGAGGGAAGCGGCCGGAACGGAGGGGAGATGACGCGTGGAGGGTGTAGCAGCTGGAGGTGGAGCTCTGGAGGTCTGCGCCGGCGGTGAGCGGCGGTGGCAGGGCGGAGCAGAAGGGAAGCGGCGGTGGTCAGAGGAGGAAGAAGCAGACTGGAGTTAGAAGGACTCGTTTGTAAATCCCAAAAAGTCCAGGGACTCCTCTGTAAACTAAAATTTCCCATTGATACAAAATCCTAATGAGAAAAATGTCTAAAGCAAAGTTGTAGAGAATTTCAAATCCTACAAGAATGCTTTAGAGCTCGAGTTCAAAATCTCAAAGGGTACTATTTTATTTTGAACTTTTGAACACAACTTAAATTATAAACTTTATGTGTTAATTTAAACAAAATGCTCTAATGTTTGGGGTCTCTTGGTAAGTTTTTCTGCAGTAATCATGACTAGCTCTTTTTACACTTTAGTCCTTAGGTAAAACTAAGTTTTACTTTTATCTTTTTACCATTTCACATGTAAGTCCTTATATCTTTGTATTAATTACATAAAGGTCCTTAATTTCATATAAAGTCTATTCCCCTTAGTGTTTATTTAACTTTTGATCTTTTCTTTTCTATAGCCATCTGAAATTTGACACTTAAGAACATTTTCACATACTTGCACATGAGAAGTTATAAAACTCATAATTTACAAATATACCCTTATTGCTTTGTACAACTTGTATACACTATAACATGCTTACATATTATATACCCAAACTTAGTATCTAATTATCTAACTACCTGGATATCACAGCCTTCCCCCCTTAAAAAGAATCTCGTCCCGAGATTCCGAAGCTGAACAGAAATGGATAATTAGATTTGGGGATTGGCTTGAAGGAAATCTGGAAAATTCCGTTGAAGATAAGACTCAGTTTCCCAAGTCGCTTCTTCTTCGGTGTGATGATTCCATAAGATTTTGTACATCTTAACTACCCTTCTTCTAGTGAATCTCTCCTTAGTATCCAGGATTCGAAGAGGTTGTTCGATGTACGACAAATCAGGCTCAATCTCAATGGCACATGTCTCAACGATTTCTGTGGGTACTTTGACACACTTCTTAAGTTGAGAGACGTGAAAGACATCGTGAATAGCCGCCAATTGAGATGGAAGGCAAAGTTTGTATGCCACTGGGCCACAAACGTTGAGAATTTCAAAGGGTCCGATATATCGAGGTGCTAACTTCCCCTTTATGCCAAAGCGTTGGACGCCTTTGGTAGGTGATACTCGGAGATATACAAAATCTCCTATCTGGAATTGTAGAGGTTTCCTCCTCTTATCTGCATAACTCTTTTGTCTGGACTGAGCGGTTTTAAGGTTAGATTGAATAACTTTAACCTTATCTTCGGCTTCAACGACTAGGTCTGGTCCGAAAATTTTGCGTTCACCGGTCTCTGACCAACTCAAAGGAGTTCGACATCTGCGACCATATAACGCTTCGAAAGGAGCCATTTGAAGACTAGCTTGATAACTGTTGTTGTAAGCAAATTCAGCTAGAGCAAGGCACTTGTCCCAACTTGTACCATAGTGAATAATACAAGCTCGGAGCATGTCTTCAAGGATTTGGTTAACTCGCTCAGTCTGCCCATCAGTCTGGGGATGATATGCAGAGCTTCGAATCAGTCTGGTCCCTAGAGCTGATTGCAATTGCTCCCAGAACCGTGCGATAAATTGGGGCCCTCGATCAGAGATGATGGTTTTTGGAACCCCATGCAATCGAACGATTTGTTCCAGATAGACCTCGGCATACTTCTTAGCAGAGTAAGTGGTATGCACCGGAAGAAAATGAGCTGTTTTTGTGAGTCTATCGATGATCACCCATATGGAGTCATGCTTTTGAGATGTGTTGGGAAGACCGACAATGAAATCCATGCTAATGTCTTCCCATTTCCATGATGGTATGGGTAATGGCTGAAGCGTACCAGAGGCTTTTAAATGGCTAGCTTTAACTCTCTGGCATGTATCACATTCGGATACATATTTGGCAATTTCTCTCTTCATTCTGGTCCACCAAAAATGTTGCCGAAGATCTTGATACATCTTGGTGCTACCAGGATGAATAGAGAATTTGGACAAATGTGCTTCATCGAGGATTTGCTTACGAAGTTGATGATCCTTAGGCACAACAATCCGATCGTTGAACCAGAGGACTTCTTGATGATCAGTGTGAAAACACCGATATTTAGCTTCTCCCTGGGATAGCTTGGATTTGATAATATTGACACCCTCATCATGTAGTTGTGACATGACGATTTTATCCCGTAGAGTAGACTCAATGGAGATTAAGTTTAAACTACCTTGGGGAATAATCTCAAGGTTGAGTCTTCTCATTTGATGGCAAAGAGTGTCGTTAAAGGTGGATATGGTTAAGCAGTGACAATGTGACTTGCGGCTAAGTGCATCCGCAACCACATTAGCTTTGCCCGGATGATAGTGTACCTCAAGGTCATAATCTTTGATTAACTCCAACCAACGCCTTTGCCTCATATTTAGATCAGCTTGAGTGAAAATATACTTGAGGCTCTTATGGTCAGTGTAAATGTTACACTTAGCACCCATAAGATGATGTCTCCAGATCTTGAGAGCATGGATAACTGCTGCCAATTCAAGATCATGTGTTGGATAATTTTGCTCATGAGTTCGAAGTGCTCGGGAAGCATAAGCAATAACCCGGTTGTTTTGCATAAGGACACAACCAAGGCCAATTCTAGAAGCGTCACAGTAGACATCAAAAGGCTGGGTACTATCTGGCTGAGCTAGTACTGGAGCAGTCGTCAGAAGTTTTCTCAAAGCGTGAAATGCTTCCTCACACTTATCATCCCAACGAAACTTAATTTCTTTCTTAAGTAGCTCAGTCATGGGTTTAGCTATCTTGGAGAAGTCTGGAATGAATCGGCGATAATATCCTGCCAATCCAAGGAAACTTCGTATTTGATGGACTGAAGTGGGAGGGTTCCAGTCCATAACTTCTTGAACTTTGGTTGGATCAACCGATATGCCTTGACTAGAAATAGTATGTCCCAAAAATTTCACACTATCCAGCCAGAATTCACATTTTGAAAATTTGGCATAAAGGCGATGATCCCGTAGTCGTTGAAGAACGACACGTAAATGATTAGCATGGTCTTCTTTGGTTTTGGAGTAGATCAGAATATCATTGATGAAGACCACAACAAATTTATCGAGCTCCGGCATAAATACAGAATTCATGAGATACATGAAATATGCCGGTGCATTAGTAAGTCCGAATGACATAACCAGATATTCATAAAGTCCATATCTGGTTGAGAAGGCCGTTTTTGGAATGTCACTAGGCCTGATCTTGATCTGATGATAACCAGAGCGTAAGTCAATCTTGGAAAAGACCTTTGCTCCAGCTAGTTGATCGAACAAGATATCAATGCGGGGAAGAGGATACTTATTTTTGATGGTAACCGCATTGAGTGGACGGTAGTCGACACATAGTCTTAAGCTATCGTCTTTCTTCTTGACAAAGAGAGCAGAACAACCCCAAGGTGACGCACTGGGGCGTATATAACCCTTATCAAGAAGATCTTGTAGCTGAATTTTCAGTTCTGCCAATTCATTTGGAGGCATGCGATACGGCCTTTTAGAAATTGGAGCAGTGCCCGGTTGAAGTTCAATGGTGAACACGATGTCTCTATCTGGTGGCATTCCCGGCAGATCGTCGGGAAAGACATCGGGGTATTCACATACTATAGGAATATCCTTGACTTTGATATCTGTGATAGCATAAGTGCAGGGGTGCAGATACTCTGGCTGAGGCAGATAAAGGGTGGTAATCCCATAGTATGGTGAATTGATTTCAACCACTCGGGAACAGATATCTAACTGGACTCGATGCTTAGTCATCCAGTTTGTCCCAAGTATAACATCAATATCCTCTAGACTGAGCAAAACCAAATCAGTTTTGATTTCTTTACTACCTAACTGAAGTGGCACATTTCTACTCATTTGGTTGGGGGTGATTTTTCCTCCAGGGGTAGAGATCATATATGACCCCTGGATAGAACAAGATTCAAGTCCTAGCCGGGTACCACAGTTGTTACTAATAAAGCTATGTGTTGCTCCGGAATCAAATAAAGTAACAACTGGCTTATGGTAAATAGAAAATGTACCCGACATGACGGGAGCTCCATCTGGAAGTTCTGCCAGAGTGGTGAAGTTAATCCGTCCTTGACGAACTTGCATCACCGGCTTCTTGCCCTTGTTCTGGTTCCCTTGAGTAGAGCTTTGCCCGGGATTAGGCTTCTTGGGCCGCGGACAATCTCGGATGAAATGGTCCGCACTCCCGCAATTGAAACAGCAATAATTGCTGCCTTTCTGTGGTACTTGTTGAATATTTGGCCTTTGGCCAGATTGTTGTGCTTGTTGTGGGGGCACAGGAGGTCTAAACCTTCCTTGCTGTTGAGGCGGCCTAAAAACCAATCTACCCGTTGGGGCATTGCGCTGTGGTGCTCTGGGCGGCGTATTGGAAACAACCCGATACCTCGGTGGTTGAGCACTCGAGGGTCCAGCAGGGTTCTTCCGTTTCTTCTCGGCATAATGCGCCACAATGCAGTCTTCCTGAGTTAAGGCCATGTTAACCAACTCACTGAAAGTATTTGCCTTCACAAGGTTCAGGCGTTCCTTGAGTTTAGTGCTAAGACCTCGGCGAAAACGGTCTTGCTTCTTGGTATCATTATCTGCATGATACCCTGCATACTGGCATAGATGATTGAAATTCTGTGCGTACTGCAGAACTGTATTGGCACCTTGGGTAAGAGCCAGGAACTCATTAAGTTTTCGCTCCAATAGTCCTGCGGGAATATAATGCGCTCGAAAGGCGACCCGGAATTCATCCCATGTGATGACATGCCCTGCAGGTTGCATGGCATAGAAATTGTCCCACCAGATTCGAGCAGCACCACGAAGTTGTTGAGCAGCAAAAGAAGCCTTGCTAGAATCCGCACAAGGTATGGTCAGAAGAGCGAACTTCGATTCAATGATGTGGAGCCAGGCATCGGCATCCAATGGTTCCTCGGCCTTACTGAAGAAAGGCGGTTGGGTACTGAGGAAATCTTGGTAACTAGCCACAGGAGGATTGCGATCATCACGGCCTCCTCGGAATTGATGCTGCTGGTTTTGCTGGGCTTGTACCAGCAGGTTAAGCAGCTCCGTTTGCCGAGCCATGACTTCGGCAAGGTTGGGAGGAGGTGGTGGCGGTTGTTGAGAACCGCTGGCCTGATCAGCCCGGAAACCTTCCGGTGTTCCGCGTGTGGCTCCAACCATCTGAAACAAAGGAGATGTCCATCATTAACCATATAGCCTTACTCCTGATTTCAGAAGATATAAACAAAGCACATACTCCATTCAATCATCTCATTTCAGAACCATAAGGATAATGAATAGGATGATAAAACATGAAACTTATATTACAATATTGGTTCTTTTGTTTTCCACATCATACATCCGAAAGATCTCTACGCAGGCCATCTATGTTACAACAATTGGCATGAGATCTAGCTAAGTTACATACTCCTTAAGTCATTACACTCCCCCTAAGTTACATCTAAATAGTCGACGATTTACTAAACTAAAAATCGTCGAAGTTGCCTACAGAAGATTGACTGCCAGAAGAAGAGTGATAGGGACTAAGAACTGGATCCCCATGCTCAGAGTCAATCTCTGAAACACCCTCAATCTCTTCGGGGTCTTCTTCTTCTTCAGGTACTATGGGTATAGCGGGAAGTATCGGTTGCTGCTGCAATTCCTCAATGTGAGCCTGGGCATCATCAGCCACAAGTATCAGATCATGAATTTGTGCCTGTAGAAACTCAATAACAGTGTCACGCTGAGTGATAATATGATCACTCTCATTGATCTGATCTTCACGATGGAGGATTGTCTCATCTCTTGCTGCAATAACTTCATTCTTCTGAGTCACCAAAGCTTGTAATTCTTCTATTTGGGTTACTTGATGGTCAGCATTCCGATAGTGACTTTGAGCCACACCAGTTATCTGACTTACCCCATGACGCAGTAGCATTTGATAATGATATTGCACATCCATGAACCTGGTAACCATACGGACGGTTTCTTCAGCCAGATCCCCTAGCAGATGACCATGATGGTCTGTCCGAAAATCCCAGTCCGAATTACCCGGGTCTATGGTAGGAAATAACCCAATAGGATATGCGGCAACTTCAATTGGATGTTGATTGCAGAAGAGTTTGATACCTTCTAAAGCAGCAGTTTCAAGAGTGTCCACTAGACGATATCCAACCACTTCCACTTCTATGGGAGGCCATAAGGAGCGGAAAGGGTGTTGAGGAATTATCATCTTAACCCTGCAGCGGGAAACTCCTTCTTCAAGATACTCTACCCCATCATACAGAGGAGGCTCTGTATAATGAAACATGCTCAAGGATTCCCACAAAAGATGAGGAAACCCTTCCCAATGTAAACCATTGGTGTGAAAGTGCCCCTCCTGATCCCAAAAGGTATTAGCAGGAGCAGCCATCTGCGACAACAATGCAAATGGTAAGATATATTACCCTGCGGAAAGCTCACAAGGTAAATGGATTAAGATAGATGATTCTGATAACAGCAAAGGCTGGAAATCAGATGGATACTTAAGAGCTTAAAGATTGCTATCTACCCCAATTAAGAGATACCAACATATTATTTATTTCTTAGAAAGTATCGAATTTAAACATTCGTTTTGTTAATTAGTGTGTTATGCATGCACGCACTACGCGATCTCACAACCAAAAATAACTGCCAAGTAATCTTGGTCTTACGTGGTTAGTTTTGGTGGCATAATTAAATACGTCTCTCACTATTAACTAGTCGATAGGCCCTATCCGTCCTAGTTTCGTAATCGTGGTTAGTGTACCTGCAGAAAACCACAATACATATATATATCCAATGAACCTTTCATGCCAGCATGTCATGAAAGCGTCCCCATTCATTACTGCTCACTATAGAAACAGCATCTGTACAATTACCGCCGTACAGACAACGTTAACATACGTTATCGAAGTAACGTATTCACGGGGGTACCGCAAAATGCGGGGGTATGAACAGCGATCGCCATACCCTGCGCCGAACCATATACTCCCAATGTAATCAACCGAAATTGATACATTGGCAGCATCTCAAGTAGGCCACTGCTTGAGAAACAGCGTTCGGTTCGCATCACCGACAGGAAGGCCAAGCTCCCTCAGTTGGCTGAGAATCCTTACCTTCTTACCTCACGATCAAAGATGTCGTTATAGAAAGTAAGGTTGGGTTGTGCATAAATCTAAGTTTCAACAGAAAAGTAATGCTGGAAGTCAGAATTATATATATATATATATATTACAGCCACCTTTAATTCCCATATTAGCATTACCCTAGGGCTTACGTACTATACATATTCCTTAACGAACCATCGTTGTTTTGCAAATACTTGATTAATCAATTTTTATACTAAAAATTACTTTTTAAGGCTAATTATATCTCTAGGGTACACTTGTTAGCTCTGATACCAGCTGTGGCAGAACCAACCTGAATTATACCGACTCAAGTACGCGAGTCCTCACCCAAGGGCTACCTCGTACTTCAAACGGTATAAAACCATTGGTCTGTCGGTTAACGTCCCGATAAACCACCGAACTCAGGATCCAACAAGGTACCTCACACGAAGGTGAGTCCAGAGATACAATGCCAAAATATCTTACACCACAGGCAGTTACATTACAACAGTGTACAAAACATCATTAGCTCCCACAGAGGAGAGATTATTACAAGACAGGTTTTTGTTTTTAGTCAAAGCAGCGGAATTTTGAAAAGCGTAGCCATTATACACGTCGTCTTTACAGATATTATGCTAGCCCTGGCATAATATCACTCGGCGGAATCAGTGTTGGCCGGGGACGGATCCCATTCCACGGACCAACCATCAGGCAAAGGGTAGGGCCACGGAGTAATGAAAGCTGGCTCATCAGGGAGATTACCTGGATTAAATCAACAAAAGCAAGGCTGAGTATACTAATACTCAGCAAGACTTACCCGGAATTGGGTATATCTTAGCCCATAACTAGACTCATGATGGCTTTTAGCTTTGGGTAGGGTTTTCAGCTGAAAAGCAACAAAGAGTAGATCCTTATTTTCAACTTTTAAATTTCAGGTTCTAGTTGATTAACCATTCTAGGTAAGCACCTATAACTAGTCAATCATGGTAGAATCTTTACTCAACCATCATCTTAGATAATCACATAATTACTCTTGTTACTCTATGTGGTAAAGGGAATAAGCAGTCTCATACATCGTGAGAGGCGGACGATTCTGAATCGAGATTCAACCCTTGCAAGGTAAACCTAACACACACGCTTGGAACACCACAGGGTCGTTCCGAAGCAACCGTTTACCTTTCATTCCGACTCGTGGATCAGATCCACCACAAGCGACTGCAGGTCATACGCACTTCCAAAGTGCAGGACGTACGTCTGTAGCGCGACTACAAAACCCGTACTCCTGGTTGCCCAGCAACACGTATGCCTACACGTCGAACAAAGTAACCCAAAGAAGCAAATACATGTGGTGGGGGGTATGTCCACTCCTCGGGCCGATCGGTTACTAAGCTTACCGCTTACCATATTTCACGGCATGTGGCTAGTACTTTCAAACGCTTAACCACCGCTACCACACACTGCGACCTTATCAAATTCATCAAAACAGACGGGGTATCATCTTGACCATGATACCTCATAAAACTTCCGTCCGTCATCCTTATAGTGATAACAGGAATGTAAACATTATAACTCCTATATATCGCGCGAGTGACAGGAAATCACTCGACTTCTACCGGTCCTATAAGCAGAGCAGCTATTCGGACTCAAGTTCTAGTGTTCAATACATAGGTTCCTAGAATTATGCAACTATGGTTTACAAACAACTCCTAAGAACTTAATGCATAAAGATATACATAAATAGTATAGGTTGCAGTGTAATAAAGTAGGGGTTATGTCCGGGGCTTGCCTTCGCTGGTGGGGCTGGGGTTAGTCAAATTATTTTCTTCCGAACCTTGGTTCGGGGCTTCAGAGAAATCCGCGACGAGATTCCCGGGGTCTTCAGAATAAACTTCTTCTTGTTCTGGGATCAGCTGATAATCCCCGTCGGCGAGAGTGGTCGAGCCTACATGATATGCAAGTTGAAGTTTAATGAATGTATCCATTCTCATTTCAATTCACGATAAAGTTGCAATCCAATTAAAGGAACATTATATTTCAACAAACAACTTAACTACCCTGTACTGGGCAGTCATTTATCGAGTACTAACTAAACTAACTAGTCTCGTTAGGCAACCGGGTGGGTTACCCTCAACATCCAACTAACTACATTAGTTAGCATATCTGATTATCTCAAGTAACACTACATACACTTAGTAATCTCCATTTATTAGCTAAACATCGTAATTAACTTTTGGTTATTATTTAATTATGGTTAACCTTGAATTAATTAACCAAATCTTGAATTAAGAAAAATAATTAGTACTTATGAAAATTATCATAGGCGGGTTCTATTGAAATTTTACTCTAAAGGAACTAAGCCACAAAATTAAACAGGATTATAATTAGAATTTCAAGATATAATTATAATTGGAGTTTTACACTAAAACTAGAGTTCAGAATTTAAGAACATCATGAATTACTCAAGATTAATAATCCAGAAAAGTTTCATAATTTTTCATGTATAACAATTTTATTTATGAATTACCTTTGAATTTAAGTTTGAAATTTATAACTCATGTTATATTAAGTTTCTGTTTCTCAAATTTTTATCTTCAATTACTCCTGTTGTAACAAAGCTAAGATAAATTTTTCAGCCCTAAATATGAAGGGACACATTTGGAATTAAATTAAGTAACTTTTATCAACATATAACAAAAAGTACTCGAAACCTAAGGAAATGAACAGTAAAGTACTCGAACTTTTTACACAGTGCTATACATAGCACCTACAATCTGTGCTCCAAATTTCAGCTTTAACACATGCCTACAACATGAGATATAACTAAAACACTTATTTTTTAATATTTAATCTACATCAGAAAATATACACCTACTGCTCAAACTTCCTAAACAAAAGTAGTCGAATTTGACTTA
Source organism: Panicum hallii (assembly GCF_002211085.1). Taxonomy (NCBI): domain Eukaryota; kingdom Viridiplantae; phylum Streptophyta; class Magnoliopsida; order Poales; family Poaceae; genus Panicum; species Panicum hallii. The sequence goes on along the minus strand of NC_038047.1, from coordinate 9,648,855 downwards.
AGGATTCCAACAAAATTTAGTTTGCATTTTTATGATTTTTTCTCGAATAGATACAGAATTTCTAAGTTGACAGCCTAATTTACACAAAGAGGTCCTTGGTTACTATTTCTCTGAGTCTTAGGCTATGCACTTAACCCCCTGGTTTTCTTTTCCTTCTAACCCGAGGTCCTTGACTGTGAACCAGAACAGAGCAAGGCGGGGACGGTCGTGTTCCGGCGACGGTGATCACCGGCGGTGAGGTCCAAGGGCAGGGAAAGGCTCAGGGTCTTACTGTGGTCTAGTTGCACTACTTGTCGTGGGCGGGGATGGCCGGAACAGTGGAGTTCGACTCGAGCCCGAGGTGACGGCGGAGGGGTCACCGTCGACGGCGGAGCTCCGGTGGTGAACGTTGGCAACCAACCTGTGCAAAAGCTTCAGTGAGACACGGGGAATGTGTAGGTGCCATCAATTGGATGAAAACATGCTGGATCGAGGGGGATCGACGGAGACCGATGCGGCGGCGGCGAGGAAGAACGCCGGCGAGCGTCGGGGAGGCTCTGTAGTGCACTAGGGAACCAATGGATGGGTCGAACAGCTTCAGGACGATGATGTGGTGCTGGCCAGAGAGTCGTGGTGGCGTGAGAGTGCCCGGAGCGAGCTGCCCACGGTGGAGGCCGAAAGCGGCGGCGGTGGCGCTCGTCGGGAACAAGGCTTCAGTGGAAATTGGGGAAGATCAGTGGGTCGTCCAGCACGAGCAAGACACGGGGAAGCTGGTGCGGGTGTTGGTTGGGGCGGAGGGGGTCCGGTGTGGGCTGCCCACGGGCGTGCAGTGCGCGGCCGGAGCGGAGGAAGACGGCGGCGGCGGAATGCAGCTCGGGCGCTCGAAATTGGGCTCTGGAAGTAACAGAATAGGCCGTGTGTGTTGAAGTGGTGCTGTTGCGCGTGAGAGGGAGAAGGTTAAGGCTCGGTGGTGAGCGTTCCACGGCGGCGACGAGGTGGCGGCCGGAGGAAGCTCGGGGATGTCGTGGCGCGCGCGCGTGCAGCCAGGAAAGGAGAGGGAAGCGGCCGGAACGGAGGGGAGATGACGCGTGGAGGGTGTAGCAGCTGGAGGTGGAGCTCTGGAGGTCTGCGCCGGCGGTGAGCGGCGGTGGCAGGGCGGAGCAGAAGGGAAGCGGCGGTGGTCAGAGGAGGAAGAAGCAGACTGGAGTCAGAAGGACTCGTTTGTAAATCCCAAAAAGTCCAGGGACTCCTCTGTAAACTAAAATTTCCCATTGATACAAAATCCTAATGAGAAAAATGTCTAAAGTAAAGTTGTAGAGAATTTCAAATCCTACAAGAATGCTTTAGAGCTCGAGTTCAAAATCTCAAAGGGTACTATTTTATTTTGAACTTTTGAACACAACTTAAATTATAAACTTTATGTGTTAATTTAAACAAAATGCTCTAATGTTTGGGGTCTCTTGGTAAGTTTTTCTGCAGTAATCATGACTAGCTCTTTTTACACTTTAGTCCTTAGGTAAAACTAAGTTTTACTTTTATCTTTTTACCATTTCACATGTAAGTCCTTATATCTTTGTATTAATTACATAAAGGTCCTTAATTTCATATAAAGTCTATTCCCCTTAGTGTTTATTTAACTTTTGATCTTTTCTTTTCTATAGCCATCTGAAATTTGACACTTAAGAACATTTTCATACTTGCACATGAGAAGTTATAAAACTCATAATTTACAAATATACCCTTATTGCTTTGTACAACTTGTATACACTATAACATGCTTACATATTATATACCCAAACTTAGTATCTAATTGTCTAACTACCTGGATATCACAGTGATCATGTATACCTGAAGGTCTCGCCGATGAGAGGAATCCGCAGGTTCAATGTGAGAGGGAAGCTAGCCCCTCGATACATTGGTCCGTTCAAGGTGTTGGAACGGAAAGGTGAAGTGGCATATCGTTTGGAGTTACCTCCCAGTCTCTCAGGGGTGCATGATGTGTTTCTCGTGTCTCAGCTAAAGAAGTGCTTGAGGGTGCCAGAAGAGCAAGCACCGATAGAAGGGTTGGATGTGCAGGAGGATCTGACCTATATCGAGCATCCGGTGAAGATTCTGGAGACATCTGAGAGAGTTACCAGAAACAAGAAGATCAAGATGTGCCGTGTTCAGTGGAGTCATCACACGGAGGATGAGGCTACTTGAGAGCGAGAAGATGAGCTGAGGAAGACATATCCCAATCTCTTTGCTAGCTAGCCTATCCGAATCTCGGGACGAGATTCCTGTAAGGGGGGTAGGTTTGTAACACCCTAAGGTAATCTTCCTAAATTTTAAGGAAATTATTTGGGCTCAAATAAAATTTCCAGAGTTTTCCTAAATTTATCTCGCATTTAAAGTAATTTTTATAATGCAAGTAATTAAAATTTATCATAGGATTAATTTGTTTGTGCATTCATGCTGCAGCATTGTTTTAATTGTGTTGACTTTATAGGTTTGAATTCAAATTGTGTTTTGAATTCAATTAGATTGGTTTGAATGGTTGAGGGTACAAAAGAAAAAGGAAAAGGAAAGAAAGGAGAGACAGTGGCCCAGCCCAAAACCCCTCTTCTCCTCTCTCTCTCTCGGGCCCCTTTTTCCTCTCCTCTCTCCCGCATGGGCCACCCGAGGCCCAGCGACCTTTCCCCCTCCTCCTCCCCGCGTGGGCTGCGCCCCAGCCCATCTTTCCCCCCCCTCAGCGCCAGCCCCTTCTCTCTCTGTCTGATTACCCGGGCCCGCGTGTCAGCGCCCCTTTCCCTTCTTCCTCTTTCTTCTCCGGCGCTCAACCTCTCCCCGAAACCGCCGGCGAGCTTTCCCCCTGGTCCTGCACGCCGAGGCCTCGATCCCCCACCCTTAAGTGGCCCCGCAGACCCTCCCCATACCCCCCTGCCTTACCCCGCCGCCACCCAAAACCCTAGCGCCGCCGTTCCCTCGCTCCGCCGCGCCACCCCCCTCGGCCTCCCGTGGTCAGGTCGCTCCGCCGCACCCCAGGCCACCGCCACCCCTGCAAGAGATCCGCATCGTCGTCTAGAGTTTCTCCAAGCTGGCAATTGGGCCGTGAGCGTCTGCTACGTCGGGAATCAAACCGAGCTTGCACGTCGGTAATGGCCTCCGCCACCTCGATTGCTCGCCGTCATCGGGCCTTTGGCCGTGCTGACCCCCTGAGCACCTCTGCAGGGCCCGTGTGCTTCGGTTTAGGGGACCAGCAGACCTGAAGCAGCCCCACCTCGGCCCGTCCGCGATCACCCGAGCGTGGCTTCCGCAGGATCTCGCCGCCGGCCGTCCTCTGCTACGCTCCGGGCACCGCAGCCCCTCGGTGAACTTCACCCCCTCTCACTGGTCATGTTGCACTGAATGTCGTAGCGTTTAGGCCTCCGTAGCGCCCGGAACGCGCGCACGCCGGCGTGTCCGCCGCCCTGAGCTGCCCTCGCCGTGGGGGTCACCTACCCGAGCCCCATCTCACCTTCTGGAGCGCCTAGACGGGTTTCCCATGTCGTGCTCAACCTCTAGGGCTTGATGTCGTCCAGATCCGAGCCCGGAGCATGAAGTTAGGCCGTCTCCGGCGAAGCGCCGCCGCGGGAGCTGAGCTCCGGCGACCCAGCGCCGCCCCCTCCGCGCCCAAACGCCGCGAGCTGCCCGATCCGCATCCTGCGCTCACGATTAGATCGGGGCCTCATTGAATCGTGACCCTTAGATCCAGATCTAGCGGATCAAAACCAACGATACCGGTTCGGGGTGAGATGGAGTCTGAGCCGTCCGATTTAGATCGGGTGGCCGTGATGAGCGCGTACCGCTTCGCGTTAGGGATTAGATCTGAGCCGTTAGATGACGATCCAAGGGCCCAGAACAGAAGTTACCCCTTCAGCCATTCCTTTTTGCTAAAGAGCCCTCGGGTTTTTCTGAAAACAACCCGCACTCCAGGGTAGTTCAAAAGAAATTGCAGATAAGCCCTATTTTATTCGTTTAGACCCCTAAGCTTTCCAGATTTTGAGCCCACCGTCCATGCCGCGTGTTTTCACGTGCTAGCCCCTGTGTCTACCCTTTATTTGCATTTAAGTCCTCGGTTTTTGTGCAGAACCCCTTAGAACCTCCGGTTTTCTTACAAATAGGTCCCTGGATCTTGTTTTAAGCGTAGTTTTCGCGTTTTAGCTCCGTTTTAGGTGTTCTTTATATTCACGCGATCATTGTAATGCGTAGAATAGTTTTAGGCCAGTTTCATGTGCTGTTCCATTGTATTGGTGTACTATTTCCTTATAGTTTGCTATTGTTTGTGCATATGTGTATGTGTGGACTATGCTTGATGATCGTGAGTAGACGCGGAGCCTTTGGACGAGTACCAGGAGCAGCCATCTTCCGAGCAATTCGAGCAGCGGCCGGGAGAGTACGAGGAAGGCAAGTATAACATGAACATCCTACCACTTTTAAATACAATTTCATACTGCATTTTAATACTGTATGCCTATAAGGACTTTCCTAGCCACTTTATATCCTTTATATATATCCTTTGGGTTGCATTTTGGTTAGTTGTGCTAGGTTGCTGCGCTATAACACACTTGGTCCTTTTTAATTAATTTGTTAATGATCTTATGCAACTTAATTCTGGAGCCGACCCTCTGTGCTGTGTGCTTGAGTGGTTTGTGCGTCCTTAAAAATATGTTTTTGTAGAAACATGGTTTAGGGGGCCAGCACGGTGCTTAGTGCTTGGTTGGCCACTCTCCATAAGGACCGGTTCATAGAGCGACAACCTGGGACAACCGCGCAACCACAAGACTGGAATGGGACGGTCTTGACTTACTAATTAGGTCGTGTTGGTTCGGGAGTAACTTACCTGCGTGGGCAAGAGGGGTGGTAGGCTTCAATCGTCCCTGCTCCTCCGGCTTGGTCTGTGCTGTGTGCTTGTACCCCCGGAGGTGGGCCCCATCGTCACTGATCCAGAATCCTTAGCGGTTACACCTTACCAACATGATCCTTTGTAACGGTCTCGTAGTGTGCTTGCTAGCCATCTCACCTAAGGAAGTGTGATGAACAACTAGCGTAGCTCACGACTTGTGGGTAAAGTTGTGCAACCTCTCGAGAGTGTAAAACTGATATATCAGCTGTGCTCACAGTCACGAGCGGCCCAGATCCTCCTTTTGATTAGTGGGGTTATCAACCTTTGATTAGGGAGATTCCCCGGGTGGTTTGGTTTGGATGGTTCTCAGTAGTTCTTAATTAATATTGATTAATTTATCATGCAATTGGGTTATGGTAATTTATCCACTGTAGTAAATAGTTTTAATAAAATTTGCCAAGACTAAAAGCTAATGCAGTTGAGTCAGCCAACCTAGAGCCTCATAGTTTGTGTTATACTTGTTGAGTACTAGTTGGTACTCACACTTGCCTCTCCACTCTTCTGTTTTATTTCGGATATCTTCGACTGCTGCTCAGTGCCCGGCAACGTGGAGGATTACGTCAGCGGCTTCGACGACTTCTAGGCGTTTGTCTCCCAGTCGACGTCCCTGTGGCGCCCAGCTCTTCATGTATCTCTTTTACGCTTCCGCAACTCTTGAACCGATTCTTGATTCGGTTGTAATAAAATAATTCATTTATGATTCATTTACGAGTTATATTAATGTTATTCGTGGTATGTGTTGTGATATCTTGATGATTCTGTTGTATATATGCGTGACTTGATCCTGGCGCATATATGATTGCTCGAGTTATGTTCTTTATAAATTGGGCGTGACATGTGCTTGGCCGGGGCTAGGAGGCAAGGGATCACCAGGACGACAGCGAGGCGAGCGGCGGCGGAAGCTCGAGCTCACCGGCGTAGTGGTCCGGTCGTTCCGGTGCACGACAGCGAAATTGGGTAGGCTGGGGAGCACCAGTGGGTCACGACGGTGCTCTAGGAGCGCTGGATCGGGGATGGGAGGTGGCAGCGGCGGCTGTCAACGGCGAGCAGAAGCTGCGGCGGAGGTCCGGCGAGGTGGAGAGCTCGGGAAGAGGAAAAGCAGTGCAAATGTGGGTGTGGGAATGCAAGAGTGGGTTCGTGGGGAACTCCAGGACGTGCTCGGGGTCCAGAAGAAGGCTTGGTCATGTGGGAGCAGGTGCTGGCATGCCGGCGGGATGCGTGGCGGATCAGGCAGCGGCGGGGCGATGTGGGGCGGCAGGGTGGGGTCCAGCGCGGGGTGGGGAGCGACGACGTGGGTGCTGGGGCGGCATGGCACCGAGGAGAGCGGCGCGGGGACGGCCGGTGCACGGCACATGGCCGGTGAAGGCGGCGGGGGTTGGGCGCAGAGAAAACAGAGGAGGAGGGAGCTGGAGGTAGATAATGGGGACTAATGTCTAATTCTCCAAAATTAGAGGGACTCCACTATAAGGCCTAGATAACTTTCAAACCATAGCTCAAATGAAAATATGCCCAAAAGCAAAAGTGTAGAGTTCAACAAGATCTACAACTTTTCTTTAAGGTTCAGTGGCGAAAGAGCTAAGGTTTTGAATATACTTTAAAACTTGGCTAAGTTTTAAACTTTAATTAAATCCTATTTAAAATCTACACCACACTTGCATCCTTTGGGTAGTTTCACCTATATTTGCGGTTTAAAAGCAAGTTCTTGACTTTTGCAAAACAACCTTCCTATATTTTGATTTTATCTCCCATTCTCACTCATTTAACACTAAAGGACCTAAATTTTTCAGAATTATATAAAAATATCCTTTTCCCTTAACATTTAAATTTTAGCACACATACACAAGATCAAACATGCACACGTTATAATAGAATCTAGTGTAGTTTAATCCTAAATACCTAAATGTCACAGCCTTCCCCCCTAAAAAGAATCTCATCCCGAGATTCTAGAATAGAATGGAATTGGACGATCAGATTTGGGAGTTGGTTTGAAGGAAGTCTGGGAAATTTTGCTGAAGATAGGATTCAGTTTCCCAAGTCGCTTCTTCTTCAGTGTGATGATCCCACTGAATTTTGAACATCTTGATAGTTTCTCTTCTAGTACTTCTCTCTTGAGTGTCTAGCACTTTGATTGGATGTTCGGTATAGGTTAGATTAGCTTCGAGTTCGATAGTTTGGGGATTGATGATCTCAATAGGAACTTTGACACACTTCCTAAGTTGAGAGATATGGAAGATATCATGAATAGCCGCTAGTTGAGGAGGAAGTTGAAGACGATAAGCTACGGGTCCATAAAATTTGATAATTTCAAAGGGTCCGATGTATCGAGGAGCAAGCTTCCCTTTTACGCCGAACCGTTGAATACCTCGAGTAGGAGATACTCGAAGGTACACGAAATCCCCAATCTGGAACTGTAATGGTCTTCGTCGTATGTCAGTGTAGCTTTTCTGTCAAGATTGGGCTGCTTTTAAATTGTTCTGAATAGTCTTCACCTTTTCCTTTGCTTCAGTGACAAGGTCCGGTCCAAAGATTTTATGTTCGCCGGTTTGTGACCAACTCAAAGGAGTTCGGCATCAGCGACCGTACAATGCTTCGAACGGAGCCATCTTGAGACTGGTTTGATAGTTGTTGTTGTAAGAAAATTCTGCCAATGACAAACATTTGTCCCAATTCTTGTCGTACGGAAGTACGCAGGCTCTAAGCATATCTTCTAAAATTTGATTTACCCTTTCCGTTTGTCCGTCTGTCTGAGGATGATATGCGAAGCTTCGGATTAACTTAGTTCCAAGAGCATGTTGAAGTTGCTCCCAGAACCGAGCGATGAATTGTGCTCCACGATCAGAAATGATCATCTTAGGCACTCCATGGAGACGAACGATTTGATCTAAATAGATCTCAGCATACTTTTTGGCGTGGTATGTAGTATGCACTGGAAGGAAATGGGCAGTTTTGGTCAATCGATCAACGATTACCCAAATAGAGTCATGCCTTAGAGAGGTGTTGGGTAAGCCAATGATAAAATCCATGCTGATATCCTCCCACTTCCAAGAGGGAATAGGTAGAGGTTGAGAAATACCAGCAGTCTTTAGATGACTGGCCTTAACTTTTTGGCAAATATCGCACTCCAAGACATACTTTGCAATTTCTCGCTTCATGCGAGTCCACCAAAAATTCTGTTTCAGACCCTGCTACATCTTGGTACTGCCAGGGTGCATAGAGAATTTGGACAGATGGGCCTCGTTCAATATCTGCTTACGAAGCTTATGGTCCTTGGGTACAACGATACGCTCATTGAACCATAGAACCCCTTCATGATCTACTCGAAAGCATTGTACTTCCCTTCTCCTTGTGCTAACTTTTGCTTGATGATTCTGACCCCTTTGTCATGCTGTTGTGCTAGAACGATGTTATCCTTAAGCGTAGCTTCAACTAAGAGATGGTTCAAGCTACCTTGGGGAATGATCTCTAGATTAAGCTTTCTCATCTCCCAATAAAGCGTCTCATTGAAAGCCTCAACATATAAGCAAGAGTAATGCGCCTTGCGGCTAAGTGCATCCGCAACGACGTTGGCCTTGCCGGGATGATAGTTACTTCTAGATCATAATCTTTGATAAGCTCTAGCCAGCATCTTTGCCTCATATTTAAATCTGCTTGCATGAAGATGTACTTGAGGCTTTTATGGTCAGTATAGATATGGCACTTTGTACCCATCAGATGATGTCTCCAAATCTTAAGTGCATGGATGACAGCTGCTTGTTCAAGATCATGAGTAGGATAGTTCTGTTCATGAGTCCTGAGTGCTCGCGATGCATAAGCAATCACTCGGTTGTCTTGCATAAGCACACAACCAAGTCCGATTCCCGAAGCATCACAATAGATGTCAAAAGGTTTTGAAATATCTGGTTGAGCTAGAACTGGGGCAGTAGTGAGATGTGCTCTGAGTGTGTGGAATGCATCTTCACATTTCTGATCCCAGGAGAATTTAACTCCTTTCTTTAGTCGTTGAGTCATAGGCTTGGCTATTCTGGAAAAGTCAGGAATGAAACGTCGATAATAGCCAGCTAGACCTAGAAAACTACAGATCTGATGGACTGACGTAGGTGATTTCCAGTCCAATACTTCTTGAACTTTACTGGGATCAACGGATATACCATCACTGGAGATGGTATGTCCCAGAAATTTAACGGTATCTAGCTAAAACTCGCATTTGGAGAATTTGGCATACAAGTGGTGGTTTCTCAATCTCTAAAGGACAACATGAAGATGTTTCGCATGATCTTCCGGATTTTTAGAGTAGATCAGGATGTCATCAATGAAGACCACAATGAATTTATCGAGATCTTGCATGAAGACAGAGTTCATACGATACATGAAATATGCTGGAGCATTGGTAAGACCAAACGACATGACCATATATTCATAGAGTCCATATCTGGTGGAAAAGGCTATTTTTGGAATGTCACTCGGCCTGATCTTGATTTGATGATAGCCGGAACGAAGATCAATCTTAGAGAATACTTTGGCTCCGGCTAACTGGTTGAACAGAATGTCAATGCAGGGCAGAGGATACTTATTTTTGATGGTTACCGCATTGAGGGGATGATAATCTACACATAGCCTTAAGCTATTATCCTTTTTCTTCACGAATAGGGCTGGACAACCCCATGGTGAAACACTCGAATGAATGAAACCCTTATCAAGGAGGTCTTGGGGTTGGATTTTTAACTCGGCCAACTCATTGGGTGGCATACGATAGGGCTTCTTAGAGATGGGGGCTGTATCGGGTTGCAGTTCTATGATAAACTCAATATCCCTATCCGGGGGCATTCCAGGCAAATCATCTGGAAAGACGTCTGGATATTCGCAAACAATAGGGATGTCCTTTAACTTAATCCCTTCTACCGCATAGGCACAAGAGTTTCTGTACCCCCGGTGTGGAAGATAGAGAATAGTAGTTTTCTGATCAGGTGAATCTATCTCCACAGCTCGGGAAGAGATATCTAATGACACTCGGTGCCTAGTCATCCAATCCATACCTAGGAGAACATCCATTCCTTCTAGGTCCAATAACAGTAAATCTGTTTTTATCAAGTTGCTACCTAACTGAATTGGTACCTTCCTATAGATTTGACTTGAGGAAATTTTACCGCCAGGAGTTGCTATCATATAGGCTCCATTAGTAGGATAGAAATCCAGGCCTACTTTTATTCCACACTTGGGACTGATAAAACTATGGGTGGCACCAGAATCAAAAAGTATAATCACGGGTTGACGGTTTATAGAGAAAGTACCCATCATTATTGGCGCACCCTCGGGGAATTCGGATAGAGTCGTGAAGTTCACCCTCCCCTGGCGGACTTGTACCACCTGCTTCTTGCCCTTGCCTTTGTTGTTCGGGTTGGATGTTTGCCCTTGGAAAGATCTTTTGGGTTGAGGGCAATCCTTAATGAAATGGGACGGGCTGCCGCAATTGAAACAACGATAGTTGTTGTTTCCTTGATTGGATGGCGGAAAGCTCAGCCGTGGGCCTTGCTGCTGTTGCTGCTGGGGTTGTGATGTCGGTGGTCAATTAAATCGGGCCTGCTGGGGTGGCCTAGCTACCCATCTGCCTGGTATATTGTTTCGAGGCGGTGCTCGGGTAGCACTGTTCTGGACCAACCGATACTTTGGCGGTTGCGCAGTTGAGGGTCCAGTGGGTGTCTTCCGTTTCTTTTCAGCCCGGTGGGCTGAGATGCAATCCTCTTGGGTAATGGCCATATTGACCAATTCATTGAAAGTGTCGGCCTTTATCAAATTTAGCCGTTCCTTAAGTTTTGTGTTCAGGCCTCGACGAAAGCGATCTCTCTTGCGGGCGTCAGTATCCGCATGATAACCCGCGTACTGGCAAAAGTGATTGAAGACCTGTGCATATCGCAGAACCATGCGGGTCCCCTGAGTCAAGGTCAGGAATTCATTGAGCTTTCGCTCAATGAGTCCCTCAGGAATGTGGTGCACTCTGAAAGCGGTCCGGAATTCATCCCATATGACAACATGACCAGCTGGCTTCATGGAGTAGTAATGGCCCCACCATATGCGGGCGGTGCCGCGAAGTTGTTGGGCTGCGAAGAGGGCCTTGTTCTCATCTGAGCATGGTGCAGACAACAATGCAAACTTAGACTCTACAGTGCGGAGCCAGGCATCAGCATCAAGGGGCTCATCTGCTTTATGGAACAGTGGGGGCTGTGTACTGAGAAAGTCTTGGTAACTAGACGATGGGGGTTCATCACGACCTCGGGACTGGTGATGAAATTGGCCCATCTGAGCCTGCACTAGCTGGTTCAGAAGTTCCATCTATCGGGCCATGACTTCTGCTAGATTTGGCGGGCTGGTGGCGGTTGTTGGGAACCGCTAGCTTGGTCTGCCCGGAAACCTTCCGGGGTTCCACGAGTAGCTCCAACCATCTGAAACAAAGGAGATATCCATTATCAACCATATTCTTGCTCCTATTTTCAGATGATATACTACCGTTAAACAGATATGTAAGTCACATATTCTGTTTAACCAACTCAAATAGAAAGGCAAGATTTCTATATGAACCACAGGACTCAAGCTTAGATGTCAAGGAGAAACAGGTTATCCTTAATATATTACATTAGGGTGGTTCGATTGCGACGGGTCAAGCCATACATACACATGCCATAAATATATTACAGCAAATGGCCTTGGGTCCAGATAAACTACTCACTACCTATGTCACAACATTCTACACTAGGTACATCTGAAAGATCGACGATTTAGATGGGCTAAAAATCGTCGTGCTCGGAGTCGAGATCAGAAACTCCCTCGATTTCCTCTGTTTCTTCTTCTTCGCCTTCAGGTGCTACAGGTACAGCAGGAGGTACTGGCTGCTGCTAAAGTTTGTCGATGTGAGCATGGGCGTCGTCAACCTCAAGAATAAGGTCGTGGATTTGCTCCTGGAGGAACTCGATAATTGTGTCACGTTGAGTGATTATGGCGTCACTCTCATTGATCTAATCCTCCCAGTGAATAATGGTCTCCTCTCGCTTTGCGATGATTTCCTCCTTCTCCGTGACCAATGCTTGAAGCTCTACTATCTGAGTGACCTGTCGATCAGCATTTAGATAGTGACCTTGAGCAACACCAGTCAATTGACCCATACCGTGGCGTAGCAGAATCTGATAGTGGTGCTGAACATTCATGAACCTAATGGTACCACGGAGTGTTTCTTCGGCTGAATCTCCCAACATATGGCCATAATGAGCTATCCGGAAGTTCCACTCAGGATCACTGGAATCTATTGCAGGGAATAGGCCGATAGGATGCCCTGCAACTTCCATGGGATGCTGGTTGCAGAAAATATGGATGGCCTTAAGAGCTGCGGTCTCAATGGTGTCAACGAGACGATAGCCAACCACATCAACCTCGATGGGCTGCCACTGAGAACGAAAAGGGTGCTGAGGAATAGTCCTTTTGACTCTGCACAGGGGAACACCTTCCTCTCTATACTCCACTCCATCGTACTGTGGGGGCTCGGTGTAGAAGAATAGACTAAGTGATTCCCATAAAAGACGGGGAAAACCCTCCCAGTGCAAGGCATTGGTATGGAGATGCCCTGTATGATCCCAAAAGATGTTTGAAGGAGCCGCCATTTGAAACAAGAATTCAGATGGTGAGATTTTGAAGGATGCTGAAAACCCAACTAAGACTACCACAAGAATACTATTGAAACCATACTAATATAGACAACACTCTATTTGTCCTTAAAAGAACAACACATTCAAAGCATTCATTTTGTTTGATAATGGATTATGCATGCACGTACTATTCGACCTCACAACCAAAACAATTGCCAAATATCTTTGGACTTACGTGGTTAATTTCGGTGGCATAACACATACGTCTCTCACTAATAACTAATCGATAAGTCCTATCCGTCTTAACCTTTTAATCATGGTTAGTGTACCTGTAGAAGACCATAGGTATATAACATGAACCTTTCATGGCAGCACGACATGAAAGCGTCCCCAAATAGTACTGTTTACTATAGAAACAGTATCTGTACAATTTCCGCCGTACGGACAACATTAGCATACGTTACATCTGCAACGTATTCACGGGGGTACCGTTTAAAATGGGGGTATGAACAGCGATCGTCATACCCTGCGCTGAACCATATACTCCCAATATATTCAACCTAAGTTGATATATTGGCAGCATCTCAAGTAGGCCACTGCTTGAGAAACAGCGTTCAGTTCGCATCACCGACGGGAAGACCAATCTCCCTCAGTTGGCTGAGGATCCTTACCTTCTTACCTCACCATCGAAGGTGTCGTTACAAAAAGTAAAATTGGGTTGTGCATGAATTTAAATTTTGACAGAAAGTAGTGCTGCAAGTTAGAGCTGGCTATCCACATATATATAATAGCAGCCACCTCATAATTCCCATATAATTCCCTAGGGCTTTACGATCTAAGCACCCACCTTAACGAGTCCAACGCACCTTGCAATATCTTTTGTTAAGCAAATTTTATCCTGAAAACATTTTTAAGAGCTACTGCGGTGTAATAACAATTGTGAAAGGAAACCTACAGCTCTGATACCAGCTGTGGCAGAACCGCCTGAATTATTCCGGCTCAAGTGCTCTAGTCATCGCTATACAGCCGATATTAACTCAACGCACTTCAAACGGAACAACCCATTGGTCTATTAGGTCTCCGCCCAATGCAACCACAGTTCAACAGGATCGAAGCAGGTTTACCTCGCACGAAGGCGAGTTTACAATTGCACAACAGCTCACTAACTTTTAATTCACAGAATATTAAATATTATTACAAACCATTTCAACTTATGTATACTTATACAAACATTGTTTAAAAGCCACAAGCTATGCAAGCTTGGGTAGAGTCACAGTGGAAGAAATTAACACGCGACTACACATGTCGCGAAGGTTGACTCCAAGTTTAGCCCGAAACCTGGTGTCATTCCGGAGGGTCACTGCCAGCTGGGGACGGATCCCATTCCACGGACCAGCCAAATGGAACAGAGGTTGGCCATGCCGTGGGGTTCTCAAAGGTCATACCTGAAAAATAGACTAGCAAAACTGAGTATACTAATACTGAGCAAGACTTAATCGAGATCGGGAATACTTAGCCCATAACTAGATCATGAAAGGTTCAGTGGCTCTAGTTTTTTTTGCTGAAAAGCAACAAAGAGTATGATATACTTTCATATTTTAGCTTTCAGATTCTAGTTTCATTAACCATTCTAGGTAAGCACCTATTCTGGACAAGCAAGGTAGAGATTAGCATCCATCAAGATTATTCCAACAATGGTTACTGTTCTTACTCTATGTGGTAGAAGGAATAAGCAGTCTCAATCTCCACGAGAAACGGACGATTCTAAATCAAATTTCCAAACCTTGCAAGGCAAAGCTAACTCACACGCTTGGAACATCCAATGATCGTTCCGAAGCAACCGTTTGCCTTTCATTCCGACTCGTGGAACAGGGCCCCCACAAGCGACTGTAGGACCATACGCACACCAATGTGCAGGACATACGTCTGTAGCGTGACTACATGACCGTACTCCTATCCGCTGTGCGGAACGTACTCCTGCACATCGGTGTGTGTGAAAAACCAAATTATGAGTGGTGGGAGGTATGTCCACTCCTCGGGCCGATTAGTTACAAGGCTTACCGCTTTCCATATTTCGCGGCATGTGGATAGTACTTTCAAACGCTTAGCCACCACTACCACACACTGCGACCTTATCAACTTTTATCAACACAGATGGGGTAACCTTCTGAGTCATGATACTGCACATGACCCCGTCCATCATCCTTATAGTGATTGCAAAATAGTAAACATTTAACTCCTATATCGCGCGAGTGACAGGAAATCACCCGACTTCTGCGGTCCTATTAGCAAAGCATCTATCCGATACGGTCTCAGGCACAATACATAGGTTCCTAGTATTCGTGCATCTAGGGTTCCTTTTCAACTCCTAGACTTAATGCAAGATATAATATATACATATAGAACTGCATAAATGTAGTAATTTGAAATACTGGGTTATGCACCGGGGCTTGCCTTCATGAGCGAGGCTGGGGGCAGGAGTGTCAAAGATTTTTGAACTTTGGTTTGGAGCTTCAGTTAGAGTCTCGATGACGCTCACTGGGTCTTCAGAAAACCCTTTCTCTTGTTCCGGGACTAGCTCGTAGTCTTCGTCGTCGAGTGTCGTTGGCTCTACATGATATGCAATGATTTGAATTAGTTGGTTCTCGAGTTAAGAGTTTTATTTCATGATAAAGTTGCAATCTAATAGATTAAGACACACAATTCCATAAAGCAAGAGGTTTAAATATAAACCTACTATTGGTATCCTAACTCAATTATTCTAATTAGTTGAATTAATTGAATTAGGTTGGCGAGTTTGATTTTTAATTTGAAATCCCTAAAGGTTATGGTCTTGAATTTTTATGGATAAGCTTATTCCTAATGAATGAGTTTACTATGAATTTCTCAAAATTTTCTGAAAACAACTACTAAACCATTGGAATTTAGTTCAAATGTCAAGTTTAAATTCAAAGCTTAGGTAAAACAGTGCTATAAATTCTAGAAATATTTTTCATGAGCTACTGAAATGTAACACCCTAATGTAAATATCGAAATCTTAATGAATTTATTCTGGCTTAAATAAAGTTTCTAAAGTTTTTCTTAATTTATCTTGCATCTAAATTTAATACCACAAAGAATTAAAATTTATTTTAGGTTCAACATGTTTGTGCATTCATGCTAGTGCATCTCTTTTGTTTTTCTGAATGGTTAAGTTTGAATTCAAATCTGATTTGAATTCAAATAGAATTGGGTTAGCTTGAAAAAGAAAAGAGAAGGAGATTAGGGAAAAGAAGCCAGAAGCCCATTCCCCCTCTCTTTTCCCTCCGCACGGCCCTCCTCTCCCTCCTTCCCCCGCGGCCCAGCCCGCCCCATCGGCCACTCCACGCCTTCCATCGGCCAGCCCGAGCCGTGCCCCCTCCCTTCTCTTTCTGGCTCTCTGGCCCCACCTGACTCAGCGCCTCCCTCTCCCTTCCTTCTTTCCTCCTCCCCGCGCACCGGCCGCCCGAAATCTCCGGCGAGCCCTAGCGCCGGGCCCGCACGCCGAGATCCCTGGCCCAGCCTTTATCTGGCTTCCGTGGACCCCCTGCACCTCATCTTGTACCCCGCAGCCGCCCCAAACCCTAGCGCCGCTCACCCCGATGCGCAGAGCCCTCGGACCCGCCGTGGACCGGCCGCTCCGCCGCACCCCAGCTCCGGCCAAGACCCGCAGCAGCTCTGTCAGGAAGCTTCCCGAGCCTTCCACCCTCGACCCCGAGTCCGGCCGTGGCCGGAATTTGATCGAGAATCACCACCGGTGAGATGCTCCGCTCATGCGATTCCTTGCCGCCGGTGATCCCCGGACCCCCCTGACCCCCGTGGCACCTCCGCAGGTACACCCCGAGCCGATCTGTGGAGATCAGAAGCCCGTAAGACCCCTGCAGCAGCTCTCCCCGCGAGCGCCGCCCGTTTCCGCCGCTCGGCCCTCGTCGCCGACCAGCTTGCGCGGCTCCTCCGATCCGTTCAGGCCCTCAGTGAGCCTCAGCATATCACCTTGGTCCTTTTGCGCTAGATGTCGTAGACCTTTAGACCGTCGTGCAGATCTGCCCCCGCCGTCGATTCTTTCTCCCCGAGCCTTCCCGAGCCACGCCTTAGCCCTAGGTGGTTTACCCATGTCGCGCTGAACCTCCTAGACCCAAGCTCGAGTTGTTTTGATCCCCGGAGCACCGAGATCGGCCAACGCCGGCGAGGCGCCGCCGCGGAGACTGGACTCCGGCGACCACTCCGTCGCTCCTAGCGCCCATTTGCCCGGGCTGTAGATCAGAGCCACCAGATCGCGATCCAACAATCCTGATTAGAAGATACCAGTTCGGCCTGGCTATTTTGTTAAAGAGTCCCTCTGTTTTCTTGGAATCAACCCGCAGTTCGGCGCCGTTCAAAAGAAATTCCATCTAGGTCCTGTTTTTAGTGCTGGAGCCCCCTGAGCTTTCTGGAAATTGGGTCCGCCATCCATGCCCTATGTTTTCACGGGTTAGACCCTAGATCTACCCTTTAATTATGTTTAGACTCTCGGATTTTGCCCAGAACCCTCCTGGAAGTTCTGTTTTCTCGCAGAAAAGCCCCTGGACCTTGTTTTAGCTCTAGTTTTCGCGTCTTAGCTCCGTTTTAGTTGGTTTTTGCGCTCACGCGATCGTTATAACACGTAGAATAGTTCTATCATAGTTTTGTGTGCTATTTCTATGTAATGTTGTATTGTTGCTTAACTTTTTTCTTTGTTTGCATGTATGTGTATGTGCTGGACCATGTTTTGGCGTTGCGATCGTGAGTAGACGCTGAGCCTTTGGACGAGTACCAGGAGCCACCATCTTTTGAACCCTTTGAGCAGTAGCAAGAGAACTTTGAGGAAGGCAAGTATAACATGAACATCCTATCACCTTTAAATACAATTTCATACTACATTTTAATACTGTATATCTATAAGGATTTCCTAGCCACTTTTATCCTTTATTTAAATACCTTGGGTTGCATTTTGGTTAGTTATGCTAGGTGCTGCGCTCTTATCCATCTCGGTCCTTTTTAATTAATTTGATTAATGGTATATGCAACTTGATTCTGAGAGTGGCCCTCTGTGCTGTGTGCTTGAGCGGCTCACGTCTCGTTAAAAGATGTTTTCGTAGAAACATGGTTTAGGGGGCCAGCACGGTGCTTAGTGCTTGGTTGGCCACTCTCCATAAGGACCGGTTCATAGAGCGACAACCTAGGACAACCGCGCAACCACAAGATTGGAATGGGATGGTCTTGACTTATTAATTAGGTCATTTTGGTTCAGGAGTAACTTACCTGCGGGGCAAGAGGGGTGGTAAGCTTCAATGGTCCCTGCTCCTCCGGCTTGGTCTGTGCTGTGTGCTTGTACCCCTGTGAGATGGGCCCCATCGTCGCTGATCCAGAAACCTTAGCGATTACACCTTACTAACGTGATCCTTTGTAACGGTCTCGTAGTGTGCTTGCTAGTCATCTCACCTAAGGAAGTGTGATGAACAACTAGCATAGCTCACGACTTGTGGGTAAAGTTGTGCAACCTCTCGAGAGTGTAAAACTGGTATACTAGCCGTGCTCACTGTCATGAGCGACCTAGATCCTTCGTCTGATTAGTGGGGTTTATCTTTGGTGGTTTGGTTTGGTTTTCAGTAGACTCATGGTTAATCTTGATTAATTATTATGTAACTTGGGTTATGGTAATTCATCCACTTGTAGTAAATAGCTTTAATAAAATTTGCCAAGATTAAAAGCTAATGCAGTTGAGTCAGCTAGCCTTAGAGCCTCATAATTCGTGTTATACTTGTTGAGTACAAGTTGTGTACTCACACTTGCTTTCTCTACTCTTCTATTCTCTTTGGTATATCTTTGACTGATGCTCAGTACCCGGCGATGTGGAGAACTACATCAGCGGACTTGACGATTTCTAGGCGTTTGTCTCCCAGCCGACGTCCCTGTGGCGCCCTGTTCTTCATGTATTTATTTTATGCTTCCGCATTCCTTGAACTGATTCTTGATTCAGTTGTAATAAAGATATTCATTTATAATTTATACGCTTTTATTTCGAGATACGTGTTGTGATATCTTGATGATTCTGTTGTATATATGCGTGACTTGATCCTGGCGCATATATGATTGCTCGATTTATGTTCTTATAAATCGGGTGTGACAGAATTGGTATCTGAAACGTGTCGACTGTAGGACGAAGCCTAGATAGAAATGGTCGAGTTTAGGGATTTCCTTTCACTCGCCTTGCTTCCGCAGAACTCAAACATTCATTTCTGCTTCTATTCCTTGAGCTCTAAACCTTGATTTTTCTAAACCTCTCTGCATTTTCTGAGAATTAGTCTGATAGTTTCCGTAGACGTTGGCCTGCAATTTTCTGACTGTCCTCATAAGCCTAGGATGCCTTTGCAAAGAACACGCTAGAACGAGTGTGTTAGTCGAGTAGTGTGATGAACTCGGCTAAGATGTGAATAATGAATGTTTGTGATTGTGCAAAATGTTTGATTTGGATCTTTGGTTGATTGTATATTCTAGTACTTAAACTTGTTCATGCAAAACGACTTTAACGCAGACTTGAATTAAAAATAATAGAATTGAGTTAGATCGTTGGGGGTAAAACCGCACACTCTTTTCTCTCTACTTTATCCTGCTAGAGTTTTCTTTCCAGAATCGTACAATATCTGTCTCTTATGAACGTTGTTCTGCTGCAAACAGATGATGAACACCAGGAGCACTGGCACCGGTTATGGCCAGCAGGGGCAGAACAACCAGAGTACCGGCCAGCAGACGCCGCTGCCGATGCCTCCACCTCTGACTCCGGAGCAGTTCTTCCAGCTCTAGATGCAGATGATAGCCAATCTGAACAACATTGTTCAGACTCTGCAGCAGATCCACGCTCAGCCACCACCTCCTCCACCGCAGCAGCCCCGCGACCGGCGTGCGGACTTTCTGAGGGGTCACCCGCTGATGTTCTCCCATGCGGCTGATCCACTCCAGGCTGACGACTGGCTTCATTCAGTGGAGCGCCAGTTGGATGTCGCTCATTGCGACGACAGGGAGCGAGTCATATACGCGGCAGGGCAGCTGTGGGGCTCAGCTCGATTGGTGGGAGTCCTACCCAGCTCGGGACCGCGACGCCCTCACTTGGGTCTAGTTCCGGGAGCGTTTCAGGAACCACCACATCCCTGCTGGAGTGATGAAGATGAAGCACAAGGAGTTCCTTGCGCTTAAGCAGGTAAATTGGGGTAAAATCTTTCTGCAATTTCTTTTGAGCTCAAGCCCACCCTTGTTTATCTTCGTGAAATTGGAAATGCTGAGTAATTTCCATTTTATTTTTCCGGTGATTATCATTCTAGGGAGCTATGACGGTGACCGAGTACCGTGATCGTTTCCTCCAGCTCGCTCGCTACGCCCCCACTGAGGTCGCCAATGATGGCGATAAGCAGGAGCGCTTCAGGGAGGGACTAGATGATCACCTTGAGTACGCGCTCATGAACCACCGCTTCGACAACTTCAACCATCTGGTTGACGCTGCCCTCAACGCCGAGCGCAAACGCCGGGAGATTGAGGACAAGAAGAGAAAGATGGCTCCTGCTGCGTCTGGCAGCAACACCCGGCCTCGGTACCAGTACCCTCAGCAGCAGCAGCAGCACCAGAGGCAGATCCAGCAGTACCAGCAGCGACAGCAGCAGTACCCGCCTCGTCCTCAGCAGCAGCAGCAGGCGGGACAGGGCCAGAGGCTTCCAGCACCTCCGGCACGCTCTGCTCCACCGGCTCCACCAGCTCTGCGGCAGGGAGTGCCTACTCCTCCTGCCGAGCAGCAGGCTCCAGCACTCCCACAGGTGTGTTTTCACTGTGGCGAGCCGGGACACTACGCCAACGTTTGTCCTCGGAAGGCGCAGTCTGGACAGCAGGGGCGCCCAGCTCAGCCCAAGACTCCATCTCAGGGCAGGGTGAACCACGTGACGGCCGAGTCGGCGGCCGAAGCTCCCAACGTGGTTATTGGTATGTTCATGGTCAATACTCACCCTGCTATAGTGCTTTTTGATACTGGTGCTACGCATTCCTTCATTACTCGGTCTTTTATCGAGCATCATGGCATTCATACTAGCACATTAAAGAGGGGCATGTTAGTATCTTCACCGGGAGGGCAGTTGAGGTCTCATATCTTCTGTCCCAGAGTCAGTGTGGTCATAAGGGGGGTAGAGTTCAGTGCTAATCTGGTGGTGCTAGACACTGAGGGTATCGATGTGATCTTGGGAATGGAGACCCTTGTTAGGTGGGGTGTCAGGATTGATTGTGCTCAGAGGACCGTCCACTTGTCAGCACCGGATGGGCGGGAGTCACAGTCAGTGCTTCGGAGCCTTCTGGAATTCTTTGTCAGATGGAGGCTAAACCCATGGAAGGTATTCGCGTGGTGTCCGAATTCCCGGATGTCTTTCCGGATGATTTGCCAGGTATGCCACCTGACCGCGACATTGAGTTTTCTATTGATCTCTTGCCTGGCACAGCTCCTATTGCTAAGCGGCCCTATCATATGGCACCCGTTGAGCATGAGGAGGTTAAGAAGACTATCGACGAGTTGCTAGCCAAGGGTTATATTCATCGTAGTTTCTCTCATTGGGCTTTCCCGGTATTGCTTATAGAGAAGAAGGATGGCGCGAAGAGAATGTGCGTCGATTATCGGGATCTGAATGCGGTCACCATCAAGAACAAGCATCCATTACCTCGCATCAAGGATCTCTTTGATCAGCTTCAGGGTGCTTGTGTATTTTCAAAGATTGATCTGCGTTCGGGTTATCACCAGCTGAAGATTCGTCTCGAGGATATTCCGAAGATGGCATTCATCTGCAAGTATGGGCTATACGAGTATACGGTCATGTCCTTCGGCTTGACCAATGCTCCGGCTTTCTTCATGCATCTGATGATCAAGGTTTTCATGGATTATCTGGACACCTTTGTGGTGATATTCATTGATGATATCCTGGTATATTCCAAGTCAGAGGCAAAGCATGAGAAACATCTGAGGCTTGTGTTGCAGAGGCTCAGAGAGCACAAGCTGTATGCCAAGCTCAGCAAGTGCGAATTCTGGATTGACGAGGTTCCTTTCCTAGGTCATGTCATCTCCAAGGGAGGTATTGCTGTGGACCCTGGAAAGGTGAAGGATGTGCTTGACTGGGTGGTACCACAGACAGTGAAGGAAGTCCACTCTTTTCTGGGCTTAGCAGGATATTATCGGAGGTTCATTGAGAATTTCTCCAAGCTTGCGAAGCCCTTGACGTCCTTGCTAGAGAAGGGCGTGGATTTCTCTTGGACTGATGAGCGTCAGAAGGCCTTCGAGGAGCTGAAGAAGAGGTTAACTACGGCGCCAGTCCTTACTCTGCCAGACCAGAGCAAGAGGTTCATAGTGTATTGTGATGCTTCGAGAGATGGTCTTGGTTGTGTCCTGATGCAGGAAGGTAGAGTGATAGCTTATGCTTCGCGGCAGTTGCGCCGGCACGAGCTGAATTATCCCACTCATGATCTGGAGTTAGCCGCAGTTGTGCATGCTCTGAAGATATGGAGGCATTACTTGTTTGGGCAGAGGTGTGATATTTACACTGATCACAAGAGCCTCAAGTACATTTTCACTCAGAACGAGCTGAACATGCGGCAGAGAAGATGGCTAGAGTTGGTCAAGGATTATGACCTGGAGATTCACTATCATCCGGGCAAGGCCAATGTTGTAGCAGATGCTCTAAGCAGGAAGAGCTATGTTAACTTGGCCGTGGCTTTTCAGATGCCTCAGGAGTTATGTGAGGAGTTTGAGCAGTTGAGTCTGGGTTTCTTGCATCACACCTCGAGTGCATCATTCGAGGCAGAACCCACTCTAGAGGTAGAGATAAGGCAGCATCAGAAAGAAGATAAGAAGCTGCAGGAGATCCGTGAATTGCTCAAGATTGGTGTAACACCCTAATGTAATTTTCCCTAATTTTAATGAATTTGTTTTGGCTCAAATGAAATTTCCGGGGTTTTCTTTAATTTTGTGGCATTTAAAGTAATTTAAAACACAAGAAAATAAAATCAATTATAAGGTCAACATGTTTGTGCATTCATGCTGAAGCATTGTTTTTCTTTGTGTTGAGTTTATAGGGTTTGAATTCAAATTTATTTGAATTCAAATAGTTTTGTTTGAATAGTTGAGTATAGAAAAGGAAAAGGAAAAGAGAAGGAAGAAGAGAAAGCTGCCCAAACCCCCTCCTAGCCCGGCCCAGCTCTCCCTTTCCCCTCCCTCTTCCCGCATGGGCCACGCCGGCCCACTCTCCCTTCTCCCTCGGGCTTCCTCTCCTCTCTCCTTTTCTTCCACGGCCCAGCCCGAGCTCACTCCCCTCTCTCCTTCCTTTCCCTCCCGCGTGGGCCGCGCCTCGGTCCAGCTCCCCCTCAGCCCCGCGCCTCTCTTCTCTCTTTTCTTCCTGGGCCGCAGCGTCTCCCTTGGCCCAGCCCCGTGCGCTGCCTTTCCTCCCCCGCTCTCTCTCCCTCGCGGTCGCTGACAGGGGGACCCCGCCTGTCGGGGTCGTCCCCTTCCCCGCACTCGAGCCGGACTCGAGCTCGAGTCCGAGCTCGACCGACCCCGCCGCGCAGTCTTTGTCCCGGGCCCGCACGCCAGGGCGCCGCAGCCGCCACTATAAAGCCCTGCCTCCCCTAGGGCTTCTCCCAGGTCGCCGCCGTGCCCCGCTCGCGCCCAACCCTAACCGCCTCTGCTCGCCGCTGCCGTGCGCCTCGGGCCGCCGCCACGCCGTCTTTTCGCCGCCCTCTGCCGTCGCCTAAGCACCGTGGGCTTACCCCGGTGGGGTAAGGACGCTAATCCCCCTTCCTCCTCCCTCGGTCTCGTTTCCCCGCAGCCGAGCGAGCTCGCCGGAACTCCCGAGCCACAGGCCGCCGCCGCCCGGCCGCCATGGCCAATTTGGCCGCCTCTCTTTCCCCCAAAACGTTTCCCCGTGCTTCCCTCTCTCTCCCCGTGCCAGCCGTACCCCGAATCGAGGCTGGGAGCGCTCAATCGTGTGGTCTCTGACGAGCTTCCGTCGCCCTCAGCCGCGCCCAACGCCCGCCGCCGCCGGAGCCCGGCCGGAGGTCCCTCAGCCGCCCGATCCAAACCTGACGGTCTGGATTAGATCTAGACCGGTACTCAACCCGAGCCGATCGATCTCGAACCGACGATCTGGATTAGATCCAGATCGGCATTAGATCTCGACCGCCAGATTCTGATCCAACGGCTCTAATCAGAGCATACCGGTTCGGCCTTGCCTTTTTGCTAAAGAGTCCTCGGGTTTTCCGGGAATCAACCCGCGCTCCTATGTAGTTCAAAGATATTTGCGGTCAAGTCCTGTTTTACTCCTTTAGACCCCTGAGCTTTCCAGTTTTCGTGCCCGCCGTCCAAGCCTCGGGTTTTCACGAGCTAGCCCCTGAGTCTATGCTTTAATTTCATTTAGGTCCCTGGTTTTTGCCTAGAACCCCCCCTGTGGCTCAGTTTTTCTCGCGGATAGGTCCCTGGACCTTGTTTCAAGCGTAGTTTTCGCGTCTTAGCTCCGTTTTAGGTGTTCTTTATGTCCACGCGATCGTTGTAACGTGTAGAATAGTTCTAGCATAGTTTTGTGTGCTGTTTCTATGTAATGTTGTACTGTTTCTTATATTTTGTCCTTGTTTGCATGTATGTGTATGTGCTGGACATATTTTGGCGTTGCGATCGTGAGTAGACGCGGAGCCTTTGGACCAGTACCAGGAGCCGCCATCTTCTGAGCAGTTTGAACAGCAGCAGGAGAGTTTCGAGGAAGGCAAGTATCACATGAACATCCTATCACTTTTAAATACAATTTCATACTGCATTTTAATACTGTATGCCTATAAGGACTTTCCTAGCTACTTTATATCCTGTATATATATCCTTCGGGTGGCATTTTGGTTAGTTGTGCTAGGTTGCTGCGCTATAACACACTTGGTCCTTTTTAATTAAATTTGATTAATGGTATATGTAACTTAATCCTAAGAGTGGCCCTCTGTGCTGTGTGCTTGAGTGGCTCACGTCTCTTTAAAAGATGTTTTTGATAGAAACTTGGTTTAATGGGCCAGCACGGTGCTTAGTGCTTGGTTGGCAACTCTCCATAAGGACCGGTTCATAGAGCGACAACCTGGGACAACCGCGCAACCACAAGACTGGAATGGGACGGTCTTGACTTATTAATTAGGTCATTTTGGTTCGGGAGTAACTTACCTGCGTGGGCAAGAGGGGTGGTAAGCTTCAATGGTCCCTGCTCCTCTGGCTTGGTCTGTGCTGTGTGCTTGTACCCCCGAAGGTGGGCCCCATCGTCGCTGATCCACAATCCTTATCAATTACACCTTACCAACGTGTCCTTTGTAACGGTCTCGTAGTGCGCTTGCTAGCCATCACACCTAAGTAAGTGTGACGAACAACTAGCGTAGCTCACGGCTTGTGGGTAAAGTTGTGCAACCTCTCGAGAGTGTAAAACTGATATATCAGCTGTGCTCACAGTCATGAGCGGCCCAGATCCTCCGTCTGATTAGTGGGGTTACCAACCTTTGATTAGGGAGATTCCCCGGGTGGTTTTGGTTTGGATGGTTCTCAGTAGTTCCTAATTAATATTGGTTAATTTCTTATGCAATATGGGTTTATGGTAATTCATCCTCTTGTAGTAATTAGTTTTAATAAAATTCTGCCAAGACTAAAAGCTAATGCAGTTGAGTCAGCCAGCCTAGAGCCTCATAGTTTGTGTTATACTTGTTGAGTACGAGTTTGTACTCACACTTGCCTCTCCACCCTTCTGTTCTCTTGGATATCTTCGACTGCTGCTCAGTGCCCGGCAACGTGGAGGACTACGTCAATGGCTTTGACGACTTCTAGGCGTTTGTCTCCCAGTCGACGTCCCTGTGGCACCCCACTCTTCATGTACTTCATTTTACGCTTCCGCAATTCTTGAACCGATTCTTGATTCGGTTGTAATAAGATAATTCATTTACGATTTATATTAATGTTATTCGTGATATGTGCTGTGATATCTTGATGATTCTGTTGTATATATGCATGACTTGATCCTGGCACATATATGATTGCTCGATTTATATTCTTTATAAATCGGGTGTGACAATTGGCAAGGCACCTCATTTCAGAGAGGATGATCAGGGTACCTTGTGGTACAAGGGTCGGATATGCGTGCCGGATGTAGAGGATCTCAGGAAGCTGATCTTGAGTGAGGCTCATGATACAGCGTATTCCATTCATCCGGGAAGCACCAAGATATATTATGACCTCAAGGAACGATTCTGGTGGTATGGAATGTAGCGTTCCATTGCAGAGTACGTGGCTATCTGTGACACTTGTCAACGTGTCAAGGCAGAGCATCAGAGACCGGCAGGTCTATTGCAGCCATTGAAGATTCCAGAGTGGAAATGGGAGGAGATCACTATGGTCTTCATCGTTGGATTGCCTCGTACTCAGAAAGGGTACAACTCCATATGGGTAGTAGTGGATCGGTTGACGAAGGTTGCCCACTTCATTCCGGTGAACACCACTTACTCTGGTGCCAGACTCACAGAGTTGTACATCTCCAGGATCGTTTGTCTGCATGGTGTTCTGAAGAAGATCATATCTGACCGAGGATCTCAGTTCACCTCACGGTTCTGGGAGCAGTTGCATGATTCGTTGGATATGATGCTGCGTTTCAGCACCGCTTATCATCCTCAGACAGATGGGCAGACAGAGAGAACCAACAAAGTGTTGGAGGATATGCTTCGAGCCTGTGCTATTCAGTATGGTACCAGCTAGGATAAATGCCTGCCGTATGCAGAGTTTTCATACAACAATAGCTATCAGGTCAGTCTGAAGAAATCTCCTTTCGAGTACCTGTATGGTCGGAAGTGCAGGACTCCACTGTATTGGGATCAGATTGGCGAGAGGTAGGTGTTTGGTCCGGATATTGTTGAAGAGGCAGAACAGTTGGTACAGCAGGTGCGAGAGAACCTGAGGGTCGCACAGACTCATCAGAAGAGCTACGCGGATATTCGTCGTCGATATATGACCTTTGCAGTGGGTGATTATGTGTACCTGAAGGTCTCACCGATGAGAGGAATCCATAGGTTTAACATGAGAGGGAAATTAGCGCCTCAATACATCGGTCCATTCAAGGTGTTGGAACGGAAAGGTGAGGTAGCATACCGCTTGGAGTTGCCTCCCAGTCTCTCGGGAGTGCATGATGTGTTCCATGTGTCTCAGTTGAAGAAATGCTTGAGGGTACCGGAAGAGCAAGCACCGCTAGAAGGGTTAGATGTGTAGGAGGATCTAACCTACACCGAACATCCGGTGAAGATTCTGGAGACATCTGAGAGAGTTACCAGAAACAAGAAGATCAAGATGTGCCGTGTTCAATGGAGTCATCACACGGAGGATGAGGCTACCTGGGAGCGAGAAGAGGAGCTGAGGAAGACGTACCCCGGTCTATTTGCTAGCTAGCCTATTCGAATCTCAGGACGAGATTCCTGTAAGGGGGGTAGGTTTGTAACACCCTAATGTAAATATCGAAATCTTAATGAATTTATTCTGGCTTAAATAAAGTTTCTAAGGTTTTTCTTGATTTATCTTGCATCTAAATTTAATACCACAAAGAATTAAAATTTATTTTAGGTTCAACATGTTTGTGCATTCATGCTGGTGCATCTCTTTTGTTTGTTTGAATGGTTAAGTTTGAATTCAAATCTCATTTGAATTCAAATAGAATTGGGTTAGCTTGAAAAAGAAAAGAGAAGGAGATTAGGGAAAAGAAGCCAGAAGCCCATTCCCCCTCTCTTTTCCCTCCGCACGGCCCTCCTCTCCCTCCTTCCCCCGCGGCCCAGCCCGCCCCATCGGCCACCTCCCCTCTCTTTCTGGCTCTCTGGCCCCACCCATCAGCGCCTCCCTCTCCCCTCCTTCTTTCCTCCTCCCCGCGCACCAGCCGCTCGAAGTCTCCGGCGAGCCCTAGCGCCGGGCCCGCACGCCGAGATCCGCGGCCCGGCCTTTATCTGGCTTCCGTGGACCCCCTGCACCTCATCTTCTACCCCGCAGCCACCCCAAACCCTAGCACCGCTCACCCCGACGCACAGAGCCCTCGGCCCCACCGTGGACCGGCTGCTCCGCCGCACCCCAGCTCCGGCCAAGACCCACAGCAGCTCCGATTTGCCGTCAGGAAGCTTCCCGAGCCTTCCACCCTCGACCCCGAGTCCGGCCGTGGCCGGAATTTGATCTAGAGTCGCCGCCGGTGAGATGCTCCGCTCGTGCAATTCCTTGCCGCCGGTGATCCCCGGACCCCCATGACCCCCGTGGCACCTCTGCAGGTACACCCCGAGCCGATCTGTGGAGATCAGAAGCCCGGAAGACCCCTGCAGCAGCTCTCCCCGCGAGCGCCGCCCGTTTCCGCCGCTCGGCCCTCGTCGCCGACCAGCTTGCGTCCCTCCTCCGATCTGTTCAGGCCCTCGGTGAGCCTCAGCTTGTCACCTTGGTCCTTTTGCGCTAGATGTCGTAGACCTTTAGCCCCCTCTTAGACCGGAACGCGCGCGCCGGCGATGCGCCGTCATGCAGATCTGCCCCCGCCGTCGATTCTTTCTCCCCGAGCCTTCCCGAGCCACGCCTTAGCCCTAGGTGGTTTACCCATGTCGCGTTGAACCTCCTAGACCTAGGCTCGAGTTGTTTTGATCCCCGGAGCACCGAGATCGGCCAACACCGGCGAGGCGCCGCCGCGGAGACCGGACTCCGGTGACCACTCCGCCGCTCCGAGCGCCCATTTGCCCGGGTCGTAGATCAGAGCCGCCAGATCGCGATCCAACGATCCTGATTAGAAGATACCGGTTCGGTCTGGCTATTTTGTTAAAGAGTCCCTCTGTTTTCCTGGAATCAACCCGCAGTCCGGCGCTGTTCAAAAGAAATTCCATCTAGGTCCTGTTTTTAGCGCCGGAGCCCCCTGAGCTTTCTGGAAATTGGGTTCGCCGTCCATGCCCTGTGTTTTCATGGGTTAGACCCTAGATCTACCCTTTAATTATGTTTAGACCCTCGGTTTTTGCCCAGAACCCTCCTGGAAGTTCTATTTTCTCGTAGAAAAGCCCCTAGACCTTGTTTTAGCTCTAGTTTTCGCGTCTTAGCTCCGTTTTAGTTGGTTTTCACGCTCAGTTATAACGTGTAGAACAGTTCTATCATAGTTTTGTGTGCTGTTTCTATGTAATGTTGTATTGTTTCTTATCTTTTGTCTTTGTTTGCATGTATGTGTATGTGCTGGACCATGTTTTGGCGTTGCGATCGTGAGTAGACACTGAGCCTTTGGACGAGTACCAGGAGCCACCATCTTCTGAACCCTTTGAGCAGCAGCAGGAGAACTTTGAGGAAGGCAAGTATAACATGAATATCCTATCAC
Source organism: Panicum hallii (assembly GCF_002211085.1). Classification (NCBI taxonomy): domain Eukaryota; kingdom Viridiplantae; phylum Streptophyta; class Magnoliopsida; order Poales; family Poaceae; genus Panicum; species Panicum hallii. Next base: position 9,619,894 of record NC_038047.1, on the reverse strand, counting down.
CTTTAAATACAATTTCATACTGCATTTTAATACTGTATACCTATAAGGATTTCCTAGCCACTTTTATCCTTTATTTAAATACCTTGGGTTGCATTTTGGTTAGTTGTGCTAGGTGCTGCGCTCTTATCCATCTCGGTCCTTTTTAATTAATTTGATTAATGGTATATGCAACTTGATTCTGAGAGTGGCCCTCTGTGCTGTGTGCTTGAGCGGCTCACGTCTTGTTAAAAGATGTTTTCGTAGAAACATGGTTTAGGGGGCTAGCACGGTGCTTAGTGCTTGGTTGGCCACTCTCCATAAGGACCGGTTCATGGAGCGACAACCTGGGACAACCGCGCAACCACAAGACTGGAATGGGACGGTCTTGACTTATTAATTAGGTCATTTTGGTTCAGGAGTAACTTACCTGCGGGGCAAGAGGGGTGGTAAGCTTCAATGGTCCCTGCTCCTCCGGCTTGGTCTGTGCTGTGTGCTTGTACCCCCGTGAGGTGGGCCCCATCGTCGCTGATCCAGAAACCTTAGCGGTTACACCTTACTAACGTGATCCTTTGTAACAGTCTCGTAGTGTGCTTGCTAGTCATCTCACCTAAGGAAGTGTGATGAACAACTAGCGTAGCTCACGACTTGTGGGTAAAGTTGTGCAACCTCTCGAGAGTGTAAAATTGGTATACTAGCCGTGCTCACGGTCATGAGCGGCCCAGATCCTCCGTCTGATTAGTGGGGTTTATCTTTGGTGGTTTGGTTTGGTTTTCAGTAGACTCATGGTTAATCTTGATTAATTATTATGTAACTTGGGTTATGGTAATTCATCCAGTTGTAGTAAATAGCTATAATAAAATTTGCCAAGATTAAAAGCTAATGCAGTTGAGTCAGCTAGCCTTAGAGCCTCATAATTCGTGTTATACTTGTTGAGTACAGGTTGTGTACTCACACTTGCTTTCTCTACTCTTCTATTCTCTTTGGGATATCTTCGACTGCTGCTCAGTACCCAGCGACGTGGAGAACTACATCAGCGGACTTGACGATTTCTAGGCGTTTGTCTCCTAGCCGACGTCCCTGTGGCGCCCTGTTCTTTATGTATTTATTTTACGCTTCCGCATTCCTTGAACTGATTCTTGATTCAGTTGTAATAAAGATATTCATTTATAATTTATACGCTTTTATTTCGAGATATGTGTTGTGATATCTTAATGATTCTGTTGTATATATACGTGACTTGATCCTGGCGCATATATGATTGCTCGATTTATATTCTTATAAATCGGGTGTGACATCAAATTCAGATAACCACATGGTAAAAAGATCTAAGCATGAAAACCTTAGCAACATGCTTAATTAAATTTAAACCCTTTCAAGCTTGGTTTGTATAAGTTTAAATTAATTCCAGCTAGGGTTCAGTATTATAGGTGAATGTTTCACACAAGATCACTTGTATTCTAAACAAGCTACTCACCAAAATTCACAGGAAATAAAGTTAATATGCAAAAGTTATACTCAAGATACCCTTTTGCTAGACTTTAAAATAACTCTAAAAATATTTGGTTTCAAACTGAACTTCATTAATAAAAGGTTTGGCCATTTTTGGATATTTCTACAATTTCCTATGGATTTTACAAGTTGGCTGATTTGAATGGGGGGGTTCTGATTTCCTACAGATAGGCCCCTAGAAAGTTTTGAATCGTTGCAATTGGGTCCTTGGCCAGGCTACACTGCAAACTCGATCGGTGCCGATCAAATTCCGGTGAGGGGGCTCACCGGCGGCGAGGGGCAAGTGGGGGAAAAAGTTTAGGGACTCACAGCGGTCTCGGGGGTGGCCAGAGGGCAGGAGAGCAACGAAGAAGTGGCCGGAGAGCTTCCACGCGATGATGTGGTGCTGATGTTGTTCTTGGCCGAGGCTAGGAGGCAGTGGATCACCAGGATGACGGCGAGGCCGAGCAGCGGCAGAAGCTCGAGCTCACCGGCATAGTGGTCCGGTCGTTCCGGTGCACGAGAGCGAAATTGGGAACGCTAGGGAGCACCAGTGGGTCATGACAGTGCTCTAGGAGCGCTGGATCGGGGATGGGAGGCGGCAGCGGTGGCTGTCGACGGCGAGCAGAAGCTGCGGAGGAGGTCCGGCGAGGTGGAGAGCTCGGGAGGAGGAAAAGGAGTGCAAATGTGGGTGTGGGAATGCAAGAGTGGGTTCGTGGGGAACTCCAGGATATGCTCGGGGTCCAGAAGAAGGCTTGGTCACGCGGGAGCAGGTGCTGGCATGCTGGCGGGATGCGTGGCGGCTCGGGCAGCGGCAGTGCGACATGGAGCGGCAGGGAGGGGTCCAGCGCGGGGTGGGGAGCGGCGGCGCGGGTGCTGGGGCGGCACGTGGCACCGAGGAGAGCGGCGCGGGGACGGCCGGTGCTCGGCACATGGCCGGTGAATGCAGCGGGGGTCGGGCGTAGAGAAAACAGAGGAGGAGGGAGTTGGAGGTAGACGATGGGGACTAATGTGTAATTCTCTAAAAGTACAGGGACTCCACTGTAAAGCCTAGATAACTTTCAAACCATAGCTCAAATGAAAATGTGCCCAAAAGCAAAAGTGTAGAGTTCAACAAGATCTACAACTTTGCTTTAAGGTTTAGTGGCAAAAGAGCTAAGATTTTGAATATACTCTAAAACTTGGCTAAGTTTTAAACTTTAATTAAATCCTATTTAAAATCTACACCACACTTGCATCCTTTGGGTAGTTTCACCTATATTTGCGGTTTAAAAGCAAGTTCTTGACTTTTGCAAAACAACCTTCCTATATTTTGATTTTACCTCCCATTGTCACCCATTTAACACTAAAGGACCTAAATTTTTCAGAATTATATAAAAATATCCTTTTCCCTTAACATTTAAATTTTAGCACACATACACAAGATCAAACATGCACACTTTATAATAGAATCTAGTGTAGTTTAATTCTAAATACCTGAATGTCACACATCGCCGCCATTCCCCCGCGCAGCAAACCCTAGCACGGCCCCATAAGAACCCCCAAGGCCGCAGCCTAGAGCCCTAGCCGCCCCGTGCTTTCCCCCTTTCCGCCGTCGCCAGACCAGAAGGAGGAAGTGGAGAAGAGGAAGAGCAGAAGTCATGCGAGGAAGAGGAGGCCACTGCCATCGGGAGCTCCACCACGCCTGCGCTCGAACAACGACCCCGACGTAGCCGCACATCCTACACAGTCCCGACCCGCCTGCACTAGCCCGCCACCGCACCAAGGAATCCGCCGTCGAGCTTCACCGGTGAGCACCGCTGCCGCCTCCCTTCTCCCTTGTGCTGCCGGCAATGCTGATGAGCCCTCCGTAGCCCAGCCTTAGGAACCCCTCCCATCCGGCGGCCGTGCCGTTCTTATGTAGGAGACGTCGCGCCGCTCGTTCTTCCTGCAGCCGCCGTCGTGTCTCCGCCGCCGCGTCGTGCCGGTGCCCCGCGCACGGCACGGCCACGCCGTGGCTCTAGGAAACCAGGAAACGCGCACGTACGTGTGCACTCACATCGCGACTTGAGTTGTGCCCTGCCTCGCCGCGCCGTCGCTGGCCACACCTCCACCGCGCCACACCATGCGCGCACCCGCACGCATGCACCGTGCTGGCGCCCTTGCCTGTGCACCCTCGCATGTGCCCCGTGCCAGACTGTCGTGCCATGACCCCCGCCACGGCCTTACCATGTGCGGTGACCACGCGACGCGGCCAAGCCCTTGGGGCATTTCCCCGAGCACCCTCTGGGTGTAGCCACACACACACCCTAGCACACACGCACACGGGGCCACTCTGGCCCGACCCGCACCGGATCTGGCAGCCACACCAGATCCGGTGGGTGACCGACAAGCGGGTCCCACCTGTCGGGGGAAGCGCAGGGCGCTGCCTCCTGGGCCCGTGTCATCAGTGAGAGAGGGAGGGAGGGGAGTGAGCCGCGAGCCAACCTGTTAGGCCGAGCCGGCCCACCGCGTGTAGTCAGCCCACAAGTCCCAGCCAACCAGCTGAGCCGCTGGCCAAGCTGGCCCGCGAAGCCAAGCCGAGCCTTGTTGGGCCGATCGAGCCGGCCCAACCCCTTTGAACCTAGATCAGAACCGAGCCCTTTTTATTTTTCTTTTACCTGGCCTGACAGAGGGCCCCACCTGTCAGCCTCGGGGTGAGACTGACCCGTGGGACCCCTGACCCCTTGACCCGTTGACCGTTGACCGGTCATCGTTGACCGGTCAACACTGACGTCAGCACGGCTCACTACTGACGTCAGCAGGCACCAACCCCACCAGTGACCTCATGCTGACATCAGCATACCACATGGCACGCTCCGGTGCTACCACGTGTCACTGCTGAATGATTTTCTTTTCCGAAATCCTTTTATTAATTTTAGATATAGATTTCCTTAGAAAATTCATAATAAATCGACCGGACCTCCGAAAATTATGAAAACAGTTCCATAATTCCTCTAAAATCATAAACCACCCGTTAGAGTAGGTTTTGTGGTGATTTGGGCCTTATTTGGAGAGTTTTGTGCATTTTTACACTTTGGTCCTTATCTTACTCATATTTACGAATAGGATCCAACTGCGAGGAGTTGACCGACGGCTAGGACTACCCGGAAGCCCAGGAGGACTTCGAAGCAACGCCAGGTTCACGCCCATCTACGATCTGAGTACCTATTAGGCATTGCTTGCTAGATATGCTATCGCTATTTGTGTAATTCTATCGAGATGAACCTGCATAGCCTATTTTATGTACCTATACTCCTTTAGGGCTTTAGCCGGGAGTGGGCAAAACTAACTCGATCGTGGATCGAGGGCTTGGGGTGTGTATCTTGGCATACCCTACGGAGTACCTATGGCAGGTACTACCTTTGGGTTATATGGATGAGGTGTTGGGGCACCTGTTAAGGGTGCAATCGCAGAACACCGTGGTAGAGACGCTTATGACGAAGATTCCCGCTTCGGCAGTTAAGGATCGAGTGAGAGTAACTATTACTTGTGGGAATATGTTTAGCGTGCACACCACTTACCCATTATGTGGGTGGGCCCGGTCCGGGGCTAGCAAGCGTGGTACCAAGCCGGTAGGAGGATCGAGTATCGGTGCAGGGGAAGAAGGTGCTAACCTCACGTTCCCCGAGACGCATGGGAGGCTTCACAGTCCCGGGGCGTCCTCTTGTGGGAGGATGTGCCCAAGACCCAGGAAAGCCGGATGGTGCCATGGCTCCTAGTTCTATTTTAGTAGATCGGTGTTTCCTCTATTAGTCGACGGATCTCCGGCTAGTGTCGATTCGAGTGGGTCCAGGTGTACAACCCCTGTAGGGTGTAAACTATATGTATAGCCACGTCCTCGGTCATGAACACCCCTACTCCTCTGTTGCTCTTATTAGTTAGTGTCACTCATGATTTGTACCTCCCTCTAGAATAACTTCCTGCCCGGGGGTAGTTGAGATGCGAGGAGAGGGAGTTCTTGCATCGACTTGGTGGCTTGGAAGGTGTGTGTTGACTGGGAGTCCGGAACGCAGGAAGGGCCCGGGTCGGGAATGGAAGAAGATGTGTATACTTATATATATTTATATGATGTTGCATGCATAGGAAACCCCAGCTTTACCCCTTGAACTCTGTTATAACCATAGTATAGTCCACAATAAAGCTTGCACCCGGATGGTGATGTGAACCTATCCCATACCTTGGGGATAGCCTGGTACGATGCAGGATCCGATCCAGAGTTTGACCCCAACGATGACGGTTGGTACGACTGAAGCCCGTGCTATGCTCGAGTTGCTTGTGGAGGAGGATCCAGGAGATGAAGGATGGCCCGAGGACTAGCTACCGCTTTAAGTTTTTTTGCCTGAATCGCTCTAGCTGAGAGGCTTGTAATAAATCCCATACTACAAATCCTATGGATTTATGTAATAATTAAACCCATGTTTGACCTTAAGTAGAGTATGACTATGATATTATGCCTGGAATGAGTTCTGTATGTGATAGCACTTGATCCAGGGACTATCACAATGATATAGGGAGTCGGATTCCTCGATTTGGGAACCCGGTTCATTTCAGTATCCATGCACGTGTAGAGGTGACACCGTCTGCAGTCTCTACAACCGGACGGGCTGAGCCGATGTCACTTGCCTCGATGGCTCAAGTGACGGGCTCGGTGAAGTCCTAACGGGTGTGCCTGGGCAAAATTTTGGGCGTCCGAGTGGAATCCGGGTCCGTCGTTCAAGATGGGGTTAGCATAGCCCGCAGGTGGCATTCCACTACTCCGTGACCTGCCTCCTGGCATATGCCCGAGTCGTCCGACCGACTCAGGTTGCCCGATGGCCTCTCCCTGATAGAGATTCTGTGGGCGTGACTCGAGGTCCGGATCGGACGAGAAGGTCGAGATTACCTGAGTCGCTACCTTAGCAGGTCGGGCGAGGGCCACTAAGCCTCATCTATGTTTTCTCCCCTAGCTCTGTTTGACGCGAGGCAGCCTGGAGTCCTCCGTGGACCGGCCTTTAAAGCTTCATCGGTCGGGTTCCCGAGTCGGGACCCATCGGCGTGCTTTCTGCACCTTTTTGCTTTTAGGGCAATTCAAAAATTGAGCAATTAAATGCGAATATCGAATGAGGACGTGGCCTATTGAAGCTTACCTAGGAAGTCGGAACATCAGTGCAGTGTTTTTTGGGATGCGCGCCGGAGGCGATCCCGCCACATCACAGGAGGCGATGGGGCTTTTCATTTGCCATGATTTCCGAGATCGGCGGGAGTAACTGCGCCTGCTGTCTTACGCTGTTTTGATTTAATTTGAATTGCAGGGGGGAATTCGTACCTTTTCCTCTCCCCGCGGAGGTCGAGGGGTCATGCGCCGCGTAGTTGCCACAGACTCATTATAAGGCTCCACCATCCCGGTCGGACGCTCTCACCATCAAAAGTTAGCTTTTCCATTCGGAAGAGAGGGAGAGGGAGAGGTTCTCCTATTTTCCTTGCTCTTTTGGCGAGATAGTGGGAGAGAAGCGCTCGGTGGATGAGGGCTCCAGTGCCTCGCCTCAGGGGCCACCGCGCCTCCGAGAGATCCTGCACCATTAGGGGTAAGCATTGTTCACCCTATCACTGTGCTCTTGGCCATGATTGGTGATGTTTGGCTTGGCGTTTATGTAGAGCTATCTCCACGGGTCCTCGGGACATCATCGCCGCACCCGAAGCAGTTGGAGATCCCTCCACAATCGTGGTGCCGGTGTCGCCGGAGTCATCCCCTTCCTCCGAGTTTGACTCGGGTTGGTGTAGGGAGATGCGGGACCTTGTCCGCGATGGGTTCAAGGCCAAGGTCCGGTACTGGGATGCGACGCGAGAGATGGGCAAGTTGGATTCTGATCTCGCCACCATCCAAGCTGCTCTTCCCGCTTCAAAGGAGACAGCTTCGGCCCTAGCCGAGGCCGCAGATGCCCGCGCCTGGGCAGCAGGTGCGCCCCGTATGCCAAGGGCTTCCATTTGTTTTTATTTTTGAAGTGGTTGTAGCATCCTTAGTCCTCCGCATTTTAGGTCTGGAGGAGGAGGTGTCTGCTTCTCATCCTGAGGCAGATGATCTACGCCGCCACCTGAACGACCTAGAAGGCCACAACGAGGCTCTTGCCTGTGCGGTGCTTGATGCAGTGAGGGTGGTGAGGCCGGAGGGGCACCTGTTACTTGACCATTTCTAGTCCCTATCACGCTAGGTCAGGGGCGCATTGGTGTTAGGCGTTCGTTAGGGGGTTTCCAGCGCGATGGCCTCGGCACAGGTTTGGTCCGGCTAGGATTTGGGTCGGCTAGAGCCCAGGTTCCCAGCAGAGACCAGCCCCTAGGAGCAGAGAGCGCACCAGAATCGCTACCATCACCGCCGCGGAGGTCGACATCGACAACATCCTCATGAGGGGTGCTAACCTGGGCCAACACGGTGCCTAGGGGGCTCTTGCAGTTGATGTAGCAGCGGTCGTGTCGACCTTGGAGACATTTCGCAGATATATTTTGAACAATGTATGCGGGGGGCGCTGACCCGAGTGAACAATTCTAGGCATTTGTAATTGTTCTTGCTTTAATGATGTTTGGGAGGCTCGTACCACCCACTATTAGATGTCGTTATTGATCGGGGGTGTGGCCCACGGAGACTCACTTGGGAAGCTAGAGCGTCGCTATGGCAGAACCAACCTGAATTATACCGGCTCAAGTACGCGAGTCCACTCCAGAGGGCTCCAACGTGCTTCAAACGGTATAATCCCTTGGCCTGTCGGGTAACGTCCCGATAAACCACCGATACACAGGATCAAATAAGGTTACCTCACACGAAGGTGAGTCCAGAGATACAATCACCATCACATTTTACATCACAGAGAATTATATTACAAGAGTTTTCAAAAGAAGTAAGAAGTTCAAATTTAGAGAAAAGATTACAAACTGTAAAGCTATGGTTTTTGACAGTGGAAAACATATGCATTGATTTACAGTACGTCGTCATGACGGATGTCATGCTAAGCCCGAGCACGACATCACTCGATATCACCAGTGCTGGCCGGGGACGGATCCCATTCCATGGACCAACCTTCTGAAAGAGCACAGGGCCAAGGCAAGGGAAGAGTAGGGTCTTCAAGACATGACCTGCAAAACATATAACTAGCAAGGCTGAGTATACTAATACTCAGCAAGGCTTACCCGGTTATGGTATACTTAGCCATGTAACTAGACTTATGAAGGCTTATAATGGTTCTGGGTTTAGTTTCAGCTGAAAAGCAACTAAGAGTGGATCCTTAACGTCAACTTTTAGCTTTCAGATTCTAAGTGATTATTCATTCTAGATGAGCACCTATAGCTATTCAATCATGGTAGAATCTTTGGTCAAACATCATCTTAGATAATCATATGATTGCTCTTATTACTCAATGTGGAAAAGGGGATAAGCAGTCTCATTCATCCTGAGAGGCGGACGATTCCTGAATCGAGATTCAACCTTGCAAGGTAAACCTAACTCACACGCTTGGAACACCACAGGGTCGTTCCGAAGCAACCGTTTACCTTTCATTCCGACTCGTGGACAGGTCCACCACAAGCGACTGCAGGACCATACGCACTTCCAAAGTGCAGGACATACGTCTGTAGCGCGACTACAAAACCCGTATTCCTGGTTGCCCTTGCAACACGTATTCCCACACATCGAACATAAGTAACCAGAAGAAGCAAGACGAGTGGTGGGAGGTATGTCCACTCCTCGGGCCGATTGGCTACTAGGCTTACCGCTTACCATATTTCGCGGCATGTGGTTAGTACTTTCAAGCACTTAACCCGCACTTCCACACGCTGCGACCTTAACAAATTCAACAACACAGACGGGGTATCACCTCAACCGTGATACCTTACAAGACTCCCGTCCGGTATCCTTATAGTGATCATAGGAATGTAAACATTACAACTCCTATATCGCGCGAGTGATAGGAATTCACCCAACTTCTACCGGCCCTATTAGCATAGCAGCTAGTCGGACTCAAGAGCTGGTATCCATCACATTGGTTCCTAGGAGAATGCAACTAGGGTTTCAAGCAATTCTTAAGAACTTAATGCATAGAATATGTAAATAGATATAGATTGCAGTATAATTAAAATAGTGGGTTATGTCCAGGGCTTGCCTTTACTGGTGGGTCTGAAGTCAGTAAGTCAACATCTTCCGAACTTTGGTTCGGGGCTTCAGTTGATCTCTTGGTGACATTCACTCGGTCTTCAGGAACATCCTCCGTAGACTCCGGGGAGATCTCGTAGGTACCGTTGCCGAAGTAATCGTATCTACATGCAATGCGACATTACATTCAAAGTGCGCACATAAAACTACCTTACTTCTCAATACAGTTACAATCCAACACTCATATAACATACTATTCACATTACACCCAAAAAGATCTAAAACTAAACTTAGATAGAGCTTTAGGTGGACAACTAATTGGAATCGGCTGCTCGTTGAAGATCACAACAGAGCCGATTGGAAACAACGGGGGTTTAGCTGATGGAAAGGTGCATCGGTTTCCTAAGTGATCGATGAAAGCATCGATTACCTTAGCAGAGGGATGATTCCTAAAGCAGTTGTCTTAACTGAGATGTGCTTAAGTGTTATTCTAGGTAACTAAGTGTGGTTGTGTCGACTCGATTACGTCAGCACAACTATTGAGTGACGTACAGCCGATTGGAGTATGGTTAAGGGTATATGATCGATAGGTGTAAAGCCGACCTCTCAGTCGATAAATTGACTGGTAGAAGTGTGTGGATAAGGATGGGGAAACTAAGGATCGATCGGCCGTGTTTGACCGACATGGACAACAACTAGAATCGGCTTGGATCGGCCGATAACAAGAACCTTAAGATCGCGTGTGCATCTCCGATACATCAACTCTGTGTAGTCGATGTAGGACAGAACAAAAGGATTGTATCGGCAGTAGCCGATACTAGAAAGGTAACAACCGTATCAGCTGATCAGCCGATGGTAGAAGTATCGACTGATAGCTGTTACATAGAAACATTCTAGACTCAAGGGAAGCGGATGCTTAGCAGTTGAACTGATAGCCATTGCGGAAGCATAGCCGCAGAGATGTTTAAGCTAAGCAACAAAAGCACATAAACTAACAGGGATCCTTTTACGAAAAGGATCTTAAGGAAACGGTAGTCAAGACAAGGTTAAAGTCTTGATGGCAGGGATATAAGCATTCGCATAACAGGATTAACTAGATATCACACATCTCTACTTATGACATAAATTCTATAGCTTACTCTTTAGCTATAACACAAGCATACAATATAAAACACAATAAAACATTCATTCCCTAACATTTGACCTAGACCACACATCAAAGACTTCCACTCAAGATCATAACATAAAACTTGTAGAGTTTTACTTAGGGTTTCAAACAAAACTAATTTTATATTTTTATGAACTTTCTACGAAAATCTATGAAATGTAGAAGTTCATCGATTTGAAATACAGAAAGCTTTGGAAATTTTACAAAGAACACCCTAGAACTTTCTAAAACATAGTAATCAAGTCCCTGGTCCGGGAAAACAGAAAATAGGAAGTTAACGGCGATATTCCGGCAAAGGAATCGCCGGCATTAAGAAGATTCACTGAATTAGGGCAAACCTTGGGGTAGTTTCGGATGTGGAGGAAGAATGGGTAAAAAGTGAATTCCCGTGGCGAACAGGATCGGCGAAGAGAAAAGCTCGACGATGACGAGATCCCGTGGATGACGAAGAAGTTTGCCGGGAAGAGTTGCCGTGGGTGGAAGATGGCCTGTTGTCTCGCACGCGCTTGCTGAATCGAGTCGTGCCGGCCACTGGCAAACACTCCCGTTCGCACTCGCGAACGCACCAGTTCAATTCCGCTCGGATATTTGGGTCGTGTAACTCCGCCGTCCCTTCCACCTACTGCGACATCATTTGCTTGTCGCTACAATTGCCTCTGCTGCTCTTCTACTCTCTTGTGCGCGCTTCTGCGGCACGCACGTCCGCTCTTCGCTACTCCGCTTGATGCCGGACCTGCTCTCCGTTCCGACCTTGTCGTGTCGCAGGTCCATCCGCGGCCGCCCTCGCTAAACTACCGTCGTGCGCGGCCCCACTGCCCTCCGTGCGGGTCTGCTCTGAGCTGCTGCACTTCAGTTTCATACGCGCACGCCTGAGCCGCGCGCGTTCCTTGGTCCGCGTCGCGTCTTGCTTGCACCGCCCGTGTGCCGCGGCCGCCAACCCCGCAGCTGTTGCCGCAGCTCCTTCCGCGCGCACGCGCTTGCGCACTCCAGTCCGCACAGCTGCCCCTCTTTCACGCTGTTACCGAACCCGTGGCCCCGGCCTTGCCGCTCTAGCGCTCGTGCACGTGCCGGCCCAACTCCTGCACCTGCTCACGCCATCAGCTTGGCGCCTGTTCACGCCGCTCGGGCCACGGCCAGCGCCACCAGCACCTGCACACGCTGTTGCTCCACCCCGGCCGAACCACTCGCGCGCGCGCCGCCAACCGTGCCTCCAGCGCCCTCTGCGCCCATTCCGGCGCTGCCGCACGTCTGCGCCGAGCCGAACCATCTCTGCTCGCGTCGCCCTGCACTGCGCCCAGCACTTCAGCTCCCGCGCGCACTACGCCTGGATTGGTGCCTCTCCTCCTGTGCGCACGCCTCCTCTAGCCCACCCCCGGTGTTTTGCTCTGCCCAAGCCATCTCCGTTCGAGCCGAGCTTCGCTCCTGTGTCTGCCATTAGCGCCTGCCTCCGCTTGGGCGCTCCTCGCTCCGCGCGCCACCCGAGCCAGCGCCGCCTACTGCTCGGCCTCCACGCGCTCCAGAGCTCCGCCTGGGCCACCTGCAGAGTGCCTGCGCGGCAGCCCCCGCGCCTACGGCCGCCCTGCTTGCGCACGCCCGCGAGCTGTCCACGCTGCACGCCGTTCGCCCGCGCTCGCCTGCGCCTGGGCCCGCTGCCTGGCGCCTACCGCAGCTAGCACCGCTCGCCTGCCTGCTGCGGCCGCTCGGGCCTGGCCGAGCCGCATGCGCCCGACCTACCGCTCGGGCCTCGCCGCTCCGCGCTCGCCTGGGCCGGCCTCCGCGTCAAGCCGCCCTGGGCCGAGACGCAACCGCCGCCCGGCGCCTTGCGCCGCTTACTCCTGCGCGCTTGGGGGCCGCTCGGCCTGCTCCTGTGGTGCCTGTGCTGATCCGATTGGAGGAGGAGAGAGAGAGGGAGGGAGAGAAACGGTGGAGATAGGGATGGATGCCAAACACATGCCGCCGGTGTGGATAAGGAAACAACAGGGAGAAGAAAACAGAGGAGAAGAAGGGATGGAATTCTCCAAGGACCTATGCGTAATTTCCAAAAACTGCAGGGGCCTGGTTGTAAAATAGAATTTCCCGTCAACCCAAAGCCCAAATGAAGAAATGCCCAAAATGAAAGTTGGAGAGTTTTTCAAACTCTACAACATTGCTTTAGGGCTCAAGTTCAAAAACTCAAAACTTGTATGTTTACACATGAAATTTGGAACAAAAGTTGGATTTGAATTACTTTTGTCCTAAAGAGCGTAATTTTATAAAATTCAGGACCTAAATGCAAGCATTTATGACATGTCATGATGACGGGATAGAATTGTCATTATGAGTGGATAGACATGTCATGATGACTTGCACTTTTACACTTTAGTCCTGAGTAATTTTGGAAGTTACTTTTGTAAATCAGAAACTTGCATAAAAGGACTTGTACTTTTATAAAATTACGTAAACACCCTTAATTTTTACCATTTTACCCAAAATTTTTACACAATTCAACACTTGCATTGCTAATGCAACTTTTGGATAAATATATATATATATATTTACAAGGGATAAATAAGAAAAGCATATTTACAAAACCATCCTCTACTCATTTTGAAATTACCTTTATCTAGGTACATTTTGCAAAAACAACCCTAAGTTTTTCTGTAATTACAAAAATACCCTTTTACTTGCACTTTAAATTTTCAAAAACTTCACATAAACACACATAAACTTTATACAAACAAACACATATTTCACACTAACAAAATATATGTCTAGTTTACAAACACATGAACTGTCACAGTCGCCTCACTTCTCGCGCCCATGCCATGGTCGTGGTGGGCCCCCGTGTTGCGTGCCACGGCCCGTCGGTTGGGCTTCTGCGTGGCGCCCCTTTTAAAGGGAAAGGGCCGGAGGTCGCCATCTTCCTCATCTCGCCCTTGCCTCATTCCAATCCGCCGGAGCCATCCCTTTTCCTCTGTTCTGCTAGCGCCGTGGCCCCCCGACCCTTCTCTGCTCTCACATAGAGAGAGAGAGAGAGAGAGAGATTGTTCTACTTCCCCCTCCCATACCTGTGATGTCGCTCTGGAGGCCGTCAAGCGTGGAGGAATCACAGCTCGAGGATTTCACGATGAAGGGGCTGCTACCATCAAAGGCGGTGGCACACTGGAGGGCTCCCCTAGCAAAGCACGAGGAGCCGCATCCTGAGGATGACGAGATCGTGAGCTTCCTTGCATTCCACGAGCGTGGCCTCGGGTACCCAGCGCACCCATTCCTACTCAGTCTGTTGAACGAGTGGGGGTGGAGCTACAACACCTCAACCCAAATGGGGTGTTACTCCTGCCCCGACCTCCGCAGGGGTGGAGGGAGCTCGTCGTGCCTGGCTGCACCGCATCTCCTCCGAGCTCGTCATGCCCGACCGCCGCCTTCGCTTCGCAGCTTCTCCTTCCGATTTGCTGCGCCATAACCGCTCCTCCGCCTCCGCGAGGGTCGCGGTCTACCTGCATTAGGGTCGCGCCTTCCGTTGCTTTCTCCTTGACGGCCTCCGACGTCCTCCATGCGCGGCTCCACTGCTTTCCCCGTGCGGGTCCGCGCCGAGTCACCGCGCCGCGGCACTGCGAGCTCTGAGCTCCGCTCCTGCGCCATCGCCATCAGCCTCGCCGACACCTCCTGCGGTGCTTCCACCATCTGGCTGAGCCTACCGAGTGCCGAGCACTGACGGGCCTTCAGTTCCTGCGCCGCCAGTGTTGCGCCGTCGCAGTCCCCACGGCCTGGGCTCGCCCGCGTCTATGCTGCCGCCAACTGCTCACCTCCGCTCGCGCCCCAGCGCCGTTCGCCCGCGCCAAGACCAGCTCCCGCGCTTCAGCGCTGAGCCGCAAGCCGCCTGCGCGCCCCACGCCAGCGCCCGCCAGCGCCGCGCGCCTGCACCGCACGTCCGGCCCCTCCGCGCACGCTCCTGCGTGCCGCTCACGCCGCCCGCCACGAGCTCCGCGCCTCCACGCCGCCAGCGCCCGCGCGCCCCGCACGCCCGCGCCGCGCCCGAGCCGGCCCCGCTCCGCGCGCCTCCGCTCGCGAGCCGCCGCGTCGGCTCACGCCACTGCCTGGAGCCGCCAGTCCGCGCTGCTGCCGCCGCTGCCCCCCGGGTAGGAGCGCCCCTGGGCGCCGCTGCCACTGCCGCTTGGAGCCGCACCAAGGAAAAGAGGCAGGGGAAAAAAAAGCCCCAGGAAGAAGCGCTACCAGTGGAGGAGAAGATAAGCGCTAGAGATAAGAAAAACAGAGGAGGAAGGGAAATAGAATTCCCCAAGGACTTATGCGTGAATCTAGAAAACTACAGGGACCTTTCTGTAAAGCATAAATTCTCATTAATCTAAAACCCTAATGAAGAAATGCCCAAAACGAAAGTTGGAGAGTTTTTCAAACTCTACAACATTGCTTTAGGGCCCAAGTTCAAAAACTCAAAATTTATATCTTTACACGTAAAATTTTGAACAAAAGTTGGATTTGAATTACCTTTGTCCTAAGAGTGTAATTCATAAAATTTCAGGACCTAAATGCAAGCATTTATGACATGTCATGATGACGGGATAGATACGTCATAATGATTGGATAGACATGTCATGATGACTTGCACCTTTTACACTTTAGTCCTAAGTAACTTTGAGAATTACTTTTGTAAATCAACTATTTGAATAAAAGGGCTTGTACTTTTATAAAATTACATAAATACCCTTATTTCCACAACTTTACCCCAAATTTTATACAATTCAACACATGCATTTCTAATGCAACTTTTTGGATAAATATATATTTTTACAAGACATAAAGTAAGAAAAACATATTTGCAAAACTACCCTTCACTTATTTTGAAGATACCTCCTATCCAATTACATTTTGCAAAAATAACCCTAAGTTTTTCCATAATTACAAAAATACCCCTTTTACTTGCACTATAAATTTTCAAAAGCTTCACATAAACATACACAGCTTTACACTAACAAGCACATACTTCACACTATCAAAATATATGTCTAGCATTACAAGTACATAAACTGTCACATCCTTCCCCCTAAAAAGAATCTCGTCCCGAGATTCAGGACAAAAGACTCTTAATGGAAGAGAAGCAAATCACCCATCATAAGTGGCAGGAAGCAATCACACCAGAGAAACTTGATGTTGATGGTAAAAGCCGTTGGAGTATGACAAGATGAGTATGATGAGAACATGGATAGATTGTACCTGGATGAGTATGACAAGATAAGAGAAAGAAAGGTGATCAAGTTCTCATAGAGTTGAGATCACAACATGAGGACGATAAATGTCGGTGACATTCATCACAGAACTTATGGATAGCAAGTAAGGATAGTTCGAGAGATTGATAAGTGATGTTTGAAACATTCCTGCTCAGAGTTTATTACCTGAATGATTTAGATGATGTTGATTGCAAAACATGCCTATTTATACCGATGCAATCAAGGATTAATGATAAAATGCTCCAACTCAGAGTGCAATGAGTCCAAAACATGTCTTCTTGGTATATAACCATGAACGTGATGCACTGTTGTAATGTATGATTATAATGATGATGCAACACAAGGATGGAGATTCCATGCACGATCGAAATGGTGCATATAACACAATGCAATTACCATGATGCAATGCTTACACCATGATGCAAGGATGACGATGCTTGCAATGTATACATGTAAGAAATGCACAAAATATGATGCATACCCTCATGAGTTGATGATGCACATGACTCGCACTCTACAACCGTTCTCTCGTAACTAACACTTGGGTAGCTCTATATTCTTAGGCGAGGATCAAAAGTTAGGACACTAGTAAGGTTGCATAGAAAGAGATCGCAGTGAGTTACGTCACATAAACCTAGACACCAGTGCGCTCCTAATGGCTCAATCATATGGCTGCAGCACACATGAGGCCTTAGGTTCCGACACGGCATCATGGTCATGTGATTAAACACCACCACAAAAGAGGAATAACAACCCTGTAGTGCCAACAGCAACAAGATAGATTTAGGAAACCGAAAATAACCCAAAGTTGTACTAGAGGCACACCCGTTAGTCAGTCTACGGATTTTCGGTAATGATGCAACACCATGCACTGACCAAAGATGGTACGTGTTATGATGCATGACTTTTGCCGGTAGAATTGTATTCAAAAAGTAATTATTGTCATAAATCTTTTTAATTTATCCAAACTCATCTGAGAAAAAATTGAAGGTGCAACTTCCAGATGTTGTAACCAGAATAGCCAACAATATAAGGTACAACATCAAGAGAGGATAGATGAATCTCTAAATGATGGATTCAAGGGTTTGCTGACAACTATCAAGGTTTAACCATCAAAGGAAAAGATCAATGCTTCTGCCGAAACAGATTCAAAGCAAAATCAAGGGTTTGATTTAGCTGTCAAGCTAAGATCGGCGATAAGGTCCAATCATGACCCAACCCACTTGATTCACAAAAGACTTTCTCAACTCTAAGTTAGCCTAACAGATTACGTTGGCTTCTACAACACAAAGTCTTGGCAGGCATTCAGATACAATCAACATATTTTAGTACAATAACATAACAAGCAAGGCAATCAAATCAATCCAAGATGACATAATGCATGCACGTTCTACACGTCCTCACAAACAAAAATAACTGCCAAGTAATCTTGGTCTTACGTGGTTAGTTACGGTGGCATCATATAGATACGTCTCTCCCTATAATATCTAGTCGTTCTTATGTTCAAGCTTACGCAATGAGGTTAGCGTTCCTGCAGAAAACACAATATGTATATACTGAACCTTTCATGCCAGCATGTCATGAAAGTGTCCTCAAATATTACTGTTCACTATAGAAACAGCATCTGTACGATTACCGCCGTACAGACAACGTTAACATACGTTATCGAGATAACGTATTCACGGAGTACTGTAAAATGCGGGGATATGAACTGCGATCGCCATACCCTGCGCCGAACCATATACTCCCAATGTAGTCAACCGAAGTTGGTACATTGGCAGCATCTCAAGTAGGCATAACTGCTCAATGTTCCAAGTGTCGGTGAGGATGTTGCTGTTGCTGTTCTTCAGTCGGTAGGTTCCTAGTTGGACCACCTCCGCGATCTTTTATGGTCCTTCCCAGGCTGGAGTGAGCTTGTGCTTGTCCTTGGTCGACTGCGCCCTCCACAGCACCAAGTCGCCGACTTCGAGGGTTCTTCCCCGGATCTTCCTCTCGTGGTACATGCGGACCAAGGCCATCTCCCAAGCCTCCTCCAATAAGTAAACCGTGTCCTGCTGAGCCTCCGCGGCTCGGTCGGGGTCAAAAGCTTTGACCCTTGGGGCGCCATCGTCTAGGTCAGAGGAAAGCACCGCTTCTGCCCCGTATGTTAGGAAGAATGGGGTGAATCCCGTGGACCGATTGGCAGTGTTCCATCGATGTTTTATCGCCTGCCCACCGAGGGGTATACCCGAGGTGGTAAGTTTTAGGTAGGGTGACACCGAGATCAGGAACTCGAAGGTGCAAGCAACACAAGGTTTAGACAGGTTCGGACCGCAATGTGCATAATACCCTACGTCCTGTTTGGTGGTTTGTATTGCCTTGGGTGTTGATTGATGTTTTGAGGGGGCCCCTGCCCGCCCTTATATATACAGGAGGATAGGGTTACATGAATCCTAGTCCGACACTAGCCTAGGAATCGTACTCGAGTAGTTTCCTTCTGTACCGGCTAGTCCTATTTCGCATGTGAGTAGAGTACAACATAGATAAGGCATAGGACATGTCCTATCCCTTAATCCTGTATGAACTATGTTATGTACACAGTCCCGTAGTCCCGGGTCTTACAAGCCCCCGAGCTCTTCGTAGCTAAGTATTGCAGGCTCCCCCAGTACTTTCGAAGTAGTCTTCGGCTTCTTTTGAAGCTCCATCTTGAAGTTCTTCTTTGAGTACTTCCTTTTGGTACGAGGTGCTCCATATCGAAGCTATGAGGTGCTCATGCCCCAAATTACTTTTTCACTGCATGCCACGCCATACGCTAGGCTTCGAGTACATAGGTGCTGAAGACCCGTCTCGGACGTGCGCAGAGGAGCTAACTGATGATGCCGCGCTCATCCGGGTCAAGCGAGTGCTGCTGGATGTGAATGCAGTTCCCTACATCCCGGAGTTGTTTTCTGCACAAAATCCTCCAAAGCCGGTAAGTGTTCGACTTCGTTGGAATAAATTCTATTTTCTATCGCCGCTAACTGAAAAATCCTCTGCAGGGACACATAGAGTTGTACCGGAGTTATCCACCACAACCCGACATCCCTCGACCGGACCACCTTCTTCCCAGCGCCGCGGCGGGAGCGAAAAAAGCTCAAGCATCTGATGCTCAGCCCGACAGCGAGACAACCGAAAGCGGGAGCCCCCTAGTGGAAAGGGTAACCGAAGGGAAGGCGGAGAAGAACAACTCCCCCAGATCATCCGTGGAGTTGACTGAAGCCTTGCCATTGGTCCCTCGGGGTCGTCGGGTGGTGCACAAATGTAAAGCGCACGTAGTCAAACCCCCCAGGTATAAAGTTGCTGTCCTGTAGAATTGTCAAATATCGGAGTTGTTGCATGCTTACATTGTCTGTTTTGCAGTCTTACTGCTTCTCCACCCGACCCCAAGCGCCAAAAGGTGATCGGGACCGAATTCGCTGAGGATGATGTTCCAGAAGGTGGCGCCGCAGAAACTACTGGGACGGACCCATCGACTACTTCAACAGGGATGGTAACCATTGCCGTGACGGGTACCTCACAATCGGCTGGTGTGACCCCGCCACCGGCAACGAGTACCTCGGTGAAAAAACCACGGGCCCTGAGACTAAAGAAATCCGCCATGAAGAAATCTTCGCTGTAGGTGCAGATCCTTTTTGCATAATGCATATCCTGTTCTTTTCGACTTGTTTAATGATATAACTGACTCTGCTTCATTAGGACTGCGCCGGCCTTGGGGTTTAAGCCAGAGCCTGTCTCGGCTACTCCAGCCCCCGAGCTGCCAGCCCCCGAGGAGGACACGACACTGCCCGACGCACCACCCCCCGAGCCCTAGCAACTCGAAGCCAGTGCCGGTGGTGAAGAACAAGTCGAGGCCACTAATGCCCCTCCTGTAGATGGCACAAGTAAGTGTCTGACCTTTCGTGGCTAACTGCTTATACCACAAACTTCATGTATTGAATGCGTAGCGACTTGCAGGTGCCCCACAACCATCAGCTGAAGAAGCTGCGGGTCCCTTAAGAAACCCTGAAGATCTGCTGGTGTCCGGGAGTGGATACCAGAACATTATCACCACAGATCTAGTGGATGACCCACTCCTGACGGTCAACAACATGCGATACTTCCAGAAGATCTCCAAGGAGATGTACCAATTTACCGTGGTAAGGCATGATTACTCTTCTGCCATTATACTTTGTCGAGTTGCTTGTCTTAATCTTTCCCCTTATGCAGAATGTGGCCAAACTCTCCCAACAAAAATCTGAAAAGCTGAAAGCAGTAGTGAGTGGCCTCCAGGAACTCTGAGCAAAGGATCAACACATATCAGAAGAACAGCGAAGGAACATATATCTTCAGAGGGAACATGACAAGCTGAAGCTGGAACGGACGCGAGAAACATGGCTCCTCAAGAACGATCTTCGCAATCTTGAGAAATCCAATGCCGAACTCCAAGAACAGCTTAAAGAGCAGAAAAAGCGCACCAAGGCAAGTCCTTTGCTCGCTCGAGTACCTTCCCTTAGCAGTTTGACTTGAGTTCTGAAAAAGATGACATCGAGAGGCTGCAGAAGGTGATCGCTAACACTGAACAACAGTTCATCGACTGCTTCAGCAAATCAAGACGCTGGGCGAAGAAAAGGAGCAGTGAAAGAAGGAGCTGGAGCAGCGACAGAAGGAGCTGGAGGACTTTAAGGGGCCGCCCAACAGCTTGTTGACATGGTGGATCCGCAGGAAGGTGGCGAAGCAGATGAGTGATCCCTGCTGGAGCGACTCCTCGGAGCTCCGCAAAAAGTCCTCAGTTTCATCACTGAAGCCCCCATCACGTGTGTCAGCCACGCACTAAGTTTTGTAAAATCCTTTTGGCCTCAGGCTCGACTAGAAGTATTCGTGCAGGGTGTGGCTGCAGAGTGCTTTGAAGAGCAATTCAGCGAGTACCTCCTAGAAGCCCAACCTGTAGCTAAAAAGATAGTGGAAAGTGTAATACAGGATTGAGATATTGTAAAAACAAGTACTCTTCTCCTTGTATATATCTGTCACTGACGTCCATGCCCATCTTTACCTTATGATTTTTTGGATTATCCATGTTCGTAGGCTGAGTAGTAGACACTACCCTAGGTGCAGCGACCCTGAGAGTAGCCGAAATAGCTCCTCATAGGAACCCGTCCAACAAGTTAAATACAATCCGATCGAGCGGATCCACCCAGTTAGGAAAGAACGCGATCATCATCGCAATGACTGTCATGCTCATGGCAAGAAGTCGAAACTACCTCGAGTGCAATGACTCTGGGCGTAGTCGAAATAGCTCCTCATGTAAGGCCGTCCAACAAGTCAGATATAATCCGATCGAGTGAAACTGACCTGTTAGGAAAAACGCAATCGTCATCGCAACGACTGTCAAAGCTCATCGCAAGAAGTCGAGTCATATAGAATATGAACGTGGCTGTAGCCTCTGTATTTAACGACCATCAAAGCTCATGGCAAGAAGTCGATTCATATAAAACATGAACGTGGCTATAGCCTCCGTATCTTAATAGAAAATTTACATTCTAGATTCTATGGCACATAGACTCCAAATTAAATTCGGAAGAAAAACAGCTAGGTGCTCGGAGAACAGCTGTCCCTGCACGTCGTTTTTATGGGTAAAACTTGTGCAGGTTCTGAACATTCCAAGAATTTGGGACGTCTTGGCCCTCGGGGTATTGTAGTCGATAAGACCCTAGTCTTGTAATCTGCTTAATGACGAACGGTCCTTCCCATCTTGAGTTGAGCTTGTGTAAGACGGACTCATCTTGGATGAGGTGTAGGACCAAATCCCCTATACTGAACGACTGTTCTCTCATGTTGCAGTCGTGATATCGCCGGATCCCCTGCAGGTATCATGCTGACTGGACAAGAGCGGTGCAACGAGCCTCCTCGACAGAGTCAAGCTCTAACTGCCTTGCTTCGTCCGCCACGCCTTCATTGTACATTTCAACCCTTGGGGATTTCCACATGATGCCGTCCAGTAAGATGGCTTCAGAGCCGTAGACAAGGAAGAATGGTGTTTGTCCTGTGGCTTTGGACGGCTGAGTCTGGAGCCCCCAGACGACATGTGGCAACTCGTGTATCCACTTCACTCCTTTCTTGCTGTTTTCATCATAAAGTCTTTTCTTGAGGCCCTCGATTATCATGCCGTTCGCCCTCTCGACTTGACCATTGGCCCTTGGAGACATATTTGACCTCGATGCATGCATTTTCACGAAACTCCCAGAACTGGTTGGCCATGAAATTTTATCCCAGGTCCGTGATGATGGTGTTCGGGAAGCCAAAGCGATGCAAGATGTCGGAGATGAAATCAACGACTCTATCTGGTGTGAGCTTGGCTATCAGCTTGTACTCGATCCACTTGGTAAACTTGTCAATAGCCACCAATACATGAGTGAAACCACCTGGCGCCGTTGTAAAGGGCCCAATCATATCAAGGCTCCAACAAGCAAACAGCCAGGATGGCGGTATAGTGATAAGATTGTGAGCTGGGACATGAGATTGCTTGCCGAAGAATTGGCAGTTTTGGCATCTCCGCACGAGATCCTCAGCATCGGACACTGCGGTGGGCCACCAGAAACCAGCTCTGTATGCTTTCCCCACCAGCGTTCTTGAAGCTGCGTGGTTGCCACAAACGCCCTCATGTATCTCCGCAGTATGTCATGGCCGTCTTCTCCCGTGACGCACTTCATGAGTACACCTGATCGTGCGCCACACCGGTAGAGTTTATTGTCAACTAGGACAAAACCTTTGCTTCTGCGCATGACTCGAGCTGCCGCTGTGCTTCTTGCGTCCATCCCCGCTGGTAGTCTTTGGTCCCGGATGAAGTCGATATAAGCCTCTCTCCAGTCCTCTCCAAGCATCATAACCTCCCAATTAGGCTGTTGAAGGCCAGCATCGGTGGTTACCTGAGGTGAGGACTTGATGGATGGTTGTTTCAGCTCCTGGACGAAAACTCTAGCTGGAATCGCCGTATACAAGTAGTCACTTGATTCCTAGTGATATCGCCAAACGCAGCCCATGAAGCAAGGATTCATACTCGGCTTCATTATTGGATACCTCTCAAAGGACCTGGAGGACATACTTCAATTGTTCACCTCTCGGAGAAATAAATAAGACTCCAACGCCACCACCGTCGAGCTTAAGAGACCCATCAAAATACATGGTCCAGTGCTCTGGCTTGTCAACTGGGGTTGGAATTTGATTCTCTCCACTCGGCCATAAAATCGACTAGAGCTTGAGACTTGATTGTAGTGCGTGGCTTGAAGTCGATTGACAAAGCCCCCAGTTCCACTGCCCACTTTGATATACGCCTCGTGGCATCTTGATTGTGAAGAATATCCACCAACGGGAAATCCGTAATCACAATGATCTTGTACTCGTCGAAGTAATGGCACAACTTTCTCGATGTAATCAGTATTGCATATAAAAGTTTTTGAACTACCAGGTATCGTACCTTAGATTCGAAGAGTACCTCGCTGACAAAGTATACGGGCCTCTGCACTCCAAACGCATGGCCCTCCTCGCTGCGCTCGACTACAATGGCACTGCTGACAACATGAGTTGTCGCCGCAATGTAGAGTAGTGGATCTTCTCCCAGCAGTGGTGCTGTAAGGACCGGAGGTGACCGAAGGTGTTGTTTCAGATCTTGCAAGGCCCGCTCAACCTTCTCCGTCCACTGGAACTTGTCTTGGCATTTCAGGAGCTTGAAGTAGGATAGTCCTCTCTCCCCGAGTTGGGAGATGAACCTGTTCAGGGCTGCCATACATCCTATTAGCTTCTACACATCCTTGATTATGGCCGGAGCCCCCATGTCAGTGATGGCCGTAATCTTCACAGGATTGGCTTCTGCACATCCTCGGTTACTGATGATGAACCCGAGCAATTTCCCTGATGGTACTCCAAAAACGCATTTAGTTGGATTGAGCTTCCACCGAAACCTGCGTAAGCTGCTGAACGTCTCTTCCAAGTCTGTAATCAGGTGATGTCATAAGTGATCCTTTGGGCAATGCTTGTTGAGATCGGTGTAGTCAATGCACATTCTCCATTCATTATTCTTTTTCCGTACAAGGACGGGGTTAGCTACCCACTCTGGATGGATTACATCTTTAATGAAGCCAGCCGCGAGGAGTTTAGCTATTTCCTATTTAATTGCCTCACGTTTGTCGTGAGCAAACCTTCAAAGGCGTTGCTTTTTAGGCACAGCCTATGGGTTTACATTCAGACAATGCTCGATCAGTTCCCTGGGTACCCCAAGCATATCCGCTGGTTTCCACGCGAATATGTCTCGGTTAGCCTGAAGGAAACTGACGAGCGCAAATTCCTATTTCTCATCTAAGGCTGCACCGATAACGGCGGTCTTGGATGAGTCACCCTCCTGAAGCTGGATTGTCTTGAGGGCCACGTCACTGGTCGACTGGATGCTCGACTTGCTGGCCTTTCTCGTAGGGATTTCCACCCAGCTTGGGAGAGTTGTTGCACGGCCGCGAGTACTTCTCTAGAAGCATCTGACACACACGCAGTTGAAGCATACTGGATCGCCTCCTGGTTGCAATCATACGACTTCTTCAAGTCATCCCGGAGAGTGAGTACCCCACTTTGTCCTGGCTTCTTGAGAAGCAAATAAACATAATGCGGCACTGCCATGAATTTGGCCTATGCCGGTCTGCCCAGTATGGCATGATAAGAAGATTCGAAGTTGGCAACTTCGAATTTGATGAACTCGGTGCGATAGTTCTCCCTCGTGCCGAAGGTGACTGGAAGAACCACCGTGCCAAGTGGGTGCGCCGCATTACCTGGGACAATGCCGTAGAAAGGAGACTTGCTTGGAACAAGCATGTCCGTTAAGTCCAGGCCCATCTTTCTCAAAGTGCTGGTGAAGATAAGGTTGAGACCACTTCCACCATCGATGAGTACTTTGGTGAGCCTGACTTCTACCACCACCAGGTCCAGGACCGGGGGAACTTGTCGGGCTCCGAGAAGCTTGTCCACTAATCATCGCGTGAGAACAAGATGGGGACCTCCAACCAACGGAGTGGTCGTGGTACCGCCGGCTTGACAAACATGATCTCTCGGAGGAGCAGATTCTGTTCCCGCCTGGAACTGAAGTCCTCATCTCCCCCGAAGATGATGTTGACAGTTTTTGAGGCATCCTGGAACTTTGTGCTATGCGATTTGTCCCCTTGGTCATCCTCTAAGGGTTCTTTGTCCGCTGGCTTGTTCTTCTTGCCACCACCGGGATTGCTGAATATCCTCCAGAGGTGGTAGCAATCAATTGCCGCATGATTGGCACCTGGATGCCATGGCATTTCTTCTGCACTAGCTTTTTGAACTCCTCCTACATTGTAGTCTTCTTGCCTCGCGAAGGATGATCTACAGCCACGACAAGGTCGTCTGGCTTACAATTCGGGATGGACCCGAGTAGTCCCGCTGGCTCTTGTCGGTACGACTGTCGTTTGTGCACCTAAGGTTGCTGTCATTGCATCTCAGGAACTGCTCCCACATCTTTTCCTCCTGCTCGGACCAGTCGTGCATCATGTCACGAAGCCCTGCAGCAGTTTTTGGTCTGTTCCGCCCAAAGTCTCTATAGATGCCTGGTTCGGTGATACCATTGTAGAAGCAGTAGATGATGTCTTCCTTCGAGATATTCACAATGGTGGTGCGCACGTCAAAAAAATGGCATGTATAGGACCGTAGGAGCTCGTTGAATTCCTGTTTACATTGAGCAAGATCGTGACGGGTACCTGCACGGGTGCTCGCCCCCTGGAAGTTGTCGATGAAGACTTTCTTGAGCCGCTCCCAAGAGTCAATCGAGTTGTTGCTGAGGCTCTCCAACCACGTGAGCGGTGCAGGGTCCAAAGCCATCGGAAAGTAGACGACCTTGGTGATGTTGGAGCCCCCTGCGACTTCAATGGCGGTGGAGTAACAACGTAGCCATTGCTGAGGAGCTTGCTTGCCATCATACTTGGTGATCCCAATCGGCTTGAAGCCCTCAGGGTACTTGTAACTGCTGAACCATGCGGAGAACGCTGGAAAACGGTTGCTGCAATCGGTACCCTCTATTTCAGCTACTTCACGCTCTCTGCGCCTGGAATCGATTATGGATCGCACATCGCGTCCTTCATTGATTCGCTGGGGTAGGTCTTCTGGAGGATTCCGATGATTGGCCTGTCGCGGGTTGCCTCCTGGGGTGGCTGCTGCCTCCCACTAGTGGCCTAACTCCCATGAGCGTTGTCGTTGTTGTTGTTGCGATGATGTCGAGGATGGCCGCCTGCCGTTTGACTGTGAGCCTGGCTGCGGCATTTGCCCATGTGTTCTTCTCTGATGGTGGACGCCGGGTTTTGTTGGTCGAGCTGAATCCAAGCCCTCTGCGCATAGCGAAGTTCTTGACGCAGGTTTGGATCGTTACTGTGCTCGAGTATAGCTGTTACCCTGGCGATGTTGGCCACCGGAGTTCTGAAGCCCCGCTCACTTACGGCAGCGAATTCGGCATCTAGCTCATGATGCATAGATCGCATGCGCTCATTAATCCTCCTTCGCCAAACTGTGCAAGCTCTGTTCCTGGCCCTCCATGCCTCACGATCGGTGTCGCTTTCGTCGCCGGTGTTGGCTGTGGCCTCATCTTCGGATATCACATCAAGTTCGATGATGGGTAAGTTGCCATCATCCTCGCCCTCCTCTGCCATCAGCACCTGGCGAGATATGAGCTCAACAGAGCTTGCTTCAACTAGCTCGGTCAACTCCTCTGCCACGGTGGCTAATGGCCTGCCCACCTAAAAAGGCAAGGGCTCAAGGTGTCTCACAAGTCGGTCTTCATCCTCAAGTAGGTCAGAGAGTTTCATGCCCTTCCAATGCACGAAACGGCCCTCTGGAGTAGAGGTGATCATCAGACTGTTGTCACCAAGACAACCCGCAGCCCCCCGACGTGCGGTGGCTTCGGGCTTTCCAATTCGGAGTAAATAGTCCAAGTCCTTTTCCAATGCGGAGAGGGACTCGGAATCATTGGCCTCCTGATGATTAGTGGCTGAATTGCGTAGACTGAGTCACGATCGGCTACGCAAGTCCTCAGATTGGAAAGAGTCCAACCCGAGCAAAGTTGTTGCAGCGCTGGACGGAGTCGCATCGAGAATGGACTCCTCCTCGGTCCTCATAGCGGAGCCATGGGTTGACAAGTCATCGAGATTATCGACAAACTCGTCGAGGTCTCTATGAAAACTCGCCGTGAGAGTTTTCGGCTTCATGTCGATGATGAATCGGTGAAAATTGCCCATACCATCTGCGACGCAAACCCACGAGCTAAAAACGAACGTCGTGCCCTGAGGGGGCACCGCACTGGTGAACTTGAACGATGCCATCGAGTTCGCTGGTGGATCTTCAATGCGCCCCCTACCTGGCGCGCCAGCTGTCGATGTTTTACCGCCTGCCCACCGAGAGGTATACCCGAGGTGGTAAGTTTAGGTAGGGTGACGCCGAGATCAGGAACTCGAAGGTGCAAGCAACACAAGGTTTAGACAGGTTCAGGCCGCGATGTGTGTAATACCCTACATCCTTTTTGGTGGTTTGTATTGCTTTGGGTGTTGATTGATGTTTTGAGGGGGTCCCTGCCGCCCTTATATATCCGGGAGGACAGGGTTACATGAATCCTAGTCCGACACTAGCCTAGGAATCATACTCGAGTAGTTTCCTTCTGTACCGGCTAGTCCTACTTCGCATGCGAGTAGAGTACAACATAGATAAGGTATAGGACATGTCCTATCCCTTAATCCTGTATGAACTACGTTATGTACACAGTCCCGTAGTCCCGGGTCTGACATGGTCCTCAGGCTCCAGAGGACGGCTAGGAGCTCCTGGACCCACCGCCCAGCAATCTTGTTGTGCTGGTCAAAGATGCGAGGCCCGAGTCCTTGGAGGACCATGCCATTCGCCCTCTCCACCTGCCCATTCATGCGAGTGTGTCCGGCCGAAGCCCAATCGATCATGATCCCGTATTGGTCAGCGAACTCCAAGACTTCTTGCCCGTGAAGTTGGTCCCATTGTTTGTGATGATGGTGTTGGGTACAACAAACCGGTAGACGATGACAGGGAAAAACTTAACAGCTTCTTGGGAGTTGGGCTTAATGATCGGTTTTGCCTCAATCCACTTAGTGAACTTGTCCACCACGACGAGTAGGCGAATGAAGCCACCAGGGGCCTTCTTTAGAGCCCTGACCATGTTGAGACTCCAAACCGGGAATGGCTAGGTGAGGGGGATGGTTTGAAGCGAATGTGCTGGCACGTGGATCTGCCGAGCGTAGAACTGGCACCCCTTGCATGTGCGGACAACTTCCTCTGCATCACGCAATGCCGTTGGCCAGTAGAAACCCTGGCAAAAGGCCTTGCCGACCAACGACCGTGGGGTGGCGTGATGGCCGCTGATGCCAGCATGGATGTCCAGGAGGAGTTCTTTGCCCTGCTAGGCCAGAATGCACTTCATCAGCATTCTGACCGTGGATGGCTGCACTTGTATAGCTCGCTGTTGATGGTGACGAACGTCTTTGCACGTCAAGCAATCCTTCATGCCTTGGTTCGATCGACCGGGAGGACTTCATCATGGAGGTAGGCCAGTAGAGGCGCCCTCCAGTCGGAGTTGGTCAGTCGCTAAGGTTGTGGCCTCCACCGCGAGACAGTCGGGGCCCCCGAGCCCTTGGTTGGGGGATGCCCGGTTGGGGGGTACCGGGCTGGGGCCCCTGGGTACTGGGTCAGATGGCACCTGAGGTGGATCCGACTTGACGCAAATTGAGGGCGCATGGAGGTCATTGACGAAAACCCCATTGGGAGCGGGATCCCGCTGGGCCGCCATCTTGGCAAACGCATTGGTGTCGTTGTTGTCCTTCCGGGGGACGTGATGCAGCTCGATTCCCTGGAATTTGCCCTCCAATTTGCGCACCTCTTGGAAATAGGCGTCCATAAGGGAGCTTTCGCAGTTGGACTCCTTCATGACTTGGTCTACCACCAGCTTGGAGTCACTGTAAGCATAGAGCTGGGTCGCTCCGAGCTCAATGGCGATGTGAAGGCCGTTGACGAGGCCCTCGTACTCAGCGACGTTGTTCAAGGCTGGGAAGTGGAGGCGGATCGTGTAGCAGAGCTTGTTCCCCTCGAGCGAGATCAGCACCATGCCGGCCACCTCGCCGGGTCCCATGACCGACCCGTCGAAGTACAAGGTCCAGTATTCATGGGTGATATCTGGAGTCAGGGTTTGGACCTCCGTCCACTCGGCGATGAAGTTGGCCAAGGCCTGCGACTTGATGGCGGCGCAGGGGACGTATTTGATGTCATAGCCCATGAGCTCGAGTGCCCATTTGGAGATCCATCCCATAGCATTCACCCGAGTGGGAATGAGGTGACGACAGTGACCTCATGGTCAGTGAAATAGTGCTGCAGCTTCTTGGTCACCATGAGCATGGCGTACAAGAGCTTCTGCACCTACGGGTAGCAAGCCTTGGTCTCGGTGAGTACCTCACTGGCAAAGTACACCGGTCGTTGGACCTTCAGCGCACAGCCCGACTCCTCCCTTTCGACCACAAGAGCGGCGCTGACGACGTGGGTGGTCACCACGAGGTAGAGTAGGAGCGGTTCACGTCGCTCAGGAGCAACGAGAACCAAGGCTGAGGTCAACAACACTTTAAGGCTATCCAAGGCTTTCTGGGCCTCTTTCATCAAGACGAACATGTCCGACTTCTTAAGGAGTTTGTAGAGGGTTATTCCCTACTCGCCCAGTCTGGAGATGAACCGACTGAGGGTGGCCAGATAGCTGGTGAGCTGTTGCATGCGTTTCACGTTGCGTATGGGGCCCATCCTAGGGATGGCCGTGATTTTTTCGGGGTTGGCCTCGATGCCACTCTCGGACACTATGTATCCGAGTAGCTTCCCGTTCGGAACCCTGAAAGTGCAGTTTTTGGGACTCAATTTGATGCTAAACCTTTGGAGGTTAGCAAACGTTGCGTCTAGTGTGGTGATCAGGTCTCCTGCTCGAGGTGCTTTTACCACTATGTTGTCTTCGTAGACAGCGACCGTGGGTTCAATGGCCTAAGCTAGTCGGGCTGCCAGGGTGGGTCAATCTGATCGGCAAAACACTTCTGCATGCAACACTGGTAGGTGGCACCGGCATTTTTCAGCCCGAACGGCATGGTAACGTAGCAGTACGTGTTGAATGGGGTGATCAAAGAGGTCGCAAGCTGGTCGGACTCCTTCATCGCAATTTGGTGATAGCCCGAGTAGGCATCTAGAAAAGAGAGGATTTCACATCCTGACGTGGAATCAACTATCTGGTCTATGCGCGGCAAAGGAAAAGGATCCTTAGGGCATTCCTTGTTAAGACCAGTATAGTCAACACACATTGTCCATTTCCCATTCTTCCTTTTTATAAGGACAGGATTGGGAAGCCAGTCGGAGTGATACACCTAGTTGATGAAGCCAGCTGCTAGGAGCTTGGCGATCTCTTCGCGTATGGCCCTGCGCCTCTCGTCATCAAAACGGCGTAGGCATTGTTGCACGGGCTTAGAACCCGGCTTGGTGCGAGTCTAGTGCTTGGCGACCTCCCTCAGGATGCCTGGCATGTTGGAAGGTTTCCATGCAAAGGCATCATGATTGGCGCGTAGGAAGCCGACGAGCGCACTTTCCTATTTGGTAGGGAGCTAGGTCCCGACCCGCACGGTCTTGGTCGGGTCCATGCGGCGGCGATGTTCTGCCCGGCCGCGCAAACTACGGGAGGCTGCCGGCATCCGTGATGATGGCCTGCTAGATTTGATGGGCGTGCGCCCACGCGCTGCCCGCAATGATTCGAGCATTCGGCTCGGAGTTGTGTCGAAGGTGCACTGATGTGGGATCAGTGGGAAAATTCTGTTTACAGTGAAGTCCCTAAGATTTTTGCAAATTCCAACGATGTCCTTTGGACCTCCTTTCCTCTTCTTCCTCCTCTGGCACATGCTTTGCTCTGCCCTCTGTTCCTCCGCCGCCAGCCGTCAGCGCCACTCACCGCTGCGCCAGCTCCTCCCCGGTGCCACCTCCTGCCGCCCTCGCCTCCACGCGTCGTCCCCAGCCCGAGCACCGCCCTAGCTCCTCCATCCTGGCCCTCTCGCGCGCGCCACGCCAACCCGAGTGCCGCCCGGCCGCCACCTCATCGCTGCCGT
The DNA here is from genome assembly GCF_002211085.1 of Panicum hallii. Classification (NCBI taxonomy): domain Eukaryota; kingdom Viridiplantae; phylum Streptophyta; class Magnoliopsida; order Poales; family Poaceae; genus Panicum; species Panicum hallii. Next base: position 9,588,718 of record NC_038047.1, on the reverse strand, counting down.
GTCCCACGCTCGTGCTTGCTCCTCTTCCTCTCTTCTTCTGCACAGTAGCACCAGCAGACGGTACTAAACCCATTTCCCTCCCTCTCCGTTGCCGTGAGCACCCAGAGTTCCGAACACCACTGCCGCCACCTTCTTCAACTCCGGCGACCTCCTACTCGCCGTGGGCAGCCCACTCCAATCCACCCCGCAGCACTACAACCCCCTGGGAAGCTTCCCCTCACCTCACTGACGCTCCCAAGCCACCCCCGTGGCCGGACCTCCACCGGAACAACCTCGCCGTCGATCCCCTCCTCACCGGTAAGCTCCTGTCGCCGTCGAGCCCTTACCTCCGCCCCTCCTCCGTCCAATCCGACCAGCCAAAAAGCTTCCCCTCATCCTGTTGTAGCTACCAGGCCCGAGCTTGGTCGCCCTCCTCACTGGGAAGCCCCTCGCCGATGAGCTCCTCTCCGCCGCCGCCTCGGTCGCCGTGGGAACCTCACCTCCGGTCACCCCCTCTTCCTCCCAAGTCCACCCATGGATGCACCGTGAGCCCCTAGTGCCCTTAGGCCAGTCCTTCTCCATCCCCACCACCCCCTCACCGGAATTTGGCCGGCGACATCCCTCTCTTCTTCCCCGACGAGCCAAGGGCATATGTGTGAAGATTTCAAAAGTTCTAAGGGTCTTCCTGCAAGATTTCAGAACCCCCCCCCCCCTTAATTCAAAAGATGTGAACTTCAAAAATGTGTAGAAAATTGTAGAAAATTCAGAAAACTACCAAACCAGTTTTGTTTGAATCCTTAAGTTATATTCGACTACTTTTATATAGTAAGTTTGGGCTGTATGTGTGTAATTTTTTATGTAAATTAAATACTAGGAAATGAGTGTTTTATTTGTATCTCATGTTATATGCATGTGTTGTGACTGAATTTTGGAACCTAGGTTGTATGTTCCATGTGTAGCTCTGTGTAAAAATCTCGAGTTCTTTACTGCTCAATTACTTAGAAATTCGAGTACCTTTGTTGTATGTTGATAGGAATTTCATAATTTAATTCTAGATGCATTCCTTCATGTTTAAAGCTGAAAATCTTACCTTAGCTTTGCTTCAGCATGCTTAATCCAAGATAAAACTTTGAGAGTCAGCATCCAAGTGTAACTCCAGTAGTGAATTTAAGTTTAGATTCAAAGAAAATTCATGAACACTCTAGTTCATGAAAAATTATGAAAATATTTTGAGGTGTTATTCGTAAGTAGTGTGTCATGTCCATAAACTTTCAACCCATAATCAGATGTAGAACAACTAGAATAAATAGAACTTGATATAATAATGCTATATTCCTAAATAATCAAGGTAAGCCCATAATTAAATGATAACCTAGGATTATTAAAGATAATTAGATAGGTAAATAAATAAAGTTATTAATTGTAATTAGTTTAATTGTTTAAGATAACCAAACATGCTACCTCATGCAGTTAATTGAATGGTTAGGGTTCCCACCCATGTTACTTAATGTAACTAAGTAAATAGGTTAATACCCGATAAATGACTGCCCGGTAAAAGGGAAATTGTGTTGTTTGCTAGTATGTAATGTTAAGTTCGTTGGATTGCAACTTTATTGTGAAATAGAATAAAAGTCCACGCATTGTCTAAACTGTATTGTTTACATCGCATGTAGACTCGACGCTTCTCGCCGACGGAGACTATCAGATTCTTCCGGAACCCGAAGTGGAAGTCTCTGAAGACGTCGGGAACATCGTCGGAGAATTAACTGAAGCCCCGAACCCGAGTTCAGAAGAAATTGTTAACGTTCTTGACCCTAGCCCCGCCAGTGAAGGCAAGCCCCGGACATAAACCAACTACTTTATTTACACTGCAATCTACATTTATATATATACTAGTGCATTAAGTTCATAGGGATTGTCTGGAAACCCTAGTTGCATATTCCTAGGAACCGATGTACTGAATACTAGAACCTGAGTCCAACTAGTGCTATGCTAATAGGACTGGTAGAAGTCGAGTGATTTCCTGTCACTCGCGCGATATAGGAATTGATTACTTACAATACTGCAATCACTATAAGGATGACGGACGGGGTTACGTGCAGTATCATGGAAAGGAATAATACCCCATCTGTGTTGATGAATTTGGTTAAGGTCGCAGTGTGTGGTAGTGGCAGTTAAGCGTTTGAAAGTACTAGCCACATGCCGTGAAATATGGTAAGCGGTAAGCCTAGTAACCAATCGGCCTGGCAAGTGGACTCGTCTCCCACCACTCGACTTTTATTTTATGTTTACACGCACCGACGTGTGGGAATACGTGTTGCAGGGCAACCAGGAGTATGGTCATGTAGTCGCGCTACAGACATACGTCCTGCACATTGGATGTGCGGGTCCTGCAGTCGCTTGTGGTGGCATTGTTCCACGATCCGGAATGAAAGGCAAACGGTTGCTTCGGAACGACCTATCGGTGTTCCAAGCGTGTGAGTTAGGTTTACCTTGCAAGGGTTGAAATTTGATTCAGAATCGTCCGTTTCTCGTGGAGATTGAGACTGCTTAATTCTTCTACCACATAGAGTAACAAAAGAAATCTTATGATGAGTAATACTGATGTATGCTTTAAAGAGATTCTACCTTGCTTGAGTAGTTATAGGTGCTTACCTAGAATGATTAAAAGAACTAGAAACTGAAAGCTAAAATAAGAAATTAAGGATCTACTCTTTGTTGCTTTTCAGCAAAAGCTAAACCCAGAACCTTTGCAAAGCCTTCATGGTCTAGTTATGGGCTAAATATACCCTAATTCCGGGTAAGCCTTGCTGAGTATTAGAGTACTCAGTCTTGCAATATGATTTATTTCCGGTAATGTCTCTAAAGACCCTACTCTTCCCATACCTTGGCCATATGCTTTGCCAGATGGTTGGTCCGTGGAGTGGGACCCGTCCCCGGCCAGCACTGATCATAAAGAGTGATGTCATGCCGTGGCTTAGCATGATGTCCATATTGGCGACGTGTATTGTTATCGTACTTTGAATTTCGCTGCTGTGAACTTGAATTTTTAAACTGGTTTGTAATAACTTCTACCAGTCCAGAACTTATGCTATTCTATAAACTCATGTAATATAAGTGCTTGTGATGTAAAATATGATGGTGATTGTATCTCTGGACTCGCCTTCGTGCGAGGTACCTTGTTGGATCCTGCTTTCGGTGGTTTATCGGGACGTTACCCGACAGGCCAAGGGGTTACACCGTTTGAAGTATGATTGGAGCCCTTGAGAGAGAGGACTTGCGTACTTGAGCTGGTGTAATTCAGGTTGGTTCTGCCACAGCTAGTATCAGAGCTAACAAGTGTACCCTGGAGATATAATTATCCTTAAAAATGTCTTTTAGTATAAAATTGAACCAACAAAGTATTGTGCAAAACTATGTTGGTGTCGTTAAGGACTGTGCTTAGTATGTAAAGCCCTAGGGTAATATTTCATATGGGAACTAGAGGTGGCTATAATATATATATATATATAACTCTGAATTCCAGCACTACTTTTCAGTTAAACCTTAAATTTATGCACAATCAATCTTACATTTTGTAACTACGCCTTCGATAATGAGGTAAAAAGGTAAGGATCCTCAGCTAACTGGGGAGTTAGCCTTCCCGTCGATGATGCGAAACGAACGCTGTTTCTCAGGCAGTGGCCTACTTGAGATGCTGCCAATGTACCAACTTCGGTTGACTATATTGGGAGTATATGGTTAGGCGCAGGGTATGAACAATAATACCCCTACATTTTGCGGTATTCAGTGAATACGTTGCTTTAATAACGTATGCTAACGTTGTCTGTACGGCGGTAATTGTACAAATGCTGTTTCTATAGTGAACAGTAATGTTTGAGGACGCTTTCATGAGTGCTGGCATGGAAGGTTCATATATATTGTGATTTTCTGCAGGTACGCTAACCACGGTTAAATAGGTTAAGACGAATAAGGATATCCGACTAGCTATTATAGGGAGAAACGAATATATTGTGGGCCACCGAAACTAATCACGTAAGTCCAAACATATTTGGCAATTATTTCGAGTTGTGAGGACGCGTAGCACGTGCATGCATATTCCTTGATTTGATTGAATGAGTGGCACGGTTTGTTGTTTTATGGATGACTAGAGTGTTGTTAGTCACTAGTGCAGCCTTGCAATAGTCATACCAACAGCCTTGGGTTATAGTGATTCGACCTTTATCGTGTCATTCTCAAAATCTAGAACAATCTTTTGATTTTCAGATTCTATTGCTATCAGAATAGGTCATCTTGTTTCTTTTATCTTGTGAATTCTTAATCCAGGTAATGACAATTCAATCATTCCATAAGTCGAACTCACATTTTTCCGCAGTCTTCTCAAGGTGTATGGTTGGAAACTTGTAATCTCACCATTTGAATCCTTATTTCAAACGGCCGAGCTTCCAAGGTTCTTTTGGGATTCCACAGGACACGCTCATACCAATGCCTTGCATTGGGAGGGTTTTCCTCATCTTTTGTGGGAATCTCTCCAGGTGTTTGGCTACACCGAGCCTCCACCTTATGATGGAGTAGAGTATGATGAAGAAGGTGTTCCTTGTTGCAGGGTGAAGATGACTGTTCCTCCGCCCCCTACTTTATCTCTGTGGCAACCTATTGAAATTAATGTGATTGGTCATTGCCTCGCTGATACTTTTGAAGCGGCAGCTATGGAAGCTATCCACATCTTCTGCGATCAGCATCCTGAGGAAGTTGCAGGATATCCTATTGGTTTATTTTCTGCAATGGATTCTCGTGACCCAGAATGGACTTTCAGGGTAACGTACTGTGACCACTTACTGGGAAATCTGGCTGGAGAGACTCTATGCACTGCAGTCAAATTTATGAATGCACAGTACCGCTACCAGATACTTCAGCAGCACGGTATCTATCGATTGACCAATATAGCCCAAGGGTATCGTAATCAAGTTGGCCGGCAGAATACGCGGATTGAGGAACTTCAAGCAACTGTTACGGCCAAGGAAGAGGTTATTACTCAGCGGGAAGAAACCATTCAGCATCGAGAAGAACAGATTGTTGAGAGTGATGCTCTCATTGTCCAGCGCGACACTGTCATTGACTTTCTCCAGGAGCAAGTTCATGAGCTCAACCTTAATCTTGGCCAAGCTATTGACCATATTAACATGCTTCATGAGCAACCATTGCATCCTGATGTTGATGAATTTGAGAGTGAAGAAGAAGAAGAAGACCCTGAAGAAGTTGAAGGAGTCTCTGAGATCGACTCTGAGCATGGAGATCCTGTTCTTAGTCCCCATCATTCCTCTTCCGGCAGTCAGTCATCCGTGGGCAACCTCGATGACTTCTAGTCTCGTTTGAGTTGACTCCATCCTAGGTGTAGATAGTGTGACATAGTGTGACATGGGAGTAGTAGTTAGGTGACCTGCGAGCCACTTGTTGTAGTATATGTGACAAAGCTGTGAACAGTTTGGTTTGTAGTAAGAAACAATGTGATGTAAGATGGAATAAGTTTCAGTTTGTAATGTAAATCTGAGTTGCTGTTTGGATTGTTAAGTTGATACTTTGTGATTTGGATTTATTCCTCGGCACTGTTTCAATATGTGTTATTCTGGTATCATATGATTTCTGAAAATAGAAGCAAGTATTGGTGAATGCTAATGGACAACTTCTATATTTTAGATGGTTGGCGCTACGCACGGAACCCTGGAGGGATTCAGATCAGACCAAGCTAGTGGTTCACAACAACCACCTCCGTCACTGCCAAATCTAGTGGAAGTGATGGCTCGTCAGACCGAACTCCTGGATATGCTAGTGCAGGCCCAGCAACATTAGTTCCGTTCTCCTCAACATGGATGTGAAGAACTTTCATCGGCTGGTTATTAGGATTTCTTTAGTACGCAGCCCCCGCTCTTCAATAAAACTGAAGAACCCCTTGACGCAGATGCATGGCTCCATACTGTCGAGTCCAAGTTTGCATTACTCTCCATCCCATGCTCCGAAGCAAACAAAACTCTCTTCGCAGCCTAATAACTCCGTGGTACTACTCGCATTTGGTGGGACAACTACTATGCTATGCAACCGGATGGACATGTTGTCACCTGGGAAGAATTTAAGGTAGCCTTTAGGGCACACCATATCTTGGAAGGACTCATTGAGCAAAAGCTCAATGAATTTTTGGCACTTACTCAAGGAAACTGCACTATTCTTCAATACGCACAGGCTTTCAATCACCTGTGCCAGTACGCGGGCTATCATGCTGACACGGACGCCAAGAAAAGAGATCGATTCCGTCGCGGACTAAACACCAAGCTGAAGGAACGCTTGAATCTGGTCAGGGCTGACAACTTTAACAAATTGGTCAATATGGCCATTACCCAAGAAGACTGTATCTCAGCCCATCATGCTGAGAAAAGGCAGAAAGTATCGGCTGGACCCTCGAATGCACCACCTTCGAGGTATCGGGTGATTCAGAACCCAGTTTCCTGAGCTCCACCTAGAAATGTTCCAACAGGCAGATGGGTAGCTAGACCTCCTCAACAGCCCCAATTCAACAGGCCACCAGTACCTCAACCTCAGCAGCAGCAATGACCATTCGGTCCAAGGCCAAACCCTCCGCAGTTTAATCAAGGGAATAACATCAATCGATGTTTCAACTGCGGTAGTCCGACACATTTTGTTAAAGGCTGCCCACAACCAAGGAGAACATTCCCCGGATAGGCCTCCAACTCCAACTCCAACCCCAAGAACAAAGGCAAGAGGCAAGTTATGCAAGTCCATCAAGGAAGAGTAAATTTCACTACTCTATCGGAACTTCTGGAAGGTGCACCAGTGATGACGGGTACATTCACTCTACACCATCACCCTGCTATTATACTTTTTGATTCTGGTGCAACCCATAGTTTTATCGGTACAAGGTTTAGGACCAAAATAGGTTTGGATTTCTACCCCGCTAATGGAACATATATGATAACAACCCCGGGAGGTAGAATTGCATCAAATCAAATTTGTAGAGGTGTACCAATCCAGTTGGGTAGCACTCTAATAAGAACAGACTTAATTTTATTAAACCTAGAAGGAATGGACATTCTCCTAGGTATGGATTGGATGACCAGACATCGGATATCTCTAGATATATTTTCTCGAATAGTTGAGATAAACTCCCCGGAATATGGACATACCATCCTTCATCTTCCACCACAGGAGTATATCAACTCTTGCGTGTATGCTACCGAAGGGATCAAACTAGAGGACATTCCTGTTGTGTGTGAGTACTCAGATGTTTTTCCGAACGAGTTACCCAGAATGCCTCCAGATAGAGATGTTGAGTTTGTTATAGAGTTACAACCTAGCACCGCCCCCATTTCTAAGAGACCCTATCGTATGCCACCCAATGAGCTGGCAGAACTGAAACTTCAACTTCAAGAACTTCTTGATAAAGGTTATATCTGCCCAAGTGCTTCACCTTGGGGATGCCCTGCTTTGGTCGTTAAGAAAAAGGATAATAGTCTTAGACTATGTGTTGACTATCGCCCCCTCACTGCGGTTACTATTAAGAATAAGTATCCTCTTCCCCGCATTGATATCCTGTTTGATCAGTTAGCCGGAGCCAAGATATTCTCCAAAATTGACCTTCGCTCTGGGTATCATCAGATAAAGATTAGGCCAAGTGATATTTCGAAAACAGCTTTCTCCACCAGATATGGACTCTATGAATATCTGGTTATGTCCTTTGGTCTTACCAATGCACCGGCATATTTCATGTATCTCATGAACTCTGTCTTCATGCCGGAACTCAATAAATTCATTGTGGTTTTTATCGACGATATTTTGATCTATTCTAAAAATCTTGAAGATCACGTTAAACATCTTCATATTGTCCTTCAACGTTTGCGAGATCACCACCTGTATGCCAAATTCTCTAAATGTGAATTCTGGCTTGATACCGTCAAAGTTTTGGGTCATACCATCTCTAAGGACGGTATATCTGTTGACCCGAGTAAAGTTCAGGAAGTGATGGATTGGAAGCCCCCTACTTCGGTCCATCAGATCCGTAGTTTTCTAGGTCTTGCTGGCTACTACCGTCGTTTCATTCCAGATTTCTCCCGGATAACCAAACCCATGACAGAGCTATTGAAGAAAGAAGTTAAATTCTCCTGGAATGAGAAATGCGAAGAAGCTTTCCACGCCTTAAGAGCACATCTTACCACTACTCTAGTTTTGGCTCAGCTAGATACATCCAGACCTTTTGATGTTTATTGTGATGCATCAGACACCGGACTTGGGTGTGTACTTATGCAGGATAACCGCGTGATTGCATATGCCTCTAGAGCACTTCGGACACATGAGCAGAACTATCCTACTCATGACCTTGAGCTCGCAGCTGTTATACATGCACTTAAACTTTGGAGACACCATCTTATGGGTACCAAGTGCAATATTTACACAGATCATAAGAGTTTAAAGTACATCTTTACGCAAGCGGACTTGAATATGAGGCAAAGACATTGGTTAGAGCTTATAAAGGATTATGATCTTGAAGTACACTACCATCCAGGCAAAGCCAATGTGGTTGCGGATGCACTTAGCCGCAAGTCACATTGTCATTGCTTATCAGTAGAAGTTTTCAGCAACACTCTCTGCTGGGAGATGAGAAAACTTAATCTGGAGATCGTCCCTCAAGGCAATCTAAATCATATAGCAGTTGAGCCTATACTCCAAGATAGTATTGTTATGGCACAACTACATGATAAGGGAGTCAAAAATTATCAAGCAACAATTAGCCCAAGGAGAAGGAAAGTATAAATGTTTCCAAGAGGATCGTAAAGGGATTCTACGTTTTAAGGGACATATGGTTGTACCCAAAAACCAGCAACTTCACAAACAGATAATGGATGAAGCACATTTATCTAAGTTTGCTATGCACCCGGCAGTACGAAGATGTACCAAGACTTGAAACAAAATTTCTGGTGGACTCGTATGAAAAGAGAAATAGCAAAGTATGTCTTTGAATGTGATATTTGTCAGAGAGTTAAAGCCAGTCACTTAAGGACTTCTGGTACGTTGCAGCCTTTACCTATTCCTTCTTGGAAATGGGAAGATATCAGTATGGATTTTATCGTAGGTTTACCCAACACTTCCCAGAGACATGATTCCATTTGGGTAATTGTGGATAGATTAACCAAGACCGCTCATTTTCTTCCAGTACATACCACTTACAATGCTAAGAAGTATGCGGAAATCTATCTAGATCAGATCGTGCGTCTCCATGGGATACCTAAAACGATCATCTCTGATCGTGGAGCACAGTTTGTTGCTCATTTCTGGGAGCAATTTCAACAAACTCTTGGAACCAAGTTAATCCGAAGCTCCGCATATCATCCGCAGACAGATGGGCAAACAGAAAGGATAAACCAAATCTTAGAAGATATGCTTCGAGCCTGTGTAATCCAGTATGACAAGCATTGGGACAAATGCTTAGCTCTAGCGGAATTTTCCTACAATAACAGTTATCAGTCAAGTATTAAAATGGCTCCTTTTGAAGCACTATATGGTCGCCAATGCAGAACTCCTTTAAATTGGTCTCAGACTGGTGAACGCGAAATCTTTGGGCCTGATCTTGTCACCGAGGCAGAAGAAAAGGTAAAGATTATTTGGAACAATTTAAAAGCAGCTCAATCAAGACAAAAGAGCTATGCAGACAAAAGGAGGAAACCAATACAGTTTGAAGTAGGTGATTTTGTATACCTACGAGTATCTCCTACTCGAGGTGTTCAACGATTTGGTATCAAAGGCAAACTCGCTCCTCGCTACGTTGGTCCTTTTGAAATCCTTGAAATATGTGAACCCTATCGACTTCAACTTCCTCCTCAGCTAGCAGCCATTCATAGTGTCTTCCATGTATCTCAACTGAAGAAATGTATCAGTGTTCCTACCGAAATCATTGATGCATAAAGCATCGACATCGAACCCGATCTTTCCTATAAGGAGCATCCAATCAGAATCTTAGATACCAAGGAAAGAAGTACCAGAAAAGCAACAATCAAGATATTTAAGATCCAGTGGAATCATCATACGGAAGAAGAAGCTACTTGGGAAACCGAAGACTATCTTCAGAAGAACTTCCCAGACTTCCTTAAGAATTCTTAGGTATCTACCCTCTCATTATATCATTCCTGTAATCTCGAGATAAGATTCCTTTTAGGGGGGAAGGTTGTGACACCCTAGGTGTTAAATATAGCAAGCCAATAGGAAAAATATTGTGTATGGTTTGAATTGTGTGAAATTTGAGTGAAGTTATGAAAATAAGGGTATTTGTGTAATTTCAAAAAATACAAGTCCTTTTATGTAAGAAGTTGAATTATAAAAGTAACTTTCAAAGTTACTAAGGGCTAAAATGTAAAAATACAAGTAATCATGACCAGTCATAAATGTTTGCAGTTAAGCCCAAAATTACATAAAATTCACCTTACTAAGGACAAAAACTTTATAAAGTTTGATTTGAGTGCAAAAGGATAAAATAAAGCATTGAGCTTTGGGTTTTTGAACTTGAACCCTAAAGCAAAGTTGAAGGATTTGAAAAACTCTACAACTTTCATTTTGGTCATTTCTTCATTAGAGTTTTGGATCAGTGGGAAAATTCTATTTACAGCAAAGTCCCTAAGATTTTTGCAAATTCCAACGAGGTCCTTTGGACCTCCTTTCCTCTTCTTCCTCCTCTGGCACATGCTTTACTCTGCCCTCTGTTCCTCCGCCACCGGCCATCAGCGCCGCTCACCGCCGCGCCAGCTCCTCCCCGGAGCCACCTCCTGCCGCCCTCGCCTCCACGCGTCGTCCCCAGCCCGAGCACCACCCTAGCTCCTCCTCCCTGGCCCTCTCGCGCGCGCGCCACGCCAACCCGAACGCCGCCCGGCCGCCACCTCATCGCCGCCATGTCCCGCGCTCATGCTTGCTCCTCTTCCTCTCTTCTTCTGCCCAGTAGCACCAGCAGATGGTACTAAACCCATTTCCCTCCCTCTCCGTTGCCATGAGCACCCAGAGTTCCGAACACCACTGCCGCCACCTTCTTCAACTCCGGTGACCTCCTACTCGCCGTGGGCAGCCCACTCCAATCCACCCCGCAGCACTACAACCCCCTGGGAAGCTTCCCCTCACCTCACTGACGCTCCCAAGCCACCCCCGTGGCCGGACCTCCACCGGAACTACCTCGCCGGTAAGCTCCTGTCACCGTCGAGCCCTTACCTCCGCCCCTCCTCCGTCCAATCCGACCACCCCAACAGCTTCCCCTCGTCCTGTTGCAGCTACCAGGCCCGAGCTTGGCCACCGTCCTCGCCGAGAAGCCCCTCGCCGACGAGCTCCTCTCCGCCGCCGCCTCGGTCGCCGTGGGAACCTCACCTCCGGTCACCAAGTCTTCCTCCCAAGTCCACCCATCGATGTGCCGTGAGCCCCTAGTGCCCGTAGGCCAGTCCTTCTCCACCCCGCCACCCCCCTCGCCGGAATTTGGCCGGCGACATCCCTGCTTTTCTTCCCCGACGAGTTAAGGGCATATGTGTGAAGATTTCAAAAGTTCTAAGGGTCTTCCTGCAAGATTTCATAAGCCCCCCCCCAATTCAAAAGCTGTGAACTTCAAAAATGTGTAGAAAATTGTAGAAAATTCAGAAAATGCCAAACCAATTTTGTTTAAATCCTTAAGTTATATTCGACTACTTTTATATAGTAAGTTTGAGTTGTATGTGTGTAATTTTTTATGTAAATTAAATACTAGGAAATGAGTGTTTTATTTGTATCTCATGTTATATGCATGTGTTGTGGCTGAATTTTGGAACCTAGGTTGTATGTTCCATGTGTAGCTCTGTGTAAAAATCTCGAGTTCTTTAATGCTCAATTACTTAGAAATTCGAGTACCTTTGTTGTATGTTGATAGGAATTTCATAATTTAATTCTAGATGCATTCCTTCATGTTTAAAGCTGAAAATCTTACCTTAGCTTTCCTTCAGCATGCTTAATCTAAGATAAAACTTTGAGAGTCAGCATCCAAGTGTAACTCCAGTAGTGAATTTAAGTTTAGATTCAAAGAAAATTCATGAACAATAGCTCTAGTTCATGAAAAATTATGAAAATATTTTGAGGTGTTATTCGTAAGTAGTGTGTCATGTCCATAAACTTTCAACCCATAATCAGATGTAGAACAACTAGAATAAATAGAACTTGATATAATAATGCTATATTCCTAAATAATCGAGGTAAGCCCATAATTAAATGATAACCTAGGATTATTAAAGATAATTAGCTAGGTAAATAAATAAAGTTATTAATTGTAATTAGTTTAATTGTTTAAGATAACCAAACATGCTACCTCATGCAGTTAATTGAATGGTTAGGGTTCCCACCCATGTTACTTAATGTAACTAAGTAAATGGGTTAATACCCGATAAATGACTGCCTGGTAAAAGAGAAATTGTGTTGTTTGCTAGTATGTAATGTTAAGTTCGTTGGATTGCAACTTTATTGTGAAATAGAATAAAAGTCCATGAATTGTCTAAACTCAATTGTTTACATCGCATGTAGACTCGACGCTTCTCGCCGACGGAGACTATCAGATTCTTCCGGAACCCGAAGTGGAAGTCTCTGAAGACGCCGGGAACATCATCGGAGAATTAACTGAAGCCCCGAACCCGGGTTTGGAAGAAATTGTTAACGTTCCTGACCCCAGCCCCGCTAGTGAAGGCAAGCCCCGGACATAAACCAACTACTTTATTTACACTGCAATCTACATTTATATATATACTAGTGCATTAAGTTCATAGGGATTGTCTGGAAACCCTAGTTGCATATTCCTAGGAACCGATGTACTGAATACTAGAACCTGAGTCCAACTAGTGCTATGCTAATAGGACCGGTAGAAGTCGAGTGATTTCCTGTCACTTGCGCGATATAGGAATTGATTACTTACAATACTGCAATCACTATAAGGATGACGGACGGGGTTACGTGCAGTATCATGGAAAGGAATAATACCCCGTCTATGTTGATGAATTTGGTTAAGGTCGCAGTGTGTCGTAATGGCAGTTAAGCGTTTGAAAGTACTAGCCACATGCCGTGAAATATGGTAAACGGTAAGCCTAGTAACCAATCGGCCCGGCAAGTGGACTCGTTTCCCACCACTCGACTTTTATTTTATGTTTACACGCACCAACGTGTGGGAATACGTGTTGCAGGGCAACCAGGAGTATGGTCATGTAGTCGCGCTACAGACATACGTCCTGCACATTGGATGTGCGTATGGTCCTGCAGTCGCTTGTGGTGGCATTGTTCCATGACCCGGAATGAAAGGCAAACGGTTGCTTCGGAACGACCTATCGGTGTTCCAAGCGTGTGAGTTAGGTTTACCTTGCAAGGGTTGAAATTCGATTCAGAATCGTCCGTTTCTTGTGGAGATTGAGACTGCTTAATTCTTCCGCCACATAGAGTAACAAGAGAAATCTTATGATGAGTAATACTGATGTATGCTTTAAAGAGATTCTACCTTGCTTGAGTAGTTATAGGTGCTTACCTAGAATGATTAAAAGAACTAGAAACTGAAAGCTAAAATAAGAAATTAAGGATCTTACCCAGAACCTTTGCAAAGCCTTCATGGTCTAGTTATGGGCTAAATATACCCTAATTCCGGGTAAGCCTTGCTGAGTATTAGAGTACTCAGCCTTGCAATATGATTTTATTTCAGGTAATGTCTCTGAAGACCCTACTCTTCCCATACCTTGGCCATATGCTTTGCCTGATGGTTGGTCCGTGGAGTGGGACCCGTCCCCGGCCAACACTGATCATAACGAGTGATGTCATGCCGTGGCTTAGCATGATGTCCATACTGGCGGCGTGTATAGTTATCGTACTTTGAATTCCGCTGCTATGAACTTGAATTTTTAATCTGGTTTGTAATAACTTCTTCCAGTCCAAAACTTATGCTATTCTATAAACTCATGTAATATAAGTGCTTGTGATGTAAAATATGATGGTGATTATATCTCTGGACTCGCCTTCATGCGAGGTACCTTGTTGGATCCTGCTTTCGGTGGTTTATCGGGATGTTACCCGACAGGCCAAGGGGTTACACCGTTTGAAGTATGATTGGAGCCCTTGAGAGAGAGGACTTGCGTACTTGAGCCGGTGTAATTCAGGTTGGTTCTACCATACGACCGCATGGTGGGTGAGGTGGGGACAGCGGGGTCCCTTCGTAGAGCTGGTGGAAGACGTTGCACAGCGAGAATAGAAGCAAGTCCACATCACTCGCTGGGGGGTTGGCTCTAAGCATGAGCTCGAAGCGACGCATGAGTGCCTCAGTGTCGAGGTCAGCTAGCAGCCCATTTGAGGGAGTGTCTCCCTCAAGCAATGTTAGAGGGGTGGCCTCCTCGCAGAGGCGAAGCCTGCCGAGATGATCGGCAACGAAGTCCAAGCTTCTGAAGCGGAAGACCTGAAAGGGCGTGAAGACGGGAGGTGCCCATAGCCCAGTGCGCGAGGCCATGTGAAACTCCATCGAGTCGAAGCAAATCATATCGCATAGGCTCGTGAGGCTGGGGGTGTCGGAGACGAAGGCCATCCGATCGCCAGGACAATGGACACACGATGTCCTCCCTACAGATGGTGCCAAACTGTTGGTTCTGGAAATGGCCACCAGCTAAACCAACTCGAAGTGTGTATCATGCGTCATGATCGGAGATGGCCTAGCACACAATGACTCAAGATTTATACTGGTTCGGGCCATCGTGCCCTACGTCCAGTCGGGGTCAGCCAGTTGTATTGCTTGAGCCCAGGTGCTCGTGAGAGTTAGGGGAGTTACAAGCTTGCGAGTTGATGATGTTGTATGATCGAGATCTATTGAGGTGCCTTTCCTAGGCGGATGACCCTCTCTTTATAGTCCAAAGGGGGTCTCCGTTACAGGGGAACCAAAGGTAGAAAGAGTGAGGTAGAAAGAGAGAGTGTTCCTTGTTTCGCCGGTCAGAGTCGCTAGCTCTGCCAATCGGGACTACCAGCTGTGACACTCAGGTAATTAGCATGGTCACACTCTAGATTTTTAGTGTGTTGTTATGTACAAAATGTGGCAAAAGTGTAATTAGAAATTTTAGTGCTAAGGGAAAAGGGTTACTTATATATTTATATTTTAATAAAGGTCCTTTTGTGCTAAATGGGTGAACATGGAGGGTAGAATTCAAAAGTATGAGGTTATTTTGCAACAGTTAAAAACTTGTGTTTAAATCGCAAAAATAGGTGAAGCTACCCTTTGGATATAAATGTGGTGTAAATTTTAAAATAGGATTTATGCAAAATTTAGAAATCTTGTTAAATTTCAAATTAATTGCAAATCCTTAGCTCTTCTGTGGATGAACCTTAAAGCAAAGTTGTACATTTTGAAAAACCAAACACTTTTGCTTTTGGGCCATCTCCATTTGAGCACTGGTTTAAAAGTTATTGATGCATTATAGTAGGGTCCCTGCGTTTCTCTGAAATTGCAGTTGGGTCCTCCTTCGTCTACCTCTCTCTCCCTCTCCTCTGTTCTTCTCTATCGCGCGCCGCCGCCGTTCTCCCGGCCATGTGCGCTGCCCCTGCCGTCTCTGCGCCGCTCAGGACCTTGCCACGTGCCACCCCGGCCTCTGCCCCGCCATTTCCCGCCCCTGCGCTGGCCTCTCCCCGCTCGGCCACGTCGCCCGCCGTCTACCCGAGCTGCACCTCACCGTCGCTCGCCGTCGCAGCATCTCCCGCACCACCTCCTGCCTTTTGACGTCCCACGTGTCACCCCTCTGCTATGCCGCTGCCCTCCCGACCCCATGCTGGCCTGCCCGTGCGCCCTGCACGTCGCTGAGCTTCTACCCGAGCGCCGCCGCGATCGCCACGCACGCCGCCGAGATGACAGCTCCTGCTTGCACCCGATCATATCCTCTCCTAGACCCCGAGCGCCTTCTCTACTCTAGCACACGCTCTGGCAGTTGCAAGTTTCTTTTCCATCCCATTTCCACTGCTCCGTCCACCATTGCCCACCGGACCTCTGCCGTGCCTCTGGACCACCGTCGACCGACGTCCACATTCCCCCTGAACCCCAACCCAGTGCAACCTTACCTCTGCCGTGACCTGCTGGTGCTCCTCAGCCTCTTCAATTTCATTTTCTTCCACCCTAGCACCCTTTCCCACAGCGCCGGTGAGCTTCCAGCGCCGCCGCCGCTCGGCCTCCCGTCGACCCACCGATACAAGGCCTCCCCGCTCCGATCAATGGCACCACCAGCACCACATCATCCTCCAGAAGCGATCCCGCCACACCTTCACCGCCCTCTGTTGCCCTAGCCTGCAGAACGCCGGCCACCATTGCTGCCGGTGAGAACCCGAGCTCCACCCCGCCGTCAATCACCCCTCTCCGGCCTACTTCTGTCCAAATTGAGTTGGGGGAAAGCATCCCCGCACTTCCCCGGTGCTCGTGCGCGCCTTGTGCCCCCCTATGTGCCGGCCCCTCGCCAGGAACGACGACGCCCCGACGCGGCCGCCTCCATTGCTCATCGCCGGCCGTGCTCCACTAGTGCCCTTCGAGCACATCACCCCCCATCATGATCAGTAGCCTCTGTAGGTCATGTGGCACCGATCCATCCCCACCCCGAACCTCGCCGTCGGCGAGAACGCCGGAGACAGGAACGTCGGGCGCCGTCGAGAGCCGGCAAGGGCATATTTGTGATACTTTGTTTTGTTCTAGGGGTCTGTGTGCAAGAATCCAAGGACCCCGGTGTAAACCCATGTGTTATTTTATGTGTGTAAAGCTGCTGACTTGTAAAATTCATAGGAAATTGTAGAAAATTCTAAAAATTGTCAAACCAATTCTATTGGAAACTAGGTTTCAAACCCTACAACTTTTATTTATGAACTTTGGTTTGAAACTAAATATTTTTTAATCTATTTTAAATTCAAAGTAAAAGGGTATAGGATACATAACTTTTACATACTAACTTTGTTTCTTGTAATTTTTAGTAAATAGCTTCTATAGGTCATGTGTGAGCTTGTGTAAAAGTTTCAAACTTAGCTTTGATTTTTAGTTCAAGTTCTTTTGAAATTGGTCAATTCAAATTTGGGATGATTTGAAATTAATTAAGCATGTTCCTTAGGTTTATTTAATTAGATCTTTTTATCACAACTTGATGTGTTGATAATTAGCTTATAATTAAAATTTTTAAGACTTTATAATTTCATTTGCCTAAGTTTTGAATTTAAACTTGAAGTTTGAATTCAAATTTAGTTGTTTTAGTTTCTGTTTTCAGTAATTCCAGTACTGCCACCATAACTCAAGTATAAATGCTAATTTAAAAATAAGACCCTCTTATTTCATGAATTCTCATGTGTTAATTATTGAATTGCAACTTTATTATGAAATAAAAATTCTTGAACTCAAGTACCATCTCATTTTAAGTTATTGCATGTCATATAGAATCAACGACTCTCAACGACGGAGACTACGAGCTGGTCTTGTGACAAGATCAAGCATTTTCTGAAGACCCTACAAATGTCGCCGAGGATCTAACTGAAGCCCCGAACCAAAGTTCGGAAGTCTCTGACACTCCTGCCCACACCCCCACTCAAGAAGGCAAGCCCCGATGCATACACCAGTATTTCAATTTATTACAATTTCTTTATTATATTATATATCTTGCATTACGTCTAGGAGTTGAAATGAAACCCTAGTTGCATAAAATCTTAGGGATCCAATGTATTGTACCCGAGTCCTTATCGCATAGACGCTCTGCTAAATAGGGCCGGTAAAAGTCGAGTGATTTCCTGTCACTCGCGCGACATAGGAGTTGCATGTTTACTATTTTGCAATCACTATAAGGATGATGGACAGGGTCATGTACGATGTCATGACCTGGAGTTTTACCCTATCTATTTTGATGAAAGGTGTTAAGGTTGCCGTGTGTGGTAGTGGTGGCTAAGCGTTTGAAAGTACTAGCCACATGCCTTGAAATATGGTAAAGCGGTAAGCCTAGTACCTGAGTGACCCGGCAAATGGACATGTCTCCACCACTCGACTTTTATTTTTATGTTTACACGCACCGACGTGTGGGAATGCGTTCTGCAAGGCAGACAGGAGTACGATCATGTAGTCGCGCTACAGACGTATGTCCTGCACAATTGGTGTGCGTAAGGTTCTGCAGTCGCTTGTGGTGGCCCTGATCCATAACCCGGAATATGAGGGAAGCGGTTGCTTCGGAACGATCTTTGGATGTTCCAAGCGTGTGAGTTAGGTTTACCCTTGCAAGGTTGAAACTCGATTCAGAATCGTCCGTCTCTCGTGGAAATTGAGACTGCTTATTCCTTCTGCACATAGAGTAAGAAGTGTAACCATAAATGGAATAATCATGGTGAATGATAATCTCTACCTTGCTTGCTTAGTGTAGGTGCTAACCTAGCATGGATAATTACTAGAACATGAAAGCTAAAAATTGAAAGTAGATCATACTCTTTGTTGCTTTTCAGCTGAAAATAAACCCAGGACCTTTACAATGCCTTCTTGAGTCTAGTTACGGGCTAACATATACCCAATCTCGGGTAAGCCTTGCTGAGTATTAGAATACTCAGTCTTGCTAGTATCATTTTAAGGTATAAGTTTTGAAAACACCACGGATAGTTCTGCGTGGCCAACTTCTGTTCCACATGGCTGGACCGTGGAGTGGGATCCGTTCCCGGCTGGCAGTGACCCTCCTGAGTGACACCAGGCCTTGGGCTGAGCATGGTGTCAACCTTCGCGATGTGTGTAGTCGCGTGTTCTTTTCCTTCCGCTGTGAGTATGGACAAGCTGTTCAGCTTGTCGGTTTAAACACTGTTTATATAAATTTTACTTTAAGTTTGAACCAGGTTTGTAATAATATTTGCATATCTGTAAATTAAAAGTTGATGAGCTGTACTGTGATTGTAAACTCACCTTCGTGTGAGGTAAACCTGCTTCGATCCTGTTGAACCGTGGTTGTATCGGGCGGAGACCCGACAGACCAATGGGTTGTTCCGTTTGAAGTGTGTTGAGTTATTATCAGCTGTATAGCGATGACTAGCGCACTTGAACTGAAATAATTCAGGCGGTTCTGCCACACCAACTCTGTCAGTTGAGGCCTTTCGATGACCACCGTCCAAGTCCTGCATCATGCGGTGGCCATCTTATCTTGTCCCTATGCGTCATGCTCCATCGGTCGGGGGGCGAGCATGCGATGATAAGTATGGTACGGTAGTCAGGCTCCATCCCTGGCACTACGCCCTGTCACTCCGTTGTGATGGAGGCGTGTCCGCCGCATTGTGATGATGTTGCATCCCGTCCCATCACAAGGATGAGCAGGTGGAATAGTGTCCCCCAACTATGGCAACATAGGGGACTGTAACCCCCGTGGAGGGAGTGGTTGGCATGTACAGCAAGTTGACTCCGGCATGTCCGTCCTTATCCTCAGCACCTGGGCCCAGCTACGATCAGCGTGCGAGGCCTGGCTCTCCCCCGACCTCGTCAGTCGGGGAAAGTGACACGTGCATGGTGGAGTTCGGTTGGCGTCTTAGGTCGGGACCATAGTACGAACCTAGGCCTTGGTCGTACCCTTGGTCGGGGACGCAGGCCGAGGCTCCAGCCGACCGACCGGCCGGTCGGGACCGTGGGCCTGGATGGCCTAGAGAAAGTCACGGCCTAGGAGGGTGCCCGTTTGATCCACGCGTGATCTTAGAATGGCAGCCGGGAGTGGGCCCGCTAGGGGCCCCGGGTCTTTGGACCCATCAAATCTGAACTGAGAAAATTGAATGAGTCAAGAATCAAGAATGAAATAATGTTGTCCAAAATTGAAGTACAACCGAGATGCTTACTCGGTTCATCAAGTAGGCAAAGGAGAAATTTGCAAAAACTTACTTCACAAGAGCTGAAGGAAACAAACATGGCGTGGGTTCCTAAAGGAAGCATGCAAGTATAAAAGCAAGGATAGTATTCAAGCAAAAGGTGCAACCGAGGTGATGGAGAAGAGAAAAATGAAGAGACGATCTCCAACTCTGAGGTTTGCTCCGAACCATAATAATTATCGGTCATTATACCATCCAAATGTTTTACAAACGCCACCTATACCACAATGCTGGAGTTCATCCTTAAATATGTTTGGTTACCCCTCAAATTCTTATTTTCATCCTTGGATGCTATATGAGTCTTTATATCATGGACGGTGGTTACCAAATTGTTATGAAAGTTGATTAATTGCAAATAGATGCTGATATTAGCAAAAGCCAAATATCTAGGTTCTAGAGAAGATTTGATGCTTACATTTATTTTATTCTATTGGATTTATTTCGGCTGTACATATCTTGTGGATTGATCAAATCTGGCCAATATTTTATTATCTTGCTTTGCAGCACATACATACGGCCGATGAGACTGATTGTGGTCATATCGAAGACTTTAATGCTTGAGGGGAAAACTATTGGCAAAATGATTAATTTACCACATGGAGTTTATGATTTGGTGAATCGGCTTGCATGGGTTCTCAAAACATCAATTTATGTTGTATTTCACTAAATGGTGTTATTTTGGGACTTCTAGCCAATTGGAATGTTTTGCACTAATAAACAAGGCGAATATCAAGTTCTTTTATTCCGACTAGAGATTCATGTGTGTAAAGCATGTGGATGCTATCTTTAGTCATTCTATGATGTCATTTATTTGGTCACTTTGTGAATCCGTAGTCATTTGAAGGTGTGAAAGTGATTTTGAACCATATTTTGCTGAGGTGGTGGGTACTCAGGCTCCTCGCTAAAGATGTAGGATTATACGCAGCAAGATGAAACATTATCTTGGACCATGTCAAGATATGTGGTCAATCAAATTCCACCATCATTAGGAACAAGACATGATCAGTGTACTAGTGCTATTCATTGTTCCGGTGTAGTTTTGGTTTGGAGAAATATTTCTTGCTACGCAAGCTTTACCAAGAAATAGGGGGCATATGTTGATACCAAGTTTTGCACAATTCAGGTTTTTTGGACAATCTGGGCAAAACTGGCCCGATCGGTCTTATAAACCGGCCAGACCGGTCTTAATAGCATTTCCAAATTATCAATTAGACTACACCATTGTGTAGATCTCATTGAGATGATCCAAATGCATATATAGGACGCACAATTGGAGTCTTGATGAGGAAGTTATGGCTCCAGGATGAGCTACACCAAGGTCGGACCGGTCAAACCGGTCTTGACAGGCTAATTTGAGTTAGGAGTTGTATTTTGACATGGGATTTGTATGATTTTCGACTCCTACTGGGTTAATGAAACGAACCAGATTATCAAAAATGAGAATCCGACTCCTTGTACCTTTGCGATAGTCCCAGAATCAATAACTATCATGTACAGAACTTATTCCAACATAATATCATTTCTATATAACAATAACATAGTACAATATTCAATAATTACATCTGAAGCAACTCGGAACATGATATGATACAAGCCCCTTAGTCTAAAGGACAAGTAGAAATCCTACAAAGCGGTAGCTAGGGCATCACGTCCTCATCCCCAGCCTTCACCATAGGCAACCTTGAGTGAAGCAACGCAACCCTTCTGATATAGCATCTTCATGATTGATCTCGAGCTCCAAGGTCAAACCTGCAACTAATGATATTCCCCCAAGGAATGGGATAGGTCCACATCACCATCCACAATGTGCATACTTTAAAGTGGACTATACTAGTATATAAAAGTAACAAGGAATGGCTTAGGGTTTTCCTACGCAGCAGCAGCAAGTAGTAGAGTATTTCCATTATCCACATCTTCAAGACATAGGCCGTCCCAGCATTCCAGGTTCACGGTTAACACACACCTTTCACCAAACCAGTCGATGTGAGAGCTCCTACTCCTCATACCTCAACCGTCCGAGGATAGGAAGTAACCACTAGTGGGAGGTAGAAATCAAGTAACATTACTCTAGTTAGCGAAGCCAGTTCAAGAGATGTCCATGACCAAGGACACAGCTATACGTATAGTTTACACTCTACAGAAGTTGTACACCTGGACCCACTCGAAGTGAAGACAGTCGGTAGCTAGCCGCCTGAACGACACAACGACCGGTCGAAGATAATAGTAGTTATGATGCCATCCTGCTTTCCCGGATCTTGGGCGCATCCTCCCACAAGAGGTCGCCTGGGGACTGTGAAGCCTCCCCACCTGGACACAGCAATGTCCTGCATTTCGGAGGATGTGAGGTCAGCACCTCCCGCCCCCTGCGCTGATACTGTATCCTCCTATAGGCTTGGTACCACACTTGCTAGCCTCGGGCTAGATCCACCCGCATAATGGGTAAATGGTGTGCACGTTTAACATATTTCCATCACGAGGTCCGACTGACTCGGTCCTTACTTGCCGAAGTGAGTGTCATCGTCCCAAAAGTGTATCCACCGCAGTAGTTTAGAAAATAAACCCATCACATATATTGCCACCAACTCCTTAACCAAGCAATCCACAAAATGTACCCACAACAGGTACTCTGTAGGGTTTGGCCCAAACACACACCCCAAGCACCCTGATCCGAGGATCGGGTTATGCTCTCCCCCACAAAAAGCCCTAATCACAACCTCCTCAAAAGTATCTCCACACACGCCAAGAGTCCTATCCAACCATCCCACACCAACACATGCAAGCGAAACAAAGCATTTAAGGTACATAAAGTGTAATAGGATGTACAAGGTAAAGAAGTATAAGTAAGGCTATGCAGGGTTATCATTATCATTCATGCGAATAAATAAAACACTAGCATACTAGATTTGCAATGTCTAATAGGTATTCAAACTTAGGATGGTCATGAACCTAGAGCAAAGTCCTTTTCTTCATGTTCCGCTTCTAAGTCGAGGTCAACGAAGTCGTCCGAGTCTTCCATAATCCTATTATACGGATACAAATAAATAATAATATTCTACTTGCAAATAAACTCCAAATAAGAATAATAAAGATCCAAATAACTCTAACTACTACACTAACGAGTAGAGCAAGACTTTAGTAGGCAACGGAAGCACAGGACACTTATCGGCACATTAGGGACCACGTGTCAGATTTGAGTTGGTCTACAAGCGGCCAATGATGTCAGCAATGGGCCTGCTAACATCATCATTGACAAAGTCAACGGTTAGAGTTGGCTGGTCAATAGGGTCAACTGGGATCCACATGTCAGCTTGTGAACCCCATGGGTCAAGTACGACAAGATTGTCACGTAGACATGGCGTCCACGTTAAGTAAGTCATCAGCCCGAGGGTTGGTCAATGGTCAAACTAACAGGTGGGTCCTATTGGTCAGCGCAGTCAACAGTCAAACTAGGTCAACCTGCTAGCAGTGGTCCTCATGTGTTAGTCGAGACACGAGTCTGTTAGTATGTAGTAGGGCCCGCAAGTCAGTTGGTCAGACCCATGGTCAAGATGGATCCACTGCACAATTTGTGATCAACGTGGTCAAAGTTGTCATATAGGCCCAAGTGTTAGCCAGTGGACCAACATGTCAGTCCACATGGCGTCTCACGAGGACACGCCAAGTGGCAGGCGTTAGTTAGCCCGGATCGGTTGTGATCGACCGATCCGGTGTGGCTGCCCTATGTGTGGGTGCATGTGTTGGTGTGAGGTGGACGGTCCATAGCTAGATTCGGGTGTCCAGTGGGCATTTGGTGAAATAACGACAAGGGCACACGCTCTATGTGATGTGACATCATGGTGCTGGCTTGGCTCTATGCAATGTCACCGCGCATTGGCAAAGCTAGCGAGCACGCAATGGCACAAGTAGGCATGCACACACCTGAGTTTGTGGTTCGACCACGTCCGTGATGCGGCCGCATCGAGCGTGTGGGGTGCTGGGCGCTCCAGGCCCGCAACATTCCACGGCGGCGCTGGGCAAGGAAAGGTGTGTGGCTAGGTTTAACGGAGAGGGTAAAAGGCGGCATAGAGCATGCGTACCGGGATGGGTTGGATGGGTTCAAGGTTTCGGCTTTAGCAAAGACAAGGCGGTGTGTGCAAGGTGGCGAAACGGGGTTGGGGTGATCGCTCACAAGACATCGGAACATCTGAGCCCGCAGCAAGATTATGGCGAGCATGTGGTAGTCAACGGTCGCGACATTGGCCATGTTGAGCGCACAAGGCCCCAACGTTTCGGGCTTGCGGCGCACAGTGTGGCGGTAGCTGATGCAGGGTTTTCAGGTCTGGTGACAAGGGTGCGCATGTGCAGGTTCACGGCACGCCCTTGCCACGGCACGCAAGGTCCCATGCGAAGCTCCGGCATCCCGGTTCCACAACAACGATGTTGGGGCTTGCTTGGAAGCAGCGGGCACAACTGGAGCATTTTGTCTAACAGGTTGAAGGTGGTGGCGGTGGTGTCCATTGGAGCTCTGGTTTGCTTGGTAGAGAGGCAGTAAAGCAGCTGCCGTTGGTTGCTTCATCATGGAGAAGAACAGAGAGGAGCAGCTCGAATTGCTGGATTGCCTCGCCGGCTCACTGAGAAGACTAAGGAAAGGGGTGGCATGCAGGATCGGGGAAGTTCACAGAAGACAATCTTATAGTTATCTAGCCGATTGCACACATTGCATGAAAAAAATTGAAACCCTCAATTTTCAAACAACATTAAAAAAATGGGATGTTACAGTTAAGACCTTCCCACCCTATATATATTTGAAGGCCACGACCGATTGACACACATCCAATTGAACGAATCTACTATGCATTTACTTTTTACCTCCTAAATCTTAAATCTCTCTTCCAACCTCTCTTACTGTTTATCCACTGATCTTCATGATCATAGATGGTGTTCCTAGGCTTGCTGGTCGACCTAGGGCACACCAGCGACATCTACGCCCTGACGGGATCCCTCCCAGGGGAGAGCATCGATGGTCTTTGCTAGTTTGCTCGTAAACTAGTCATTTTTCATCATGTAAGCATGTTGGTTATCCTTTGCTGGCTGGTTATTTGCTTGTTTAAACCTAGCCGTAATCCATCACGTAAGTGTTGCCGTTATCCTCCTCGGGCGACCGATTCCTGCGAAACCCGAGGGAACCGGCCTGACCAGTCCTTCAAACCGGTATGACCGGTTGTCACAGATTCATAACTATATATCCAATTCTTTTGCGATCTGCAACAGAACGCATTTGGTGCGTTGATTAGATTTCGCGTCAACAATATTGTATGACATATGCAAGTTTTCTACGCATACATGTAATAAGGAACATCCATGTAATAAGGAACATCCAAACATACTACATATGACATAAGGGATGGTGAATAGTCTATTGCCCAAAGTCAAAACTTATGTCCAAGCATCAAACTAATAAATGGTTCACCATAAAAACCGCTTTTGATTCACCAATTCACCCAAAAGTAGGCTGTTCAACCGGTTTACACGGTTTAGTTGCATAGCCTCTTTTAGCTAAACTGAACCGAACCGGCAAGACCACCAGTTCACAGTTTTTCTGGTCCATGTAGTGAATCAGTCGGTCTTTTGTTTTATATGGAAGATGCGAGGATGAATTTGCTGTCCTTTGAGCTAAAGGGTGATCGGCTGGTCTGGACAAAAAGTGTGTGTGGCATTCTTCTATTTTTTGCAAGGTTCTAAATCTCCCGCTATAGTTGTTTGATGCAGGGTACCGCTGTTTGGACTCATGTATAATTTAGCCGCTATAGCCTCATTTATGTGGCAGAACCAACCTGAATTACACTAGCTCAAGTACGCAAGTCCTCTCTCAAGGGCTCGAATCGTACTTCAAACAGTGTAATCTCTAGGCCTGTCGGGTAATGTCCCGATAAACCACCGAAAGCAGGATCCAACAAGGTACCTCGCACGAAGACGAGTCCAGAGATACAATCGCCATCATATTTTACATCACAAGCACTTATATTACAAGAGTTTCTAGAATAGCATAAGTTCTAAACTGATAGAAATTATTACAAACCAGTTTAAAGATTCAAGTTTACGGCAGCAGAGTTTAACGTACGACAACTGTACATGTCGCCAGTACGGACATCATGCTAAGCCATGGTATGACATCACTCGTTATGATCAGTGTTGGCCGGGGACGGATCCCACTCCACGGACCAACCATCAGGCAAAATATAGGGCCAAGGTGTAACATTCAGGTATTTAGAATTTTAAACAATAGATCTTAGTGTTAAGTGTGCATGTTTGATTTTGTTTATGTGTGTTCAAATTAAGGTGCAAAGGGAAAAAGGGTATTTATGTAATTTTGAAAAATATGGTCCTTTTAGTGCTAATTGGGTAAGAATGGGAGGTAGCATCTAAACCTAGGAAAAATGTAACACTAGGAGTCAAATTTGTATCACCATAGGAAAGAAATTGCAATAGATGTGTTAAATTCTAAGAAAAATGGGTCTTTGTGTGAAAACAGGGACCTAGATGTGACTAATGCAAAAACATGGATCCTTTTATGTAAAATATTGAAGTATAAAAGTAATTCTTAAAGTTTACTTAGGGCCAAAATGTAAGAATACAAGTCATAACATTGCATGAAAACTTGCAAATGTGTCCAAAATGACATGAAATTTACCTCAGTAAGGACAAAACCTATTCAAATTCTACCTTTGTTCAAAATTTAACATGTAAAGCTGTATACTTTGGATTTTTGAACTTGAACACTAAAGCAATGTTGTAGGATTTGAAAAACTCTACAACTTTTATTTTGGGCATTTCCTCATTAGGGTTTTAGATTAGTGGGAAATCTTGCTTTACCTAGAGGTCCCTGAGATTCTTGAAATTTCCAAACAGGCCACCCTGGAACCCCCCCCCCCCCTCCTTCTTCTTCCTCTGGCACCCCTCCACCCCCCTACCTTCTCTGCCGCCGGTGCAGAGCACCTTGCCGTCGCCGCTGTGCAGGCCACCGCCGCTCCACCTCCTGCTGCCGCCTTCCCCACATGTCGCCTGGACGTCGCCTGCCGCTCTAGCCCTTCCCTGCTGCCCTCCTCCGCGAACGCCACGACCTCCCGAGCCGTCGGCCGGCCGCCACATCATCACCGCCGCGTTCTGCGCTCGTGCCTACTTCTTCTCCTCCCCTCTTCTACCCAACAGAACCAGGAGATCACACTGAACCCGTTTGCACCTCCTTTCCCCTTGTCGTGCACACCCCGAGCCCTAATCGCCTCCGCCGCCTGCGCTTTCCCTCTGGTGAACTACGGGCCATCGTGGGCAGCCACTATCGACCGCCCATTGCCTCCACCGACCACCTAGCAAGCTTCCCCAACCTCTGCTTGAGCTCCCCAGCCCCCAGTAGCTCTCCAATTTCGGCCGGAGCACCGTTGCCGATGACCGCCGTCCGCCGCCGGCTCCTGCTCGCCGTGGACAGCCCACCTCAGCCATCCCCGCACCACGACAACCCCTCAGCCAGTTTCCTTTTGACCCCGTGAAGCTCTACGACCCCTCAATTGGTTCCTTTGTGCACCACACCGGCTTCCCGACGTGTGCCGGCGATCTCCACCCGCCGCCGCTTTCTGCTCACCGTGGAACACCCTTCTCCGACCCTCCTCGACCCCAATTGACTCTACCCCAAGCTTTCACATACCGCCCTGAAGCTCCCCGACCACTTCCTTGCTGCCCCCGACCACCGGAGCACCGCTTCCGCCGTTCATCTCCGCCGCCGGCCGCACTGCTTCCACCGTGCCGCCGCTACAGTCCACCCCGATGATAAGTACCGATATGAATTGGTAAGGGGATGGCCCGATCTTCACGACAGTAGGTTTAAGAACAAGATAACTCGCTGTAGAAACAGCGGGGATAACTAGCTTTATACCTGACCAAGGTTGGATGCGACCAAGCGACGGGAAGAGAGACACCGAAACCGTGAAGACTTCGACTCGATCTCCGAACGACCGCAGAACCACAACCGGAGCTAATCCACACAAGGCGAGGCAGCCGTACTGGAACTCGCAAAGCACGAACTAGTGGATCCCAGAGGAATCTCTTCACAAGTCCAAGACGAACAAGGAAGAACAAGGGTTGAGTAAGCACTCAGCAGCTCGGCTGCGAAAATCACTTGGATTATCTCAATTCATCAAAAGTAAGTTGTTCTTGGCTTACAAATAAGGGGTATTTATACTAACAACTAGACTCTAAAAATAGATGTGAACTGAAAGAGCCACATGGGAAGGTGGAAGGCCAACTGGCTTGATCATTCATGCAGTGGTCGTCAATTTCCCGCGTGTCTTCTGGCCTTTTTAGTGGTCTTCAATGTTTTAATCATAACTCCACCTAGGAACATCCAAAAGACGCGGGACCAGATGCGTTGGAAAACTAATTTGATAACCTTTCACACCATGTGTAGCATGCTTCACGAAATATTGTAGAGTGATAAGTTTCTCACGGAAACTTGGATATCAGGCTGACTATTGATCTTCTGAACAGTCTGCACCAAAAGCACTCGGCTGCCAAGCTGGAAGCTCTAAAGCACTCGGCACTTAGTGGCATTAGAAAGTTGACTTCAACACCTTTCCAACAAGTACTCATGGACCTTCACAGCTTCTATGAATCAAGAGATATGACTGTTTCTTCATGACAGTTCTGCCAGGCCGAACTGGTTCGACGTAGTTCTCCTCTCTGGTTCAGTCTCGGCGTGTCCTTGTCATCCTCCTTGGTGACCCTGAGTAATAGCAACATACACGATTTAGGAAGTATATAATTCTCATTAATAAATGGAATTTCACAAAGTAGCGCGTGCACCTCTTGTTGTAGCTGTTTAGCTCGGCTACGAGTAATTGGTCCATCAAAGACATGAGCTGGTGCAGCTTGACTTAATGATTGTTCCATCTTGCTTGATGTAATCGGTATACTTGATGGTGTGGTCAGCGTGGGCATATCATCCTCCCCCCTTGAAAAAGAGTCGTCCTCGACTCTTCCAATCCAAAGAATGGAGAGAGGTCGGACACATTGAAACTGGTACTCACGCCATAAGTACTTGGCAGATCAATTTCATAAGCGTTGTCGTTGATCTTGCGTAGAACTTTGAATGGTCCGTCAGCCCGGGGTTGCAATTTGCTCTTACGCAGCTCTGGAAAACGATCCTTTCGAAGGTGCACCCAAACCAAGTCCCCTGGTTCGAACAACACTTTCCTGCGACCCTTGTTAGCGTGCTTCTCATACTTCTTGGTCATCTTTTCAATATTAGCCCGAGCTCTATCATGAATGTTCTTGACAAATTCAGCTCGCTTGCTTGCATCGAAGTTCACACGTTCCTGCATGGGTAAAGACAAAAGATCTATGGGAGCAGTGGGTGTGAATCCATATACAATTTCAAATGGACAAAATCTAGTGGTCGAGTGTACTGCCCTATTGTATGCAAACTCAACATGTGGCAAGCTTTCTTCCCATAGTTTCAGGTTCTTCTTAAGGACAGCTCGGAGCAACATTGATAGTGTTTGATTCACAACTTCAGTTTGGCCGTCCGTTGGCGGATGACATGTTGTGGAGAACAGCAGTCTTGTCCCAAGTTTGCCCCACAATATCTTCCAAAAGTAGCTTAAGAACTTGGTGTCACGATCCGACACAATGGTACGTGGCACTCCATGTAGTCGCACGATTTCCCTGAAAAATAATTCAGCAATACGGGAAGCATTGTCGCTCTTGTGGCAAGGAATAAAATGTGCCATTTTGCTGAAACGATCAACCACGACAAAAATTGAATCCCCTCCCCTTTTGGTCCGTGGTAACCCAAGAACAAAATCCTTTGAAATGTCCTCCCAAGGTGCATTAGGAATAGGAAGAGGAGTATATAAACCATGAGGGTTCAGACGAGACTTAGCTTTGTGGAAGTTTTCGCAGCGAAGAACATGTCTCTCTACATCTCGTCTCATTTTTGGCCAAAAGAAATGGTCGGCCAGCACTTGCTCCGTCTTCTTGGCTCCAAAATGGCCCATAAGTCCACCTGCATAAGCTTCCTGCATGAGTAAAATTCAAGCAGAGCAATCTGGAATACAAAGTTTGTTAGCGCGAAATAAAAATCCATCATGCACATGATACTTTTCCCATCCTTTGCCATTACCACACTTGGCATATGGTTCAGCAAAGTACGAATCAGTGGCATATAATTCCTTTATACTTTCTAATCCGAGAATTTTAGCATCAAGTTGTGTGAGCAAAGCATGACGTCGAGATAAAGCATCAGCTACAATATTGTCTTGACCTTTCTTATATTTGACAATATAAGGAAAGGACTCAATAAATTCACTCCACTTAGCATGTCGTCTATTCAGTTTTAGTTGTCCCTTAAGATGTTTCAATGATTCATGGTCTGAATGTATCACAAATTCTTTAGGATAAAGGTAGTGTTGCCAAGTTTCCAAACTCCGAACGAGAGCATATAATTCTTTATCATAAACTGAATAATTCAAAGTCGGACCACTTAGCTTTTCACTGAAGAATGCAATTGGTCTCTTTTCTTGCATCAGCACGCCTCCAATCCCAACTCCACTTGCATCACATTCAATTTCAAATGTCTTGTTGAAATCAGGAAGTGCAAGGACTGGGGCTGTTGTGAGCTTCTTCTTTAATTCTTCAAAAGCCTTTTGTTGTGCTTCTCCCTATTTGAAAGGTACGTCTTTCTTGGCCAGCTCATTGATTGGAGCAGCGATCGTGCTGAAATCTTTCACGAAGCGCCGGTAGAAACCAGCAAGTCCAAGGAAGCTTCTCACTTGGCTCACGTTCTGTGGAGGCGTCCATTCGTGTACAGCCTTGACTTTCTCATCATCCACCTCCACGCCTTGTCCTGAAACAACAAAACCAAGGAAAACTACCTTGTCGGTGCAGAAGGTGCACTTCTCAAGGTTAGCGTACAATTTTTGTTCACGCAGGACAGCAAGCACGCTCTAGATATGTGCAACATGTTCTTCAAGAGTCTTGGTGTAGATTAGGATGTCATCAAAATAAACTACAACAAATTTACCAATGAAAGTTCGAAGCACATGATTCATTAATCGCATAAATGTACTAGGTGCATTGGTTAAACCGAAGGGCATCACTAACCATTCATACAATCCAAATTTTATTTTAAATGCTGTTTTCCACTCATCTCCTTCTTTCATACGAATCTGATGATAGCCACTTCTTAAATCAATTTTAGTGAAAAAATTAGCACCACTAAGTTCATCAAGCATATCATCTAAGCGAGGAATGGGATGCCTATATCTTACTGTGATGTTGTTAATTGCGCGGCAATCCACACACATTCTCCAAGACCCATCTTTCTTAGGCACTAAAAGAACAGGGACAGCACAAGGGGAAAGACTTTCCTGTACATACCCTTTTTTCATCAATTCCTCCACTTGTCGCTGAATTTCTTTTGTCTCCTCTGGGTTGGTGCGGTATGTAGCCCTGTTCGGAAGTGACGCACCAGGAACCAAGTCGATTTGATGTTCGATCCCTCTCTTAGGTGGCAGCCCTGGTGGTACTTCGTCCGGAAAGACATCTTCATATTCCTACAAGACATTCAAAATAGTACTCGGCAGGGTAGAGGGTAAGGCATTAGTAGAAAGAAAAGTGTCCTTGTACATAAGTACAAAGAATATGGCATCGGGTTCACTCAATTCTTTGATATCCCCCTTCCTAGCCATCATTACTAAACCCTCTTTTCCCGGTTTCTGGGTTCTTTGCAGCTGTGGGGTTTGATTTGGCTGTGGACACTCGGCCTTACTATTTTTGTGGCTCACTCGCAAGTGGTGCTCGCTCTCGTGCTGTTTCTTCTTGATATCATCCTTCAAAATTTCTTCCAGTGTCAAAGGAAGCAAGGAAATTCGCTCTCCTTTGTACACAAAAGACAGCTTGTTGGTCCTTCCAAAAATCTGGACATCACGATCATATAGCCATGGTCGACCGAGCAGCAACTGGCAGGCTTGCATAGGCACCACGTCGCACTCCATATGATCATTGTATTTACCAACAGAGAATGGTACAGTCACAGTATGATTGACACGCAGAGCGCCACAATCATTAAGCCACTGCATCTTGTATGGACTAGGATGACGCCGTGGTTTCAGTCCCAATCTGTCCACCAATTCTTGGCAAGCAATATTGTTGCAGCTGCCATTATCAACGATGATGCGACACACCTTATCTTTGATTAGTCCACGGGTATGGAACAAATTATGTCGCTGCCCATTGTCTTCCTTTTCTGCTGTCATACTAAGCACTCGTAGAGAAATAAAGCAATTATGTTCTCCTTCTTTAGGCTGGATCTCATTCCCTTCCTCCTCAATTTCTTCATCAAATATCGGTCCAGCATCTTCCGGATCACTCTCAGATTCCCATTCACCTTTCTCATTCAACAACATGGTCCTCTTGCTTGGGCATTGGGCAGCAATGTGCCCACGGCCGTGGCATTTATGGCATACAATTTCTCTGCTTCGAGAAGAAGATGTAGCTCCCGAGACATTGCTTTGGGCTGCTGACACTACAGGAAAACAGCATATTTTCGTCGGCCAGAAGCCGACGAAAATAGGGCAAATGCCGACGAAAATAGCTATTTTCGTCGGCCAACCGACGAGAATAGGCCGACGAAATAAAGTCGACGAAAATAGAAGCTTTTTCGTTGGCCAGTTCGGCCGACGAAAATATGGACGTATTTTCGTCGGCCCAGGTGGCCGACGAAAAAAAATGTCGTTATTTTCGTCGGCTTTAATGGCTGACGAAAATAAATGTCTTATTTTCGTCGGCCACGTGGCCGACGAAAATACAGGGTCCTGCTTAAAAAAAACAGCCAACCCGACAGTGCAGAACAGCCTCCCTGCATTGTACAGATACAAGACAGCTTCTCAGGCGCATTACATCGAACACTCCAGAAGCACCACCAAGCACACCAGTCAATGGACCGTATCAAGCGATCTCCAGTGCCTTCCTGGACTCCTTCAGAGACCCTCCGGTGACCTGCCGTCGCACCAAACAAGAATGCAGGAAATTACTAAGAAACCAAGGCAATTAAGCAGGAGACTGCAAAAAGGGGCACCGGGGCATTACAATGATGCGGTCGACGCCGGCGGCCCACGCACGTGCAAGTACGGCCGGGATATCAGCAGCGTGGCACTTCTTGCCGTGGTAGATGCCCTTGAACATGCCATCTTCACAGCACAGCAGTAGCACCAGACAGCAAGGCGAATGCCATCGGAAAAATAAAAGAGAGGCAAGAATCAGCCAACTATCTTTGCGCTAAGCCTAAAGAGAAGAATGGAATGGGGGCATGTTCTTGAAGCATGACTTACCGGAGACGGAGAAGAAGGTCAGTGGAGGGTACAGTAAAGTACACAGGGTACAGTAAATATGCATGCATGCACACAATACACAGTAGATATATCTCATTTCTTGAGGGGGGACTGTATTAACCTAAGAAGTTCCAACACAAGTGCACAAAAACATTATCAGTATTCAATGGAACTTTAAAATTAATATACCCTAACCAAAACAATACCCAGAACATAGTAGCACCATCTAAATCAATTTAAAAACATATACTGAGCTCTATAACTGATTTCATTAAGTTTTCAACCAAATGGAAGGAGGACAACCTTCTGTCGCGCCAAAAAAGGTGACCGGGAGCGGTGGCCATTTGCATCAAGCCAGGGGGAAAAAGTAATGCTAGCGGCTAGCACACTCTGCAGCGATTGAAACTAAGAAATATGAGATACCAGCTGAACTTAAATCAAACTTCATCTGCATATGCTGTATATGTGATTAAACGCAAGGCAATGATAACTTCATGTTTAATTCATATATGCAAAAGCATCCAGTAACTACATACGTATCTGCAAAGCACAACACGCATCGATTAGAAGCATACATCTAATCCCGGTATAGCCATCACTATAAAGGAGGGACCAAGGCAGGACCATATGGCTCACGTGTAATTGAACCACACCAATGGAAGAATGTGCCAGCACAACCAACCCTGCCTCAGGAGCAAGAAATACAAGTCGTCTGAGTGTGACAGATTCTGTAGCATAAGGATAGTGTCATAAACAGTTCTTTAATTGCTCTTTAATAGACAGATGATGTACAAAAGAAAAGGAAAGATCTGACGACCTGAATAGTATCACCCATGAATATTTGAATTGAATAAGGATTTCAGTTAACACAAAAACAGGCCTAAGCTTTTTATCACCAGCCAAAACAATTTTAGTCAGTTAAGTGGCTTGATGTAATGATTATTTCAAAAACTACTATTTACTTAATGTATCATGTAAAGAAATCGCACAGTTTCTCTTTTATTCCCATATTGTCAATGCAGGATTATGTTTATGCATAAAGTCACATATACATGTAAATAATATGAATTTGTCATCACAGGACCATCAATTGATTATAAGTATTGAGATAAGAAAGGATATGATGCATGATTACCAATTAACAATGCGAAAGCCGTTGAGGCGACGGCGGCGGCCCGCGGGGCAGAGGGGCGCGGGGCCGCGGCGGCCACGGGCGCCGCGCGGGGCGGGGGCGGCGGCCGAGGCGGCGGCCACGCGGGCAGAGGGGCGCGGGGCCGCGCGGGCCCGAGGCGGCGGCCGCAGCGGGGTCCGCACAGGCGCGAGGAGGCGGCGGCCGCAGATGGGTCTGCGCGGGCGCGAGGAGGCGGCGGCCGCAGCGGGGTCCGCGCGGGCGCGAGGTGGCGGCGGTGACGGCGGGGCTGCGGCGGGGGCGGTCGCGGCGGGCCCGGGGGCGA
Organism: Panicum hallii; assembly: GCF_002211085.1. NCBI lineage: Eukaryota > Viridiplantae > Streptophyta > Magnoliopsida > Poales > Poaceae > Panicum > Panicum hallii. The sequence continues at coordinate 9,554,022 of NC_038047.1, read as the reverse complement.
TGGCGGCGGGGGTCGGGCGCGGGGGAGAGAAGAGTGTGCGTGTGGCGGCGTGTAGAACGAGATCCGAACGAGATCTTTTAATCCTAAACCCTAGTATACTAATTTTCGTCGGCCTGCTACAGGCCGACGAAAATACACCATCTATTTCGTCGGCCTGTTTCAAGCCGACGAAAATATACTATTTATTTCGTCGGCTAGATATTAGCCGACGAAAATATGAGCATTTTTTCGTCGGCCTGCACTGGCCGACGAAAATAAATTCTAATTTCATCGGCCTGTATTGGCCGACGAAATAAATTGTATATTTTCGTCGGCTTTATTTTAGCCAACGAAATTACATCTAGCCGACGAAATTGAGCTGATTTGGTGTAGTGTGAACTTGCAGCGGGTCGCTGCTGATTTGTTGGTGATGACGCTGTGGAGGCTGCCATCTTCGATGGAACAAATGATTGAGAAGACTTGGCTGCAGCTCCTTGAGATCGTCCACCACCATAGGAAGTACTTGACTGCTGTTTGCGCCATGGGGCAGCAATAGAATGGCTGCCATAAGATTTTCCACGTGACTCTTGCTGAATCTTCTTCTCTGTTCGCATAGCTTGATCAACAAGATCCTGCAAGGTACGATATGGAAACATCTCCACAAAACCAGAAATTTCTTCATTAAGACCTCCTAGAAATCTTGCCATTGTTGACTCTGCATCTTCTCTTATTCCAGCCCGCACCAACAGTAGCTCCATCTCCTTGAAATACTCATCAACTGATCTCTTCCCTTGTTTTAACATTTGCAACCGGTTCCTGAGATCACGCTGATAGCTAGATGGCACGAATCGCCTTCTCATCACTTGCTTCATCTCCTCCCATGTATTGATATATCCGCGTCCCAAATCACGTTGATTCTCCTGCACTTGGTTCCACCAAGTGAGAGCGTATCCAGAGAATTCCACCGAAGCAAGATTCACACGGTGCTGAGCTGAAAGATTATGTACTCGGAATATTTGATCACACTGCTCAGCCCATTCAAGAAATTCATCAGGATTCTCCTTTCCAGTAAACTTTGGAATACTCAACTTGACTCGAGCAATGCTATCTGGGTCGTCATGATGACGGCGACCACGATAATATCCCCTATCTTCAAAATCAGCACGCCTATGATGATGACGTCGGGCAAACCTTCCGCCATGCGCGAAAGGATTCCCATCATCAGCAGACCCTTCATCTTGATCTTGATCTTCGAACTCTTCATCTTCAAAATGCACCCGGCGACCATCAGCTCGACGGCCACCACGCTGATTATCCAAATCAGCATGGTGTCCACCACTACGTCCTCCACGGCCTTCACCGAAGCGATGAAATTCACGGCCGAAACCCGAATTCTCATCACCAGATTCCTCCCGATGATTTTCTTCATGCCGACGATGTGGTCCTCGACCTCCTGCTGCAGGAATTCGCTCATCAAGCAACCTTCCCATGGCCTCCATGAGTGAATCAGCCATGCGTTGCATCTCAGCCCGAGAAACAGGGGAATCCCTATCTTCACGGTGCCCACCATGAACACTTGAGTCGGATCCTGCCATGTTAGGGTGGCAAGAAAAAAGTGGAAAGGAAAAATATTTATGGAAACACTCAATCTATCCTCTTACTTACCCAAGTTCTTGCCTGATCTCAAGAACTGTGATGGTGCTGGTGTGGCAGCCTCAACAGAGGTGGTAGAGAGGTCGTAAGGATTACGAATCGAACGTCCCGGTTCAGATTTTAGGTGGAGCTCTAGGTGGCTAACAAGGAATGGCTATGGTACTGCCAACCGAGTGGTTCAATGTGCTCAAGAGATATGATGTTGCTGCTACAAAATTACCACCAACTCAAATATGTAATCTGAAATTTTCAGCAACACACCGCAACACTATCCCCTTCAACTTCTTCTTTTTTTACTTTTTTTGACTCTGTTCTTTCTTCTCTTCTTTTTTTTCTTTTTTATAACTCTAACAGGGGTGCGGATAGTAGATGGAACAACACAATATATATAAATGGTGGTGACCAGCAACTTGAAGAACAAAAAAACACAAGGTAACAATACCAATCAAAATGGCTATAGGATTTTTTTGTGGCTTTTTAGTGGGCTGTAGGACATGAACAAAATAAAGTAATTGATAAGGGTGGGAGGGTGGGTAAAAATAAAAACCTACCGTGACAACGATAGCTCTGATTACCACATGATAAGTACCGATATGAATTGGTAAGGGGATGGTCCGATCTTCACGACAGTAGGTTTAAGAATAAGATAACTCGCTGTAGAAACAGCGGGGATAACTAGCTTTATATCTGACCAAGGTTGGATGCGACCAATCGACGGGGAGAGAGACACCGAAAACGTGAAGACTTCGACTCGATCTCCGAACGAGCGCAGAACCACAACCGGAGCTAATCCACACAAGGCGAGGCAGCCGTACTGGAACTCGCAAAGCATGAACTAGTGGATCCCAGAGGAATCTCTTCACAAGTCCAAGATGAACAAGGAAGAACAAGGGTTGAGTAAGCACTCAGCAGCTCGGCTGCGAAAATCACTTGGATTATCTCAATTCATCAAAAGTAAGTTGTTCTTGGCTTACAAATAAGGGTATTTATACTAACAACTAGACTCTAAAAATAGATGTGAACTGAAAGAGCCACATGGGAAGGTGGAAGGCCAACTGGCTTGATCATTCATGCAGTGGTCGTCAATTTCCCGCGTGTCTTCTGGCCTTTTGAGTGGTCTTCAATGTTTTAATCATAACTCCACCTAGGAACATCCAAAAGACGCGGGACCAGATGCGTTGGAAAGCTAATTTGATAACCTTTCACACCATGTGTAGCATGCTTCACGAAATATTGTAGAGTGATACAGTTTCTCACGGAAACTTGGATATCAGGCTGACTATTGATCTTCTGAACAGTCTGCACCAAAAGCACTCGGCTGCCAAGCTGGAAGCTCTAAAGCACTCGGCACTTAGTGGCATTAGAAAGTTGACTTCAACACCTTTCCAACAAGTACTCATGGACCTTCACAGCTTCTATGAATCAAGAGATATGACTGTTTCTTCATGACAGTTCTGCCAGGCCGAACTAGTTCGACGTAGTTCTCCTCTCTGGTTCAGTCTCGGCGTGTCCTTGTCATCCTCCTTGGTGACCCTGAGTAATAGCAACATGCACGATTTAGGAAGTATATAATTCTCATTAATAAATGGAATTTCACAAAGTAGCGCGTGCACCTCTTGTTGTAGCTGTTTAGCTCGGCTACGAGTAATTGGTCCATCAAAGACATGAGCTGGTGCAGCTTGACTTAATGATTGTTCCATCTTACTTGATGTAATCGGTATACTTGATGGTGTGGTCGGCGTGGGCATATCACCCGACCCGATCCCGACCGCCCCCAGGTGCGCATCGACGTGGTGATGCTTCCACGCCCCTTTCCCCTCCCCGCCGGCGATCACCGTCGCCGGATTTGGCTGGTCAACCATCGCGTCCCCTCTCTGACCACGGCCAAGGACCACGGGTTGGAAGAATCAAAAGCCCAGGGGGCTGTCTGCAAAGCTAAGACTCATAGGAATAGTGCCATAAGGACCCCCGTGTGTTATTTTTGCTGCAGACTTTGAAATTCCATAGCAATTCAAGGAAAAATCATAAAAATGCAAACTAAAATTTCTTGGATTCCTTATTCTGAGACCTACAACTTTTCTTATAGGTTGACTTTCAGTTTCTGAGTAGTTTCTACCCTAATTTAAATGTTAAGTTTAAGTAGTTGGAGGCTAAGAAAATGCATATTAAATAGCAGAAAAATGGTAAAAATGTGAAACCAATTGTGTTAGTTTTGCTTTGACATGTAGTACTTAGGAAAAATAATTAACCTACTGTTTGTATAATATTTTTATAATGTGTGAGTTTAATTATGAATAATACCTATTTAACCTTGCATATTTAATATCTGTAGATTTAAAGGGTCAAAAATTATAAAAATATTTGGAGATGTTGAACTTGAGTAGAGAGATCCGTGTACAAAAATTTAGAACAAAATCTTACGTAGATATACAGTTTTAAATAATATCTAATGGATTAGTACTTGTTAATTATTTTTATAGCTCAATTTCTGTGGAATAAAATCTTAATAAATTTACTATGGCTTAGACATAGCCTAAGTTATAGGTATCAGAATTTCAACCCCAGTGCTATAGTAATTTATTTATTAACAACAAATCATGTCGCCTAATGTAGCTAACTAGGTTAACTCATACCGATAAATGACTGCCCAGTAAAAGGATAAATAAAATATTTGATAAACATATTGTGTTTTCATTGGATTGCAACTTTATCGTGAAATAAAATAAAAGTATATGCATCCCTTAAATTACATCTTTGCATATCATATAGACTCAACTACTCTCGCCGACGGAGACTACGAACTGATCCCGGATCAAGGAGTGGAAACTTCTGAAGACCCCGGGAACGTCGTCGAGAATTTAACTGAAGCTCCGAACCAAAGTTCTGAAAACTTTGACACTCCTGCCCCCAACCCCACTCAAGAAGGCAAGCCCCGGACATAACCCTTACTTTATTTACACTGCAATCTATATTTATTTATAACTATCTATGCATTAAGTTCTTAGGAATTGTATGAGAAACCCTAGTTGTATTTTCCTAAGAACCAATGTATTGAATATTAGAACTTGAGTTCGAATAGCCACTACGGTACTAGGACCGGTAGAAGTCGGGTAATTTCCTATCACTCGCGCGATATAGGAGTTGCAATGTTTACCTTCCTGTAATCACTATAAGGATGACGGACGGGATTTATGTAAGGTATCAGGGTTGAGATGATACCCGATCTGTGTTGATGAATTTGGTTAAGGTCACAGTGTGTGGTAGCGGTGGTTAAGCGTTTGAAAGTACTAGTCACATACCGCGAAATATGGTAAGCGGTAAGCCTAGTAACCTATCGGCCCGAGGAGTGGACATACCTCCCACCACTCGTATTTGGTTTTCCGGTTACTCGCTTCGACGTGTGGGAATAGGTGTTGCAGGGCAACCAGGAGTACGGCCGTGTAATCGCTCTACAAGCGTACGTCCTGCACATTGGATGTGCGTATGGTCCTGCAGTCGCTTGTGGTGGCTCTGATCCACGAGACGGATAGGACTTATTGACTAGTTATTAGTGAGAGACGTATGTATTAGGCCACCGGAACTGACCACGTAAGCCCGAAGATATTCGGCAATTATTTTGATTGTGAGATCGAATAGTATGTGCATGCATAATCCATCCTTAATACATAGTAAATGCATTGAATGTGTTATAGAGTGTTGTTATTCTCTAGCGTGGGTCAATAGGAATTTTTGTGATAGTTTTAGTTGAGTACCTTAAGTATCCATCTAATTTCCAGCCTTTGCTGTTGTCAGAATCGATTATCTCGTTCTATTTACCTTGTGAGTTCTCAGCAGGGTAAATATATCTTACCATTTGCATTCTTGTTGCAGATGGCCACTCCTTCGAATGTCTCTTGGGATCATGCAGGGCATCTTCACACTAATGCCTTGCATTGGGAAGGTTTTCCTCATCTTCTATGGGAATCATTAAGTTTGTTCTTGTACACTGAGCCTCCACAATATGACAGGGTGGAGTATCGAGAAGAAGGTGACCCTCGATGCCGAGTCAAGATGATAATCCCTCAACATCCTTTCCGCTCCCAGTGGCACCTCATAGAAGTCGATGTGTGAGGTATCGTCTTGTTGATACCATCGAGACTGCTGCTCTGGAGGCTATCCATATCTTTTGCAACCAGCACCCTATGGAGGTTGCTGGGTATCCCATTGGTCTGTTCCCTGCTATAGACTCCAGTGATCCGGAATGGAAATTTCGGATAGCCCATTATGGTCACTTGTTGGGAGATTTGGCCGAAGAAACGAGTATCACCAGGTTTATGAATGTTGAGCACCATTATCAGATTTTGTTGCGTCGTAGCATGGGTCAGATAACTGGTGCGGCTCAAGGTCACTATCGAAATGCTGACTGTCAAGTCACCCAAATAGTGGAGCTTCAAGCCTTGGTTACTCAGAAGGATGAAATCATCGCAGCACGAGATGAGACCATCCTTCATCGAGAGGATCAGATCAACGAAAGTGATGCCATAATCACTCAGCGCAACACAATTATTGAATTCCTTCAGGAACAAATCCATGACCTGATCCTTGAGGCGGATGATACCCATGCTCACATTGAAGAACTGTAGCAGCAACAAGTACCTCCCGTTGCACCCATAGTACCTGAAGGTGGAGAAGAAGATCCGGAAGAAATTGAGGGAGTCTCAGATCTCGACTCCGAGCATGGAGACCCGGAGCCCAATCCTCAGCTAGATTACTCTTCTTTTGGCAGTCAGTCTTCTGTAGGCAATCTCGACGATTTCTAGTTTGTTTAGATCGTCGACTCTCTAGATGTAACCCATGTAAAGTGTAGTGACTTAGGTAGTAATTAGCTTACCTAGACCTTGTGCTAGTTGTTGTAATATAGATGGCCTATGTATGGATCCTTCGGATGTGCGATGTTAAGGACAACCAGAATCTGTGATGTAATATAAGCCTTGTGTTTTATCATCTTGTTCAATATCTTTATTTCTGAAATGAGTTGGTTGAATGGAATATGTGAACTACATATCTGAGTGGTGTATCTTCTGAAATTGGGAGTAAGGCTATGTGGTTAATAATGGATATCTCCTTTGTTTCAGATGGTTGGAGCCACACGCGGAACCCCCGAAGGATTTCGGGCAGATCAGGCTAGCGGTTCCCAACAACCGCCACCGCCACCTCCAAATCTAGCCGAGGTTACGGCTCGGCAAACCGAACTCCTCAATCTGCTGGTACAGGCACAGCAGAACCAACAACGCCAGCAATCACGAGGAGGTCGTGATGATCCTCAGGTGGCCAACTACCAAGATTTCTTCAGTACGCAGCCCCCGCTATTCAGAAAAGTTGAGGAGCCCCTTGATGCCGATGCTTGGCTTCGCACCATTGAATCCAAGTTTGCTCTTCTTACGATTCCATGTGTGGACTCTAGCAAGGCTCACTTCGCTGCCCAACAACTACGTGGAGCTGCCCGTATCTGGTGGGATAACTATTGTGCCATGCAAGCTGATGGCCATGTTATCTCCTGGGAAGAATTCTGGAATGCTTCCAGAGCACATCATATAACCGAAGGACTGATGGAGCGGAAACTGAATGAGTTCTTCGCACTTACCCAAGGCACCCGCACCGTACTACAATATGCACCGGCTTTTAACCACCTATGCCAGTATACGGGGTATCATGCTGACAATGACGCCAAGAAGCAGGACTGTTTCCGTCGGGGCTTGAGCACTAAGCTCAAAGAACGTCTGAACCTTTTAAGTAGTTGCAGGCTAAGAAAATGCATAGTAAATAGCAGAAAAATGGTAAAAATGTGAAACCAATTGTGTTAGTTTTGCTTTGACATGTAGTACTTAGGAAAAATAATTAACCTACTGTTTGTATAATATTTTTATAATGTGTGAGTTTAATTATGAATAATACCTATTTAACCTTGCATATTTAATATCTGTAGATTTAAAGGGTCAAAAATTATGAAAAAATTTGGAGATGTTGAACTTGAGTAGAGAGATCTGTGTACAAAAATTTAGAACAAAATCTTACGTAGATATACAATTTTAAATAATACCTAATGGATTAGTACTAATGTTAATTATTTTTATAGCTCAATTTCTGTAAGAATAAAATCTTAATAAATTTACTATGGCTTAGACATAGCCTAAGCTGTAGGTATCAGAATTTCAACCCCAGTGCTATAGTAATTTATTTATTAACAACAAATCATGTTGCCTAATGTAGCTAACTAGGTTAACTCATACCCGATAAATGACTGCCCAGTAAAAGGATAAATAAAATATTTGATAAACATATTGTATTTTTATTGGATTGCAACTTTATCCTGAAATAAATAAAAGTATATGCATCCGTCAAATTACATCTTTGCATGTCATATAGACTCAACTACTCTCGCCGACTGAGACTAGCCACATACCGCGAAATATGGTAAGCGGTAAGCCTAGTAACCTATCGGCCCAAGGAGTGGACATACCTCCCACCACTCGTATTTGGTTTTCCGGTTACTCGCTTCGACGTGTGGGAATACGTGTTGCAGGGCAACCAGGAGTACGGCCGTGTAGTCGCTCTACAGGCGTACGTCCTGCACATTGGATGTGCGTATGGTCCTGCAGTCGCTTGTGGTGGCTCTGATCCACGAGTCGGAATGAAAGGCAAATGGTTGCTTCGGAACAATCATTGGATGTTCCAAGCGTGTGAGTTAGGTTTACCCTTGCAAGGCTGAAATTCGATTCAGGAATCATCCATTTCTTGCGGAAATTGAGACTGCTTGATTCCTTTGCCACATAAAGTAACAAGAGCAACTTTACGGTTATCAAAGATGAGGTTTGGCTAAAGATTCTACCATGCTTGAATAGCTATAGGTGCTTATCTAGAATGGATAATCACATAGAGCTTGAAAGCTAAAAGTTGAATTAAGGATCTACTCTTTGTTGCTTTTCAGCTGAAAACTTTATCCATAACCTGAAAAGTCTTCATAAGTCTAGTTACATGGCTAAGTATACCATGAACGGGTAAGCCTTGCTGAGTATTAGAATACTCAGTCTTGCATTGTGACTTTTTGTTCAGGTAATTCCCCTGACGACTCTGCTCTGCCTATGCTATGTCCTTACCCTCTGCCCGATGGTTGGTCCATGAGTGGGACCCGTCCCCGGCCAACACAGATCCTACCGAGTGATATCATGTCAGGGCAAGCAGGATATCCGTACCGGCGATGTGTACAATGACCGTGTTTAAAACTCTGCTGCCATGACTTGAAACCTTAAACTTTTTTGTAATAATTTCCATCAGTTTGGAACTGATGTTACTTTTAAACACTCATATAATATACCTGCCTGTGATGTAAAATGTGATGGCAATTCTATCTCTGGACTCTCCTTCATGCGAGGTACCTTGTTTGATCTTGCATTCGGTGGTTTATCGGGACGTTACCCGACAGGCCAAGGGATTACGCTATTTGAAGTACGTTGGAGCCCTTTAGAGAGGACTTGCACACTTGAGCTAGTGTAATTCAAGTTGGTTCTGCCACACAAGGCATGGGGAGGGTAGAGTCTTCAGGGACATGACCTGAAATAAAATCATATTGCAAGGCTGAGTACTCTAATACTCAGCAAGGCTTACCCGGAATTAGGGTATACTTAGCCCATAACTAGACCATGAAGGCGTTGCAAAGGTTCTGGGTTTAGTTTTTGCTGAAAAGCAACGAAGAGTAGATCCTTAATTTTATATTTTAGCTTTCAATTTCTAGTTCCTTTAACCATTCTACATAAGCACCTATAACTACTCAAGCAAGGTAGAGCCTCTTTAAAGCATACCTCAGTATTACTCATCATAAGATTTCTCTTGTTACTCTATGTGGCACAAGAATTAAGCAGTCTCAATCTCCGCAAGAAACGGACGATTCTGAATCGAATTTCAACCCTTGCAAGGTAAACCTAGCTCACACGCTTGGAACACCAACAGGTCGTTCCGAAGCAACCGTTTGCCTTTAATTCCGGATCATGGAACAAAGCCACCACAAGCGACTGCAGGACCATACGCACATCCAATGTGCAGGACATACGTCTACAATGCGACTGTATGACTGTATTCCCGTCTGCTCATGCAGAATGTACTCCCATGGCATGTGGCTAGTACTTTCAAACGCTTAACTGCCACTACCACACACTGCGACCTTAACCAAATTCATCAACACAGACGGGGTATCATTTCTTTCCAAGATACTACCCATAACCCCGTCCGTCGTCCTTATAGTGATTGCAGTATTGTAAGTAACAAATTCCTATATCGCGCGAGTGACAGGAAATCACTCGACTTCTACCAGTCCTATTAGCTTAGCACTAGTCGGACTCAGGTTCTAATATTCAGTACATCGGTTCCCAGGAATATGCAACTAGGTTTCCAGATAATTCCTAAGAACTTAATGCACAAGTATATATATAAATGTAGATTGCAGTGTAAATAAATAGTGGGTTTATGTCCGGGGCTTGCCTTCACTGGCGAGGCCGGGGTCAGATACGTTAACAAATTCTTCCGAACTCAGGTTCGGGGCTTCAGTTAATTCTCCGACGACGTTCCCGAGGTCTTCAGAGATTTCCACTTCGAATTCCGAAAGAATCTGATAGTCTCCGTCAGCGAGAAGCATCGAGTCTACATATGATGTAAATGATGCAGTTTAGAAAATGCATAGATTTCTATTTTGTTTCACGATAAAGTTGCAATTCAACAAAACTAACATTACATACTAGCAAACAACACAATTTCCCTTTACTGGGTAGTCATTTATCGGGTATTAACTAATTTACCTAGTTACATTAAGTAACATGGTTGGTTACCCTAAACATTTAACTAACTGCATGAGGTAGCATGTTTGGTTATCTTAAATAATTAAACTAACTATACTTAATAATTTTATTTACTTGCCTAACTAATTATATTTAATAACCCTAGGTTATTATTTAATTGTGGACTTACTTTGATTAATTAGGAATATAATATTATCATATCATGTCCTATTCATTCTGGTTGTTCTACTCCTAATCATAGGTTGAGAATTTGTGGACATGCTACACTACTCAAGAACAACACCTCACAATATTTTAATAATTTTTCATGAACTAGAGCTATTGTTCATGAATTTTCTTTGAACTTAAACTTAAATTCATTGTTGAAGCTACATTAGGTTTCTAACTCTCAAACTTTTATCTTGGATTAGATATGCTAAAACAAAGCTAAGGTGAAATTTTCAGCCATAAACATGTAGAAATGCATCTAGAACTAAATCATGAAATTTTTACTAACATAAAAAAAAGTTATCTAAACATCCTAGCTGGAAGGCTGTTCTAGGCTTCTAAATTTTACACAACTCTACTTATGGCATACACATCTCATGTTTCAAGTTTGAGCCTCAGCATTGCTAGGAATCAAAAGTTCTAATTAAAGTACCCATTATCTACTAATTTAAACACAGCACAAAATACACATATTCATCTCATGATCATAATACAATAGTTGTAGTACTTAACACAAGGATTCAAACCCAACTGATTTGATATTTTTCTGAATTTTCTACATATTTTTGAAGTTCACAGCTTTTGAATTGGGGGGGTTCTGGAATTTTGCAGGGACACCCTTAGAACTTTTGAAATCCTTTCAAATAGGCCCTTGGCTCATCGGGGAAGAAGGGCAGGGCATTGCTGGCCAAATTCCAGTGAGGGGGGCGGCGGGGGTGGAGAAGGAGTGGTCAGTGAGCATCAGGAGCTCAGAGCACACCTTCTGGGGGTCTTGGGAAGGGGAGGGGATGACCGGAGGTGGGGTTCCCACGGCGGCCGAGGCGGCGGCGGAGGGGAGCTCTTCGGCGAGAGGGTTCCGGCAAGAAAGTGGGGCAATGCTCCGGTCCAGAAGCTGCAACAAGAAGAGAGGAAGCTATTGGTGCAGTTGAATTGAACGGAGAAGGAGCGGAGGGAGGGGTTCGATGGTGACAGGAGCTCACCGGCGAGACGGTAACGGCGGCGGGGTGGTTCCGGTGGAAGTCCGGCCACAGGGAGTGGCTTGGGAGTGTCAGTGAGGTGAGGGGAAGCTTCCCAGGGGGTTGTAGTGGTGCGGGGGTGGACTGCCCACGGTGAGCAGGAGGTCGCCGGAGTTGAAGAAGGTGGCGGCGGTGGTGTTCGGGGCTCTAGGCGAATGAAGAGCAAAAGAGGGAATGGATGAAGCGTCCCCCCCAATCAGGGAAGACTTAAAAGTGATGCTTTATCAGTCCCAGGAGGCTGATAACACTTTTATTACATCAGATGGTTCATCACCGTACAACTCTACGCGGTAATGGGCAGTGAAGCGCCACTATCGCGAGGATTACAACTAAAACCCACACTACTACAATAGCTACGAAAAGAGGGTCATCAGAGTCTTGCGCCATGTGGAACTCCAGCGGTGGCCTTAACCACAGGCAAGACTGGGTGCAGGACGAAACCCTACTCGACGTCTTCGGGGAGGTAGTCTGGATCCTCTGCTGTAAGAAGCAAGAATTGGGTGAGTACAACGTACTCAGCAAGTCCAATCACACCCACGGAGGGGGGTATGACAGAAATCAATGCACAGGACAATCCAAGGATAAGGTTATGGTTCATTTGCGGAAAACTCGGTTGTATGCAACGGTTCATTTAAAAACATTTTTCAAAACAAGTTTTCTAGTACCAAGGAGCACATGATGTTGATCCACACAGGATCCGAGTTTTAATCTGCTACCGGACTCCCCGTCCGCCGAAGCACACGGCACAACTGCCGGACACTTTCCAAACAACCCACACCAGTCCAACCATTCCCAGAGAGAAACACTAGTTATGTGACCACACCATAACTTGCCCAATACCGTGGGCACGGCTATTCGAATAGGTTTTAACTCTGCGGAGGTGTGCAACTTTACCCACAAGTGGGGTACCACAGCACGATCACCTCAGTGTCGGTGCAGATCCCAACAAAGCCATTACCCACCTTAGCTAGACCTGACTAGCCACCACGGGATTCATTAAGGGGTCATTCGACCTATCTCCGAAGTTTAACCGGGGCACAAGTCACACAGAGCTTATCCCGTCTCCTTGATCACCCGTTGCTCTCAGCTCTCCTGGTGGCCATCAGACTAACTAGTGGGATTTAGGCTAAGCCGTTGCCCATACAACGGTCATTTGGTTTGCACGACAGGAAGCTAGGTGAGATGACACATCAACTCGGTCCTCAGGGGTGACAAGATGGATACCTCCCTTCCTCGCTCAACCACACAGGTACGAGCACACCAACGGCAATTCACACAGAAATGCCATCCATCCCGTCTGACTCGTCTTTCAAAACCACATTTTATCCCTTCCCACACATACACACACTTTCTTTACAAAACCAGGTGGTCAAGGTATGGTTATCACAAACAAGGGTTGCTATCCTACCATGTTTTCAGTAAGCAAAACCATGCAATTTTATAAAATAGGCCATTGGGTCATGTTTATAAAAACTAGAACAGAAACATGCATCAAAGAGCGGGATTGAACTTGCCATCATCAAACCCTTGCGGGAGGTCCTGATCGAAGCACTGTCCCTCGGGTTCGGGGTCGCAGAACTGGTCTTCGCTCACTTGGTCACAGTCGGGACCCTCTTCGTTCACTCTGTGTCCTACGACGCAAGTAAACAAACACACAATCAAGCGAAAGAACTAAAAGCTTTCATCGTTGAGCTTAAATCGGAAATAATTTAGTTATGGAGATAGGGGTAATATTTTTAGGTGGTTTCGTAATGGCATGGTTGGAACTATGCTAGAAATGGCGTGGTAAAGTTTCAGGTCGATCGGAGGTCGTTTGGCGCATAAAATAACGAGTTAAAGAGGGTTCGGGTGGTTAAACAGGGGTCCAGGGGCTTATTCGTAATTATCTGGAGGGAGTAAGGGCTTATTTGCGAACCCTAGAAATACTTAGGGCATGCTAAAGGAGGTTGAGTATATCTAGGTTTATGTAATGGGGGGTTTGGTTTGAAATAATGGAAAGAGCAGGGCTTCTTTAGCAAAATGGAGTAAATAGGGGGGTTCCTTTGGGGAAAAACAGAAAAAGGGGGGCTTTGGGCAAAAAGCCCCTTCTTCCTCCTCTCCCCCGTACAGAACAGAGGAGGGGGGTAGGGGCGCCGGCGGCGGCCAAATCCGGCCGGCCCGAGGCCCGGAGTCGGCCATGGAGGGGGGAAAAGGAGGAGGGAGGTGAGGGGGTCTGTTCCCCGGCCTCACCTCGAGCCGGGGCGGCGTGTGGAAGTGGGGCGACGGAGGCAGGCGGCAGCGGCCGCAGGAGCTCAGCGGGGCGGCGCTAGAGCAAGAGAGGCGGGGGTTGGGCGTGCTGTGGTGGTTGTGGGGGTGCCGGTGACCCTATTTATAGACCGGGGAAGGTGGTGGAGGGGTGGCCGCGACGGTGGCCGGTGCGGAGCGCCATTAATGGCGCTTCGGCCCTTTGTGTGCGTCGCGTTGTGGCGTGCGGCGAGGGCGATGTCAATCACGTGGGGGAGGAAGGGACCGGGCGCTGTGCGGCACAGGGCGGGGAAGTGACGGTGTGCGCGGCGGGGCGGGACGCGGCAGCGGCGGGCGGCGCGGCGTCGCGGCTCCGGGCGCGCGCGTGCGCGCACGGCGCGGCGAGGCACGGGCCAGAGCGGGGGCGCGAGCGACGGGCGGCACGGCGCGGCACACGGCCACATGTTGCGCGTGCGCGTGCGTCCCGGCGCGGCCAGGGCAGAGCAGGCGCACGGCCGGGCAGTGCTCGGGCGCGCGGCAGGGGAAAGGAAGGAGAGGGAGAAGGGAGGAGGGGGAATAGAGAAGGAAGAAAGAAAGGAAAAAGGAAAAAGGGAAGAAAAGAAAAGGGAGAGAAGGAAAAGAAGGGGGAAAAGAAAATAGGAGGAAAATGGAAAGGAAGAAGGAATGGTGAAAAGAAAGGGAGAAGGAAAGGTGACGTGCGTCGGCGATTTTCGCGGCGGCGACCGTGGCTGGTCGGCCACGCGCGCGCGACATTCGCGCGCTGCGCGAGGAGAAAGAGATTGCGTCGGCGCTGATCGCGGAAGGCGGTCGCGCGCGGTCGTCGGACCGCCGAGCGGTGCGGGATGGGACAGTGGTCAAGCCCGGAAGGGGTTAGGGCTAGGGTTTTGACGATGAATGGTTTTTAAACGAAACACTCTAGCACGCGATTTAATTTGGTGAATTTTCAGGGCGTCACAAACCTACCCGACTAAAAATGAATCTCGTCCTCGAGATTCGGCTGGTTCTTAAACAGATGGGGAAACTCCTTCTTCAGAGCCTCTTCGCGTTCCCAAGTTGCTTCTTCCACTCCGTGTCTGCTCCATTGAACTCTGCATATCCGTACTTCGGAGTTTCTTGTCCTCCTAGTGATAGTGTCCAGAATTTTGACCGGTACTTCCTGGTATCGCAGATCCGGCTGCAGATATATTGTTTCCACCGGCACGTGTTCTTCCTCGGGTACTCTCAAACACCTTCTTAATTGCGAGACATGAAACACTGGGTGTATATCTGCCATTCCTCTTGGTAGCTCCAATCGGTATGCTACGGCTCCGACTTTCTTCAGAACTTGGTACGGTCCAACGTACCGAGGGGCTAGTTTGCCTTGTACTTGAAATCTTCGGGTACCTCGAATAGGTGAGACCTTGAGATAAACAAAATCCCCTGGGTTGAAATTTATTTCTCGCCTTTTCTTGTCTGCGTAGCTCTTTTGTCGGGATTGAGCCACTTTCAATTTCTTGCGGATCTCCGCTACTTTTTCTTCTGCTTCTTTTATAAGTGCGGGTCCCACTAGGGCACGTTCTCCGACCTCCGACCACATTAGGGTGGTTTTGCACTTTCTCCCATAGAGGGCTTCGAATGGTGACATGCCTAAGCTGGCTTGGTAACTATTGTTATACGAGAATTCTGCATAAGGCAGACTCTGCTCCCAATCCTTTCCATAGGTCAGGACGCATGCTCTCAGCATATCCTCCATAATCTGGTTTACCCTTTCGGTTTGACCATCTGTCTGTGGGTGATATGCGGAGCTGAAATCTAACTTGGTACCCATGGCTTGATGCAAACTTTGTCACACCCGATTTATAAAGAACATAAATCGAGCAATCATATATGCGCCAGGATCAAGTCACGCATATATACAACAGAATCATCAAGATATCACAACACATACCACGAATAACATTAATATAAATCGTAAATAAATCATGAATGAATTATTTTATTACAACCGAATCAAGAGTCGGTTCAAGAGTTGCGGAAGCGTAAAAGAGATACATGAAGAGTAGGGCGCCACAGGGACGTCGACTGGGAGACAAACGCCTAGAAGTTGTCGAAGCCGGTGACGTAGTCCTCCACGTTGCCGGGCACTGAGCAGCAGTCGAAGATGTCCCCAAAGAGAACAGATGAGAGGAAGAGGCAAGTGTGAGTACACAACTTGTACTCAACAAGTATAACACGAGTATGAGGCTCTAGGGTTAGCTGACTCAACTGCAGTAGCTTTTAATCTTGGCAAATTTTATTAAAACTATTTACTACAAGTGGATGAATTACCATACTCCCAATTGCATAAAAATTAATCAATATTAATTAAGAACTACTGAGAACCATCCAAACCAAAACCACCCGGGGAATCTCCCTAATCAAAGGTTGATAACCCCACTAATCAAAAGGAGGATCTGGGCCGCTCATGACTGTGAGCACAGCTGATATATTAGTTTTACACTCTCGAGAGGTTGCACAACTTTACCCACAAGTCGTGAGCTACGCTAGTTGTTCATCACACTTCCTTAGGTGGGATGGCTAGCAAGCACACTACGAGACCGTTACAAAGGATCACGTTGGTAAGGTGTAACCACTAAGGATTCTGGATCAGCAACGATGGGGCCCACCTCCGGGGGTACAAGACACACAGCACAGACCAAGCCGGAGGAGCAGGGACCATTGAAGCTTACCACCCCTCTTGCCCACGCAGGTAAGTTACTCCCGAACCAACACGACCTAATTAGTAAGTCAAGACCGTCCCATTCCAGTCTTGTGGTTGCGCGGTTGTCCCAGGTTGTCGCTCTATGAACCGGTCCTTATGGAGAGTGGCCAACAAAGCACTAAGCACCGTGCTGGCCCGCTAAACCAAGTTTCTAACAAAACATCTTTTACGGAGACGTGAGCCGCTCAAGCACACAGCACAGAGGGCCACTCTCAGAATTAAGTTGCATAAGATCATTAACAGATCAATTAAAAAGGACCAAGATATGTTATAGCGCAGCAACCTAGCACAACTAACCAAAATGCAACCCAAAGGATATATATAAAGGATATAAAGTGGCTAGGAAATCCTTATAGGCATACAAAATTAAAATGCAGTATGAAATTGTGTTTAAAAGTGGTAGGAGGTTCATGTTATACTTGCCTTCCTCGTACTCTCCTGGCTGCTGCTCAAACTGCTCAGAAGATGGCGGCTCCTGGTACTGGTCCAAAGGCTCCGCGTCTACTCACGATCATCAAGCATAGTCCACACATACACACATGCACAAACCATAGCAAACTATAAGAAAACAGTACACCAATACAGTAGAACAGCAAACCAAACTGGTCTAGAACTATTCTACGCGTTACAACAATCGCGTGGACATAAAGAACACCTAAAACGGAGCTAAGACGCAAAATCTACGCTTGAAACAAGCTCCAGGGACCTATCTGCGAGAAAAACTGGACTACAGGGGGTTCTGGACAGAAACTAGGGACCTAAATGTAAATAAAGGGTAGACACAGGGGCTAACACGTGAAAACACTGGATATGGACTGCGGGTACTAATTCCAGGAAGCTCAGGGGGGTCCGTGCAAGAAACAGGGCTAATATTGCAATTATTATTGAACTGAAGTGGACCGCGGGTTGATTTCTCTAAAAGACAGGGGCTCTTTAGCAAAAGAATGGGCTGAAGAGGTATCCTGGATTCTGGATCATTAGATCTAATCCCAACGGCCCGGATTAGATCCATCTCGCGAAGGGGTACGCGCGCACGGTGACCGTCGGATCTGGATCCAACGCTCCCGACCTATACTTGAACGGGTCAAATCCAGATCGCCCGATCTACATCGGACGGCCCTGCCTCTCCCCCAACCCGAACCGGTATCGCTTGACCCGAACCACCGGATCGCGATCGCACGGTCCCGATCAACCGGCTCTAGATCTAATCCTAGGCGTCCATCTCCGATCGAGCGGCACAGAGCAAAAGGGAAAGAGGGGGGCGGCGCTGCGACGCCTGCGGCCAAAACCCGCGGCGGCGCGGCTCGGGACTCGCCGGAGCTCGGCGTTCCCGCCGCTCCGGGGGCCAAAGCTTCACGACATCAGGTCAGGGAGCACCACCGAGACAAGGGGAAACGATCTGGGGCTATGGCTGGGCCTAGAGGGGCTCGGGCTTCGCGCGCGACGGTGAGGGCGGCGGTCATCGCCGGCGAGCGGCGTTCCAGGGGCTACGATCAGCTAAAGGCTATGACTTCTGGTGCAAAAGGACCAGGGGAAAGAGGCGAAGCTCACCGAGGGCTGTGGAGGCCGGAGCTGCGGCGGAAGGTGGCCGGCGGCGAGGTCCTGCGGCGGAGATGGTTCGGTGCTCGCGGGGAGAGGTGTTGCTGAGGCTCTCCGGGCTACTGGTCACCGGGGATCGATGCGTGGAGGTCCTGTGAAGGTGCCAGAGGGATTAGGGAAGTTCGGGGATCGCCGGCATTGAAGAATTGCGGGGGCGGAGCGGCTCACCGGCGGTAGCTTCGTCGCGGATTCCCGGCGATGCAGGGGCTCAGGGTACAAATGCTGGGCTCGGGGAGCTTCTGGATGGCGTGAGGGAGCGGACACGGGGGTCGCGGCGGCCTGAGGCGCGGTGGGGTGGCCTGACCACAGCGAGGCCGAGGTGACCGGGCGGAGGAAGAAAGGGGGCGGCGGTGCTGGAGGTCTTCGGGCGATGCAGGGCTAGGGTTAGGGTTCTGGGCTCGAGGGGGTTTCTTTTGTAGGGCGGCCGCGCTGCCTTGGCGTGCGGGCCCAGGGGAGGGGAGGTCGCCAGGGATCTCGGGCCGTTGCACGCCGAGGAGGAAGAAGGAGAGGGAGAAGAAGGTGCTGACGCGCGGGCCGGCCTGGCAGAGGGAGAAAGGAGAGGAGCGGGCGCTCGGGCTGGGGAAAAGGAAGTGGGCCGGCGCGTGGCCCATGCGGGGGGGGGAAGAGAGGAGAGGGGGGCCGGGAAAGAAAGAAGAAAGGAGAGAGAAAACTGGGCCGGGCCAATGGGGTTTGGGTTACTGCTCTCTTCTCTTCTTTTCTTTTTCTTTTCTATACTCAAACCATTCAAACAAACCCATTTGAATTCAAATAAATTTGAATTCAAGCCCAACACAAATAAAACAATGCACCAGCATGAATGCACAAGTAAGTTGACCCTATAATAAATTTTATTTTCTTGTGTTATAAATTGCTTTAAATGCCACAAAATTAGAGAAAAACCTTGGAAATTTCATTTGAGCCAAAATAAATTCATTGAAATTAGGGAAAATTACATTAGGGTGTTACAAGCTTTTCCAAAACCTAGAGGTGAATTGGGTTCCTCTATCTGAGACGATTCTGCTAGGCACTCCATGTAACTTTACTATGTTTTCCACATAAAGTCTTGCCAGCTTTTCTCCACCGTAATTAGTCCTTACTGGTATGAAATGAGCCGATTTAGTGAGTCGGTCCACTATTACCCATATAGAATCGTGTCCCTTCTGTGTTCTAGGTAGACCCACTACAAAGTCCATCCCTATCTCATCCCATTTCCAAACCAGAATGGGTAGGGGTTGCAATAATCCTGCTGGCTTTTGGTGTTCGGCCTTGACCCTTTGACAAATATCACAATGAGCCACAAATCGTGCAATATCCGCCTTCATTCCATTCCACCAATACTTTTGCCTTATGTCCATATACATTTTGGTGGATCCTAGGTGGATGGAGTAGGCTGAGTTATGGGCTTCGTCCATGATTATCTGTCGGAAGTCTCCATTCTGGGGTACACAAATCCTATTCTCGTACCATAACGTTCCTTTATCGTCCACTCTGAAACCCGGTGCTTTATTTTCACCAGTTTGTTTGCCAATCTTTATTAACTCCTGATCCGAGCTTTGAGCCTCTCTAATTCTATCCTCTAGTATTGATTGGACGTTCAGCACATGGCTGGAACCTCGAGGAACAATGTGCACATTTAATCGTGCCATTTCCTCGCGCAGATGGTCATCTTCGGGCCTATAGGCTTTCCGACATAAGGCATCGGCTACCACGTTCGCCTTTCCGGGGTGATAATGGATTTCCAAATTATAGTCCTTGACCAATTCCAACCATCTTCTCTGCCTTAAGTTCAAATCCGGCTGGGTGAAGATGTACTTCAGACTCTTATGGTCGGTGTAAATCTCACACTTATTTCCAATCAAGTAATGTCTCCAAATCTTAAGGGCATGCATTACGGCTGCAAATTCCAAATCATGGGTTGGATAGTTCTGCTCATGAGTCCTGAGTTGGCGGGAGGCATACGCAATGACTTTCCCGTCTTGCATCAGCACACACCCTAATCCTTGCCGGGATGCGTCACAATAAACGACAAAATCCCGACGAATGTCTGGCAGGGTCAGCACTGGGGCGGTTGTCAACCTTTGCTTCAATTCTTGAAAACTTCTTTCACAAGACTCTATCCAGGCGAACTTCTTCTCCTTTTTAAGAAGTTCCGTCATGGGTCGGGCTATCTTGGAGAATCCCTCGATAAACCTCCGATAGTACCCAGCTAATCCAAGAAAACTCCTGATTTCGCTAACGTTAGTTGGTCGCTGCCAGTTGGAGACTGCTTCGACCTTCTCTGTGTCCACCGCTGTGCCCTCCGCGGTCAAAATGTGACCAAGGAAAGCTACTCTCTCCAGCCAGAACTCACACTTGCTAAACTTGGCATATAACCTATGTATCCTCAGCTTTTCCAATACTACCCGCAGATGTTGCTCATGTTCCTGAATGCTCTTGGAGTAGACCAGTATGTCGTCGATAAAGACTACCACAAACTTATCTAGCTCATCCATAAATACTTTATTCATGAGATTCATGAAGTAGGCAGGGGCATTGGTTAGTCCGAAGGACATTACGGTGAACTCGAATTGCCCGTAACGGGTGACAAAAGCTGTCTTAGGGATGTCACTTTCTCTAATCTTGAGCTGAAAGTATCCTGACCTTAGGTCAATCTTGGAAAAGTACTTGGCTCCTTTTAGCTGATCGAAAAGGTCATCAATCCTGGGAAGGGGGTACTTATTCTTAATGGTAACCTCGTTCAGTGCTCGGTAGTCTACACATAACCTCATACTCCCATCTTTCTTCTTGACAAACAGAACTGGGGCTCCCCATGGCGACGAGCTTGGTCTGATAAAGCCAATTCATTGCAGTTCTTCCAGTTGCTTCTTTAACTCCGTCAACTCAGAGGCTGCCATCCTATAGGGTCGCTTGGCTATGGGGGAGGTCCCAGGGATAAGGTCAATGACGAACTCTATGTCCCTGTCTGGTGGCATACCGGGAAGTTCTTCAGGGAAGACATCTGGGTATTCGTTTACTACCGGGACTCTTTCTAAGGGCTCGGCTTCTAAGGTAAATACCATCAGGTTAACCTCACTTTCCCGGGTATGGCAGATTACTCGTATTCCTTCGGGGTTTGTTAGGTGCACCACCTTGTCAGTACAGCCTATGAGACCATTGTGTCGGCTTAACCAGTTCATTCCAAGGATCACGTCTATTCCCCCAGACTTAAGTACTACCAAGTCTGCTAGAAATTCTACCCCACTTAAACTGATCCTTACCCGTGGACAACCTAATCAACAATTGATGTCGCCCCCAGGCGTCCGGGTTAATAGGGGTGTTTTTAGTAGTACTGTAGGTATTTTGTGTTTCTCCACAAAGCTTGAGGATATAAACGAGTGCGATGCTCCAGAATCAAATAGTACTGTTGCCAGAGCTGAGTTGACTAGGTACTCACCGAGCACTACGCCCTGAGCTTCTTGAGCCTCCTGCGCGTCGATGTGATTGACGCGGGCTCGTCCAAATGATTGCTGGGGCTGCTTCACCTGTTGACTGTTGTCGTTGTTGCGGATGGGCACTCGGTTGGCACCGGTCAGGGCTGGTCTGGGTCCATTCACCGTGTTGGAGAAGGCCGATGTAGCCGGCTTATTCTTGGCATAAGGGCAATTGGCGATGAAATGCCCTGTCTCACGGCAGTTAAAACAGGCCCTAACATTGTTGTTGTCGGAGGCGACCAGACTTGTATTGCTCTGCGGGGCCCTCATGGTATTCTGGCTCCTAGGCTGTGTGTCAGGGGCCCGTGGTCCTGTCACTTGAGACTGTGTCCTATATTGCATTGGGGCCTGAGATCTTGGTGCAGTGTAGCTGAAGTTCCTCGGCTTTTGGAATTAGTCCTGTTGGCGGGCCTTACTTTCCAAAAATTTGCGTTTGTTATCCTTCCTTTCTTTAGTTTTGGCCCTTTCTGTAAGGATAGCCTTGTTCATCAGGGTATTAAAGTCAGGGTAGATCTGAGGGGTAAGCAAGGTCCGGAGTTCTGGGTTTAGTCCCTTCTTGAACATGTCTTGTTTCTTGTCATCGTCGTTCACTTCCTCCGGTGCATATCGGGCCAACTCTATGAACCGGTGGGTGTACTCTTCCACCGTCATGCTTCCTTGCTGCAGTGCGTGGAACTCATCCGCCTTGCGCTTCATGGTGGCCGAAGGGATGTGATAACGGCGAAACTCCCTCACGAATTCCTCCCAAGTGATGGTAGAGGCATCCTCGGCTGCGGCACAGTAATTCTCCCACCAAGCTAATGCGGTTCCGGTGAGTTGGTGGGCCGCCAGAAGGACTTTGTCTCGGTCCTGGCATTCAAACGGTTCGAGTTTCCTCTGAATTACCCGCAACCAGTCATCTGCATCCAAAGGGTTGCAGGATCCGGCAAAGGTGGGCGGCTTGGTCCTTAGGAAAGCCGTCAGCTTGTCATTCATGTTCTGCCCTCGTGGCTGCCGGTTAATGAGGGCATTGGCCAGTGTTTCCAGTATAAGGGTCTGGTTGTGGATTATCTGCGCCAAGTCTCCGAGGGGTGGGGGTGGTGGTAGTTGCTCTCCTCCTTGGTTTTCTCCTTGGTTCTGGCTTACTTCCTATTCTCCCTGAGGAAGATCTTGTTCAACAGGCTGTGCTCCGGCACCAGCGGTTGCGGGGTTCCGGCTACGGGAGGCCCTCGCGACATTCCGGGGAGTCACCTGTTGATTGGGTAGATTGGGGTTACGATTATGTGATGTTTAGGTTGTTTAATTCGTATATAAGGCAGAATCTACCTCCTGCCGGTAACAGCACACAACAAATCAGCACACATCATCACAACAAGCACAAACAACTTTATTACTGCAAGGGGGGGGTACAGCTTGGGGTAACGCTAGGTCTCGTACTACTCGTCCGGGGTCGTGCTTAAGGGCACGTCTTAAGCTAGGGAGGCATCGGTTGTTTTACTCGCGGGGCGTGCCTGCCTTCGGGGTGGGGAGTGTGAGCAATCCTTGCTCGCCGTTCTCTGGGTTCCCATCTGTCAAGGGTTGTGCTGCCGTATCCCTTTCGACGGCGGCAGCAGGACTTTCAGGGTTCTCGTGTGGGGCTTGTGTGTTTCCAAAGAGTGGTCCCCATCCTATGACGGGCGTCCCGAGTAAAACATGGTCTTCTCCGATTGCCGGGACTGGTGTTCCACTTTGGGTCCACTCTTGCATACGCCGGTCTCGGGCCTGCCTGAGGCTCTCTTGGGCGACTGCTTCGCTGCTGACCGCGGCTGCGGCTCTTGCCTCGGCTTGGGCTGCTCGGATCTGCTGCTGCCTTACTGCGAGCTCTGCTTGCTTGGCTCGATGGGTCTGTTCCCACAAAAAATTGGCTTGCTCATCGAAGAGTTGGTCCAAGGCGGCTAGATGAGTAGCCACTTGGTACAGAGGCCCTTCTTTCTGGCGACGACTTTCCAGGCTTCTCATGCGTGCTTCCCATACTAGGGTTCTGATGGCCGGCGGGAAGAACCTTACTGGTGTGGCGGCGAGGTGTCCTTCAAAAATCCGGCATAAGTAATGGAGTGCTTTTCTGGCGGTCAAGGGGTAGGTGTCTTGATGCCTAAACCCTGTGGCGGTCACTCGCCAAGGCTGGATGTCGGGGTAGCGGTTACTCCTGGCGATGACCAAGATCACCCTGCAGCGGAGGGTACCATGGTGTTCGTACTCTCTGCTGTAGTACCTTGGGCGTTCCGTAATGCCAAGGCTTTCCAGGGTGTTGATAAAAAGGCTGGGAAAGCCAGGTGCAGCTTGGCAATTGCCCTGGGTCCATCCTTCCTCAGCCATCTGAAACAAGGACAGGGTAAACAATCTAGCACAGGTACAAAAGGGAGTAGATAACATTATTATTGCAACATGGGGGTACAGTTTCCATGGATACGTGGTTATTAGGGTAGGGTTCTATCTTGGAGCACTACTCCTATCATGGGGATTCTTCTCCGATTCTGATAGGGCGCTTCTTTATTGGGAGGCACCAATCCATCACCTCGTCTTCAGTCTGAGTACCTTTGTCCCAATGGGTTTCCTCGGGTTCCTCTTCTTCCTCTATCCATCCACCTATTTCTCTGCGGTTTTCATATTCCTGTATTTGGGCTTGGAGGGTGGCTAGGGAATACTCAGTGCGTGCGGCCCTTATCCGTTGTTCTTCCAGTTCTTGGGTTGCCTTTTCTGCCCTCTGGATTAGTTGCTTCAGTTGCGCCGCTTGTTCGCGGTAGAGTTCATCCAAGCTGGTAAGGTAGATGGATAGGTGGGAGACTGTGTCTTCTAGGTCTTCTTCTTCTCTTCCGAGCCCTCTCATTCGGGCAATCCAAGTGCGCCCTCTTCCTTCAGTAGGTGGGAAAAATCCCATGGGAGTCCGCTGAAGGTGGTGCTTGTAGATCACACGCAGTCGTTGCAGGGCTTTACGGGCGGCCTTACGGCAGGTGTCAGGGAAGCGAAAGCCAGAGGTGGAGATGAACCAGGGGTCCACATCAGGGTAGCGGGTGCTTTTTCCCACAAAGACCATCATGTCGCACCGAAGGGTGCCCTTGGAGGTGTATTCTCGGTAGGCATATTCTGGTGGTTCCATAACTCCGATGCGTTCCAGGCTGAGTATTAATAGCTTAGGAAGGCCGGGCTCTGCGTGGCAGATTCCGTCAAGCCATCCATTGTCAGCCATCTGGAACAGGGCAGAACCAGTGGTGAGTGTTTGTGTAAGAAAAGAACTAAGTCAGAACATGTCCTAGGGTTTGGAAAAAGGGTCTCGTGTCTAGGGTCACGTCCTACGGCCAGCCTATGGCTCTGATACCACCTGAAGCGTCCCCCCC
The DNA here is from genome assembly GCF_002211085.1 of Panicum hallii. Classification (NCBI taxonomy): domain Eukaryota; kingdom Viridiplantae; phylum Streptophyta; class Magnoliopsida; order Poales; family Poaceae; genus Panicum; species Panicum hallii. Next base: position 9,528,933 of record NC_038047.1, on the reverse strand, counting down.
CCATCAGGGAAGACTTAAAAGTGATGCTTTATCAGTCCCAGGAGACTGATAACACTTTTATTACATCAGATGGTTCATCACCGTACAACTCTACGCGGTAATGGGCAGTGAAGCGCCACTATTGCGAGGATTACAACTAAAACCTACACTACTACACTAGCTACGAAAAGAGGGTCATCAGAGTCTTGCGCCATGCGGAACTCCAGCGGTGGCTTTAACCACAGGCAAGACTGGGTGCAGGACGAAACCCTACTCGACGTCTTCGGGGAGGTAGTCTGGATCCTCTGCTGTAAGAAGCAAGAATTGGGTGAGTACAACGTACTCAGCAAGTCCAATCACACCCACGGAGGGGGTATGATAGAAATCAATGCACAGGACAATCCAAGGATAAGGTTATGGTTCATTTGCGGAAAACTCGGTTGTATGCAATGGTTCGTTTAAAAACATTTTCAAAACAAGTTTTTTAGTACCAAGGAGCACATGATGTTGATCCACACAGGATCCGAGTTTTAAGCTGCTACCGGACTCCCCGTCCGCCAAAGCACACGGCACAACTACCGGACACTTTCCAAACAACCCACACCAGTCCAACCATTCCTAGAGAGAAACACTAGTTATGTGACCACACCATAACTTGCCCAATACCGTGGGCACGGCTATTCGAATAGGTTTTAACTCTACAGAGGTGTGCAACTTTACCCACAGGTGGGGTGCCACAGCACGATCACCTCAGTGTCGGTGCAGATCCCAACAAAGCCATTACCCACCTTAGCTAGACCTGACTAGCCACCACGGGATTCATCAAGGGGTCATTCGACCTATCTCCGAGGTTTAACCGGGGCACAAGTCACACAGAACTTATCCCGTCTCCTTGATCACCCATTGCTCTCAGCTCTCCTGGTGGCCATCAGACTAACTAGTGGGATTTAGGCTAAGCCGTTGCCCATACAACGGTCAAGTGGTTTGCACGACAGGAAGCTAGGTGAGATGACACATCAACTCGGTCCTTAGGGGTGACAAGATGGATACCTCCCTTCCTCGCTCAACCACACAGGTACGAGCACACCAACGGCAATTCACACAGAAATGCCATCCATCCCGTCTGACTCGTCTTTCAAAACCACATTTTATCCCTTCCCACACACACACACTTTCTTTACAAAACCAGGTGGTCAAGGTATGGTTATCACAAACAAGGGTGTCTATCCTACCATGTTTTCAGTAAGCAAAACCATGCAATTTTATAAAACAGGCCACTAGGTCGTGTTTATAAAAACTAGGACAGAAACATGCATCAAAGGACGGGATTGAACTTGCCATCATCAAACCCTTGCGGGAGGTCCTGATCGAAGCACTGTCCCTCAGGTTCGGGGTCGCAGAACTGGTCTTCGTTCACTTGGTCATAGTCGGGACCCTCTTCGTTCACTCCGTGTCCTACGACGCAAGCAAACAAACACACAATCAAGCGAAAGAACTAAAAGCTTTCATCGTTGAGCTTAAATCGGAAATAATTTAGTTATGGAGATAGGGGTAATATTTTTGGGTGGTTTCGTAATGGCATGGTTGGAACTATGCCAGAAATGGCGTGGTAAAGTTTCAGGTCGATCGGAGGTCGTTTGGCGCATAAAATAACAAGTTAAAGAGGATTCGGGTGGTTAAACAGGGGTCCAGGGGCTTATTCGTAATTATCTGGAGGGAGTAAGGGCTTATTTGCGAACCCTAGAAATACTCAGGGCATGCTAAAGGAGGTCGAGTATATCTAGGTTTATGTAATGGGGGGTTTGGTTTGAAATAACAGAAAGAGCAGGGCTTCTTTTGCAAAATGGAGTAAATAGGGGAGGTTCCTTTGGGGAAAAACAGAAAAGGGGGGGCTTTGGGCAAAAAGCCCCTTCTTCCTCCTCTCCCCCGTACAGAACAGAGGAGGGGGGGTAGGGGCGCCGGCGGCGGCCAAATCCGGCCGGCCCGAGGCCCGGAGTCGGCCGTGGAGGGGGGGAAAGGACGAGGGAGGTGAGGGGGTCTGTTCCCCGGCCTCACCTCGAGCAGGGGCGGCGTGTGGAAGTGGGGTGACGGAGGCAGGCGGCGGCGGTCGCGGGAGCTTGGCGGGGCGGCGCTAGAGCAAGGGAGGCGGGGGCTGGGCGTGCTGTGGTGGTTGTGGGGGTGCCGGTGACCCTATTTATAGACCGGGGAAGGTGGTGGAGGGGTGGCCGCGACGGTGGCCGGTGCGGAGCGCCATTAATGGCGCTTCGGCCCTTTGTGTGCGTCGCGTTGTGGCGTGCGGCGAGGGCGATGTCAATCACGTGGGGGAGGAAGGGACCGGGCACTGTGCGGCACAGGGCGGGGAAGCGACGGCGCGCGCGGCGGGGCGGGACGCGGCAGCAGCGGGCGACGCGGCGTCGCAGCTCCGGGCGCGCGCGTGCGCGCACGGCGCGGCGAGGCTCGGGCCAGAGCGGGGGCGCGAGCGACGGGCGGCACGGTGCGGCGCACGTGTGGCAGAACCGCTCGAATTATTCCGGCTCAAGTGCGCTATTGATCGCCGTACAACTGCAATCAGCTCAACGCACTTCAAACGGAACAATCCTTTGGTCTGTCGGGTCTCCGCCCGATTCAACCACGGTTCAGCAGGATCGAAGCAGGTTTATCTCGCACGAAGGCGAGTTCACATCACAGAGTAGCTCATCAACTTTTAATTTACAACCATACAACATTATTACAACCGAGTTTCAAAGATAAGTAAACTTATACATAACCATGTTCAACTGACAAGCATAACAGCTTGTCTAAACTCACAGCGGAAGAAAAAGTTTTACGCGACTACACACGTCGCGAAGACGGACGCCAAGCTTAGCCCAGGGCCTGGTGTCACTCCGGAGGGTCAGTGCCGGCCGGGGACGGGTCCCACTCCACGGACCAGCCAAAAGGAACGGACGTTGGCCACACAAGGTTATCCGTGGGATTCTCAAAGATTATACCTGAAACAGACGTTAGCAAGGCTGAGTATTCTAATACTCAGCAAGGCTTACCCGGGGCTGGGTATACTTAGCCCGTAACTAGACCCATGCAGGTTTTGTAAGGCTCTGGGTTTATTTTCAGCTGAAAAGTAACAAAGAGTATGTACTATTTTCAAGTTTTAGCTTTCATCTTCTAGTTGAGTAATTATTCTAGATTAGCACCTACACTAAGCAAGCAAGGTAGTGATTATCATTCAACAAGATTATCTATCATTGGTTCCACTTCTTACTCAATGTGGCAGAAGGGATAAGCAGTCTCAAGCTTCGTGAGAGGCGGACGATTCGAATCGAATTTATCCTTGCAAGGTAAATCTAACACACACGCTTGGAATACCAACAGGGCATTCCGAAGCAACCGTTTCCCTCATATTCCGGGTTATGGATCAGGGCCACCACAAGCGACTGCAGGATCGTACGCACACCCAATGTGTACAGGACATACGTCTGTAGCGCGACTACAAAACCCGTATTCCTGTCTGCCTCGCAGAACGTACTCCCACACGTCGGTGCGTGTAAACATAAAATAAAAGTCGAGTGGTGGAGACAAGTCCATTTGCCGGGCCATTCGGGTACTAGGCTTACCGCTTACCATATTTCGCGGTATGTGGCTAGTACTTTCAAAAACTTAGCCACCACTACCAAACATTTCGGCCTTAAAACTTTTTACCGAAACAGACAGGGTAAACTTCCAGGTCATGACACAGCACATGACCCTGTCCGTCATCCTTATAGTGGTTGCAGTAATGTAAACATGCAACTCCTATATCGCGCGAGTGACAGGAAATCACCCGACTTCTACCGGTCCTATTAGCGGAGCATCTATCCGATAAGGACTCGGGAGCATTACATTGGATTCCTAGGATTCATGCATCTAGGGTTTCACCTCAACTCCTAGACCTAATGCAAGATATAATATAGATAGACATAGATTACAGTGTAAATAAAGTAGTGGGATATGTCCGGGGCTTGCCTTCTGGAGTGGGGGTGAGGGTAGGAGTGTCAGGGATTTCCGAACTCGGGTTCGGAGCTTCAGTTAGCCCTTCGACGACTTGCGCTGGATCTTCTGGAAAGCCTTGGTCTTGCCCTAAGACCAGTTCGTAATCCCCGTCGTCGAGTGTCGTAGATTCTATATGAGATGCAACAAAGTATACAAGGTGAAATTTAAATTTAGAATTTCATACTTCAATCACTATAACTCGTTTAATTAGCACACAAACATAGATACAATAAAGAGGCTTTAGATTTAAAACACTATTTAAAAAGATATGGTAGGATTTACTAAAGCATTTAAATTAAATTTTAAATGAACTAAAATTTGAATTAAAAGCTTTTAAATAAAAGTTTACAGAAATTTGATTATAAAATATCACATTAATGACTAACAAAAGTGTTAATTTAGAAAAGGTTATATAATAGGTTTACTTAATATTTCAAATTTGAGAGTTTAAAATAAAAGAAGTTAAATTTAAATCAAATTTAAGTTTGCAATTTTACATAAGTTAACTAGAGTTCATCAATCATTCATACTATACCTTTAAGGAAACAAAATAACATGAAATAACAAGGTTGGGTGTATTTTACCCTTTAACTTTAGATTTAAAAATACAGGTAGAAATATTTTATTTCAAACTAAACTCTATTAACAAGAGTCATAGAGTTTGAAATCTACTTTCTAACAAAATTGGTTTTACTATTTTTAGATTTTTCTGTGAATTGTTATGAATTTTACAAGACAGGGAAACAAATACACATGAAATAATAGAAGCCTTAGGGGGGGGGGGTTTGAACATTTTGCACTGGGGTCCCTAAAAGACATATTCTTCTTACGAATAGGCCCTTGCCCGGCCTCGACACGGCTGGAGGCTCGGCCTCCCGCGCGTTCTCACCGGCGGCGAGGTCGCCGGCGGTGAGGGGCCGGTCAAGCACGACCAGGGGGAAAAGGCAAGCACATAGGGCAAGGCGGGATCCAACAGACAAGGGAGAAATCCGGCCGGCGACGAGAAGGGGCGGCGGCCGTGGCGGCGCGACGCCGTTCCCGGCGAGCGGCCGGCGAACAAGGGGGTCTAGCGCACGCATGAGCACCACTGAGATGTGGGGAAGCGATTCCCTTACATGGATTGGTCGGAGGAGTGGCGAGGCGGGCTGTCGACGGTGGAGCCGTGCTCGGCGGCGCCAATGGAGGGGCGGCTCGGGGTGGAGCAAATCCGGCGAGGGGGAGGGCCGGGGCTGGTTTGGATCGCGACAGGGAGCAAGAGGAGGGGGTGGGGAAGCTCTGTGTTAACGGAATTTAGGCGAGATGAAGTGTCTGCTGTGTATGCCGGGAAGAAGTGCGGGCGGCTCTGGTGAGGCAGGGAAGAAGAAAGGGGGAGAATCAGGCGACGGCAGGGGTTCGGTCCGCAACAAGCGAAAGAAAACGAGTTACTGAGAGTTGCTGGTGCCTCGGAGCCGTAGCGAGGAGGGGATAAGGCACGGCCACAAGGGTATTGCGGCGGCGACAGGGAGCACCGGTGGCGGTGCAGCAGTGCCGCAGGCACCGTGGCGCGGGGTCAAGGCGCCAGCCAGGGGGGGGGTGGAGCGGTGGCCGAGCAGAGGGGTGACACGTGGACCCGGGGAAACACAGGGGATGGCCGGCGGTGAACCAGGGGCGGCGCATTACGCCGGCGGCAGAAGAGCAGGGGAGGCAGAGCAGGGGGGGGCAGAGCGCAGGGAGGAAGAAGGGGGTGAACTGACTCAGGGACTGATCTGTAATTTCAGAGAAAGAGAGGGGCCTTACTGAAAAGGGCTTGTAACTTTTAAACCAATGCTCAAATGAAGATGGTCCAAAAATCAAAAGTGCATGGTTTTTCAAACTCTACAACTTCTCTTTAAGGTTCATCTACATTTGAGCAATAGTTTTGGAAATAGAATAGACTTAGTAATAATTTCATATTTTATGTAAATCCCTAAGTAAAATTACTTTTACACATACACCCTATGGTAATTTCATACATATTTTTGAAATTTAACCACTGATATTACTTTTTGCAAAATAACCCTTATGCTTTTAAACTTTTCCCTCATTCCCCATCCATTTTGCATAAAAGGACCTTTAATTAATATTAATTACTTAAACATCCTTTCTTTCATAGCATTGCATACATAAAGTATATTTTTGCCAAACTTTGAACATACAAGCATGCTTAAAATCTAAGGTATAACCTAACTAATTACCTGAGTGTCACAGCCTTCCCCCCTAAAAAGAATCTCGTCCCGAGATTCTGAAGCAGGATGGGACAGGAAGATTAAGCTCGAAGATTGGTTTGGAAGAAATCGGGAAAGTTACTTTGGAGATAAGATTCGGTTTCCCATGTTGCCTCTTCCTCTGTGTGATGGTTCCATTGAATCTTGTACATTTTGGTGGTCTCTCTTCTGGTACTTCTCTCTTTAGTGTCAAGGACTCTGATGGGATGTTCTGTATAGGTCAGATCTGGTTCGATTTCGATAGTTTGGGAATCGATGATCTCGGTGGGGATTTTAACACACTTTCTGAGTTGGGATACATGAAAGATGTTATGGATGGCCGCTAATTGAGAAGGAAGTTGGAGACGATAAGCTACAGGTCCACAAATTTCAAGGATTTCAAAGGGTCCGATGTATCGAGGAGCAAGTTTCCCCTTTACACCGAATCTTTGAACACCTCGGATAGGAGATACTCGAAGATATACGAAGTCTCCAACGTAAAACTGTAATGGTCTTCTTCGTATATCCACGTAGCTTTTCTGTCGAGATTGGGCAGTTTTTAGATTGTTCTGGATAAGCTTGACTTTATCCTCTGCTTCTACAACTAGATCAGATCCAAAAATTTTACGCTCGCCGGTTTGTGACCAACTCAAAGGAGTCCGGCATCGGCGACCGTATAATGCTTCAAAGGGAGCCATTTTAATACTTGTCTGATAGCTATTGTTGTAAGAGAATTCTGCTAGTGACAAGTACTTATCCCAATTTTTGTCGAATTGGAGTACACAAGCTCTGAGCATATCTTCCAGAATTTGGTTTATTCGCTCAGTTTGCCCATCCGTTTGGGGATGATAGGCGGAGCTTCGAATTAATTTAGTCCCAAGAGCATTATGGAGCTGCTCCCAGAACCTAGCAACAAATTGTGCTCCACGATCTGAAATGATCGTTTTAGGTATTCCATGGAGTCGAATAATTTGATCTAGATAAATCTCGGCATACCTTTTGGCATTATATGTGGTATGCACGGGAAGGAAATGTGCAGTCTTGGTTAATCGATCAACGATTACCCAAATAGAGTCATGCCTCCGAGAAGTGTTGGGCAAGCCAACAATAAAGTCCATACTGATATCCTCCCACTTCCACGAGGGAATGGGTAGAGGTTGAAGGATACCAGCAGTCTTCAAATGACTGGCTTTGACTCTTTGGCAGGTATCACATTCTGACACATATTTGGTGATTTCTCGCCTCATACGAGTCCACCAAAAGTTGTGTTTTAGATCCTGATACATCTTTGTGCTGCCAGGATGTATAGAGAATTTGGATAGATGGGCCTCATCCATTAGTTGTTTTCGGAGCTTATGGTCTTTTGGTACAACAATACGCTCGTTGAACCATAATACTCCTTCAGGATCTATTTGGAAACATTTATACTTTCCTTCTCCTTGCATCAGTTTCTGTTTAATGGTTTTAATTCCTTTATTACGCTGTTGTGCTAGAATAATGCTATCTCTGAGTGTGGCTTCGACCGAAAGATGGTTTAAGTCACCTTGGGAAATGATCTCTAGATTGAGTTTACTTATTTCCCAACAGAGAGTTTCGTCGAATGCTTCAATGGATAGGCAAGAACAATGTGCTTTGCGGCTAAGAGCATCTGCAACGACATTGGCCTTGCCTGGATGATAATGGACCTCCAAATCATAATCTTTAATAAGTTCTAGCCAGCGTCTTTGCCTCATATTCAGATCTGCCTGAGTAAAGATATACTTGAGGCTTTTATGATCGGTATAAATATAACATTTCGTACCCATCAGATGGTGTCTCCAGATTTTTAAGGCATGAATAACAGCTGCGAGTTCAAGATCGTGGGTGGGGTAATTTTGTTCATGAACCCTAAGTGCTCGTGATGCATATGCAATTACTCGGTTGTCTTGCATAAGTACACAACCAAGTCCAGTTCCCGATGCATCACAATAGATGTCAAAAGGTTTTGAGATATCTAGTTGAGCTAAGACTGGGAGCCGTCGTAAGATGACTTCTGAGAAGATGAAATGCATCTTCGCATTTTTGATCCCAGGAGAATTTCACACCTTTCTTTAATAGTTCGGTCATAGGTTTGGCTATTCTAGAAAGTCAGAAATGAAACGACGATAATAGCCAGCTAGACCGAGAAAACTGCGAATTTGATGGACGGAGGTTGGGGGTTTCCCAATCCATCACTTCTTGTACTTTGCTGGGATCGACGGATATTCCGTCACCAGAAATGGTATGGCCTAGAAATTTGACTGTATCTAGCCAAAACTCACATTTAGAGAGTTTGGCATATAGGTGGTGGTCTCTTAATCGCTGAAGGATGACATGGAGATGCTTAGCATGATCTTCTGGAGTTTTAGAATAGATCAAGATGTCATCAATGAAGACCACGACAAACTTGTCGAGCTCTTGCATGAAAACAGAATTCATGAGGTACATGAAATAGGCTGGGGCATTAGTGAGACCAAACGACATGACAAGATACTCGTATAGACCATATCTGGTAGAGAAAGCTGTTTTGGGAATATCGCTGGGCCGAATTTTAATTTGGTGATAGCCGGAACGAAGATCAATTTTAGAGAATACCTTAGCTCCGGCGAGTTGATCGAACAGAATGTCAATGCGGGGTAAAGGATACTTATTCTTGATGGTCACCGCATTGAGGGGACGGTAATCGACACACAGCCTTAAGCTATTGTCTTTCTTTTTCACAAACAGGGCTGGACAACCCCATGGTGATGCACTTGGACGAATGAAGCCTTTGTCTAAGAGATCTTGGAGTTGGGTTTTTAATTCAGCCAACTCATTAGGAGGCATTCGGTAAGGTCTCTTAGAAATAGGGGCTGTACCAGGTTGGAGTTTGATGATGAACTCAATTTCTCTGTCTGGGGGCATTCCAGGTAAGTCATCCGGAAAAAACATCTGGATATTCACAGACGACTGGAATATCCTCAAGTTTGACCTTAGATATGGCATAGGTGCAAGAGTTAAAGGATTTTGGTTGTGGAAGATAAAGAATGGTAGGCTCATTTTCCGGGAAACCTATCTCCACGGTTCTTGAAGGAATATCTAAAGACACATGATGTTGAGTCATCCAATTTACTCCTAAAAGAACATCTACTCCTTTTAGATCTAGTAAGAGTAAATCTGCCTTCATCAAATTGTTACCCATTTGAATTGGTACACTTCTACAAACTTGATTGAGGAGATATTACCACCCGGAGTTGTTATCATATATACTCCATTAACAGGATAGATATCCAAGCCTAATTTAGTTCCACAATTCATGCTGATAAAACTATGGGTGGCTCCAGTATCAAAAAGAACAATAACGGGATGATAGTTGATAGAAAATGTACCCGTCATTATTGGTGCCCCTTCAGGAAGTTCGGAGAGTGTAGTAAGATTCACCCTCCCTTGTCGGACCTGCACCACTTGTCTCTTACCCTTGCCCTTGTAGTTTGGATTAGATGTTTGCCCTTGGAATGATTTCCTAGGTTGAGGGCAATCCTTAATGAAGTGGGACGGGCTTCCGCAATTGAAACAACGATTATTGTTGTTTCCTGGAGTAGCTGGCGGAAAGCTCGGCCGCAGACCTTGTTGGGGTTGTTGTCGAGTTTGGGGCAGGGGTGGTCGATTGAATTGTGCTTGCTGGGGAGGTCGGGCTATCCATCTGCCAGATATATTGCCTCGAGGCGGAGCTCGAGGGGCGTTGCTCGGAATCAATCGATACCGCGGTGACTGTGAAGTTGCAGGCCCTGTAGGTACCTTCCGTTTCTTTTCAGCTCTATGAGCGGCAATGCAGTCTTCTTGAGTTATGGCCATATTGACCAACTCATTGAAATCATTGGCCTTCACTAAATTCAGCCATTCTTTGAGCTTGGTGTTTAAGCCTCGACGGAAGCGATCACATTTGCGGGCATCTGTGTCCGCATGCGATCCCGCATACTGGCACAGGTGATTGAAAACCTGTGCATACTGTGTGACAGTACGGGTACCCTGGGTCAAGCTCAAAAATTCATTGAGCTTTCGCTCAATGAGTCCCGCTGGTATATGATGTGCTCGGAATGCAGTCCGAAACTCATCCCAAATGACCACGTGTTCGGCGGGTTGCATTGCATGAAACTGGTCCCACCAAAGACGTGCATGGCCTCGGAGTTGCTGGGCTGCGAAGAGCACTTTGTTCTCCTCTGAACATGGAGCTGACAGTAAAGCGAACTTAGACTCGATAGTCCGCAACCAGGCATCTGCGTCCAGAGGCTCATCGGCCTTGTGGAATAAAGGAGGTTGGGTGCTGAGGAAGTCCTGATAGTTGGCCGACAGAGGTTCACCTCGGCCTCGAGGTTGCTGCTGGAAATGGCCCATCTGAGCTTGTACAAGTTGATTTAGAAGCTCGGTTTGCCGGGCCATAACCTCGGCCAGGTTTGGAGGTGGCGGTGGTGGTTGCTGGGAACTACCAGGTTGTCCTGCCCGGAATCCTTCCGGGGTTCCACGAGTAGCTCCAACCATCTGAAATCAAGGAGACATCCATTGTTAACCATAATCTTGCTCCAATTTCAGATAAGATACAATTTATCCAGCTGAAATATAATGCATATGCTCCATTCAATCTACTCACAACAGGTACACAAGTGTTGAACAAGATAACCCAAACTCAGGATTTAGATTACTATAAAGATACTACTATCTTACATCAGCACACTCAAAATGTTACAAACTTTTACCTAAAAGTACATGCCACATATACAACAAGTGGCTTTATAACTAGATGTTCTACACATTACTTATGTTACATCCTATACATTTAGTACATCTAAACCATCACCCTGTCAAACAAAACTAAAAGTCATCAAAATTGCCCACTGATGACTGACTTCCAGAGGAGGAATGATGGGGACTGACGACAGGATCCCCATGCTCGGAATCAAGTTCGGAGACCCCTTCAATCTCCTCGGGATCTTCCTCTTCAGCTTCAGGTGTTGCAGGTGCAACGGGAGGAATCGGGGGCTGCTGCAATTTTTCAATCTGAGCTTGAGCATCATCCACTGCAAGGATCAGATCTTGAACTTGTGCCTGTAGAAATTCAATAACAGTATCCCGCTGAGTGATTATGTGATCACTCTCGTTGATCTGATCTTCACGATGATGGATGGTCTCGTTTTGAGTAGCGATTATTCCATTCTTCTCAATTACCACTGCTTGAAGTTGGTCTGCCTGGGTGAAGTATCTGGCAGCGTCCCCGTGGAAACTTCGTGCGGCAGTAATCAGATGGCCTATCTCACGGCGTAGCAGCATGTGATAGTGGTATTGCACGCCCGTATAACGCCTCATTCCTTGCACTACTTCTTCTGGTGGACCTTCCAGTCTATGACTTTCAGGAATCGTTCCAAGGTCTCGCTCCGCTTCACCAGGATCTGTCGTGGCAAACAAACCTATAGGTTGTCCTACAACTTCCTCGGGGTGTTGACTGCAAAAAGCATAAATAGCTTCTAGGGCCGCTGCTTCAATGGTGTCCATAATTCTGTAGCCCGTCGTACTGATCTCAATAGGCTGCCATTGTGAACGGAAAGGATGCTGAGGTATACTCATCCTGACATAGGCCCTATGGATTCCGTCTTCCACATGTTCAACAGCGTCGTACTGAGGGGGTTCTGTATAATGGAAAGCCTGCAAAGATTCCCATAGCAAGCGGGGAAAACCCTCCCAGTGAAGGGCATTAGTGTGGAGATGCCCTTCCGGATCCCAGAAAACATTGGAAGGTGCTGCCATCTGCGACCAGGATGCAAATGGTAAAACTTGTTATCTTGTTAGGAGAGTACAAGATAAACAGATCAAGATAACCAATTTTGTTAACAGCAAAGGCTGGAAATCAGATGGAAAACTAAGATCCCATATAAGATACCCAACCTAAAGCTATCCTTAACTCTTCATTAACCCATTCCAAATACAAACAATATGTCCATCATATAAAATTCTTTCATTGAGAAAAGATGCATGCACGCGCTACTCGTCCTCACAACCAAAACAACTGCCGAATATGTTCGGACTTACGTAGTTAGTTTCGGTGGCATAACCATACGTCTCTCACTATATATAACTAGTCGGTAAACCCTACGCGTCCTGATAGCGTAAACGTGGTTAGTGTACCTGCAGAAGAAAACACAGATATATATATATATCTCATGAACCTTTCATGGCAGCACGACATGAAAGCGTCCCCAAACATTACTGCTCACTATAGAAACAGCATCTGTACAATTACCGCCGTACAGACAACGTTAGCATACGTTATCGAAACAACGTATTCACGGGGGGTACCGCAATATGCGGGGGTATGAATAGCGATCGCCATACCCTGCGCCGAACCATATACTCCCAATATAATCAACCTAAGTTGGTATATTGGCAGCATCTCAAGTAGGCCACTGCTTGAGAAACAGCGTTCGGTTCGCATCACCGACGGGAAGGCCAAGCTCCCTCAGTTGGCTGAGGATCCTTACCTTCTTACCTCCGTTCGTAGATGTCGTTACAGGAAGTAAGGTTGGGTTGTGCAGAAATTTAAGTTTTGACAGAAAGTAGTGCTGCAAGTCAGATCTATCTATACATATATAGATACCATTAGCCACCTGATACTTTCCCATATAAACCCTTAGGGCTTTACGTTCTAAGCACAACCTTAACGGATCCAACGTACTTTGTAATTTCATTTGTTGACAAACTTTTATCCAGAAAACACCTTTTAAGAGTTATTCTAGATGTAAAGATAAACCTACAGCTCTGATACCAGCTGTGGCAGAACCGCTCGAATTATTCCGGCTCAAGTGCGCTATTGATCGCCGTACAACTGCAATCAGCTCAACGCACTTCAAACGGAACAATCCTTTGGTCTGTCGGGTCTCCGCCCGATTCAACCACGGTTCAGCAGGATCGAAGCAGGTTTATCTCGCACGAAGGCGAGTTCACATCACAGAGTAGCTCATCAACTTTTAATTTACAACCATACGACATTATTACAACCGAGTTTCAAAGATAAGTAAACTTATACATAACCATGTTCAACTGACAAGCATAACAGCTTGTCTAAACTCACAGCGGAAGAAAAAGTTTTACGCGACTACACACGTCGCGAAGACGGACGCCAAGCTTAGCCCAGGGCCTGGTGTCACTCCGGAGGGTCAGTGCCGGCCGGGGACGGGTCCCACTCCACGGACCAGCCAAAAGGAACGGACGTTGGCCACACAAGGTTATCCGTGGGATTCTCAAAGATTATACCTGAAACAGACGTTAGCAAGGCTGAGTATTCTAATACTCAGCAAGGCTTACCCGGGGCTGGGTATACTTAGCCCGTAACTAGACCCATGCAGGTTTTGTAAGGCTCTGGGTTTATTTTCAGCTGAAAAGTAACAAAGAGTATGTACTATTTTCAAGTTTTAGCTTTCATCTTCTAGTTGAGTAATTATTCTAGATTAGCACCTACACTAAGCAAGCAAGGTAGTGATTATCATTCAACAAGATTATCTATCATTGGTTCCACTTCTTACTCAATGTGGCAGAAGGGATAAGCAGTCTCAAGCTTCGTGAGAGGCGGACGATTCGAATCGAATTTATCCTTGCAAGGTAAATCTAACACACACGCTTGGAATACCAACAGGGCATTCCGAAGCAACCGTTTCCCTCATATTCCGGGTTATGGATCAGGGCCACCACAAGCGACTGCAGGACCGTACGCACACCCAATGTGTACAGGACATACGTCTGTAGCGCGACTACAAAACCCGTATTCCTGTCTGCCTCGCAGAACGTACTCCCACACGTCGGTGCGTGTAAACATAAAATAAAAGTCGAGTGGTGGAGACAAGTCCATTTGCCGGGCCATTCGGGTACTAGGCTTACCGCTTACCATATTTCGCGGTATGTGGCTAGTACTTTCAAAAACTTAGCCACCACTACCAAACATTTCGGCCTTAAAACTTTTTACCGAAACAGACAGGGTAAACTTCCAGGTCATGACACAGCACATGACCCTGTCCGTCATCCTTATAGTGGTTGCAGTAATGTAAACATGCAACTCCTATATCGCGCGAGTGACAGGAAATCACCCGACTTCTACCGGTCCTATTAGCGGAGCATCTATCCGATAAGGACTCGGGAGCATTACATTGGATTCCTAGGATTCATGCATCTAGGGTTTCACCTCAACTCCTAGACCTAATGCAAGATATAATATAGATAGACATAGATTACAGTGTAAATAAAGTAGTGGGATATGTCCGGGGCTTGCCTTCTGGAGTGGGGGTGAGGGTAGGAGTGTCAGGGATTTCCGAACTCGGGTTCGGAGCTTCAGTTAGCCCTTCGACGACTTGCGCTGGATCTTCTGGAAAGCCTTGGTCTTGCCCTAAGACCAGTTCGTAATCCCCGTCGTCGAGTGTCGTAGATTCTATATGAGATGCAACAAAGTATACAAGGTGAAATTTAAATTTAGAATTTCATACTTCAATCACTATAACTCGTTTAATTAGCACACAAACATAGATACAATAAAGAGGCTTTAGATTTAAAACACTATTTAAAAAGATATGGTAGGATTTACTAAAGCATTTAAATTAAATTTTAAATGAACTAAAATTTGAATTAAAAGCTTTTAAATAAAAGTTTACAGAAATTTGATTATAAAATATCACATTAATGACTAACAAAAGTGTTAATTTAGAAAAGGTTATATAATAGGTTTACTTAATATTTCAAATTTGAGAGTTTAAAATAAAAGAAGTTAAATTTAAATCAAATTTAAGTTTGCAATTTTACATAAGTTAACTAGAGTTCATCAATCATTCATACTATACCTTTAAGGAAACAAAATAACATGAAATAACAAGGTTGGGTGTATTTTACCCTTTAACTTTAGATTTAAAAATACAGGTAGAAATATTTTATTTCAAACTAAACTCTATTAACAAGAGTCATAGAGTTTGAAATCTACTTTCTAACAAAATTGGTTTTACTATTTTTAGATTTTTCTGTGAATTGTTATGAATTTTACAAGACAGGGAAACAAATACACATGAAATAATAGAAGCCTTAGGGGGGGGGTTGAACATTTTGCACTGGGGTCCCTAAAAGACATATTCTTCTTACGAATAGGCCCTTGCCCGGCCTCGACACGGCTGGAGGCTCGGCCTCCCGCGCGTTCTCACCGGCGGCGAGGTCGCCGGCGGTGAGGGGCCGGTCAAGCACGACCAGGGGGAAAAGGCAAGCACATAGGGCAAGGCGGGATCCAACAGACAAGGGAGAAATCCGGCCGGCGACGAGAAGGGGCGGCGGCCGTGGCGGCGCGACGCCGTTCCCGGCGAGCGGCCGGCGAACAAGGGGGTCTAGCGCACGCATGAGCACCACTGAGATGTGGGGAAGCGATTCCCTTACATGGATTGGTCGGAGGAGTGGCGAGGCGGGCTGTCGACGGTGGAGCCGTGCTCGGCGGCGCCAATGGAGGGGCGGCTCGGGGTGGAGCAAATCCGGCGAGGGGGAGGGCCGGGGCTGGTTTGGATCGCGACAGGGAGCAAGAGGAGGGGGTGGGGAAGCTCTGTGTTAACGGAATTTAGGCGAGATGAAGTGTCTGCTGTGTATGCCGGGAAGAAGTGCGGGCGGCTCTGGTGAGGCAGGGAAGAAGAAAGGGGGAGAATCAGGCGACGGCAGGGGTTCGGTCCGCAACAAGCGAAAGAAAACGAGTTACTGAGAGTTGCTGGTGCCTCGGAGCCGTAGCGAGGAGGGGATAAGGCACGGCCACAAGGGTATTGCGGCGGCGGCAGGGAGCACCGGTGGCGGTGCAGCAGTGCCGCAGGCACCGTGGCGCGGGGTCAAGGCGCCAGCCAGGGGGGGTGGAGAGGTGGCCGAGCAGAGGGGTGACACGTGGACCCGGGGAAACACAGGGGATGGCCGGCGGTGAACCAGGGGCGGCGCATTACGCCGGCGGCAGAAGAGCAGGGGAGGCAGAGCAGGGGGGCAGAGCGCAGGGAGGAAGAAGGGGGTGAACTGACTCAGGGACTGATCTGTAATTTCAGAGAAAGATAGGGGCCTTACTGAAAAGGGCTTGTAACTTTTAAACCAATGCTCAAATGAAGATGGTCCAAAAATCAAAAGTGCATGGTTTTTCAAACTCTACAACTTCTCTTTAAGGTTCATCTACATTTGAGCAATAGTTTTGGAAATAGAATAGACTTAGTAATAATTTCATATTTTATGTAAATCCCTAAGTAAAATTACTTTTACACATACACCCTATGGTAATTTCATACATATTTTTGAAATTTAACCACTGATATTACTTTTTGCAAAATAACCCTTATGCTTTTAAACTTTTCCCTCATTCCCCATCCATTTTGCATAAAAGGACCTTTAATTAATATTAATTACTTAAACATCATTTCTTTCATAGCATTGCATACATAAAGTATATTTTTGCCAAACTTTGAACATACAAGCATGCTTAAAATCTAAGGTATAACCTAACTAATTACCTGAGTGTCACAGCACGGCCACGCGTTGCGCGTGCGCGTGCGTCGCGGCGCGGCCGGGGCAGAGCAGGCGCACGGGCGGGCAGTGCTCGGGCGCGCGGCAGGGGAAAGGAAGGAGAGGGAGAAGGGAGGAGGGGGAAAAGAGAAGGAAGAAAGAAAGGAAAAAGGAAAAAGGGAAGAAAAGAAAAGGGAGAGAAGGAAAAGAAGGGGGAAAAGAAAATAGGAGGAAAATGGAAAGGAAGAAGGAATGGTGAAAAGAAAGGGAGAAGGAAAGGTGGCGCGCGTCGGCGATTTTCGCGGCGGCGACCGTGGCTGGTCGGCCACGCGCGCGCGACATTCGCGCGCTGCGCGAGGAGAAAGAGATTGCGTCGGCGCTGATCGCGGAAGGCGGTCGCGCGCGGTCGTCGGACCGCCGAGCGGTGCGGGATGGGACAGTGGTCAAGCTCGGTGTCGGTCGGAAGGGGTTAGGGCTAGGGTTTTGACGACGAACGGTTTTTAAACGAAACACTCTAGCACGCGATTTAATTTGGTGAATTTTCAGGGCGTCACAATGGAATGGGAAGAGAGGGAGCTAGTGGAGCTCTTGAGCCAGAAAAGAGAGGGCGAGGGCGCGTACACAGGTATTGCCACGGCGGCGGCGAGGTGGCATTCGGCGGGAGCTCGGGCAGGAGAGGAGAAGGGCGTGGCAAGCGCGCGGGAGGCCAGAAGAGGGGAGGGTAGGGCGGCGCTCGAGCTGGGGGCGACGCGTGGAGATGAAGCGCAGCAGGAGGTGGCGAGGGGCGGCCGGAAACGGCGGGTGGCGGCGCAGCAGTAAAGGAGCAGAGGAGCAGAGGAGGTGCCAGAGGAAGAAGAAGAGGGAGAGGGGTCCGAGGGACCTTCTTGGAATTTGCAAAAACCTCAGGGATCTCACTGCAAACTGAATTTTTCCACTGATCCAAAGCTCTAATGAGGAAATGACCAAAATAGAATTTGTAGAGTTTTTCAAATCCTACAACTTTGCTTTAGGGTTCAAGTTCAAAAACCTAAAGCACGATGCTTTATTTTACCACTTTGCACTCAAATCAAACTTAAATAAATTTTGTCCTTATCAAGGTAAATTTTTATAACTTTGGACCTAATTGCAAGTATTTATGACATGTCATGATGACTTGCACCTTTTTACATTTTGACCCTTTGTAATTTTGGATGTTACTTTTGTACTTCAACTAATTTACATAAAAGGACTTGTACTTTCATAAAATTACATGAATACCCTTATTTTCATAACTTTACTAAATTTTCACATAATTCAATCCACACCAAACATTCTTCCTATTGGCTTGCTCTATTTAACACCTAGGATGTCACAATTTAGCCCGCTATAGCTATTTTTGGAGTGGAGCCGCTAAACCCCTTAGCCCGCTATTTTGAACTATGATTTTTTGCTATCCTAGTTTAAGGTTATGTATAGAGGCCTGGAACACTGGGAGCTGGTGTGCCCTTGTGATGTCTTGAACCTGAATTGAATAACTGCATACTGTTCTGATGTAATGCAACATGTTGCACTACTCTTCACATATTTTTTCATTTGATTCCTGTGAAAACAGACGAGGCAATTACTTGCCAAGGGGCCAAGCCTCTAAGCACTCCAATCCTCTGTTGAACTTGTAAACAGTGCTGCTGCAAACTGCGATGGCAGTAACCAGTCCACCATAGTGCAGCCTTGTGACTGAATTTCCATGGTTTGACCATAATAATGCTTCCTGAAGCTCCCCTTCATCCCAGCATATGTTGACAGTCACATCACCCCGAGCCCTGAGCCCCTTGACACAGCCTCTGGGCCACTTATCGCGTGGCAGGGCAGGGAGCAGGTACAGATCATTCTGTGTGCTCTGAAGCAGCATCTCAGCAATAGCAGCTGTGAATCTGCAATTAAGAAGATGTCCATGTAAGCTCTGAATATCTAGAGCTCAGAAGAAGAGGCTAGACCAAATGTATTTGTACCCAAAATTTGCATCGATCTGGAATGGTGGGTGTGCTGTCCACAGATTGTTGTACAGTCCTCCTTCGAAGTCAACCTTTTCACCAGGAGGAACCAAAGTGATCAATTTTAGGACCATTCTGTATGCGTTCTCACTGTTGAAAAGGCGTGCCCATAGGGCCATCTTCCATGTTGTCGACCATCCTGGACCATCTTCACCTAAAAAGCAAAAGGGTGGTTTCTTTTTTTCTGGTGATCAAACAACTCGATCATAAAATTTAAACAGCTTATTTATATTTTTCAAACCTCTTTTATAAAGGCTATTCGCTGCAGCTTCACAAACATCAGCGTTTTTCTCCAAGGTTATAGTATGTCCAGGGTAAATTCCAAAGAGATGTGACAAGTGCCTATGATGGACTTCTGGATCCTGGAAATCTAGAGCCTGCATAAACATATTTAGAAAAATCATTCTATAATTCAGGAAAATTGGCAAATGAGCCTTGTGATCTAAATGACACACCCACTCCATGATAGTACGATCTCTTGCAATCTGTATGGGAGGGAGCCTTGGGAGTGCTTTCTTGATGTTCTTCACCAAATCAGTATCAGATTTCCCTAAGACCTACAACAGGCCAAATCTAATCATTATTTTTGAGTGGCACAAATGATTGTAATGTCACATAAATAATATAATTACCTCTGCAGATAGAAGGACAGCCGAGAAAACCTCCCTAATGATCAAGATGTCCATTGTTGTTGAGTAGCTCACACTTGCTGGCTGACCATCTGGAGTTAGAAAAGCATGCTCTGGAGATGTTGAGGGATTTGTTTCAAGATAACCTCCTTGTCCTTCAATCAACCAGTCAACCAGAAAGGTGGCGCAACCTTCCAGCAATGGATATGCCTTATTCTCCAAAAAGTCCTTAGATATGTCTCAGATTCTCAGTGTCTTCCAATATAATAAATATTTAATAGCTATGAACTATTACATAACTTCTCTAAAAGGAACTTCAATTATCCTGGGCATGTTTTACTTATTTCAGTTTTGCAATCACCAGACTATTCATATCTGTTTTCCTTAAGTTCATTGTGGGATACCCGTTGTTGATTACATGGTTTCAATTCCAGAGCCCTCCAGGATTTCTGGGTACTAGTAAATCATAGGCTGAAGATAGCTGGGAAATGTTTTCACTGGGTAGCCTTAAAACCACTACGTGATGGCATTTTCACTTTATGAAATGTTGTGAAATCAGATCAGTCACCTGTGGTGAAAGTACAGCATTAGACTAAAATATGATAGTAATACCAGGACTGGTTCTTACTTTATCCAGTGAAAACTGGTAGTGCTCCCACAGATGTGTGCATAACCATGCACCTCCCATTGGCCACACTGCATGCTTCGGATTCTTAAGGAAGGCCGAAGACTTTGCCCATATATCTGTGACATGATGCGTTACCCACCCACTTGACTGGTAATTGACCTATCACAGTTACATAGTTTTCCCAATAAGCTGCAAACTTGACCAGATTAAGTATAATTTAAGGTTCTTACATGATAGGCTTAGTTTCCTGGAAAGGAATTTCATTTTAAAGGTTTAGTACAACTTCATGAAGAATAACATGCAGGTAATAGCCTCTACTATTAGTAAAATCACTCTTTGTGCTGCATCCAACTTCACTAACTTCTATAGAAAACAGAGAAGTCTATGTCATTTCACTATTCACTAGCAGATTTTATCAAAGAATCACTAGAAAACCAAAAGGGGAAATGGAAATAAATTTTTGATCACAAATAACCTTGTGGCTTCTGGGTTGTCAAGTACCAATAACTGTTTATGAAGCCTACACTATAAGATGTTGTGATATATGAAATGATGTAATCATTGTAATGATTTTGCAACCATACTAAACCGATCAGAGGACTAGAACTTACTTTTGCTGTCTTGCTACCATTAACTGCAAGAGATGCAAGGAAGTCAAATAATGGTTCCTGGCATTCACTAAGGTTGCAAGGCAGCGCTGGCCAGTAATTCATCTGAAGATTGATGTTAAGATGAGGAGCTGCACTGAAAAGCAAAGTTGTATGAATATTGGATCGCATAAATAGGTCAGGAATTCGTAATGAACGAATCAAAGACATCTGGAGGCTCCTATCTTACAGTGAGCACTATTAGCATGCTGTTTATTTACATGGAAACTTTTCTCCTCATCTGTGCGCATTTTTATGGTATGCATATAAAATTAGTTTCTTATAGTTGACCACTTTAAATATGATAATGGTCTTGGTACCTAATCCAAATTCTTGAAATTGAAATCACTACTGAGTGTACTAGAACATTTATGAGAAGTTGCTTGGAGTGACAAATATAAAAATTTTACATATGTACTCTGCATTCTTCATAGCCAAGTTGAATGGATTTGTTTCCATGCATGTGATGAGTACAGAAATTCAAAAATTCAAATTTGACATGCTAAGCTATGAAAAATGCAGAAGCTCTATTACTGGGTTTGACTTGTACTGTATTTTTTTGTTTAGAAATAAAGATTTGGTATCCTTAGATTCCTCAAATGTATTCAAAATCGAAGTAATTTTATCAAAATCACAGATTTTGCAGTTGAGTATAATGTACCATAATTGCATAATAAGATTAGCAACTTACACAAGTAGCTGACACTAATAACGATTGGTCCATGAAGGTCCATTCATCAAACAAGAACAAAAATAACAAGAAACAGATCAAACAATAACAAAAATAACAAGAAACAAAAGAATCTTACTCCCATGCAGGATCAACATCTTGGTTCCATATTCCTTGCAGATTGGAAACCTGGGTCCCTGGCCTGGAGCATGAAATGAAAAGGTATCGCCCATATTGGAACAACAGCTCAACCAGAGAAGGATCCTCATCAATGCTAAAACTCTTGACCCTGTCTGCTGATGTTCTGATTTCTACACCAACTTCTTCATTAGGTCTCTCCTTTTCAGTTAGCAAACTATGTGTGTCCTTCAATCCTCGTGAAAGCTGTATGGTAAGACGGTAAAAGAGGTGCTGATAATCATCCAAATGGGCAGCTTTGAGCTGGTCATATGTTAAGTTCCTAGTGAGGTTCAATGTATTTAGAGCTATTGATGTGGGATCTAATGCAGAGTCAGCCGGATTCACAAATGGACCGTTAAAGGACGAAGAAGCTGCAACAACTAAGACAACCCAATCTGCGTTGTCAAGCCTCAATTGCTGATCATTCACAACTGTCGCTTTTGCAGTGTTCCCACCAATCTGCAATCCAAGAACGGCTGCAAACTTAATTCCAGTTACATCATTAGAGTTACCTTTTCTCAGACTAGGCCTCTGACTTGGACAGATACCTTCCATGACCAACTCATTAGCATTGGTCACAGTGACATTATTTTTTAACTGGCTGCTCAAAGACATTGTGCAGGAGACCTGTCCCGGTATGTTTGCAGAGATCATGGTAACGATGACTTGATGCGGATTTGAGCAGAAGTGCTCCCTCATGTACCGCACCTCTCCGATGTTGTAGGTGGTAAGCACAGTAGCGGTATGTAAATCTAACTCCCTTTTGTAGGAATCATAAGCCTGATTGGAAGCACCAAACTCCAGATTTATGTCACCGAGAGGTTGGTAGACCTTGTCATATATATAGAAAGAGAATTCATGACTCAAAAAGAGATGTAAATTTGGAAATCATACTATAATTAATGACATCTATGTTTTAAGATAGACATTATGTTTTGATAAGGAATAAGAAAGCCAAACAGAACGAAGCCATATTGTAGGCTTACTTCTGATTGGCCGCCGAAGAGGTGCGTGGCCGCCTCAGTGGCATCAGCGAATCGCCCTTGGTTGACAAGTTCCCTCACCACCGCGAGAGCAGCCGGCGCCTCCGAGTCAGTATAGTTCCCTGGTGCACCGGTCCATAGGGTGTCATCTGCAACAACAGTCGATCACAGCACGCCGTTGTTCACTTCTTGCCGTCCGACATGAAATTTTAGAAATACTCAAACATTTTTTTTGATGGAACAGGAGGGGTAAATCCCCTACTGATTATATATTAAGTAAAGGGAAACAAAGGTCCAACGTTCAAACATTTCGCAGAAAAAAGAAAACACACTAAAACGCCACACCATCTTGATTCGCGAAGACACATTGAAACCGTGGGATAGGATTACCGGACACATCCGCCGCCTTGCGGAAATCCAGCTAGGGCGTTGTGCTGGTCACGCATTTCGTCCAGCACCATCCGGGCGCGGATGCGGTTGCCTCGGCTTTGCCTAATCTTGCGGTGGCAAGGGGTGCAATCGGGACAGGGCACATGGCTCCGCTCCGGCAGAACCCATTCGTTTCGCATTTGCCAGGGATGACCAAACGGATCAAGGAGCCCGTGCTAGAATACGGTGCGCATCTCTCGTGTGTGCTTATGAACCCAATCTTTTATTTGAAATGTTAATTTATACTCCTATATAGATAGCTGTTAAAAACGAGAAGATTGACGTGACAAATCCAACTATGCTATCATTCTTAAATCAGTCGTCACGTGCTATCCGGACATCATACATTTATGAACTAGAAAAGTTCTCCTTAAAGCATTCTATGCGCAGTTTCATTTTATCGTTTTTTCTAGGAGTGACACATCAACCAAAGATATCACGTCAACTAAGATATTTACAATTTCATTTAGTGATTCTATAAAGACTATTCCATGGGATTAGTCTAGTATGCAATTTGTGACATCCCGGCCCAACAAGGATGGATTTGAGCCCACTAGTGCCCAAGTGTGAGTGGCATGCCATGTGTAGGGATTTGTCCCACCTTGCTAGTTGAGAATGAGTCTCACCAACATATAAATCCAAGGGCCAAGTGCATTTCAACCCCTGGGTTAACCCTTTTACGCGAAGCGAGGACGAAAGTGTAAGCGGGATTGGTGCGAGTGCGTGTTTTACTCAACGTGCGAGTAGAACTGAGCCATATTTGGAACTGGGGCGTTACAATTGGTATCAGAGCCGACCCTCGCGTGCGTGGGTATGTTGCTGATGAGAACGTCGGGTCCTTTAGGAGGTGTATGTGACATCTCGGCTCAACAAGGATGGATTTGAGCCCACTAGTGCCCAAGTGCGAGTGGCATGCTATGCGTAGGGATTTGTCCCACCTTGCTAGTTGAGAGTTAGTCTCACCAACATATAAACCCAAGTGCCAAGTGCATTTCAACCCCCCGGGTTAACCCTTTTACGCTAAGCGAGAACGAAAGTGTAAACGGGGTTGGTGCGAGTGCGTGTTCTACTCAACGTGTGCGAGTAGAACTGAGCCATATTTGGAACTGGGACGTTACACAATTTTATTTTGTAATTCCAGAAGTTTACGATACCATTTAAGTGTTACACATGGAATTGTGGAACGAAATGCTATCACGTAAGTTCACTTAGTTTCCAACATGTGAGAATGAAACAAAATGCTTTTAGCGGAGTTTCGCTCGGCCTTCCAATGCGTTGGAAACCGTATGTTTGGATTTCAACCAGATGAAATTCATCTCTTAATTTCTATGTCATCTTCCTATTTCTATTGACGCGTCACCTCATAATATATGTAAATAAAACTTCCATTAAGATTCCCCTTATATTTTGCAAAATGTGTAGTAGTGTTATGTTGTGTAAGGAATAATTCTAGTGCGTGGTATTACAGATATTAATTAGGGCAATTTTCTTATATGCCACCGAGAAAACTCGTAATCCCTCGTATGCTATCGTAGTGTCTGTGACATGTAGGTCCTCCACAGTCACTTACAGGGGCATATAAAGGATTTGGAGTTTAACCAATACTATGTGAGGAATTTTTCCTATTAATTATATGCCATGTAGGATATTTTGCTGACATACCAAACAATTAAAGAAGACTATAACAATGATATCATTCTCTCTTTTTGTATGACATGGCATATTTGGAGAACGATGACATGATATGATATATGAGGATAGTATAGCTCTTTCTGTTGAAAATTGAACCTTTTTTTGAAAAAAAACACAATACAAATGCAAACGCTCATAAACGCGCCCGCACACTTACCCCTATGAGTACATACACACAACGATACAACCTTAATCCTAAGCATCTTCGAAAAATTGGGCCAATATATCTAGAGATTAACCCAGTAACCACAGGTATCTTGTCTGTCGCTAAGTTGAGAACTCAAAATCGGATGAGACGAGTAGGTTCCGGCGTAAAGAACCTTACTAGCTTACTAGCTAGGAGAGCTATGCTCAATTTGCTATAGAAAACTAAACATTTTACCACGTTTAAGAACAAATTGGTTTGATCCATGGCAGAGAGAGATCAGAAGAAAGGCACAACGCAGCAGCCGGGCTATGAAAATGGCACATGAGCGATGGAGGGTGTGATCGCGCGACAAAAGTTTGAACTAAGGTGAAGGACGGATTCTATTTTTTGACGGTTAACTTTATACCAGACAACATTCGCTATGTAAGCGAAGCTCATAAGAGATGCGGGTTAAGAGTCACAGGAGACACAGCTTGCTCGCATCTCCAAATTTACGTCTCCGATTTGAACTCGCAGGAGACGCAAAAAATTCGCATCTCCTATGTTGGTACATAGGAGACGTTTTTTTTAACCCGTGTCTCCTGTCTTACGGGAGACGCGGCTTGTCCTCTGCTGCTACTAGGAGCGTATTTATAGGAGACGGGGCTTGTCAACCCGTATCTCTTTTCTTTTACAGGAGACATGAGTTAATTCCGCGTCTTCTATGAGTGTGTCTTTTTTGTTGATTTCTTACATAGCGGTTGGCCCTTCAAGTATTAAGACTTGACACTATTTTTCAAAAAAATTAAGACTTGGCACTATTTTTCCCTTCGGTTACTCTTGAATATTGTTTTTGGTAACATGCTGTTAGTTTTGCCACGTACGATATTCTCAACAAACACATCAGTCTTGTTAATCCACTGTTTAAATTGCTCAAGGGCATTGCGTGATATTTTAGTCTAGTTGTCAAAAACTGGACTCTCGCAATAGTTATTACACGGCCGAGAATGGTCGCGTGCTATATCGTCTAAAAGGTATCGCGGCATTATTCGGCCCTTTTTTCCAGCCCAGCCCACACGTGGACCTGCTCCTCTGCCTCGCCGCCGCCGCCGCTTTCTTCTCTACCTCCCCACCGCCGCTTGCTTCTCCCCCTCGCCGCCGCCGCTTCCTCCATTGCCTCGCTATCACCAGTTCTCCTCGGCGTCGCAGCCAAGCTTGATTAGATTTGGG
Organism: Panicum hallii; assembly: GCF_002211085.1. NCBI lineage: Eukaryota > Viridiplantae > Streptophyta > Magnoliopsida > Poales > Poaceae > Panicum > Panicum hallii. The sequence goes on along the minus strand of NC_038047.1, from coordinate 9,502,928 downwards.
TTTGGGACTTTGGGGTTAGGGCTGCCGGGGGCGAGGCTTCCCCGGCGAGGTAGGGGTGTAAGAGGAGCGCCATAGGGTGGCTGCTGCTGGCGGTGGTGACATATTGTGGGTGGAGCTGCAAGACGGTGGGGTGCCACCAGCTCCGGTGGTGAAGGACATTCGGTGGACGGTGGAGCTAGCGAGAGCGTCACGACGAGTACCCCGACGGATCCAGGTTATTGCAGCAGGAGCTGCTAGAGACGGGAGGAGGAGCGTGGTGCAGGGATGACCGGGCGTGGACGTGAGGAAGATGACAGCACGTCGATCGAGATCTCATGGGTCGGGGTGTTCTTCAGGTGATGGGGAAAATTACTTCAGCTGAAGCTGAGCATAACCGCGCTAAAAATGGCTTATTTCAAAGTTGAATTCCTAATACTGTCTATAGATGTTATTGCTGAAATTTTGAGTAGGGCTTGGTCCATTAGAAAATTGAGAAATTCTTATAAATCTCAAAGCCTATATATGCAAGAGAAATGATGCAAAGTTTAGTCCCACCTTGCTAGTGGATTAGTGAGGTGATCAATATAAATATTGAGATTGTCTCCACTCCTCCAAGCCATATGATGGGGGAGAGAAGAGAAACACGGCATGCTCACTCCATGCCTCACTGAGCTAGATGTGCCTCACTTCCTTTTGCGGTTTTATTTTTTGATGACTTGGACTCTAAATCTACGAGATATGGAAACCTAAACCCTAAACCTAATCAGTTTAGATCAGGATTGCGATACGAGGTTGGTTTGGCTTCCCTATATATACGATCCATCGGCCTCCACCAGAAACACATCAAAATGAGCTAGGATTTTTTCCTTTTGCAGTATTATTTTTGGTGACTTGGGCTCTAAGTCTGCGAGATATGAAACCCTAAACCCTAAACCTAATCTAATCGGTTTAGGTAGCGATCGCGACACGAGGTTGGTTTCGCTGCCCCGTATATAGATCCATCGGCCTCCACGAGAAACACATCAAAATGAGTTAGGGTTTTTTTGTCTTCTCGCTGCTGCTCTGTTACCGTAGCCTTCTCCATCCCGAGCACCGGCATGTACCGGCGAACGGGAGAGCAGGTCTCCGGAACCGTTTGCCTTTGAGATATGCACCGAGAGAAGGCGAATAAGGTTTTGTGGAAGCGGTGCGCGCGACTGCTCAAAGTCTTCACCACAGCGCATCTTCCGATCAACTCCGCCGCCTCACGGGCCAACTGTCTTCATCGTCTTCAGCAGCGGTGGTTCGTCATCGTCAATCCTCTAGTCAAGGCTTAGTATGTATATTGTAATCTGATTTGTTCATTAAGCATGTATCGTGAGATATTGACTATGTTGTTTATGTTCTCTAGTATATGTTAGATCATGGATGCTAGTTTCAGTGCTTATCATGATATATTTCATAAGAAATTTAATACTGTGATTGTCTATTTACTTAACAGTTATTACTACTGTTCCTTTTTGTAAGTAATAACAGTTCTATTACGGCATCTTGTCAATCCTTGTATACTGTTAGCCCCAATGATCCGTAATATTTTTCTCGCGATGGTTTCCTTGTTATGTTGATCTAATTTATTTTCCAACATGTTACCCTTGAAAAAAAAAGAAATTTCCAACATGTTCCGAGGTGCAATATAATGTCTCTCTTTGATTAAAAGAAAGGTACTACTAATATCAAAGGTGAAATAAAAAACAATAATTCAATCAAGCACTCAGCTAACAAAAGTTTAAGAAAAGGTGTTACGGAAGGCAAGGAAAGTTGTTAGCTAATTACGGTTGAGCTGGAGCTTCTCGGTGGCGACGCCGCCCCAGACCATGCCACCGAGGCTGCCGTTCCCGATGGGTGCCGCGTCCGTGAAGTACTCTGCCGGCGACGCGAACACCACCTTCAGCGCCCGCTCCTCGTCCTCGACCTCTGTCGCTGCTGCCGACGGTGATTTCTGTTGCTCTGCGGCCTCAGCCTGCGTTGGAAGTCGCACCCAGACCCACTCGCCACCGTCGCTGCCGCTGCATTCCATCGGGGAGATGGAAGCAAGGAAAATATTTGGACAGTGGTGGGGCGGAGGATAAGGAGGAAATGCGTGGAGGTTGCTTGTGCTGTACTTTTAGTTTCGTTCTTGGTGGCTTGGCGCCAAGGGACAAGACAAACACATGCCGGCAGGCAGGCAGGCCCCCGTTGGTCTTTCCATTGTTTTGTTTTAGATCACACTGGTGGCGAACTAGCAATAAGCAAGTAAAGCAAGTGATGAGGAAGTTACGGTTTGAACTGGAGCTTGTCCATGGGTACGCCATCCCATGGGCGCCGCCTCGGTGGAGCACTCCGCTGGGGAGGGGAATTGAAGGACACCTTCAGCGGCGGCCACGAGGCGCTCATCGCGGCGGTGGACATGGGAACGAGTGAAGAGGTCGATCAGCTAGCTCTGTGCTCTGGCTGGCCACTTGCTCTATGCCGTGTGGCGTTGCAGTTGACGCCAAAGGACAGGACAAGATAGGACCGTTGATGACTAAGCATGTAGCTCTGTGCATAGTGTTTGTAATCCATATACCAGTGTGTCAATTAAAAGAACTAGTTAGTAGTTATTCCACACTAATGTAAAGACATGCATGTCACAATGTTAATCAAAAGCCTTTGCAAGGGCATCACATCAATATCCCGCTTCGCGTTGTCCTCTAACCATCATGTTATTTCTGTCATTGCACCAGTTTGTATGTTGTGCCGACTCAAGTTTCTCTTGTTGAATAGCAGCTCCCATTCTGTTGAGATGCCTAGTGTAATACCTCAGCCCAATATCTCTCAGTGGTTGAAGTTGTTAGCTCATGCAGCCCTGCTGTGGTTGTGGCCCAAATGATCCACTTTGTTACCACAAGGGCCGGCTCTGGACCCATGCAGGAGAGGCGACGGCCGGGGGCCAAAGAAGAAGGGGGCCTAGCATCTAATATATATATATATATATATATATATATATATATATATATAAAAGTTAGCAGCAAGCAGGTCTCCATGAACGCAGCCAGCAGGCCCCCAACAGCCAACGCACGCAGTATAGGTTCGTAAGTCTGACCATCTGGAGGCCACCGCCTAATGCCCACTGCCGTCTCGCACTTCCGCATCGGCATCAGACTAGGAGATCGAGGATAACAAGGAAAGAAGGCTAGGTAGCGATTCAGTATACGCCGAAGCTTTATTTGCATCTTCATTAAATTTTGGTTTTAGATAATTGTTTGTTTTAATCATTTATTTACTGTGTATGTCTTAGATGTTGCCCAAGAAGCACTTTTCAGGTGCTCAGAAAAGAAAGAAAAGAAAACAAGATGATCAATTGGCTGAATCACAAAAGGGTGCTATATATAAATTCTTTGGAACTTCAAATAATGTTGGTGCCAACGAAGTTCAAGGGCAAGAACCTGATCATGAGCAGTAGAAACCTGATCGTGGGCAGCAAGAACCTGCTATAAGGGAAGAGGATTTAATTCCAGAAATTCACGTCACTGAAGATAATACAAGGGAGGAAAATTTGCATCCATCATCTGATCATGAAAATCCAAATGGTGATGAACAAGATGGTTCTGATTTATCTATCTATGATCCAAGAACATGGGATAATCTTGATAATAGCAAAAGGGATATCTTAATTGAAAAGGGGTCCGTGAGAGAATTGAATCTGGAGTTCCCTAAGGATGCCATTGGTAGACATTTTTCATATGCTTACTACTCCAGAAATTTAACTAATGGTGAGTCTATTGATAGAAAGTGGTTGGTTTATTCTAAGCATGTGGATAAAGTTTATTGTTTTTGCTGCAAGTTGTTCAAGTCAAATAAAAGCAAGTCTTTGTTAGCATCTGATGCAGTGAGGGATTGGCAACGTCTTAGTCTGAGACTCAAAGAACATGAGAGCAGTGTTGAGCATTTGACAAACATGAATACATGGAATGAACTTAGATTGAGGTTAAGTAGAAATCAAACAATTGATGATGAGATGCAACGGGAAATCACTAAGGAAAATGAGCGTTGGAGACAAGTTTTGGTAAGAATAGTTTCCACTATGAACTTTCTTGCTAAACATAATTTGGCCTTTCGGGGATCAAATGAGAAGCTTTATCAAGATAATAATGGTAATTTTCTAGGCACAGTTGAAATAATTGCTGAGTTTGATCCTGTGATGCAAGAACACATTAGACGCATTCATAGTAATGAAATTCATCATCATTATCTTGGCCACAATATTCGGAATGAGTTAATTTCTTGTGGTAGAACCGTCTGAATTATTCCAGCTTAAGTGCGCTAGTCATCGCTATACAGCCGACATTAACTCAACGCACTTCAAACGGAACAACCCATTGGTCTGTCGGGTCTTCGCCCGATGCAACCACGGTTCAACAGGATCGGAGCAGGTTTACCTCGCATGAAGGCAAGTTTACAATTGCACACGACCCGTCAACTTTTAAATCACAGGATATTAAACATTATTATAAAACGTTCAAACTTAAGGTAATCTTATACAAACATTGTTAAAATGACAAGCTAAACAGCTTGTCCAGGTTCACAGCGGAAGAAAATTTATGCGCAACTGCACACGTCGTGGAGGTTGACACCACGCTTAGCCCGAAGCATTGCGTAATTCAGGAGGGTCACTGTCAGCCGAGGACGGATCCCACTCCACGGACCAGCCAAACGGAACAGAGGTTGGCCATGCAGGACTATCCGTGGGGTTCTCAAAGGTCATACCTGAAAAATTCACTAGCAAGACTGAGTACACTAATACTCAGCAAGGCTTACCCGAGATTAGGTTATACTTAGCCCATAACTGGACTCATGAAGGCTTGAAATGGTTCTTGGTTTAATTTCAGCTGAAATGCAACAAAGAGTATGATCTACTTTCATGTTTTAGCTTTCAGATTCTAGTCTCATTAACCATTCTAGGTAAGCACCTATTCTAGACAAGCAAGATAGAGATTATCATCCATCAAGATTATTCCAACAATAGTTACTGTTATTACTCTACGTGGCAGAAGGAATAAGCAGTCTTAATCTCCGCGAGAAACGGACGATTCTAAATCGAATTTCCAAATCTTGGAAGGCAAACCTAGCTCACACGCTTGGAACATCCAACGTTAGTTCCGAAGCAACCGTTTGCCTTTCATTCAGACTCGTGGAACAGGGCCACCACAAGTGACTGTAGGAACGTACGCATACCAATTGTGCAGGACATACGTCTATAGCACGACTACATGACCGTACTCCTGTCCGCTGCGCGGAACGTACTCCCGCACGTCAGTGCGTGAGAAAAATCAAATTACGAGTGGTGGGAGGTATGTCCACTCCTTGGGCCGATTGGTTACTAGGCTTATCGCTTTACCATATTTCGTGGTATGTGGCTAGTACTTTCAAACGCTTAGCCACCACTACCGAGTCATGATATTGCACATGACCCCGTCCAGTATCCTTATAGTGATTGCAGAATAGTAAACATTCAACTCCTATATCGCGCGAGTGACAGGAAATCACTTGACTTCTGTCGGTCCTATTAGCAGAGCATCTAAGCGATAAGGACTCAGGTACAATACATTGGTTCCTAGGATTCATGCATCTAGGGTTCCATTTCAACTCCTAGACTTAATGCAAGATATAATATATAAATATAAAATTGTAGTAAATTGAAATAATGGGTTATGCACCGGGGCTTGCCTTCTTGAGCGGGGCTGGGGGCAGGAGTGTCAAAGATTTCCGAACTTTGGTTCGGAGCTTTAATTAGAGTCTCAACGCTGTTTACCGGGTCTTCAGAAAACCCTTGATCTTGTTCCAGGACTAGCTCGTAGTCTCCGTCGTCGAGTGTCGTTGACTCTACATAATATGTAATGATTTGATTAGATGGTTCTCGAGTTAAGAGTTTTGGTTCACAATAAAGTTGCAATCCAACCGGTTAATACACTCAAACTTATCAAGCAAGAGGGTTAAAGATAAACTTATTATTGGTATTCTAATCCAATTATCTTAATTAGTTGAATTAATTGAATTAGATTAATAAGTTTGATTTTTAGTTTGAAATTCATAAAGGCTATGGCCTTGAATTTTTGTGGATAAGCTTATTCCTAGTGGATAAGCTTACTATGAATTTTTCATAATTTTCTGAAAATATAAGCTATAGTGTTTAAACTAAGTTCAAATTTTAAGTTTAATACAAACCTTAAGTAAAATAGTGTTGTAAATTCCTAAAATATTTACTATGGACTACTCTATTGTAGATCATCATATGGTAAAAAGATATATGTATAAAACCCTTAACAACAGGCTTAATTAAATCTAAACTCTTTCAAGCTTGATTTGCATAAGTTTAAATTAACTTAAGCTAGAGTTCAGTAATACAGTTCAAAATTGCATACAAGCTCATTCATAACATAACCAGGTTACACACCAAAAAGCACAAACAATAGAGCTAGCATGCAAAAGTTATGCTCAAACTACCCTTTTGTTAAACTTTAAAATAACTCAAAAAGTATTTAGTTTTAAACCAAACTTTAGTAACAAAAGTAGTCGAGTTCAACTTCTAGAGCACAACAAAACTGGTTTGACAATTTTTGGATTTTTCTACGAATTCCTATGGATTTTACAAGTTGGCTGATTTGTGTTTAGAGAGGGGTGCTGCTTTCTCACAGATAGGCCCCTGGAAACATTTGAATTGTTACAAATAGATCCTTGGCCGGGCTACATAGGAAATCCGATCAGTGCCGATCAAATTCCGGTGAGGGGGCTCATCGGCGACGAGGGGCAAGTGGGGGAAAATATTCAGGGACTCACGGCGGTCTCGGGGGTGGCCGGGGTTGAGGCAGAGAGGGGCTATGGCGGCGTATCGACGGCGAAGCCGAGCGGGCGGCGGCGGTGTTCCGGTGGCTGGGGTGTCGGGGGGCAGTGGAGGAGTAGCTAGGAAGCTTCTACGAGATGATGTAGTGCTGCTGGTGCTCTTGGCTGGGGCTGAGGGGTGGTGTAGCATCGGGTCGATGGCGAGGCTGAGCGGCGGCGGAGCTCGAGCTCACTGGCGCTGCGGGGGGCGATGCTCGGGTGCGAGAAAGTGAAATTGGATGGGTCAGTGAGCTGTAGGGAGTCGCGATGATGCTCTAGGAGTACTGGATCGGAGATGGGAAGCAGCGTGGGTGGTTGTCGACGGTGAGCAGGCGCTGCGGCAGAGGTCCGGTGAGGCGCGATGGTTGGGAAAGAAAATGGCCGTGGAAATGTGGGTGCGAGAATGCGAGGGGAAGGACACTGGAAGCTCAAGGATGCGTTTGAAGTTGAAGAGAGGGCACAGTGAGCGATAGCTGGTGCTGGCGGCCGGCGACGAGCATGGCGGCCGCGGGTGGAGCTCGGATAGTGGCGGGGGCCGCGTGGCGCGTGCGGGAGAAGACAGCGGGGAGAACTAGAGCGGCGGTCGACCGGGGAGTGACGCATGGGGACTGCCAGAAGTAGGAGGTGGCGCTGGTAGGGCTGCAACGACGGCGAGCAGCGGCGGAGAGCAGTTCGGGCGGATGACAGCGCGGCGCGGCAAGGCGAAGAGAGGCCCGCGCGGTCGGGTGAGCGGCGGGCGGGGTGCAGGAGCAGCACGTGGTGCACAGAGGGGCGGCTGTCAGACCCGGGGCCACCGGGCTGGGCACGTTACGAAGTTTAAGAGATTAAGCCCGTCTTGTCTCTTATTCGTTTTGTTTATCTCTTGTTTATCCCGTTTAAATGGGAGATAGAGCTAACCAACACAGAGAGGATCTACTCGAGATTAGTTTGGGTGTGATCCCTCGGAGGGGGTTGGTTAGCATCTTTGTAACCCTGGCCTCTCGGATATATAAGGGAGGTCAGGGACCCCCCTAAACGCAGAAGTTCATTAGGTTATTCTATACAGAAGGCAATACAAACCATACAGGACGTAGGGTGTTACGCTCCGCGCGGCCCGAACCTGTCTAAGTCTTGTGTTCCTTGCACCTTCGAGTTCCTGATCTCGGCGTCCCCTCACCCAAAACTTACCACCTTGGGTATACCCCGCGGTGGGCAGCCGGTTAAACACCGACAGCTGGCGCGCCAGGTAGGGGTGCACGTCGAAGATCCACCGGCGAGCTCGATGGCATCGTTCGGATTCATCACATCAGTTCCCTCTCAGGGTACGACGTTCGTTTTTGGTTCATGGGTCTGCATCGCAGATGGTGCGGGCAGTTTCCGGCGATTCCTCGTCGACATGAAGCCAAAAACCTCCGCTGCGGATCTCCGCAGTGACCTTGACAAGTTCGTCGACGGGCTCGACAACTTGCCGCTCCACGCTTCCGCAGCACAGATCGAGTTGGAGTCCGATCTAGCTTCGACTTCTTCTGGTATTGCGTCAACTCCCCCTGGTTTGGATTCGTTCCAATCTAGGGACCAGCACAACCGATATCAACTCGGTTTGTGCGATTCGGCCACTAACCTTCAGGAGGCCCACGACTCTGGGTCCTTCTCCATGTCTGAGAAGGACCTGGACTTGTTACTCCTGACCGGAAAGCTTGAGGCCACCGCGTGTCGGGGGGCTTCGGGTTGTTCCGGCACCGGTGATCTGGTGGTCACTCCCCTGCCGGAGGGGCACGTGGTGTACTGGAGGGGCATGACGCCCCCCAAACTACTCGAGGCAGAGGGCCGACTCGTGGCCCACCTCGAGCCCTTGCCTTTTCAAGAAGGCAGGCCGTTGGCCACCGAGGCTGAGGGGTCGACCGAACTAGTCGACGAAAGTTCTCATGAGCTTTCATCCCGCCAGGTGCTGATGGCCGAAGAAGGCGAGGACGATGGGGATTTTCCCATCGACAACTTTGAAGCGGTCTCCGAGGATGAGATCACAGCCAACGTCGGCGACGAAAATGACACCGATCGTGAAGCGCGGAGGGCTAGAAACAGGGCCCGCACAATCCGGCGGAGGAGGGCCAACGAGCGTAGGAGATCTATGCATCGTGAGCTCGATCCAGAGTTCGCCGCCGTCAGCGAACGGGGGTTTCGGACTCCGGTGGCCAACATCGCCAGGGTTACGGCTATCCTCGAGCGCAGCCATGACCCGGAGGTACGTCAAGCACTCTTGTACGCGCAGAGGGCTTGGATCCAGTTGGATCAACACAACCCGGCGCTTACCATCAGGGAGGAGCGTGTGGGTGAAAGTCGAAGTCAGAACCACAACTGAGCGGCTGGCGGCTGTCCTCGACGTCAACCCAGCAACGACAACGCTTGCGGGAGCCAGACCCCTGGCGGGAGGCAGCAGCCACCGCAAGGGGGTCAGCCACGACAAGCCCATCATCGACTCCCTCCGGAGGACCTGCGCCAACACATCAATGAAGGCCGCGATGCGCGCACCGTGATTTCTTCCAGGCGCAAGACCCGTGAAGAAGTTGAGAATGAAGGTACTGATTGTAGCGATCGTTTTCCTGCTTTTTCCGCTCGTTTCAGCAGCTACAAGTACCCGGAGTGCTTCAAGCCGATTGGCATCACCAAGTACGACGGCAAGCAGGCTCCCCAGCAGTGGCTTCATTGCTACTCCACAGCCATTGACGTCGCGGGGGGCTCAAATATCACCAAAGTCGTCTACTTCCCGATGGCTTTGGACCCTGCGCCGCTCACTTGGCTGGAGAGCCTCGGCAGCAACACAATTGACTCCTGGGAACGGCTTAAGAAAGTCTTCATCGACAATTTCCAGGGAGCGATCGCTCGTGCAGGTACTCGACATGATCTTGCCCAGTGCAAGCAAGAACGTAACGAGCTCCTGCGATCCTACACGCGTCGCTTCTTCGACGTCCGCGCCACTATCGCGAACATCTCGGAAGAAGACATCATCGCCTGTTTCTACAACGGCATCACCGACCCCAGCATCTACAGGGATTTCGGGCGGAACAGGCCAAAGACTGTTGCGGGCCTTCGTGACATGATGCACGATTGGTCCGAACAAGAGGAGAAGATGCGGGACCGGTTCCCGCGGCGTCAAGATAATAATTTGCGGCGCTCAAACGACAACCGCAACGACACAAGCCAGCGGGACTTTTCGGGTTCACTCCGAAAATGAAAGCCAGATAATGTTATCGCGGCTATCGATCGTCCCTCGCGGGGCAAGAAGTCGACGACGCAGGAGGAGTTCGAAAAGCTCCTGCAGAAGAAGTGCCCATGGCATCCGGGCGCTAGCCACGCCGCCATTGATTGCTACCACCTTCGGAGGACGTTCAGTAACACCGGTGGTGGAAAGAAGAATAAGAAGCCTGCCGACAAAGAACCCGAGGATGACGATCACGACGACCAGGGGCGTAATCCGAAGTTTCAGGATGCCTCGAAGGTCGTCAACGTTATATTCGGCGGCGATGAGGATTTCGGTTCCAGGAGGGACCAGAAGCTGCTTCTTCGTGAGATCTTGTCCGTCGAGCCGGCGGTACCACGGCCGCTCCGTTGGTCGGAGGTCCCCATCTCGTTCTCTCGCGACGATCAATGGACGAGCTTTTCGGAGCCCGGTAAGTTCCCATTGGTTCTGGATCCCGTGGTGGCGGAGGTCAAGCTCACCAAGGTCCTCATCGATGGCGGAAGCGGGCTCAATCTCATCTTCGTCAGTACTTTGAAAAAGATGGGCCTGGATTTCAAGGATATGCTGGTGCCCAGCAAGTCTCCCTTCTACGGGATCATCCCAGGTAATGCGGCGCACCCGCTTGGCACGGTGGTCCTCCCAGTCACCTTTGGCACGCGGGAGAATTATCGTACCGAGTTTATCAAGTTTGAGGTGGCTACTTTTGATTCCTCTTACCATGCAATATTGGGTCGTCCGGCACTAGCTAAGTTCATGGCAGTGCCGCACTATGTTTATCTGCTTCTTAAGATGCCAGGACTCGGTGGAGTGCTCACCCTCCGTGGCGACTTGAAGAAGTCATATGACTGCAACCAGGAGGCGATCCAATATGCTTCGACTACTCGTGTGCCAGATGCTTCGGGAGAAGTACTCGCGGCCGCGCAGCAGCTTTCCCAGTCTGGGCTGGAAATTCCCTCCAAGAAGGCCAGCAAGTCGAGCATCCAGTCGACTGATGGCGTGGCCCTCAAGTCGATCCAGCTCCAGGAGGGAGATCCGTCTAAGACCGCCGTCATTGGCGCGGGCTTAGGCGACAAATAGGAACTCGCGCTCGTCAGCTTTCTTCGGGCTAACCGAGACATATTCGCATGGAAACCTGCGGACATGCCAGGGGTGCCCAGGGAGTTGATCGAGCATGCTTTGAATGTAGACCCGAAGGCCACGCCCAAAAAGCAACGCCTCCGGAGGTTTGCCCACGACAAGCGTGAGGCCATCAAACGAGAGATCGCTAAACTTCTCGCGGCTGGATTCATTAAAGAAGTAATCCATCCAGAGTGGGTAGCGAATCCCGTTCTTGTAAAGAAAAAAAATAATGAATGGAGAATGTGTGTCGACTACACTGATCTCAACAAGCATTGCCCAAAAGATCATTTTGGGCTGCCGCGTATTGACCAAGTTGTCGACTCAACAGCCGGCTGCGTCCTTCTTTGTTTCCTTGATTGTTACTCAGGCTATCACCAGATCGCGCTTAAGGAGGAGGACCAAATCAAGACTGCCTTCATCACCCCGTACGGGACCTACGCTTACAAAACAATGTCCTTCGGGTTGAAGAATGCGGGAGCAACTTACCAACGCGCGATCCAGATGTGTTTCGCGGATCAGCTGCACCGGAACGTCGAGGCCTACGTGGACGACGTGGTCATCAAAACCAGGGAGTCCGATAACTTGATCACAGATCTGGAAGAAACTTTTAGCAGTCTACGCAGATATCGGTGGAAACTCAATCCCACCAAATGCGTTTTCGGAGTACCTTCAGGGAAACTGCTCGGGTTCATTGTTAGCAACCGGGGCATCGAAGCCAACCCTGTAAAGATCACGGCCATCACTGACATGGAGGCTCCGGCCACAGTCAAGGATGTGCAGAAGCTGACAGGTTGTATGGTGGCCTTGAACAGGTTCATCTCCCGACTCGGGGAGAGAGGACTACCTTTCTTCAAGCTCCTAAAATGCCAAGACAGATTCCAATGGACGGAGGAGGCCGAGCGGGCCCTACAAGACCTGAAAACTCATCTCCAGTCGCCTCCGATCCTCACCGCTCCGCTACCAGAAGAGGACCTACTACTCTACATTGCGGCAACAACCCATGTTGTCAGCAGCGCTATTGTAGTCGAGCGAGGCGAAGAAGGCCATGCATTTGGAGTGCAGAGGCCCGTCTACTTCGTCAGCGAGGTCCTCTCCGAATCAAAGGTACGGTACCCAGCAGTTCAAAAGCTCTTATATGCAATTTTAATCACATCAAGGAAGTTGCGCCATTACTTCGACGACTACAAGATCACTGTGGTTACGGATTTCCCGCTGGCGGATATTCTTCATAATCAAGATGCCACGGGACGCATATCTAAGTGGGCAGTGGAACTGGGGGCTCTGTCAATCGACTTCAAGCCACGCACTGCAATCAAGTCACAGGCTCTAGTCGACTTCATGGCTGAATGGAGGGAGAATCAAGTCCCAACCCCAGTGGACAAGCCAGAGCACTGGACCATGTACTTTGATGGATCCCTCAAGCTCGACGGCAGGGGTGCTGGTGTCTTGCTTATCTCCCCACGAGGTGAGTAGTTGAAATACGTCCTTCAGATCCTGTGGGCGGTATCCAACAATGAAGCCGAGTATGAAGCCTTGCTTCACGGGCTTCGTTTGGCGATATCACTAGGGATCAAGCGACTACTTGTATATGGCGACTCTCTTCTTGTCGTTCAGCAGGTAAATAAGGAATGGGATTGCAACAAGGAGACGATGGAGGCATACGTTCAGGAAGTGCGCAAGCTGGAAAGCAAGTTCTCCGGCTTGGAGGTCCACCATGTGCTACGAGAACACAACGTTGGTGCAGATATCCTGTCCAAACTGGGTCAACACGCGCTCAAGTCCCACCGGGAGTCTTCGTCCAGGAGCTCGCTCAGCCATCCATCAAGCCTTCTCCGCCGGTAACCATCGACTCGGGTCCCCAACAACCCGACCGAGAGGTTCTGATGCTGGGGGAGGATTGGCGAGCGGCCTTTATCGACTTCATTCAAGACCAACGGCTACCAGCGGGAATCGACGCCAAGAGCGCAGAAGCGGCACGCATCTCGCGAAGGAGCAAGGGCTTCGCCCTGGTCAAAGGCAAGCTCTACAGGCGTGGCGCTCGGTCAGGAGTTCTCATGAAGTGCGTCACGAAGGAAGACGGTCACGACATACTGCGGGAGATTCACGAAGGCGTCTGCGGCAACCATGCGGCATCAAGAACGCTGGTTGGGAAAGCGTACAGGGCTGGTTTCTGGTGGCCCACCACAGTCACCGACGCGGAGGATCTCGTGCGCAGGTGTCAAAATTGTCAATTCTTCGGCAAACAGACACATGTTCCGGCCCATAGCCTCATCACTATACCGCCATCTTGGCCGTTCGCTTGTTGGAGTCTCGACATGATCGGGCCCTTCACGACGGCGCCAGGCGGTTTTACCCACGTACTGGTGGCTATCGACAAGTTTACGAAGTGGATCGAGTACAAGCCAATCGCCAAACTCACGCCAGATCGGGTTGTTGATTTCATCTCAGACATCTTGTACGTTTTGGTTTCCCCAACACCATCATCACGGACTTGGGATCAAATTTCACGGCCAACCAGTTCTGGGAATTCTGCGAGAATGCCTGCATCGAAGTTAAGTATGTCTCAGTTGCTCACCCGCGGGCCAATGGACAAGTCGAGCGGGCGAACGGCTTGATAATCGACGGCCTCAAGAAGCGGCTATATGACGAGAACAGCAAGAAGGGAGGAAAATGGGTACACGAGCTGCCGCATGTAGTCTGGGGGCTTCGGACTCAGCCGTCCAAAGCCACAGGCCAAACACCTTTCTTCCTCGTATATGGATCCGAAGCCATTTTACCAGCCGATATCATGTGGAAGTCCCCGAGGGTCGAAATGTACAATGAGGGCGAGGCGGACGAGGCGCGGCAGTTAGAGCTCGACTCTGTAGAGGAAACTCGTTGCACCGCTCTTGTCCAGTCAGCCTGGTACCTACAGGGGATCCGCCGATACCATGATCGCAACGTCAAGGAGCGGTCATTCAGTGTTGGCGACTTGGTCTTGCGTCGTATCCAGGACGAATCTGGCCTACACAAGCTCAACTCAAGGTGGGAGGGCCCGTTCGTCGTCAAGCAGGTCACACGGCCAGGGTCGTATCGACTACAGTGCCCCGAAGGCCAGGACATCCCAAATTCCTGGAACGTCCAACACCTGCGTAAGTTCTACCCGTAAGCAAATCCCCGGTGATATCCGAATTCCCCGGGGGCTTGAAGATCTCCTTTCCTCGATTCATATTGGAGGCTTCGAGCCACAATATTCGGGTTGAACACTCCTTCTCCGGCGACAACAGCCACGGCCACGGGCGAAAACTCTCGTGTAAGCTGGCTACTCGCCGTGAATAAAGTTATGACTACATTCATAACTTATCGACTTCATTTTTGTCGAACCATCCGCTCCGGCTAAAACTCCTCGATATATCGAGTTCCGCCACGACCTTAGGTGGTCGCACGCGACTGAAGTCGCACCTTGTCCAACTCAGTTGATCCGCTCGACTGGCCAAAAACAGCGCGTTGGAAAGGCTCGCACAAAGAGCCACCTCGACTACATCATGAGTGGCTGCACTCAGAACAGTCATGTTTTTGCCAAAAGAATGGCCAAAACGCGGCAACGACCGCTCCTGCTCCTAACAAGCTCGATCCGTCCGCCCGGGTCTCACCCAGCTTACGGAGCACGCTCATAAGCACGAGCGTTTTCGACTACAATCAGAGTCACCGCACTCGAGCTAGTCCTAACTTTTCGCCCTACGCACGGCACCCCCGCGACGATGCTCGCATTCTTCCCTAACAGGTCTCGACCCGCTCGATCGAGCTGCGGCTACCCTGTTAGACGAATTCTAGCTGTCCTTTGGGTCGTTGCACCCAAGGACGCGTCTCTACTTGAGTCTCGTAAGCCTGGATCCCAATTCAGCTAAGACATTCAACAAGTAGAGATGTCAAGGGAAGCATTTACATAAGAGAATGATTAAGTGTCTCATACACCCTAATCCTGCAGTACATTGTGTACAATCTGTTCTGCTACAGGTTGGGCCTCTCGCAGGTACTCCTCGAACCGCTCGTCCGAGCAGTCCGCCGCCATCCCTTGCGCGAAGATGCTCAGCTGCGCGGTCGGCACGAAGGACTTGACGTACGCAAGGGCGTTGCTTACGCAAGCGACTGGAGCTTCGGATAAGAACTTGAGCATCTTTTTCGGGCTTCACGAAGCCGTCCCAGCAGGGGCCGCGGGCCGGTCTCGCCTTCTTCGGGCGGGTCCACCATGTCCACCAGTTCCTGGGCGGCTCCCTGGAGGTCCTCCAGCTCCTTGCGCCGCTGCTCGTCCCTCTCGCCCAGCGTTTTGACTTGCTGAAGGCAGTCGACGAACTGCCGTTCAATGTCGTCGATCACCTTCTGCAGCCTTTCGACTTCATCTGTACGACGATACAGCATATTCTTCACGTCAGTAAGCAGCTCCTCTTTGTGTTTTATTACTTTCCTAAGCTCTGTGGTGAAGATGTTTCAGCAAGCAAGTGAAATCACTAAGGAAAAGTACTCGAGGGAAGCGGGGGCCTACCTTGGTGCGCCTTCTTTTCCGCCTTGAGCTGCTCCTGGTACTCTGCTTGTTGCTCCTTGACCCGTTGTTGGAGCTTGGAGTTGGCTGCTTCAAGGTTCTTCAGGTCATTCTTGAGCAGCCAGGTCTCTCGAGTCCTCTCCTGCTTCAGCATGTCAAGCTCGCGCTGCAGATAGCAGTTCTTCGTCTTCTCCTCGGAGATGCGCTTGTGCAGGGCACCTAACTCCCGCGCGTCGCTCACAACCGCGCGGAGTTTCTCCGACTTTTTCTGGGATTTGGTAATCACATGCTGCGCCAAAAGAGGAGAATGAGTACTAAACAACTCACCAATGCGCACGCCTGGAACTTTACGCGAGTACTACCATGGAGAAGTTGTATAACTCCTTGAAGGTGCTCTTGAAGGTCTCCAGGTTCTCGGCCGTTAGCAGAAGATCATCCACCAGGTCGGTGGTGATGATGTTCTGGTACCCTGGCCCGGTCCTCAGCACCTCACGGGGACTCTCCGAGGGCCGGCGGCATCCCCGGACGGCGGCGGCTGGACACCTGCAAGCATACGAAGTGGTCACCATATTGCCCTCGGACCCTGGCATCAAGCCGCGGGCGGGTAAGCGCGTACCTGTACCACTGGTAGGAGCGGCACCAGGGGCCACGGCTTGTTCCCCGCCACTGGGCCCGGCTCCCTCTTGCCTGGACCCGGGAGGCGGCGAGTCGGGGAGCCCCGCATCCGCTTCCGGGGCCACGACTTGTTCATCGCCACCGGGCCCGGCTCCTCCTTGTTAGGACTCGGGAGGCGGCAAGTCGGGGAGCCCCGCATCCGCTTCAGGGGCCGCCTCTGCGAGTACAGGCCCCCAGGCGCCGAGGGCTCGGGGGCTGCTGCAGCTGAGGCAGGCGCCGCAGCCTTGCCCGGTTCCAGCTGGAGTTGCACCGCACTTGCAGCCCTGGCGACATCGACAACACGGTTATTCACGCAGGCGCGGCCAAGCTTTTCAAGCGATCGAAGCAAAACTCACAGTGTCGACTTCTTCTTGGCAGCCTTCTTCACCCGCCAGGCCCGACGGGGGACGCCCGCCGCGGACGGAGGGGTCTGATCGGCCGATGGAGGGGTCCCCGCCACTGCGATGGTTACCATCGTGGCGGCAGAAGGGCCCGCCTCCACCCCTTCGGGCTCCGTCCCGGGCGGCGGAGCAGGGAGGCTGCAAGGGGACGCTGTCAGTTCTCAGCACCATGGAAACTTTGGAATTGGCCAACACAGTAATTCCGTACCTGGAGGACTCGACTTCTTGAGCCTTGCGTTTGCGCACCTGGCGCTGGCCCTTCGGCACCGGTGGCAGAGCGTCGGTCAACTCCATGCTCTGATCGGAGGAGTTGTCCCCGCGCGGTTCCTCCACGGTCCCTTCACTCGCCTGCGAGCCCACGCACCCGGTGGACTCGCTGCTGCCTTGAACTGCAGCATGGCGAGCCGCCTTGGTGGCAACGGCGGCAATAGGGCGCGGGCCTCCCTCAGTTTCTTCCCCCGCTGGCGAGACCCCGCGTTCGGTGGCATCGTTGCGGCTCTGGATCGCAGCAAGGCGAGCTCTCTTGGCCGCCGTAACTGCAGAAGGAAGGAGGTGATACGCTCGGGGGAGGTCCGGCTGCGGCGGGTAGCTGCAGTACAGTTCCGAGTGTCCCTGCGGAAAGTCCCTCAGTTCAGTATCGGCGCAGTAGTCGATTTCTTCGGCAACAAGAAGTCGAGCACTTACCGGCGGGGGCGGATGTTGCGCGGAGTACAGGGTGGGCACGTACGGCACGGTGTTCACGTCCAGCAGCACCCGCTGAACCCGCTGGAGCGCGACTTCATCTGGCACCTCTTCTGTGCACATGCGAGAAGGGTCAGCAGGGCCGGTGTACTCGAAGCCCAGGCAACATCTCTGTTGGATGGGTTGGACGCGGCGCTTGTAAAAGGAGAACATGACGGAGGCGCCGGTCACCCCCTCCCTCTTCAGTGCGTCGATGGCCTCCAGCAGCTCCTTGACTTGGATCATTTCCATACCAGAGGGTTCAAGGTTCCACTCCCCCCTCACCACGGGAGGTTTGCTCGACTTCGTCGGCAGGGGGGCGCATGATTCTCGATGTAGAACCAGAGGGATTTCCACCCAGGAAGGTTGGAGGGGAATTTATATGCAAGGTATTTTTCGCCGGCCTGCTGTCGCAGTTGGATGCCGGCGCCCCTACCACAGCGAGTTTTTTCGTGGTCGGTTGGGGTTTCAAGCGGAAAAGGAAGCGGAATAGATCCCAGTGGGGTTCAATTCCGAGAAATGCTTCGCAAAAGTGGATGAAAATGGAGATGTGGCAGATGGAATTCGGGTTGAGGTGATGGAGCTCAAGCCCGTAGTAGTAAAGAAGGCCGCGGAAGAAAGAACAAGTGGGGAGGGCCAATCCCCGTTCGGCAAAATGGTAGAATGTGACGATTTCGTCGACATTCTCCATGGGGAACGGTTCACGAAAAGAGGGGCGCCAGTTGACGAGATCTTTCTCTTGCAGCAACCCCTCGGAAACAAGTTTTTTCAGATTGTTGAGGGAGCACTTACTGTGTGTCCACTCCGCGGTTGTTGGTTCAGCATCCTTCTTCACTCCCTCGATCTCCGACTTCTTGGACGTCATCTCCGATGCGCCGGCCACGAGATGCTCGGGGGCTGCGGGAGAGGGGCGGGGGGGTCGGGGTGGGAGCTCTTCTTGGGGGAAGGCGGCGGCGCTTGGTTTGGATTGGGGAATTTGGTGGTTCTCGATGGAATGCAGATTGAAAGCGTGGTTTTTCCCTCCAGTTATCGCGGGGTTAAATAACCAGCGGAGTGGGGGAAAATTACTGTTTTGAAGGTCAAGCGTCGTTTCATGGACTATTCCGAAGATGAGGGGTCATTTGGTGATTTGATTAGATTGCATATTTGATTAATCATTTTTTCAGGGCTAATTAGCTCGGAAAAAGGGGTTTTTCGAATCTTTGGTCTAATTACATCATTTGTACCATCGCTTCGGCCTCCTCTTAACGTGTCATTGTTTAGCCTGTGTGCCACGATTTTTGGACCCTTATCTCCAACTTTGTGGGATTTGGATTCAAGGCTCGGGGGCTGCGGGGTACGTGGCATCGACTACTTATTTTCCAAATTTCTTTGAAGGGTAAGGAAGACTACTGACAAGCGGGATCCCCAGCCTGATTCTCCGGTTTAACCTAAGGCTCGGGGGCTACTCCATATGGAGTGCGATTTTGCAATCGCACGCCATATCAAAAATGAAATTCGGGGCATGAGCACCTCATAGCTTCGATGCAGCCAAGCAAGTACTCGAAGAAGGACTTCAGGACGAATCGTCAGAAAGAAGTCGAAGACTGCTTCGAAAGTACTCGATAAGCCTGCAGTGCTCAGCTACGAAGAGCTCGGGGGCTTGTCAGACCCGGGGCCACCGGGCTGGGCACGTTACGAAGTTTAAGAGATTAAGCCCGTCTTGTCTCTTATTCGTTTTGTTTATCTCTTGTTTATCCCGTTTAAATAGGAGATAGAGCTAACCAACACAGAGAGGATCTACTCGAGATTAGTTTGGGTGTGATCCCTCGGAGGGGGTTGGTTAGCATCTTTGTAACCCTGGCCTCTCGGATATATAAGGGAGGTCAGGGACCCCCTAAAGGCAGAAGTTCATTAGGTTATTCTATACAGAAGGCAATACAAACCATACAGGACATAGGGTGTTACGCTCCGCGCGGCCCGAACCTGTCTAAGTCTTGTGTTCCTTGCACCTTCGAGTTCCTGATCTCGGCGTCCCCTCACCCAAAACTTACCACCTTGGGTATACCCCGCGGTGGGCAGCCGGTTAAACACCGACAGCGGCGCGGGGCAGTTAAGGCTCGGCACATGGCCGGCGAGGGCGGCGGGGGCGTCGGGTAGAGCGAAAACAGAGCAAAGCAGAGAAAAGGGGCTGGAGGTAGACGAAGGGACTAACTCATAATTTTCCAAAAATACAGGGACTCTACTATAAAGACTAGGTAGCTTTCAAACCATAGCTCAAATGAAAATGCGCCCAAAAGCAAAAGTGTAGAGTTCAACAAGCTCTACAACTTTGCTTTAAGGTTCATTTGCAAAAGAGCTAAGGATTTGAAACTAACATAAAACTTGGCAAAGCTTTAAACTTTAAGTAAATCCCATTTAAAATTTTACACTACACTTGCATCCTATGGGTAGTTTTACCTCTATTTGGGGTTAAAAGTAAGTTCTTGACATTTCACACAACAACCTTCATATATTTTGATTTTTATTTCCCATTCTCGCCCATTTAGCACTAAAGGGCCTAAATTTTACAAAATTACACAAATGCCCCTTTCCCTTTGCATTCAAATTTTAGCACACCTATTCAAAATCAAACATACATACTTTCTACTAGCATTTAGTGTGTTTTAATTCTAAGCACCTGAATGTCACATTTCTATTCTTGCTAATGCCGTGAAGGAGCATATCTTAAAGATCATCAAGGATGCTAAGTATTTCTCTGTTATCTTGGATTGTACCCCAAATGCGAGCCATGAAGAACAAATGACCCTGATTGTGCGTTGTGTCAATATGGCAAGTCACATTCCAAGACTGGAGGAGTTTTTCCTAGGATTCTTAAAGTTTGATGACACGTCAAGATTGGGCCTTTTTAATGTATTGATAGATACACTGAGCAATCTAGATTTGAATGTCGATGATGTGAGAGGTCAACGATATGACAATGGTTCCAATACGAAGGATAAAACAAAGGTATACAGAATCGTTTGCTTCAAATTAACCCCAAAGCATTATACATGCCATGTGCATGTCATAGTCTGAATCTGACTCTTTGTGATATGGTAAAATCTTGCACAAAAGCTATATCATTCTTTGGTGTTATACAATGGATATATGCATTGTTTGCACGTTCTACTAAAAGGTGGAAGATTTTGCTTGATAATGTTACAAAACTGACTGTTAAGCTTTTATCCAATACTCGTTGAGATAGTCAAATAAAGAGTGTGCAACCTATCAGGTACCAAACTCCCCAAATAAGATCGACCTTGTAGAAAGTGGAGGAGATTTATACTAATGAAGGAGATGCAACGAGAGTAAGTGATGCTCAATCTTTGGTTAGTGCACTTGAGAATTTTGAATTTCTAATTGGTATGGTTATTTGGCATGATATTTTATTTACTATAAACACGGTGAGCAAAAAATTGCAATCTAAGATTGTGTGTATGGATGCTACTCTCAAACAAATTGAAGGGGT
This sequence comes from Panicum hallii, assembly GCF_002211085.1. Classification (NCBI taxonomy): domain Eukaryota; kingdom Viridiplantae; phylum Streptophyta; class Magnoliopsida; order Poales; family Poaceae; genus Panicum; species Panicum hallii. The sequence continues at coordinate 9,481,953 of NC_038047.1, read as the reverse complement.
CATCTCATATTTTCAAAAATACAGAGTCAAGGGCTTTGAATCTAGTATTGAGGTTGCAAAAGGCATTGCATCTGATATGGATATAAAGCCAAAATTTCCTAAAAAATGCCAAGGTAAAAGAAAGAAGCATTTTGATGAAATAAATGATCAAGATGAAGAAATACAATTGTCAGCTATGGAATCCTTTAGAGTTAATTACTTTCTTGTCATTGTTGTTACTGCAATTGCTTCGTTGACTAGTCGATTTGAGCAGTTGAAGACATTTGAAAGGTGTTTGGTTTCCTATTCAACTCAGAAAAATCTGAAGTCCTTGGATGATAATGATCTACGGAGACATTGCACTCATTTTGCAGAAGTTTTTTCTGATGGTAACTCATCTTATGTTGATGATTTTTTCTCTGAACTAAAAGTGTTGCAAGCAACTTTGCTAGATGGTATTATGTCAACACCTGAGATTCTTCGGTTTGTTACAACTGTAGATTGTTGTCCAAATGTCTCAATTGCATATCGGATCCTCCTAACTGTACCTGTGACTGTAGCCTCGGCTGAAAGAAGCTTCTCAAAATTAAAACTACTGAAAAATTATTTGAGGTCAACTATGTTACAACAAAGGTTGAATGGCTTGGCTATGTGCAGCATTGAGAAGGATATCTTGAACAACATCAATCTGGAGAGGTCAACTATGTTACAACAAAGGTTGAATGGCTTGGCTATGTGCAGCATTGAGAAGGATATCTTGAACAACATCAATCTGGATAGTGTTATTAATGACTTTGCATCAAGAAATGCTCGAAGGAGTTTCTTTGTCAAGGAATAAGCATCATTGTTGATGGAGTCATGTGGCTTAGCTATTATTTGAGGTAATTCTACTAGTTTTTTTCCTACTCTTTTAGTTTGTACTATTGACATTGTTCTTCGAGAATAATAGTACTGTCAGAGGAAATCTCCAGCCGGGTGGGTTTGGAGGAGACTTAGGAGCGCTTGATCGGTTGCGGATGAACGCAGGAAAGACACAAGGATTTAGAGTGGTTCGGGCCGCCGGAGCATAATACCCTACGTCCACTTTGATGTTGTATTGATTGGGTAAGCCTGGATGCAGCTTAGTGTGAACTTGTGTTCGTGTGAACCTATCTAACGAGTGCACTCTCCCTTTTATAGTCCAAGGGGAGTGCTTACACTGTGCGGGGCCTCGACAGGTGGGCCCGGCCAACAGTAGCCTGTTCTATGAGAGATATGGAGATCTTCATCTCCAGCTCCTCTCCGTAGTCCTCTCTATCGAGAAGTTGATGTGCGTATTTACAGCCAGGATATGGCCGTGTGCAGCCTTGCCTGCATAGTGACCGCTATCAATGTTACCCAATAGTGATGCCGTGTTGCCACTGTTGGGCGAGAACCTATCAGGCGAAGGAGCAGCGCTGACCCGCTGCGCCGTTGCCTCCGCGCGCATTGTGGCAGCGCATGCCTTGGGTCTCCTGTTACAGGCCATCATCACGCACGCGCGCGGCGCCGTGACGGGACTGTACGCTGCTTGCGCACAGTATACGGTGATGCGACGCGCCGCCTTGGAAACAGGCGGGCTTACCGTGGTGTCAGCCTACCTGCCCCGTGTGTCAGTGGCAAGCCATACTTTTGACTTGGGCGCGCCCAGCCCACCTACCCACACTTAATGCGGTAGTTGGGCTGGAGTCCCGTGAAGGGCCTTCTGCCACGGGCACGTGGCAGGGCCAGCTCCGCTCCTGCCGCGGATGCGGCACGTGGCAGCGCCGGACCTCCTCCCGGGGGAAGGGGGGGTCCGAGCCCCCGAGGCCGGTCGCGGTCAGGCCCCCACACGTGGCGGCCCCAGACCTCCCCGGGGAGTCCGGGTCCACGGGGGCCATCCGAGAGCATCCCTGCCCTCATGGGCACGTGGAGGCTCCGGACCTATAAGAGCACGGGGGCGGTCCGGAGACCATAATCCCAGCTGTCAGGCCCGGGGCGTATGCCACGTCACCCAGAGGGCAAGGAGGAGGCTACGGATAGCGAGACGCTAAGCGCCTGGACACCCTAGTAGGAGATACCCCTTCCATATGTACCGACAAGTACTATTATCATTTTTGATATATTAAAAGAATTTACTTCAAAAGGGCCATAACATTAGTTCGCTCGAGGGCCTTGAAATCATAGAGCCGGCCTTGGTTACCACCATGGAAGTTTAGGGGTGATGACTAGCTTATAACCCTTGTTGCTCCAAACATTAGCCCCCAGAGCCGGATCTACAATTTTGAGGGCCCAAGAGCCAATGAGATATATGGGCCGTTCAAGCAAAACAATTTTTACATCTTTAAAATGATAGAGCATATAGTAGTACTACTAGTAAAATATATTTAATTCTTGAAAAATAATGTCGGTTTCACAGACTAAAAGAGAAGAAACTGAAACTACTATGTTACCTCAAATAAGAATAATACTTCATCAATTCAATAAAAAATAATGCTTGTAGTGCTTTTTAATTTAGAGAAAAAATCATCTAAATCAACATTAGACAACTTATCATGATTTCTACACAAATAATACAATATTTTTGTAGATCGTTGTCATCCTAGAACAATCTAGCAGGTAAATTTTGAAGCAATACAAATTGGAATCGAGTTATTCAAGGACAGCTGCCCTCTCCTCGCTTGTCTGCGTTTTACGGCCTCGCAAGGCCCTCCGGAGGAACGCGTGGCATGACGGGGCTGGAAGAGCTGCGTGTCGTCTGGAAACCTATCATCCCTCGTGGGCCCTACGTGTCTTGTCCTCTCCGGCTCTGCCTCGCGCCACTGCTCCCTTTAGCCCTTCACAATATGCTAGTGATGCCGAAAAGAAACTGGGTCCCACAATAAGCAAACAGGCATCAGATTGGTAGAGCTCCAGCGTGAGAAAAAATAGGCATCGAAGCTATCTAGAGTGTTGGGACCCATGTGAAATAGATTAGTTTTTCTCTGAGCTCCTGTACATTTCGGTTCACCAATGACAAGCTATCTAGGCCACTGAAATAGTTTTTAACTCATTGGGCACCGGTGCCTCTTCATGCGCCGCTCCATGTTTACAAGGCATCACTCTAAATTAGCATCACCTACCACAACGTGAGAAATGATGCTCCAATCTCCTCTCTCTTGTTTAAGCATCACTCTAGATATACATTGTGGAGGGCTTTACGGCCACGCGCTTCCGCCTGCACCCTGCAGGGGCCTCCCACCCCAGCATCTGCTTTCGCCTGTATAGTGTAGGGCCCCGCCTTCTGCCTCTCCTGCCCAGGCTAGCTTGCTCGCTTGCCGGAGTGGGAGACAGACAGGACGGAGGAAGAGAGACTGAGAGACAGGGATGAGAGAAAGAGAGAGCAACCGAGAGCTGGGTGCTGGCTTGCCGCTAGGAGTAGTTATTATTTTTTATTGTACACACTTACTTTTGTACTCCTTATCAATTTTCCAGGTATTTTTTTAAATCATGCACTTTTAATTCATGTAGACTATACGTATGTACAATACCTGTAAAGATTATCATGTTTAAGTTAGGTTGTCATCAGAAAATAATTATTAAAAATATGTGTTAAAATAGCAATTGGAAGTAAATATAGTCATTTTTCAAATAGTTGTCACAAATATTACCATTTGCATCAGTTTGTTAGTTACAAGATATGAATAAAATAGAGGTAGGTGTGGGAAGTAGGAAGGCACATAAGAGATCGGTTGGAGTGCATGGAGAAGTAGGGGGTTGGAATGTGGATGAGAGGTCCTCAAAGGTAGGGGCTCAAATTTGAGAGTTTGGTTGGAGATGCTATCACGGTCCTTCCTGCTCTCTCTCTCTCTCTCTCTCTCTCTCTCTCAAAATGGGTAGAACCAATAGAAAAGATAGCGGGGGCGCTCGGTTTGTTAAGGGAAGGCGGCAGTGGTGTAGCCTTGCTGGCAAGGAAAGGTACGGCGAAGTGGCCGTCACAGAGGTGCTTTCTTACTTTTCCTCCCTCCCCTCTCTCCCATTCTCAACCCCTCCCCTGCTGTCAGACCCGGGACTACGGGACTGTGTAAATAACGTAGTTCATACAGGATTAGAGGATAGGCCATGTCCTATACCTTATCTATGTTGTACTCTACTCGCATGCGAAGTAGGACTAACCGGTACAGGAGGAAACTACTCGAGTTGTACTCGAGTACGATTCCTAGGCTAGTGTCGGACTAGGATTCATGTAACCCTATCCTCCCGGATATATAAGGGCGGGCAGGGACCCCCTCAAAACATAACATCAACACCCAAGGTAATACAAACCACCAAACATGACGTAGGGTATTACGCACATCGCGGCCCGAACCTGTCTAAACCTTGTGTTGCTTGCACTTTCGAGTTCCTGATCTCGGCGTCACCCTACCTAAAACTTACCACCTCGGGTATACCCCTCGGTGGGCAGGCGGTAAAACTCTTGCAGCGAGTTTTCATAGCGACCTCGACGAGTTCGTTAATAATCTCGACGACTTGCCGGCCCATGGTTCCGCCAGGAAGACCGTGGAGGAGTCCGTTGTCAATGCGACTGCGCCCAGCGCTGCAACAACCTCCCTCGGATCGGACCCGCTCCAATCTGAGGACTTGCGTAACCGATCGCGACTCGATCTATGCAATTCGGCCACTGAATATCAGGAGGCCAACAACTCCGAGTCCCTCTCCGCATTGGAAAAGGATTTGGACTTCTTACTCCGAATCGGAAAGCCCGAAGCCACCGCACGTCGGGGGGCTGCGGGTTGTCTTGGTGACAACAGTCTGATGATCACCTCCACTCCAGAGGGCCGTTTCGTGCATTGGAAGAGCATGAAACTCTCTGATCTACTCGAGGCTGAAGACCGACTTGTGGCACACCTTAAGCCCTTGCCTTTTCAGGAGGGCAGGCCATTAGCCACCGTGGCAGAGGAGTCGACTGAGCTAGTCGAAGCGAGCTCTGATGAGCTCATATCAAGCCAGGTGCTGATGGCGGAGGAGGGCGAGGATGATGGCATCGAACCCAACGACGCACTTGACATGATATCCGAAGATGAGGCCACAGCCAACGCCGGTGATGAAAACAACGCCGATCGTGAGGCACGGAGGGCCAGGAACAGAGCCCGCGTAGTCCGGCGAAGGAGGGTCAACAAGTGCATGCGATCTATGCATCGTAAGCTAGACGCCAAATTCACCGCCGTGAGCGAGCGGGGCTTCAGAACTCCCGTGGCCAACATCGCCAGGGTAACCGCTATACTCAAGCGCAGTAATGATCCAAACCTGCGTCAAGCACTTCGCTACACGCAGAGGGCGTGGATTCAGCTCGATCAACAAAACTCGGTGTCCACCGTCAGAGAAGAACATGTGGGCAAAACCCGCAGCCAGGCTCACAGTCGAACGGCAGGCGGCCGTCCTCGACCTTAGCGCAGCAATAACAATGACAACACTCGCGGGAGTCAAGCCACTGGCGGGAGGCAGCAGCCACCTCCAGGAGGCAACCCGCGACACGCCAATCATCAGAATCCTCCAGAAGACCTGTGCCAGCGAATTAATGAAGGACGCGATGTGCGATCCATAATTGATTCCAGGCGTAGAGAGCGTGAAGTAGCCGAGACAGAGGGTACCGACTGCAGCGATCGTTTTTCAGCGTTCACCACACGGTTCAGCAGTTACAAGTACCCTGAGGGCTTCAAGCCGATTGGGATCACCAAGTATGATGGCAAGCAAGCTCCTCAGCAATGGCTACATTGTTACTCCACCGCCATTGAAGTCGCAGGAGGCTCCAATATCACCAAGGTTGTCTACTTCCCGATGGCTTTGGATCCGGCGCCGCTCACGTGGTTGGAGAGCCTGAACAACAACTCGATCGACTCCAGGGAGCAGCTCAAGAAAGTCTTCATCGACAACTTCCAGGGGCGATCACCCGTGCAGGTACTCGTCACGATCTTGCTCAATGTAAATAGGAACGTAACGAGCTCCTACGGTCCTATACATGTCATTTCTTCGACGTGCGCGCCACCATTGCGAATATCTCAGAGGAAGACATCATTGACTACTTCTATAATGGCATCACCGACCTAGGCATCTACAGAGACTTTGGACGGAACAGACCAAAAACTGTTGCAGGGCTTCGCGACATGATGCACGACTGGTCCGAGCAGGAGGAAAAGATGCGGGAGCGGTTCCCGAGGCGCAATGACAGCAACCTGAGGTGCCCAAATGATAACCGTACCGACAAGAGCCAGCAGGACTACTCGGGTCCATCCTGAAAGTGCAAGCCAGACGACCTCGTCGCGGCTGTGGATCATCCTTCGTGAGGCAGGAAGACAACAATGCAGGAGGAGTTCGAAAAGCTCCTGCAGAAGAAATGCCCATGGCATCCATGTGCCAATCATGCGGCAATTGATTGCTACCACCTCCGGAGGACATTCAGCAATCCCGATGGTGGCAAGAAGAACAGGCTAGCGGACAAAGAACCCGAAGAGGATGACCAAGGGGACAAATTGCACAGCGCGAAGTTCTAGGATGCCTCAAAAACCATCAACGTCATCTTCGGGGGAGATGAGGACTTCAGTTCCAGGCAGGAACAGAAACTGCTGCTCCGAGAGATCATGTCTGTCGAGCCGGTGGTATCACGACCACTCCGTTGGTCGGAGGTCCCCATTTCGTTCTCACGCGATGATCAGTGGACAAGCTTCTCGGAGCCTGGAAAGTTCCCCCTAGTCCTGGATCCAGTGGTGGCAGAAGTCAGGCTCACCAGAGTACTCATCGATGGCGGAAGTGGTCTCAACCTCATCTTCGCCAGCACTTTGAGAAAGATGGGCTTGGACTTAACAGACATGCTCATTCCAAGCAAGTCTCCTTTCTACGGCATTGTCCCAGGTAATGTAGCGCACCCACTTGGCATGGTGGTTCTTCCAGTCACCTTCAGCACGAGGGAGAACTGCCGCACCGAGATCATCAAATTCGAAGTTGCCAACTTTGAATCTTCTTATCATGACATACTGGGCAGACCGGCACTGGCCAAATTCATGGCAGTGCCGCATTATGTTTATTTGCTTCACAAGATGCCAGGACGAAGTGGGGTACTCACTCTCCGGGGCGACTTGAAGAAGTCGTATGACTGCAACCAGGAGTCGATCCAGTATGATTCAACTGCGCATGTGCCAGATGCTTCAGGAGAAGTACTCGTGGCCGCGCAACAACTCTCCCAAGCTGGGCTGGAAATCCCTACAAGAAAGGCCAGCAAGTCGAGCATCCAGTCAACCGGTGATGTGACTCTCAAGACGATCCAGCTCCAGGAGGGCGATTCATCCAAGACTGCCGTTATCGGTGCAGGCTTAGATGAGAGATAGAAATTCGCGCTCGTCAGTTTTCTTCGAGCTAACGGAGACATCTTCGCGTGGAAACCAGCGGATATGCCAGGGGTGCCCAGGGAACTGATCAAGCATAGTCTGAATGTAAACCCACAGGCTATGCCCAAAAAGCAACACCTTCGAAGGTTTGCTCATGACAAACGTGAGGCAATTAAACGGGAAATAACTAAACTCCTCACGGCTGGTTTTATTAAAGAAGTAATCCATCCAGAGTGGGTAGCTAATCCCGTCCTTGTAAGGAAAAAGAATAATGAATGGAGAATGTGCGTTGACTACACCGATCTCAACAAGCATTGCCCAAAGGATCACTTCGGGCTACCGCGCATTGATCAAGTTTTCGACTCGACGGTGGGTTGTGTACTCCTCTGCTTCCTTGATTGCTATTTGGGGTATCACCAGATCACGCTCAAGGAGGAAGATCAAATAAAAACCATGTTCATCACCCCGTTCGGGACATATGCCTACAAAACTATGTCTTTCGGGTTGAAAAATGCAGGAGCAACCTATCAACGCGCAATTCAGATGTGGTTCGTTGATCAGCTGCATCGGAATGTTGAGGCCTACGTGGATGATGTGGTCATCAAGACCAGCAATCCCAATGACCTGATTGCTGACTTAGAAGAGACGTTCAGCAGCTTGCAGGTTTCGGTGGAAGCTCAACCCAACTAAATGCATTTTCGGAGTACCATCAGGGAAACGGGTTCATCGTCAGTAACCGGGGAATTGAAGCCAATCCTGTGAAGATTATGGCTATCACTGATATGGAGGCTCCGGCCACAATCAAGGATTTGCAGAAGCTAACAGGATGTATGGCAGCCCTGAACAGGTTCATCTCCCGACTCGGGGAGAGAGGACTACCCTTCTTCAAGCTCCTGAAATGCCAAGACAAGTTCCAGTGGACGGAGGAGGCCGAGCGAGCCCTGCAAGATCTGAAACAACACCTTCAGTCACCTCCGGTCCTTACAACACCACTGCCGGGAGAAGATCTACTACTCTACATTGCGGCGACAACTCATGTTGTCAGCAGTGCTATTATAGTCGAGCGCAGCAAGGAGGGCCATGCGTTTGGAATGCAGAGGCCTGTGTACTTCGTCAGTGAGGTACTCTTCGAATCTAAGGTATGATACCCGGCAGTTCAAAAACTTTTATATGCAATACTGATTACATCGAGAAAGTTGCGCCATTACTTCGACGAGTACAAGATCACTGTAATTACGGATTTCCCGTTGGCGGATATTCTTCACAATAAAGACACCACGGGGCGTATATCAAAGTGGGCAGTAGAATTGGGGGCTTTGTGAAAGGACCTCAAGATGCCTAGAGGGGGGGGGTGAATAGGCTAATCTGAAACTTAAAACACTTCGAACACGGTTAGTAACACAGATGTCCGGATACTCCAGATAACGAGTCCGGAGTTTCCGGAGATAATATCCGAACTATCCGGGTATGAAACAAGCTACACAAAAATAAAGATAATGATGCTGTAAATTAGATCCAGTAAATTTAGAGGGACTAGTGGTACCTTTGGAGTGTTTCTCACTAGTTATCTTACTCCAGAGACTTGTGTAATAGTAGATCATCCTTAAACCCTAGAAAGTTAGTCTCACAAGCAAATAACCACTAAGACAAGCTAGAATTGAAAGAGTGAGATAGAATTTGTTTCCTGAAGTTCACTCCCAAAGGAGCTACGTCTCCGTTGAGGAAGGATTCAAGAGACGGTGCTCAAGAACCCCTATACTCCCCTCCCAAGGGTGAGACCAATGCTCAAACCCAAGGTCACTTACTATGAGTTCCTCGGAGAGGAATGATGATTACAAACTTGCTGTGATGCACACAACTCAATTTAGCATTCACAAGCGATGCCTAGCCGTCTAGGAGCTTGAAGCTCCAAGAGTAACAAACTAGAATCCACCGGCTAGACTTGGATGATGTTCTCAAGAGATGGAATAGAGGCTTACTTGCACAAATCTTAGCTCTTGCAACAATCTCACTTGAATCCCCTAAGAAAATCACTCAAGAATGAAGTAAATAGGAAGTGAGAGGGCTCTCTTTTGCTTGTAAGCAGTTCTAGTCGAAATGAGCAAGAGAGAGAGTGAGAGAGGGGGTATGGGGTATTTATACCTCTCTCACAGAAAAACTAGCCGTTGGCAAACGGTACCCGGATACTCCGGACACTAGGGTCCGGAGACTCCGGACCAGAGAGTTTTGCGGATAGGTAACAGTAACTCGGAGACTCCGGGTATACGTCCGGATACTCCGGATTCTCTGTCCGGACATTCCGGACTAGAAACCGGACACTCCGGGTTAGACAGGAATTTCACAGGAAGTCCCTTTTTAATGGTAGGATTGTTTCTCATGGTTTTTATAGGTTCTCTTGAGCACAACTACCACGTCAACGCTTGTGGATCAAAGTCCCTCTTGATAGTACGACGTTCCTATACTCAATTTTAAAAATAAATCTAGTCTTTTAGTACACTTGAAAACACCGCTTTTCATATCCTTTTTGAGGGTTCATGCTTCGTTATATGCTTTGCTTAGTCACCCTTAGCACCTGCACACATGCTTAATAACATGATTAAATATACATGTGCTTTGTCATCTATCACCAAAACCCACTAAGAGGTCTAGATATCTTTAACTTTGTCAATCGACTTCAAGCCACGCACTGCAATAAAGTCTCAAGCTCTAGTCGATTTTATGGCTGAGTGGAGAGAATCAAATTCCAACCCCAGTCGACAAACCAGAGCACTGGACCATGTATTTCGATGGGTCTCTTAAGCTCGACGGCGGTGGCGCTGGAGTCTTATTTATTTCTCCGAGAGGCGAACAATTGAAGTATGTCCTCCAGATCCTTTGGGAGGTATCCAATAATGAAGCCGGGTATGAAGCCCTGCTTCACGGGCTACGTTTGGCGATATCACTAGGCATCAAGCGACTACTTGTATACGGCGATTCACTTTTAGTCGTTCAGCAAGTCAACAAAGAGTGGGACTGCAACAAGGAGACAATGGACGCCTATGTACAAGAAGTGCGCAAGCTGGAAAATAAATTTTCCGGCCTGGAGGTTCATCACGTGATACGGGAACATAATGTTGGCACAGATATACTATCCAAGCTAGGATCCACCCGTGCATAGGTTCCAGCGGGAGTTTTCATCCAGGAGCTAAAGCAGCTATCCATCAAGTCCCCACCTTAGATAACCACTGATGCTGGCCTTCAACAGCCCGATCGGGAGGTTATGATGCTTGGAGAGGACTGGAGAAAGGCTTATATCGACTTCATCCGGGACCAACGACTGCCAGCAGGGATGGACACAAGAAGCGCAGCGGCAGCTCGTGTCATGCGCAGAAGCAAAGGTTTTGTCCTAGTAGACAATAAACTCTACCGGCGTGGCGCACGATCAGGTGTATTCATAAAGTGCGTCACGCGAGAAGACGGCTACGACATACTGCAGGAGATACATGAGGGCGTTTGCGGCAACCACGCGGCTTCAAGAATGCTGGTAGGGAAAGCATACAGAGTTGGTTTCTTGTGGCCTACCGCAGTGTCCGATGCTAAGGATCTTGTGCGGAGATGCCAAAACTGCCAATTCTTTGGCAAGCAATCTCACATCCCAGCTCACAATCTTATCACCATACCGCCATCCTGGCCGTTTGCTTGTTGGAGCCTTGATATGATTGGGCCCTTCACAACGGCGCCAGGTGGTTTCACTCATGTATTGGTGGCTATCGACAAGTTTACCAAGTGGATCGAGTACAAGCCGATAGCCAAGCTCACACCAGATAGAGTCGTTGATTTCATCTCCGACATCTTGCATCGCTTTGGCTTCCCGAACACCATCATCACGGACTTGGGATCAAATTTCACAGCTAACCAGTTCTGGGAGTTCTGTGAAAATGCGTGCATCGAGGTCAAGTACGTCTCCGTTGCACACCGGAGGGCCAATGGTCAAGTCGAGAGGGCGAACGGCATGATAATCGAGGGCCTCAAGAAAAGACTTTATGATGAAAATAGCAAGAAAGGAGGGAAGTGGATACACGAGTTGCCACATGTCGTCTGGGGGCTCCGGACTTAGCCTTCCAAAGCCACAGGACAAACACCGTTCTTCCTTGTCTACGGCTCTAAAGCTATCTTACCGACCGACATCATGTGGAAATCCCTAAGGGTTGAAATGTACAATGAAGGCGAGGCGGATGAAGCAAGGCAGCTAGAGCTTGACTCTGTCGAAGAGGCTCGCTGCACCACTCTTGTCCAGTCAGCACGATACCTGCAGGGGATCTGGCGATATCACGACCGCAACGTGAGAAAACGGTCGTTCAGTATAGGCGATTTGGTCCTACACCGCATCCAAGACGAGTCCGGCTTACACAGGCTCAACTCGAGATGGGAAGGACCGTTCATCGTCAAGCAGATTTCAAGACCAGGGTCTTATCGACTACAATACCCCAAGGGCCAAGACGTCCCAAATTCTTGGAACGTTCAGAACCTGCGCAAGTTTTACCCATAAGACGACGTGCAGTGATAGCTGTTCTCCAAGCACCTAGGCGGTTTTCTTTCGATTCAATTTGAAGGCTATGTGCCACAGAATCCGGAATGTAAATTTTCTGTTAAAATACGGAGGCTATAGCCACATTGATGTTTTATATGAATCGACTTCTTGCCATGAGCTTTGACGGTCGTTAAATATGGAGTCTACAGCCACGTTCATGTTTTATATGAATTGACTTCTTGCCATGAGCATGACAGTCGTTGCGATGATGATCGCATTTTTCCCTAACAGGTTAGATCCGCTCGATTGGATTCTATCTAACTTGTTGGACGGGATCACATGAGGAGCTATATCGACTACTCCCAGAGTCATTGCAGTCGGGGTAGTTTCGACTTCTTGCTGTAGGCATGATACTCGTTGCGATGATGATTGCATTTTTTTCCTAACAGGTTAGATCCGCTCGATCGGATTTTATCTAACTTGTTGGATGGGCTCACATGAGGAGCTATTTTGACTATGCCCAAAGTCATTGCACTTGGGGTAGTTTCGCCTTCTTGCCAGGAGCATGACAGTCGTTGCGATGATGATCGCGTTTTTTCCTAACAGGTTAGATCCGCTCGATCGGATTCTATCTAATTTGTTGGACGGGCTCACATGAGGAGCTACTTCGACTACTTCTAGGGTCGTTGCACCTGAGGTAGTGTCTACTACTTAGCCTATGAACATGGATGACAATCCAGAAGTCACAAGGCAAATACAAGTAGAGACGTCAATGACAGATATATTACAAGGAGAAGAGTACTTGTTTTTACATCTCAATTCTGTATTACACTTTCTACTATTTTTTCAGCTACAGGCCGGGCTTCCAGGAGGTACTCGCTGAACTGCTCTTCGGAGCAGTCTGCAGCCGCACCCTGTGTGAATACCTCTAGTTGAGCATGAGGCCAAAAGGACTTCACAAAACTAAGCGCGTGGCTGACACATGTGACGGGGGCTTCAGCGATGAAACTGAGGACCTTCTGCGGTGCTCCGAGGAGTCGCTCCAGCTGGGATCGCCCGTATGCTTCGCCGCCTTCCTACGGATCCACCATATCAATAAGCTGTTGGGCGGCCCTCCTCAGGTCCTCCAGCTCTTTCTGGCGCTGCTCCTTTTCTTCGCCCAGCGTCTTGATCTGCTGAAGGCAGTCGATGAACTGTTGTTCCGTGTTGGCGATCACCTTCTGCAGCCTCTCGCGTCCTATATACGGCAATACAGCATATCCTTCATGTCAGTAAGCAACTCTTCTTTATATGTTAAGATTTTCCTAAGCTCTGCGGTGAAGACAGTTTTCAGAACTCAAAATAAATTGCTAAGAGAAAGTACTCGAGTGAAGAAAGGGCTTGCCTTGGTGCACCTTTTTCTGCTCTTTGAGCTGTTCTTGGAGCTAGGAGTTGGACTTCTCAAGGTTGCGGAGATCATTCTTGAGGAGCCATGTTTCTCGCGTCCGCTCCAGCTTCAGCTTATCGAGCTCTCTCTGAGGATACATGTTCTTCTTATGCTCTTCTGATATGCGTTGATCCTTTGATTGGAGTTCCTGGAGGCCACTCACCACTGCTTTCAGCTTTTTGGATTTTTGTTGTGATAGTTTGGCCACATCCTGCATAAGGGGAAAGACTAAGACGAGCATGCCTTTTGTATCCTGGAGGCAACACAAGGCACAACTCGACAAAGTATAATGGCAGAAGAGTAACCATGCCTTACCAGGGTAAATTGGTACATCTCCTTGGAGATCTTCTGGAAGTATCGCATGTTGTCGACCGTCAGGAGCGGATCATCCACTAGATCTGTCGTGATGATGTTATGGTATCCTCTCCTGGACACCAGCAGATCTTCAGGGTTTCTTGAGGTACCCGCAGCTTCTTCAGCTGATGGTTGTGGGGCACCTGCAAGTCGAAACGCATTCAGTACATGAAGTTTGTGGTCTAAGCAGTTAGCCACGGGAGGTCACACACTTACTTGTGCCATCTGCAGGAGGGGCATTGGTGGCGTCAACTTATTCTTCACCACCGGCACTGGCTTCGGGTTGCTGGGGCTCGGGGGATGGTGAGTCGGGCAGTGTCGTGTCCTCCTCAGGGGCTGGCGGCTCGGGGGCTGGGGTAGCCGAGACAGGCTTTGGCTTAAACCCCAAGGCAGACGCAGTCCTAATGAAGCAGAATCAGTTATATCATTAAACAAGTAAAAAGGAACAGGATTTATTCATGGCGGATTTCTTTAGTCTCAGGGCCCATGGTTTTATAGCCACGGTACTCGTTGCCGGTGGCGGGGTCACACCAGCCGACGGTGAGGTACCCGCCACGGCAATGGTTGCCATCCCTGCTGAGGTAGTCGATGGGTCCGTCCTAGCAGTTTCTGCGGCACCACTTGCTGGAAGATCATCCCTAGCGAATTCAGCCCCGATCACCTTTTGGCGCTTGGGGTCGGGAGGAGAAGCAGAAGGACTGCAAAACAGATAGTGTAAGCATTCAGCAACTTCAATTTTTGGCAATTCTACAGGACAGCAACTTCATACCTGGGGGTTCGACTACGTGCGCTTTACGTCTATGCACTACTTGACGACCCCGAGGGACCAATGGCAAGGCTTCGGCCAACTCCACGGATGATCCGGGGGAGTTGTTCTTCTTCACCTTCCCTTCGGTTACCCTTTCTGCCAGGGGGCTCCCGCTTTCGGTCGTCTCGCTGCTGGGCAGAGCATCAGATGCTTGAGTATTTTTCACTTCAGCCGCGGCGCTGGGAAGAAGGTGGTCCGGTCGGGGGATGTCGGGTTGTGGTGGATAACTCCGGTACAACTCTGTGTGTCCCTGCAGAGGATTTTTCAGTTAGCGGTTACAGAAAAACAGAACTTATTCCAAAGAAGTCGAACACTTACCGGCTTTGGAGGATTTTGTGCAGAAAACAACTCCGGGACGTAGGGAACTGCGTTCATGTCCAGCAGCACTCGCTTGACCCAGATGAGCGCAGCATCGTCAGTCAGCTCCTCTGCGCACATCTGAGACAGGTCTTCATCACCTATGTACTCGAAGCCTAGCGTATGGCGCTGTTGGATTGGCTGGATCCGGCGTTTGAAGAAGAAAAACATTACGGACGCACCAGTCACTCCTATTTCTTTATGGGCTGCTATTATAGTTAGCAACTCGTCGACTTGATCCATGTCTCCTCTGGAGAGTTCGGTGTTCCATTCCGATCTCACGACAGGGGGTTTCCCAGATCTCTCGGGAAGTTGGGGGACATGGTTTCCGATGTAGAACCAATGGCTCTTCCATCCAGGAATGTTGGAGGGGAATTTGTAGGAAAGGTATCTATCGCCGGCTTGTTGTCTAAGCTGGATGCCGGCGCCCCCTACAACGGATGGATTTTTGGAGGTAGGTTGCGGCTTTATCCGGAAGAGAAAGCGGAAAAGATCCCAATGGGGTTCAATTCGAAGAAAAGCTTCGCAAAAATGGATGAAGATAGCAATGTGGCAGATTGAATTCGGGTTGAGGTGATGGAGCTCAAGCCCGTAGAAGTTCGCAAAAAGAGGTAAAATAAGATGATTTCATCCACATTTTACATAAGAAGAAGTTCGCAAAAAGAGGGGCGTCAGTTGACAAGATTTTTCTCCTGAAGCAAACCTTCAGAAACAAGATTTAGGAGTTCGTTGTTGGAGCACTTACTGTAAGTCCACTCCCCAGATGGCGGTTGCGACTCTTTCCCCTTCCCATCCTTCTCGTTGGATCTCTTGGGCACCATTTCTAGATCTGCTTGCCACGAGTTGCTCGGGGGCTGCAGAGAAGGGGCGGAGGGATTCGGCTAGTTTGGGGGCTTGACAAAGGGGGTGAAGGCGGAGCACAGATCTAACTAGGGATTTGGAAATTTCTCGGCGGATTGAAGATTGGAAGCACGGATTTTACCTTAAGTTACCGCGGGTTAAATAACCAGCAGCCGGATATAGGTTTACTGTTCCGAAGTTGAAGAGTCATCTCAGGGAATATTCGGAAGCTGAGGGGTCATTTGGTGGATTTTTTAGATAACTTATTCGATCAATCATTTTTTCAGGGTTAATTGTCCCGAAAAAAGGGGTTTTTCAAATTCCAAATCTAACTTCCATCATCTGTATCATCACACTAATTATCTCCCAAGGGATTTTTTCACTGCATGTCATGACTTTTGGATCCTTTTTTCCAAACCTGAGAGATTTGGATTCAAGGCTCGGGGGCTACGGGATACGTGGCATCGACTATTTATTTTTCAAATTTATTTGAAAAGTAAGTGAGGAAGATTCAAGACTACTGTGACCCTCAGCCTGATTCTTCGACTCAACCTAAGGCTTGGGGGCTACTCCATATGGAGGGCGATTTTTCATCGCACACCATACCAAAGAAGTAATTCAGGGCATGAGCACCTCATAGCTTCGATGCAGCCAAGGAAGTACTCGAAGAAGAACTTCAAGATGGAGCTTCAGAAGAAGCCGAAGACTACTTCGAAAGTACTCGAGGAGCCTGCAATACTCAGCTACGAAGAGCTCGGGGGCTTGTCAGACCCGGGACTACGGGACTGTGTACATAACGTAATTCATACAGGATTAGGGGATAGGCCTTGTCCTATACCTTATCTATGTTCTACTCTACTTGCATGCGAAGTAGGACTAGCCGATACAGAAGGAAACTACTCGAGTTGTACTCGAGTATGATTCCTAGGCTAGTGTCGAACTAGGATTCATGTGACCCTGTCCTCCCGGATATATAAGGGCGGGCAAGGACCCCCTCAAAACATAACATCAACACCCAAGGCAATACAAACCACCAAACAGGACGTAGGGTATTACGCACATCGCGGCCCGCACCTGTCTAAACCTTATGTTGCTTGCACCTTCGAGTTCCTGATCTCAGCGTCACCCTACCTAAAACTTACCACCTCGGGTATACCCCTCGGTGGGCAGGTGGTAAAACACCGCCACCAGCCGTCACATAACTTTTTGCATGTATGTTTCATTCTCTTCTTACTTTTTTATTATTTTCTTTCAAGTGGGAATGCTCCAAATTACTTATCACATTGATTCTAAATCAATAATTTCTCTGTATTAGATCTTTTACTGAGAAGTTTAAGGTGTATCCAATTTGCCGTGGACCGATTCTAGAGCTCATGCTTGTATATGATGTTGAAACCTCACAAGCTTAGCTTAACTTTATAAATTTGTACATGTTAGTATTGATAGCCGCTAACCAAGATCTCATGGGATAATTGTTATTAAATCTCATATTGCAAACACTACAAAGTTTTATGGCTAATGCCATGAGTTTTTTTGCAACATTTGATTTTCGTTGCCATACATAGGGGTTATTGCGACAGTAGTCGATTTTGGTTGCGCTAGGGTGACATGTTGCTACCAATTGTGTAGTGTTGCGATTTAAATTTTGTTTCTTCCAAGAAGTAGGATGTATTGCAACGAATATAGTTACATTGTAATTAAGGTGAAGGTATTGCCATACTAGTTTGTAATGTCGCAACGAATATAATAAGTTGTTATTAGTACTATCCTTTGTTGCAAAAGAGTCTATGCAATGCCAACACCAAAATAAATTGTTGCTAATGGAGTATTAGATATAGCAACGCAAAATGATATTGTTGCAAACAAGCCTTAGCTAGGGCAATGATCACCTGCATCATCAATTTGGTTGCTAGAATCAAGGTTGTAATGCAACGATATTTCATCATTGCTAAGGTATCATCGATTTGGTTGCGAAAGATTGGAACAATTTGCAATGCATAATGTAGTGGTGGCGATTGTTGTAAATGTTGCCACGATTTTCTACGTTGCCACAACAATGAATTTAGTTGCAAAAGGTTGTCAAAAAAATGTTATTAAATCTTGGGTAAAGTTTGGCATATATGGGATTTGAACCCTAGCTAAGTGGTTGACAAAGGGTCTGTTTGGTTGAGCTGTGGCTGTGAAAAAAGCTGTTGTGAGCTGTGAGCTGTGGAAAAACTATTGTGAGCTAAGTAAAACCATTTGGTTCAAACAACTGTGAAACTGTAGCTTTTGTACAAAATATCTGTAATGCTCCTAAAGGCCTGTAAGACTGTTTATATGCAAAATGATCGTAAAAGTTTGTGTTTTTTCTGATGCTTCCCTATATTCTCCTTTGTTCAAATACCGCTCAATGTACTGGTACTCCATTTGACCAATAATGGAAGCCTGCTGGGAAAGTTCAGGTAGAAGCAATAGTCCTTTCTGTCCCTTTTTGCCAAATCTTCCATGTGGCCATCCATCTAGACAAGATATTAAAATATTAATACATCTAGACAACAACAATACATGTAGACAGCAACACAAGATATTTAAAAGATGCACATCATCACAAATGGTTCACAGACAACAGAAGCAAACAGTATTTTATATGAAGTAAGGGTTCTCAACATAGAAAGAAGCAAATATTGATGCACAACATAATGCTGGAAAATAGTAACTGAAAAGATTCTACAGGCACCTCAGCATTTCCTTTTCATGCTCCCTCTCAAGCAAATCCAACCTTCCTTCATTTGTTTCCAAGGAACTAAAGACCTCCCTAAAATCAGGCTTGATGATCAGGAAAGTAGCTATGTGCATTAGAGCAGTTTTTTCTTGCACCCCACAATCTTTCACTATCTTCGTAATCTCTTTGTTGGGATTGGGTTGGTTGGAGGAGCGATGATGCTTCAATACTTGTGGAGATCTTCTCTGCTGCAGTCTCTATCTTCGAACAAGTGTTCTTGTATAGTCTATAGAAGGGCTCTTCTCTTCCTTCTCCTCGGTAACACTAGTGTTCTCCTTGCGTTTTCTTTTTCCTAGTTTTGAATTCTTCAAAGAAGACAACTTCACATTCTCATCTGAATTTTTTTGTATCTCGGCCACATCATCACCACTCGACTCATCCGAGAATATTTCTTCAGGATATGATGCACTAGCACCGCTAACATGTGTCTTATCAAACAACAGGTGCAAATCATCAAGGTACTTCAGTCCTTGTTTTTTGAACCTCACATGGTTGCGGTTGATGCCTTTGCTAGGATCATTGCATCTCTGAAAAATAAATGATAAATTTGCAATTCAGAACATATAAGCATGGAAAAATGAATGGAAAAAATAATGAACATAATTGAAATACTTATAGTAAGGTGTTCAGTCCACCATTCATCAAAGCATTCAACATTTTGTTTAGTCTCATTCCAACCAAGCCTAGTGGCACAATTCTTGAACTCCATATACCATGTATATTCTTTTTTCATATTGTCCAACTTGTTCTTCAATTGTTTCTTTATCTGCTTCACAGTAGTTTTTTCTTCATATTGAGCTCTAAGATTTTTCCAACCAGCACTAGTGAGAAGATCCATTGGTCTATTCCCAGCTGCTATCTCACCTTTTATGATATCAATGAAATGCCTCAGATTGGCATCACACCAATCTGACTTATCAGCCATTCTTGAAGCAAGGGAAAAAATATTTCATTCACATTGTTTTGAAACTAGAGGCACCAATTCATTGAAACAAGTATATCTTTTCTCGCTAGAAATAATTGTTAATTCTAAACAATCCGAACTATGATCACACTGTATGCATCACTAGAAGTAATTCCACTGAATAATTCACGGCGCAAGAAACAGTCAAACAGAACTAGCACGACCAGTTTGCTTTCATAATCATCACAGGATTCATAGAGCAGTAAAAGAATCACAGTCATATAGACGCACAGAACACTAGCCATTTGTATAGAAAATCACAAGTTAGCACGACAAGCTTGGTTCTCAATTTCTGAAGGTAACATCAATTCATTAGTGTCTCATGATTTAGATAAACCTACTACAGCTAGAGATGACCTAAACAAGAGTAAGCAGTAAAACAAAAAAGAAAATAGGAAGAAGAATGAGGCATACCTAGCTTGGATAGGAGGGCAGACAGGAGCCTTCAATGGTGAGGAAAGCGGCATGGGAGAGCCGAGACGAGCCGAAGGGCCCTAGCCGGAGGGAAGCTGGGAGGCGGGCGCTGGTTGGAGGGAGGTGGATTGCCGGCGCTGGCCAGAGGGGGCGGGTCACCGGGCGCAGGAGGGAGATGGGGTCACCGTGCGCTGGAGCAGGGGGTAGGTCGCCGGATGCCGGAGCGCCGCCACAGCACCGGGTGTGCTGCAAACCCTAGCGTTACCGCCCGTGTCCTGCCACGCGCGTGTGGAGCCACCATGTGAGTTTTTTTCGTGAGGAAAATTGACGGGGAGAGGAGGGGATCGGCGGGGGAAAGAAAAAAGGATGAACCGTTATGTTCATAACCAGTGGCATGGTGGGTAATTTTGAGCAAAAACTACCCCCACAGCCACAAAAAGGTAGGGGGAGCTGCTGTGAAAGTTGTACTATGAAAAAGCTGCTTTTGGCTGTGGCTTTGGGTGGGAGCCAACCCCTTTGGTTGGCTTTTGACCTTTTTGAAAAGCAAAAGCAGGTTGGAAGCCCAACCAAACACACCCAAAGTAACTGGGCTAACTGTAGAACGTCATTGTGGATTCGATTGGAAACTCAATCCCCGCCTAGTTAACTAACACCTCATCCCATCCTAGGGCACTGATCGGCGGTTTGGTTCCAAATCCCACGATGCTTCGTTTCCAAAGAGTCATCACCATCCTTACAACCACCGATCGCCTTTTCCCATCGCTATTTCAAAACTGTCGCTCCCTTTTCCAATCTACAAACACTTGATGAGGAAAAACACCGCGTGCAGGAGAGAATCTTCGTGAGAGATCCAAGCGCGTGCCATGGCAGACTCCTTTCGCCTTTCCTCGCAGTCTTCGTTGTCGTCGGAGGAGTCCGTCCAGGGGGAAAGGGCAAAGCGCCTGCTGGAATCTCCTTCCAGCGTGCCGACCACTCCCACTGACATGGACTTAAGCTCAACCCCTAGCGAGGAGCCCCCCAAAGGGAGTGAGGATGATGAGACACCTCCAGGGAGTGAAGAGGAGGAGGATCATGAGCAGGAAGAGGATGACGTCAGCTATCATGCAGACATTGAAGATGAGCCATCAACGAAGAGGCGCAAGGTTTCAACAAGCAATGTCACTGGGCCATCATCAGCAACACCAGTTATCGCCACGCCATCGTCTCCAGCAGCCAACGTCGTTGTCGCGCCATCCTCTCTAGCAGCAAACATCACTGGGCCATCCAGTTCTTCTGTTGCTGCTGGCACATCCTCTTCTAGCTGCTGCCACGTGAAGCTACTGGAGCATACGAAGATCCTGTTGTCATCATCTCCGATGATGATGAGTGATTGGAAGGCACGAGCATGCGCAGGAAGAAGATCAAAGCTATCTTAATTTTTTTGTTTCTGTTAGGTTGAAAAATTTTAGTATTTGTTAGAGCTACTTTAGTATGCATGCAGTATGATGTTCTGAACTTAATCCTGGTGGATGTTTTATATTTAATGACTTTGTGCTTGTTTGGAAACTATTGAATGTTTGTGGATTAGTAGTTTGTTCATAAATTGTTGAAATCATAATGTGACATAATTCATTGAATTAGGTTAAAATATTCCAATTGAAAATGACAGGCCTCATTAGTACATTATGTAGCAAGAATAATAATAAAGGGTATAGTGTCAGTGTTTAACCGGCTGCCCACCATGGGGTATACCCAAGGTGGTAAGTTTTGGGTGAGGAGACGCCGAGATCAGGAACTCGAAGGTGCAAGGAACACAAAACTTAGACAGGTTCAGGCCGCAAGATGCGTAACACCCTACGTCCTGTATGGTGATTTGTATTGCCTTTTATATAGAATGACCTAGAGATCGTGTTTTGAGAGGGGTCCCTGTCCTCCCTTATATATCCGAGAGGCCAGGGTTACAAAGATACTAACCAACACCAGCTAAGGAATCGTACCAGAACATATCTCGAGTAGATCCCCTCTGTATCGATTAGCTCTATCTCCTATTTAAACGGAATAAATAAGAGATGAATAAGATGAATAAGAGATAAGACGGACTTAATCTCTTAAACCCCTTTAAACTACATCATGTACCCAGTCCTGTGGCCTCAGGTCTGACAAGCCCCCGAGCTCTTCGTAGCTGAGTACTGCAGGCTTATTGAGTACTTTCGAAGCAGTCTTCGACTTCTTTTGAAGCTTCATCTTGAAGTCCTTCTTCGAGTACTTTCTTGGCCGCATCGAAGCTATGAGGTGCTCATGCCCCAAATTTTATTTCTGCTATGGTGTGCGATTTGAAAAATCGCACTCCATATGGAGTAGCCCCCGAACCTTAGGTTGAATCAGAGAATCAGGCTAAGGGTCCCATTAGTCTGTAATCCTGCTTATCCTTCAAAGAAATTTGAAAAATAAGTAGTCGATGCCACGTATCCCGCAGCCCCCGAGCCTTGAAACCAAATCCCACAAAATTTGGAGATAAGGATCAACAACCGTGGCATGCAGGCTAAAAATGACAACTTGAGAAATTACCAAAATGATGGTACAAATGATGGGAATTAGATCAGTAATTCGAAAAACCCCTTTTTTTCGGGCTAACTAACCCTAAAAAAATGATTAATCAAAAATTTAATCCAAACAGTCCACCAAATGAACCCTCAACTTCGGAACATTTCCGAAACTTCGGAAGTGACTCCTGAACTTCGGAACAGTAACTTTTCCCCACCTGCTGGTTATTTAACCCCGCGGCAACAGTGAGAGAAAACTGTGCTTCCAATCTGCATTCTGCCAAAAGCCACCAAAATCCCCAATCAGAGCCAAGCGCCGCCGACATCCCCCCAAAGAGATCCTCCGCTCCGACCTCCCCGCCTCTCTCCCGCAGCCCCCGAGCATCTCGTGGCAAGCGAATCGGAGATGGCGCCCAAGAAGTCGGAGATCGAGGGGAGGAAGAAAGAGGCGCAGCCATCGACCGCGGAGTGGACACACAGTAAGTGCTCCCTCCACGATCTAAACAAACTAGTTTCCGAGGGGTTGCTGCAAGAAAAGAGCCTTATCAACTGGCGCCCCTCTTACCATGAACCTTTCCCCATGGAAAATGTTGACGAAATCATCACATTTCTCCATTTTGCCGAACGGGGATTAGCCCTCCCCTCTTGTTCCTTCTTCCGGGGCCTTCTGTATTACTACGGGCTTGAGCTTCATCACCTCAACCCGAATTCTATCTGCCACATTTCAATTTTTATCTATTTTTGCGAAGCTTTCCTCGAAATCGAGCCCCACTGGGATCTTTTCCGCTTCCTCTTCCGTATCAAACCACAGCCCACATCAAAGAACCTTTCCGTTGCGGGGGGCGCCGGCATCCAACTGCGTCAGTAGGCCGGCGACAAATATCTCACATACAAATTCCCCTCCAACCTTCCCGGATGGAAGAATCACTGGTTCTATATCGAGAACCACGCTCCCCAACTCCCAGTAAAATCAAACAGACCGCCTGTGATGAGGCCAGAATGGAATCTTGAACCATCCGGTGGAGACATGGACCAAGTCAGGGAACTGCTGGACATCATAGAGGCACAGAAGGAGAAGGGAGTGACCGGTGCCTCCGTCATGTTCGCATTTTTCAAACGCCGCGTCCAACCAATCCAGCAACACCATCGCCTGGGATTCGAGTACATAGGCCCGCTGATCCTTCTCGCATGTGCGCAGAGGAATTGCCCGATGAAGCCGCACTCCAACGAGTCCAACGGGTGTTGCTGGACGTGGATGCCGTGCTGTATGTGCCAACGCTGTTTTCCGCGCGAAATCCGCCCAAACCAGTAAGTATTCGACTTCTTGCTGTTGAAATCAAACTCTACTACTCCATTGCTGACTGAAAAACCTCTTGCAGGGACACACAGAATTGTACCGGAGCTACCCGCCGTGACCCGATATCCCCCGGCTGGACCACCTCCTCCCTAGCGCCGCTGTTGAGGCGAAGAGGGCCCGCATTGCTGCGACTCAGTGCAGCAGCGGGTCCACAGAGGATGTGAGCTCCCAGGTGGAGGAGGGGCTGAAGGAGAAGTGCGTCGGGACAACTCCTCCGTACCAGGCGTGGAGTTGACCGGCGCTTTGCCGCTGGTGCTGCAAGGTCGTCGGATAGTGCGGAAGCGGAAAGCGCAAGAAGTCGAGTCCTCCGGGTACTTGTTGTTGTTCTATTGCATTGCCATATGTTGATATTATGTCGTGCTGACAATGTCCTCCTGTAGTCCTTCCGCCTCCTCCTCCCGGGCCGAGCCTAAAGAGGAAGGAACAGCCCCGTCGGCCGCCGCGGCTGTCACCGTCGCCGTGGCGGGGACCGCGCCACAGGCTGGTGAAATCCCGCCGCCAGCAACGGGGACGCCGCGACGGGCCCTACGGGTGAAAAATTCCGTCAAAAAGAAGTCTACGCTGTGAGTTTGCATCTGGTTGCGTAATAAACATGCTGCCTGTTTTCAATTTGTATGATGACAGACTCGACTGTATCAGGGCTGCAAACACCGTGAACCTCCAGCTGGAGACAGCCTCGACTACCCCAGCCCCCAGCCCTTCGACCCGAGAGGGATCTTCAAGAGCAGGGCCAGTCACAGGTGTGCTAGCCCCCGAAACGGTAGCCCTAGAAGGGTCAGTGACCGCGGAGCCAGCCCCCGGGGCGGACGCGACGCTGCCCGACCTGCTGCCTCCCGAGCTCCAACTAGTCGAGGCCGGAGCCGGTGGCGAGGAACAAGTCGAAGCCCCTGGTGCCGCTCCTACGGATGGCACAGGTAAGCGTCTGACCGCCCCGGCTAGCTACCGGGATCCGCATGCTGTATGCTGAGAATACTTGTGATTGCAGGTGCGCAGCAGCCGACTACTGACGAAACCGTGGGAACCTCCGGCAGACCCGTTGAGCTGCTACTGGCCGGGTCAGGTTGTTAAGATGCCATCGCCGCCGACCTGGCGGGTGACCTGCTGCTGACAGATGGCAATATAGAGAATCTCAAGAAGGCGCATGACTTTGCCATGGTAAGACCTGAATACTTTTCTGCCAGTGACTATGTCGAGTTGCCTATCCGGATTTCCCTTTTTATGCAGAGTGTGATCGCCCACTCTCGGAAACAAGTGGAAGAATTGAAGACCCTTGCCTACGACCGCAAGTAACTTGCTGCTCTGAAGAGACGCGTTGACGACAGGGAGACGGAGATCTCGCATCTTGAGAAAGTCAACGCCGAGCTCCAGTGACAACTTGAGGAACAGAAGAAGGCGCTCGAGGCACACCAGGAGCAGATCAAGGAGCAAAAGAAGGCGCATCAAGGTAAGCCATTGCTTCCCTCGAGTACTTACACTGAACGACTCACCTTGGGTTCTGAAAAACTTTCCACCACAGAACTTAGGAAAATGTTAGTATATAAAGAAGAGCTGCTTACTGACGTGAAGAACCTGCTGCATCGGCATACAGATGACGTCGAGAGGTTGCAGAAGGTGATCGGCGATACTGAACGACAATTCATTGACTGCCTTCAGCAAATCAAAGCGCTGGGCGAGAAGGACGAGCAGCAGCGGAAGGAGCTGGAGGACCTCAGGGGGGCCGCCTAGGAGCTAGTGGACATGGTCGATCCCCCAGAAGAAGGCGAGGCGAGCCCGCGGTCCCTACTAGAGCGACTCTGCGAAGCCCCAAAGAAAGTGCTTAAATTCCTATCTGAGGCTCCGGTTGCATGCGTTAGCAATACCCTCGCGTATGTGAAATCCTTCTTGCCAAGCGCGCAGCTAGACATATTTGCGCAGGGAATGGCAGCGGACTGCACGGATGAACGATTCGACGAGTACCTTCGAGAGGCCCAACCTGTAGCAGAACAAATGGTACACAGTGTACTGCAGGATTAGGGTGTAAGAGACAAGTAATCATTCCCTTATGTAAAAACTGCATTTGATGTCTCTACTTATTTGCGTGCCTTAGCTGAATTGGGATCCAGGCTTAAAAGGCTAAGTAGTAGACACTACCCCGGGTGCATCGACCCTGAAGGTAGCCATAGCCCCAAGTAGGAACTTATCTAACAAGTTATCCACAACTCAATCGAGCGGGTCTAAACTTGTCAGGAAAGAACGCGAGCATCGCCGCGGGATTGCCATGTTTAAGGCAGAAAAACGAAACTACTCCGGGTGCGTCGACTCCGGGAGTAGTCGAAAATCGCTCTTCCTGACAAGTTAGGTAGGACCCGGACGGACGGGTCAAACTTGTTAGGAGCAGGTGCGGGCGTTGCCGCGGGTCTGCCATGCTTTTGGCAGAAATCGAGACCACACTGAGTGCAACTACTCAGGAGGTAGTCGAGGTAGCTCTTTATGCGAGCTCCTCCAACAAGCCGGGTGTAAACTGGTCGAACGGATCGATTTTGTTGGGGTAAATGTGACTACCGTCACGTGTGACCATCCAAGGCCGCAGCGGAGATCGATTCATGAAGATGGAGGACGGGGCCGAATCCTCCGTCAAAACACGAAGTCGGGAAGATATGAACGTGGCCGTAGCCTCCGTAAAATTTGTGACAAGAAGTCGATTTATAGAAGTACTGTTCATGACAGTGGCCTCCTTGTGTTCGTAAGGGAATGTACATCCCGAATCTTGTGGCAGGTAGCCTTCATATTGACTCGAGGACAAGAGATCTTCTAAGCCCCCGGGGATCCAGCTATCACCAGGCGTCTTCTTATGGGTAGAACTTGCGCAGGTTCTGGATGTTCTAGGAGTTTGGGACACCCTGGCCCTCGGGACATTGTAGTCGATATGACCCTAGCCTTGTAACCTGCTTGACGACGAAAGGGCCCTCCCACCTTGAGTTGAGCTTGTGTAGGCCGTATTCGTCCTGAATGTGACGCAAGACCAAGTCACCGATGCTGAATGACCGCTCCCTCACGTTGCGATCATGGTATCGCCGGATCCCGTGCAGGTATCGAGCTGACTGAACAAGAGCAGTGCAGGGAGCCTCTTCAACAGAGTCGAGCTCTAACTGCCTCGCCTCGTCCGTCTCGCCTTCATTATACATTTCGACCCTTGGAGACTTCCACATGATATCGGCTGGTAAAATAGCTTTAGATCCGTATATGAGGAAGAAAGGCGTTTGTCCTGTGGCTTTGGACGGCTGAGTCCGAAGCCCCCAGACGACATGTGGCAGCTCATGTATCCACTTGCCCCCCTTCTTGCTATTTTCGTCATAAAGTCTTTTCTTGAGGCCATCGATTATCAAGCCGTTCGCCCTTTCGACTTGTCCATTGGCCCTTGGGTGTGCGACCGAGACATATTTAACTTCGATGCAAGCATTCTCGCAGAACTCCCAGAACTGGTTGGCCATGAAATTGGATCCCAGGTCCGTGATGATGGTGTTGGGGAAGCCGAAATGGTGCAAAATATCCGAAATGAAGTCGACGACCCGATCTGGAGTGAGCTTGGCTATCGGCTTGTACTCAATCCACTTGGTAAACTTGTCGATAGCCACCAGAACATGGGTGAAACCGCCTGGTGCCGTTGTGAAGGGCCCAATCATGTCGAGGCTCCAACAAGCAAAAGGCCATGATGGCGGTATGGTGATGAGGCTATGGGCTGGAACGTGAGTCTATTTGCCAAAGAACTGATAATTCTAGCACCTGCACATGAGATCCTCCGCGTCGGTCACTACGGTGGGCCACCAGAAACCGGCCCTGTATGCTTTCCCCACCAGCGTTCTTGAAGCCGCATGGTTTTCGCAGACGCCCTCGTGGATCTCCCGCAGTATGTCGTAGCCATCTTCCTTTGTGACGCACTTCATGAGAACTCCTGACCGAGCACCGCGCCGGTTGAGCTTGCCATCGACCAGGACGAAACCCTTGCTTCTGCGCAGGACGCGTGCCGCCTCCGCGCTCCTGGCGTCAATTCCCGCTGGTAGCTTTTGATCTCGGATGAAGTCAATAAAAGCCTCTCGCCAGTCCTCCCCCAGCACCATAACCTCTCGATCGGGTTGTGGGGGACCCGCGTCGATGGTTACCTGCGGAGAAGGCTTGATGGATGGCTGCTTGAGCTCCTGGACGAAAACTTCCGGCGGGACCTGAGCACGTGTTGACCCCAATTTGGACAGGATATTCGCACCAACATTGTGCTCCCGTAACACATGGTGAACCTCCAAGCCAGAAAATTTGTTTTCCAACTTGCGCACTTCCTGTACATAAGCATCCATCGTCTCCTTGTTGCAGTCTCATTCTTTGTTGACTTGTTGAATGACAAGAAGAGAATCGCCATACACAAGTAGTCGCTTGATCCCTAGTGATATCGCCAAACGAAGCCCGTGAAGCAAGGCTTCATACTTGGCTTCATTGTTGGATACCGCCCACAGGATCTGAAGGACATATTTCAATTGTTCACCTCATGGAGAAATAAGCAGAACACCAGCGCTGCCGCCATCGAGCTTGAGGGACCCATCAAAGTACATGGTACAGTGCTCTGGCCTGTCGACTGGAGTTGGAACTTGATTCTCCCTCCATTCAGCCATGAAATCGACTAGAGCTTGTGACTTGATTGCAGTGCGTGGCTTGAAGTTGATTGACAAAGCTCCCAGTTCCACTGCCCACTTGGATATGCGCCCCGTGGCATCTTGATTATGAAGGATATCCGCCAGCGGGAAATCCGTGATCACAGTGATATTGTACTCGTCGAAGTAATGGCGTAGCTTCCTTGATGTGATTAAGATTGCATATAGAAGCTTTTGAACAGCTGGATGCCGTACCTTGGATTTGGAGAGGACCTCGCTGACGAAGTAGACAGGCCGCTGCACTCCAAACGCATGGCCCTCTTCGCCTCGCTCGACTACAATAGCACTGCTAACAACATGAGTTGTTGCCGCGATGTAGAGTAGTAGATCCTCCCCCGGCAATGGTGCTGTAAGGATCGGAGGTGACTGAAGGTGATGTTTCAGATCCTGCAGGGCCCGCTTAGCCTCCTCCGTCCATTGGAACTTATTTTGGCATTTCAGGAGCTTGAAGAAGGGTAGTCCTCTCTCCCCGAGTCGGGAGATGAACCTGTTCAGGGCCGCCATACAATACAACCTGTTAACTTTTGCACATCTTTGATTGTGGCCGGAGCCTCCATATCAGTGATGGTCGTGATCTTTACAGGATTGGCTTCGATGCCCCGGTTGCTAACGATGAACCCGAGCAATTTCCCTGAAGGTACTCCAAAAACACACTTGGTAGGATTGAGTTTCCACCGAAATCTACGCAGACTGCTAAATGTTTACTCCAGATCTGCAATTAAGTCGCTGGACTCCCTGGTCTTGATGACCACGTCGTCCACATAAGCTTCAACATTCCGGTGTAGCTGATCTGCGAAGCACATCTGGATCGCACGCTGATAGGTCGCTCCTGCGTTCTTCAACCCGAAGGACATGGTTTTGTAGGCATAAGTCCCGTACGGGGTGATGAATGCAGTCTTGATTTGGTCCTCCTCCTTGAGCGCGATCTGATGATAACCTGAGTAACAATCAAGAAAACAGATAAGGACACAACCAGCCGTCGAATCGATAACTTGGTCAATGCGTGGCAGCCCAAAATGGTCCTTTGGGCAGTGCTTGTTGAGATCAGTGTAGTCGACACACATTCTCCATTCATTGTTCTTTTTCTTTACAAGAACGGGGTTCGCTACCCACTCTGGATGGATTACTTCTTTAATGAATCCAGCTGTGAGAAGTTTAGCAATCTCCCGTTTAATGGCCTCACGCTTATCGTAGGCAAACCTTCGCAGGTGTTGCTTTTTGGGTGTAGCGTTCGGGTGTACATTCAAAGTATGCTCGATCAATTCCCTGGGCGCCCCTGGCATATCCGCTAGTTTCCACGCGAATATGTCTCAGTTAGCCCGACGGAAGCTGACGAGCGCGAATTCCTATTTGTCACCTAAGCCCACGCCGATGACAGCGGTCTTAGATGGATCTCTCTCCTGAAGCTGGATCGTCTTGAGGGCCACATCATCAGTCGACTGAAAGCTCGACTTGCTGGCCTTCTTGGAGGGAATCTCCAGCCCGGACTGGGAAAGCTCCTGCGCGGCCGTGAGTACTTCTCCCGAAGCATCTGGCATGCGAGTAGTCGAAGCATACTGGATCACCTCCTGATTGCAGTCGTATGACTTCTTCAAGTCGCCACGAAGGGTGAGTACTCCACTGAGTCCTGGCATCTTAAGAAGCAGATACACGTAATGCGGCACTGCCATGAACTTGGCGAGTGCCGGACGACCCAATATTGCATGGTAAGAAGATTCAAAGTTATCCACTTCGAAGGTGATAGTTCTCCCGCGTGCCGAAGGTGACTGGGAGGACCACCGTACCAAGCGGGTGTGCCGCATTACCTGGAATGATGCCGTAAAAGGGGGACTTGCTGGGAACCAGCATGTCCTTGAAATCCAAACCCATTTTCTTCAGAGTGCTGACGAAGATGAGATTGAGCCCGCTCCCGCCATCGATAAGGACCTTGGTGAGCTTGACCTCCGCCACCACAGGATCCAGGACCAAGGGGAACTTACCGGGCTCCGAAAAGCTCGTCCACTAGTCGTCGCGAGAGAACGAGATGGGGACCTCCGACCAACGGAGTGGTCATGGTACCGCCGGCTCGATGGACAAAATCTCCCGGAGAAGCAGCTTCTGGTCCCGCCTGGAACCAAAATCCTCATCGCCCCCGAAGATGACGTTGATGACCTTCGAAGCGTCTTGAAACTTCGGGTTGCGCCCGTGGTCCTCTTGATCATCGTCCTCGGGTTCTTTGTCCGCAGGCTTCTTGTTCTTCTTTCCACTATCGGAATTGCTGAACGTCCTCCGAAGATGGTAGCAGTCAATAGCGGCGTGGTTGGCACCTGGGTGCCACGGGCACTTCTTCTGCAGGAGCTTCTCAAACTCCTCCTGCGTCGTCGACTTCTTGCCCCGCGAAGGACGATCGATAGCCGCGATGACATCCTCTGGCTTTCATTTCCTGGGTGGACCCGAAAAGTCTCGCTGGCCTTTGTCGTTGTGGTTGTCGTTTGGACGCCTCTGATTGCTATCTTGACGTCGCGGGAACCGCTCCCACATCTTCTCCTCTTGTTTGGACCAATCGTGCATCATATCACGAAGGCCCGCAACAGTCTTCGGCCTGTTCCTCCCAAAATCCCTGTAGATGCCTGGGTCGGTGATGCCGTTGTAGAAACAATCGATGATGTCGTCCTCCGAGATGTTCGCGATGGTGGCGCGGACGTCGAAGAAGCGACGTGTGTAGGACCGCAGAAGCTCATTACGTTCCTGCTTACACTGAGCAAGATCATGATGAGTACCTGCACGAGCAATCGCTCCCTGAAAGTTGTCGATGAAGACCTTCTTGAGGCACTCCCAGGAGTCGATTGAGTTGTTGCTGAGGCTCTCCAACCAAGTGAGCGGCGCAGGGTCCAAAGCCATCGGGAAGTAGACGACTTTGGTGATATTCGAACCCCCTGCGACCTCAATGGCTGTGGAGTAGCAACGGAGCCACTGCTGAGGGGCTTGCTTGCCGTCGTACTTGGTGATGCCGATCGGTTTGAAGCCCTCTGGATACTTGTAGCTGCTGAAACATGCAGAGAAAGCAGGAAATCGGTCGCTACAGTCAGTACCTTCCGTTTCGACTTCTTCATGGACTTGCGCCTGGAGGAGATCACGGTCCGCGCGTCGCGACCTTCATTGATGTGCTGGTCAGGTCTTCTGGAGGAAGTCGATGATTGGCCTATCGCGAATGACCCCCTTGCGGTGGCTGCTGCCTCCCGCCAGGGGCCTGGCTCCCGCGAGCATTGTCGTTGCTGAGCTGATGTCGAGGACGGCTGCCAGCCGTTCGACTGTGAGCCTGGCTCCGGCTCTCACCCACGCGCTCCTCCCTGATGGTGGACACCGGGTTGTGCTGATCCAACTGGATCCAGGCCCTCTGCGCGTAAAGGAGTGCTTGATGCATGTCCGGATCATGACTGCGCTCGAGGATGGCCGTCACCCTAGCGATGTTGGCCACCGGAGTCCGGAAACCCTATTCGCTTACAACGGCGAACTCAGGGTCAAGCTCGCGATGCATAGATCGCCTACGCTCGTTGGCCCTCCTCCACCGGATTGTGCGGGCCCTGTTCCTGGCCCTCCGCGCCTCACGATCGGCATCGTTCTCGTTGCCGGCGTTGGTCGTGATCTCATCTTCGGAGATCACTTCAAAGTTGACGATAGGAAGATCCCCATCGTCCTCGCCTTCTTCCGCCATTAGCACCTAGCGGGAGGAAAGCTCATGAGAACTTGCGTCGACTAGTTCAGTCGACCCCTGTAACACCCTAAGGTAATTTCCTCAAATTTTAATTAATTTATTTGGGCTTAAATAAATTTTCCAGGCTTTTCTTTAATTTTTGTGGCATTTAAAGCAATTTATAACGCAAGAAAATAAAATTTATCATAGGATTAAAGTGTTTGTGCATTCATGCCGCAGCATTGTTTTATTTGTGTGGAGTGTATAGATTTGAATTCAAAATTGTATTTGAATTCAAGTAGAATTGTTTGAATTGTGGAGTAAAGGAAAAGAAAAGGAAAGAAAAAGGAATAGAAGGCAGCCCAACCCAGCAACCGGCCAGCCCAGCCCAAAACCCCTCTCTCCCTCGGGCCCCTCTTCTTCTCTCCCCTCTCCACGTGGGCCGAGCCCGGTCTGTTTCCCCCGGCCCAGCGCTTCCCTCCTCTCTTTCCTCCGCAGCCCGGCAGCTCGTTTCCCTTCTCTTTTTCCCCGGCCCAGTTTTCCTCCCTCAACCCAGCTCGCACGCGCTGCCGCTCGCTCGGCCCAGCCCCGTGCGCTCGCTCCCTCTCCGCTTTCCTCCCTGTCGCTGACCGCCCGACCCCACCCGTCATCCCCTTCCTCCCGCACCCCTGCTGCCGCAACGGCCGCGCAGCGGCACGGCCGAAATCTCCGGCCCCTCCCCGCCGCAACCCTACCCCGAAATCCCTGGCTTGCCCTTCTTATCCCCCGGCGCCCTCCCTTGAACCCATTCCCACCGGCGCCGCCTCCAACAAACCCTAAACGAGCCACCGCCTTGCCTCCGCTCGGGGCAGAGCTCCGCCGCCGCGGGTACGCCGCTCCTCTGCGCCCTAGTTCCGACCGGATCTCGCAGGACTTTCACCCGAGCACCAGGAACCTCTCCGCGGCCGCCCTCCTCGATTCCGGCCCACGTAGCGGTCGGTCTACGAAGCTCGCCGCCGGTCCTGTTCTCCGCCGCGCGTCCGGTCAATTCCGGCCTCGGTGAGCCACCTCCCCGCCTTTCCTCTCCGTTGTCCTGCTTGTCCCGAACCGTTGCACGCCGTGAGCCTAGAGCGCAGCCCAAACCCGAGCCAGAACCGCACCGTGTCGTTCGCCGGCGACCCCGTGCCGCCCTCCGCCGTGGGGAGCCTCGGCCCGACCTCAATCAGCCGCGCTGGGCCCCCAGGAGCAACCGCCGTGTTCCCCTGGTCCTTTTAGGCTCGGGCCCCGCTTGAATAGGCCCTCGGAGGACGGATTTGGCCAGCGCCGGCGAGGCACCGTCGTGGGATTCCTCGCCGGAACAGTAGCGCCGCCCTCCCCTACAGCTCAAGCCTGGAGCGTTCGATCTGTGACGAGTGGACGAGATTAGATCGCGCTGAGAGTGGATCAGAACCGCAGGATCCAGATCCAACCGTCCTAATTAAAACGTACCGGTTCGGGGTAAGGATGAATCGGAGCCGTCAGATCTGGAGTGGGTGGTCTAGATTCAATCCAGTTAAGTATAGGTCCGGACCGTCCGATCTTGATCCGAAGGCCCACATTCGCGCGTACCCCTTCGCGTATGGATTCTAATCTGGGCCGCACAGATCTGATCCGAGGGCCCAAATTAAATCATACCCTTTCAGCTAGCCTTTTTGCTAAAGAGCCCCTGCCTTTTGGGGAAATCAACCCGCAGTCCTATTTAGTTCAAAAATAATTACAGGCAGGTCCTTTTCTTCCCGTTTGACCCCCTGCGCTTCCTGGAAATTGAAACCGCCGTCCAAGCCATGCCTTTTCACGCGCTAGCCCCTGAGTCTAAGCTTTAATTACGTTTTAGTCCCCGGGTTTTGTCCAGAAGCCCCTGGTTGCTCAGTTTTTCTTACAATTAGGTCCCTGGATCCTGTTTTAAGCGCAGTTTTCACGTTTTAGCTCCGTTTTAGGTGTTCTTTATATGCACGCGATCGTTGTAACGCGTAGAATAGCTTTAGACTAGTTTTGTGTGCTGTTTCTATGTAATGTTGTACTGTTTTCTTATAGTTTGTTCTTGTTATGCATGTGTGTATGTGTGGGCTATGCTTGATGATCGTGAGTAGACGCGGAGCCTTTGGAGCAGTACCAGGAGCAGCCGTCTTCCGAGCAGTTCGAGCAGCAGCCGGGAGAGTACGAGGAAGGCAAGTATAACATGAACCTCCTATCACTTTTTAATACAATTTCATACTGCATTTAAATTCTGTATGCCTATAAGGATTTCCTAGCCACTTTATATCCTAAATATATATCCTTTGGGTTGCATTGTGGTTAGTTGTGCTAGGTTGCTGCGCTATAACACACTTGGTCCTTTTTAATTAATTTGTTAATGGTTATATGCAACTTAATTCTGGAGCCGACCCTCTGTGCTGTGTGCTTGAGTGGTTTGTGCGTCCTTAAAAGATGTTTTTGTTAGAAACCTGGTTTAGGGGGCCAGCACGGTGCTTAGTGCTTGGTTGGCCACTCTCCATAAGGACCGGTTCATAGAGCGACAACCTGGGACAACCGCGCAACCACAAGACTGGAATGGGACGGTCTTGACTTACTAATTAGGTCGTGTTGGTTCGGGAGTAACTTACCTGCGTGGGCAAGAGGGGTGGTAAGCTTCAATGGTCCCTGCTCCTCCGGCTTGGTCTGTGCTGTGTGTCTTGTACCCCCGGAGGTGGGCCCCATCGTTGCTGATCCAGAATCCTTAGCGGTTATACCTTACCAACGTGATCCTTTGTAACGGTCTCGTAGTGTGCTTGCTAGCCATCTCACCTAAGGAAGTGTGATGAACAACTAGCGTAGCTCACGACTTGTGGGTAAAGTTGTGCAACCTCTCGAGAGTGTAAAACTGATATATCAGCTGTGCTCACAGTCATGAGCGGCCCAGATCCTCCGTCTGATTAGTGGGGTTATCAACCTTTGACGAGGGCGATTCCCCGGGTGGTTTTGGTTTGGATGGTTCTCAGTAGTTCTTAATTAATACTGATTAATTTATTATGCAATTGGGTTTATTGAAATTCATCCACTTGTAGTAATTAGCTCTAATAAAATTTGCCAAAACTAAAAGCTAATGCAGTTGAGTCAGCCAGCCTAGAGCCTCATAGTTTGTGTTATACTTGTTGAGTACGAGTTTGTACTCACACTTGCCTCTCTACTCTTCTGTTCTATTTTGGATATCTTCGACTGCTGCTCAGTGCCCGGCAACGTGGAGGACTACGTCAACGGCTTCGACGACTTCTAGGCGTTTGTCTCCCAGTCGACGTCCCTGTGGCGCCCAGCTCTTCATGTATCTCTTTCACGCTTCCGCAACTCTTGAACCGATTCTTGATTCGGTTGTAATAAAATAATTTATTCATGATTCATTTACGATTTATATTAATGTTATTCGTGACATGTGTTGTGATATCTTGATGATCTGTTGTATATATGCGTGACTTGATCCTGGCGCATATATGATTGCTCGATTTATGTTCTTATAAATCGGGTGTGACAGATTGGTATCAGAGCCGTGTTGACTTTAGGACGAAGCCTAGATAGAACTGGTCGAGTTTAGGACTTCTTTTCGCTTGCTCTGCTTCCGCAAAATCCAAACATTCATTTTTGCTTCTATTCCTTGAGCCTTAAGTCCTTGATTTGCTATCTCTCTCCTGTCCTTTCTGAGAAATAGCTTGAGCCTTCCGTAGACGTTGGCCTGAGTCGCCTAACCCTGTAATTTATAAGTTTAGGTTGTCCCGGTGAAAATACGCTAGAACGAGTGTGTTGGTCGAGTAGTGTGGGAAACTCGACTAAGTTGTGAATGTTGAATGGTTGTTATTGTGCAAATGTATGATTTGGATCTTTGGTTGATTGCATAGTCTAGCAGTTAAACTCGTTCATGCAAATTGATCCTAACCCCACTTGAACTAAACAATAAAAATTTGATTTAGATCGTTGGGGGTAAAACCCATAATCCTTTCTCTCTGTTATAGCCTATCAAAGTTTCATCTCCTCAGCGGCACCATATCTTATTCTCATAAATTTCGTTTGTTGCAATCAGATGGTGAACACCAGGCGCACCGGTTCTGGTTCTGACCAGCAGGAGCAGAACAACCAGAGTACTGGTCAGCCGCTGCCGATGCCGCCACCACTGACCCCGGAGCAGTTCTTCCAGCTCCAGATGCAGATGATGGCTACCCTGAACAACACCGTTCAGGCTTTGCAGCAGATCCATGCTCAGCCACCGCCTCCTCCGCCGCCTCAGCCCCGTGACAGGCGTGCGGATTTCCTGAGAGGTCACCCGCCGACCTTCTCTCACGCCACGGACCCACTCCAGGCGGACGACTGGCTTCGCTCGGTGGAGCGCCAGTTGGTTGTTGCGCAGTGCGACGACCGTGAGCGAGTCCTTTACGCAGCAGGGCAGCTGCGAGGCTCCGCTCTTGACTGGTGGGAGTCCTACCCTGCTCGGGATCGTGACGCTCTCACGTGGGACCAGTTCCGTGAGCGTTTCAGGAACCATCACATTCCTGAGGGCATCATGAAGATGAAGCAGAAGGAGTTCCGTGCTCTTAAGCAGGTAAAATTTAACGGAATTCCCTACCATTCCTTTTGAGCTTGATCCATCCTTGATTTCTTTTGTAACCTGACCAATTGAGCAATTTCCATCCTTGTTATCTGTGTTCACTATTTCAGGGATCTATGACGGTGACGGAGTACCGTGACCGTTTCCTTCAGCTTGCCCGCTACGCCCCTGCTGACGTCGCTCGTGATAGCGATAAGCAGGAGTACTTCAAGGAGGGGTTGGATGATCACATCCAGTATGCGCTGCTGAACCACCGCTTCGACAACTTCAACCAGCTGGTTGATGCGGCCCTCAACACCGAGCGTAAAGCCGGGAGATTGAGGACAAGAAGAGGAAGATGGCTCCATCCTCTTCGGGCAGCAACACCCGTCCCCGCTACCAGTACCCTCCACAGCAGCAGCAGCAGCAGAGGCCGCCCCAGCAGTACCAGCAGCGGCAGCAGCTTCCGCCTCGTCCTCAGCAGCAACAGCAGGCGGGACAGGGTCAGAGGCTTCCGGCGCCTCCGGCTCCACCGGCTCAGAGGCAGGGAGCGCCCACTCCTCCTCCTGGGCAGCAGGCCGCTGCACTTCCTCGAGTGTGCTTCCACTGCGGCGAGCCAGGGCACTACGCCAACGTCTGCCCTCGGAAGGCGCAGGCAGGGCAGCAGGGGCGTGCAGCTCAGCCCAAGGCCCCAGCTCAGGGCAGGGTGAACCACGTGACGGCCGAGTCGGCGGCCGAGGCTCCTAACGTGGTTATTGGTACGTTCATGGTTAATGCCCATCCTGCTACAGTGCTTTTTGATACTGGTGCTACACATTCTTTCATCACCCAGTCTTTTGTTGAGCATCATGGTATTCCTACTAGCACATTAAAGAGGTGCATGTTAGTATCTTCACCGGGAGGACAGTTGAGGTCTCATATCTTCTGTCCCAGAGTCAGTGTGACCATAAGGGGGGTAGATTTCAGTGCAAATCTGATGGTGCTAGACGCCAAGGGCATTGATGTGATCCTCGGAATGGAGACCCTTGCTAAGTGGGGAGTCCGGATCGATTGTGCTCAGAGGACTGTTCTTCTGTCAGCACCGGATGGTCAGGAAGTCACTGTTGGTGCCACAGAGCCTTCTGGATTTCTTCATCAGATGGAGGCTAGACCCACGGATGGTATTCGCGTGGTGTCTGAATTCCCGGATGTTTTCCCGGATGATTTGCCAGGTATGCTGCCTGATCGCGACATTGAGTTTTCTATTGATCTCTTGCCTGGCACAGCTCCTATTGCTAAGAGGCCCTATCGTATGGCTCCTGTCGAGCATGAGGAGGTTAAGAAGACTGTCGATGAGTTGCTAGCTAAGGGTTATATCCGTCGCAGTTTCTCTCCTTGGGCTTTTCCTGTATTGCTTGTAGAGAAGAAGGATGGCGCGAAGAGAATGTGCGTCGATTATCGGGATCTGAATGCGGTCACCATCAAGAACAAGCACCCATTGCCCCGTATTGAGGATCTTTTTGATCAGCTTCAGGGTGCTTGTGTATTCTCGAAGATTGATCTGCGTTCGGGTTATCATCAGCTGAAGATTCGTCCTGAGGATATTCAGAAGGCGGCATTCACCTGCAAGTATGGGTTATACGAGTATACGGTCATGTCCTTTGGCTTGACCAATGCTCCGGCTTTCTTCATGCATCTGATGAACAAGGTTTTCATGGATTATCTGGACACCTTTGTGGTGATATTTATTGATGATATCCTGATATATTCCAAGTCAGAAGCGGAGCATGAGAAGCATCTGAGACTTGTGTTGCAGAGGCTCAGAGAGCACAAGCTGTATGCCAAGCTCAGCAAGTGCGAGTTCTGGATTGATGAGGTTCCGTTCCTCGGTCATGTTATCTCCAAGGGAGGTATTGCTGTGGACCCCGGGAAGGTGAAGGACGTGCTTGACTGGGTTGTACCACAGACGGTGAAAGAAGTCCGCTCTTTTCTGGGCTTAGCAGGTTATTATCGGAGGTTCATTGAGAATTTCTCCAAGATTGCGAAGCCTTTGACTTCCTTGCTGGAGAAGGACGTGGGTTTTTCTTGGACTGATGAGCATCAGAAGGCCTTCGAGGAGCTGAAGAAGAGGTTGACTACGGCGCCAGTCCTTACTCTGCCAGACCAGAGCAAGAGGTTCACAGTGTATTGTGATGCTTCGAGGGATGGTCTTGGTTGCGTCTTGATGCAGGAAGGCAGAGTTATAGCTTATGCCTCGCGGCAGTTGCGCCGGCACGAGCTGAATTATCCCACTCATGATCTGGAGTTAGCCGCAGTAGTACATGCTCTGAAGATATGGAGGCATTACTTATTTGGGCAGAGGTGTGATATTTACACCGATCACAAGAGCCTCAAGTATATTTTCACCCAGAGTGAGCTGAACATGCGACAGAGAAGATGGCTAGAGTTGGTCAAGGATTATGACCTGGAGATTCACTATCATCCGGGCAAGGCTAATGTTGTAGCAGATGCTCTGAGCAGGAAGAGCTATGTTAACATGGCCGTGGCTTTTCAGATGCCTCGGGAGTTATGCGAGGAGTTTGAGCAGTTGAGCCTGGGTTTCTTGCATCACACCTCGGGTACCTCATTCGAGGCAGAGCCCACTCTAGAGGCTGAGATCAGGCAGCATCAGAAGGAAGATCAGAAGCTGCAGGAGATTCGTGCGTTACTCAAGGTTGGCAAGGCTCCTCATTTCAGAGAGGATGATCAGGGTACCTTATGGTACAAGGGTCGTATATGTGTGCCGGATGTGAATGATCTCAGGAAGCTGATTCTGAGTGAGGCCCATGATACAGCATATTCTATCCATCCAGGCAGTACGAAGATGTATTACGATCTCAAGGAACGATTCTGGTGGTATGGAATGAAGCGTTCCGTTGCGGAGTACGTGGCTATTTGTGACACTTGTCAGCGTGTCAAGGCAGAGCATCAGAGGCCAGCAGGGTTATTGCAGCCGTTGAAGATTCCAGAGTGGAAATGGGAGGAGATCACTATGGACTTCATTGTTGGCTTGCCTCGCACTCAGAAAGGGTACAACTCCATATGGGTAGTAGTGGACCGGTTGACGAAGGTTGCTCACTTCATTCCGGTAAACACTACTTATTCTGGTGCTAGACTCGCAGAGTTGTACATTTCCAGGATTGTCTGTCTGCATGGTGTTCCGAAGAAGATTATATCTGATCGAGGGTCTCAGTTCACTTCACGGTTCTGGGAGCAGTTGCATGATTCGTTGGATACGAAGCTGCGCTTCAGTACTGCTTATCATCCTCAGACAGATGGGCAGACAGAGAGGACCAACCAAGTGTTGGAGGATATGCTTCGAGCCTGTGCTATTCAGTATGGTACCAGCTGGGATAAATGCCTGCCGTATGCAGAGTTTTCTTATAACAACAGCTATCAAGCCAGTCTGAAGAAGTCCCCGTTTGAGGCTCTGTATGGTCGGAAATGCAGGACTCTGCTGTATTGGGATCAGATTGGTGAGAGGCAGGTATTTGGTCCGGATATTGTTGAGGAGGCCGAACAGCTGGTACAGCAGGTGCGAGAGAACCTGAGGGTCGCTCAGACTCGTCAGAAGAGCTATGCGGATGTTCGTCGTCGGGATTTGACCTTCGCAGTGGGTGATCATGTATATCTGAAGGTCTCGCCGATGAGAGGAATCCGCAGGTTTAATGTATGAGGGAAGCTAGCTCCTCGATACATTGGTCCGTTCAAGGTGCTGGAACGGAAAGGTGAGGTGGCATATCGTCTGGAGTTGCCCCTCAATCTCTCAGGAGTGCACGATGTGTTTCACGTGTCTCAGCTGAAGAAGTGCTTGAGAGTGCCAGAAGAGCAAGCACCGATAGACGGGTTGGATGTGCAGGAGGATCTGACCTATATTGAGCATCCGGTGAAGATTCTGGAGACATCTGAGAGAGTTACC
The DNA here is from genome assembly GCF_002211085.1 of Panicum hallii. Taxonomy (NCBI): domain Eukaryota; kingdom Viridiplantae; phylum Streptophyta; class Magnoliopsida; order Poales; family Poaceae; genus Panicum; species Panicum hallii. The sequence continues at coordinate 9,441,444 of NC_038047.1, read as the reverse complement.
AGAAACAAGAAGATCAAGATGTGCCGTGTTCAGTGGAGTCATCACACGGAGGATGAGGCTACTTGGGAGCGAGAAGACGAGCTAAGGAAGACATATCCCGATCTCTTTGCTAGCTAGCCTATCCGAATCTCGGGACGAGATTCCTGTAAGGGGGGTAGGTTTGTAACACCCTAAGGTAATTTCCTCAAATTTTAATTAATTTATTTGGGCTTAAATAAATTTTCCAGGCTTTTCTTTAATTTTTGTGGCATTTAAAGCAATTTATAATGCAAGAAAATAAAATTTATCATAGGATTAAAGTGTTTGTGCATTCATGCCGCAGCATTGTTTTATTTGTGTGGAGTGTATAGATTTGAATTCAAAATTGTATTTGAATTCAAGTAGAATTGTTTGAATTGTGGAGTAAAGGAAAAGAAAAGGAAAGAAAAAGGAATAGAAGGCAGCCCAACCCAGCAACCGGCCAGCCCAGCCCAAAACCCCTCTCTCCCTCGGGCCCCTCTTCTTCTCTCCCCTCTCCACGTGGGCCGAGCCCGGTCTGTTTCCCCCGGCCCAGCGCTTCCCTCCTCTCTTTCCTCCGCAGCCCGGCAGCTCGTTTCCCTTCTCTTTTTCCCCGGCCCAGTTTTCCTCCCTCAACCCAGCTCGCACGCGCTGCCGCTCGCTCGGCCCAGCCCCGTGCGCTCGCTCCCTCTCCGCTTTCCTCCCTGTCGCTGACCGCCCGACCCCACCCGTCATCCCCTTCCTCCCGCACCCCTGCTGCCGCAACGGCCGCGCAGCGGCACGGCCGAAATCTCCGGCCCCTCCCCGCCGCAACCCTACCCCGAAATCCCTGGCTTGCCCTTCTTATCCCCCGGCGCCCTCCCTTGAACCCATTCCCACCGGCGCCGCCTCCAACAAACCCTAAACGAGCCACCGCCTTGCCTCCGCTCGGGGCAGAGCTCCGCCGCCGCGGGTACGCCGCTCCTCTGCGCCCTAGTTCCGACCGGATCTCGCAGGACTTTCACCCGAGCACCAGGAACCTCTCCGCGGCCGCCCTCCTCGATTCCGGCCCACGTAGCGGTCGGTCTACGAAGCTCGCCGCCGGTCCTGTTCTCCGCCGCGCGTCCGGTCAATTCCGGCCTCGGTGAGCCACCTCCCCGCCTTTCCTCTCTGTTGTCCTGCTTGTCCCGACCCGTTGCACGCCGTGAGCCTAGAACGCAGCCCAAACCCGAGCCAGAACCGCACCGTGCCGTTCGCCGGCGACCCCGTGCCGCCCTCCGCCGTGGGGAGCCTCGGCCCGACCTCAATCAGCCGCGCTGGGCCCCCAGGAGCAACCGCCGTGTTCCCCTGGTCCTTTTAGGCTCGGGCCCCGCTTGAATAGGCCCTCGGAGGACGGATTTGGCCAGCGCCGGCGAGGCACCGTCGTGGGATTCCTCGCCGGAACAGTAGCGCCGCCCTCCCCTACAGCTCAAGCCTGGAGCGTTCGATCTGTGACGAGTGGACGAGATTAGATCGCGCTGAGAGTGGATCAGAACCGCAGGATCCAGATCCAACCGTCCTAATTAAAACGTACCGGTTCGGGGTAAGGATGAATCGGAGCCGTCAGATCTGGAGTGGGTGGTCTAGATTCAATCCAGTTAAGTATAGGTCCGGACCGTCCGATCTTGATCCGAAGGCCCACATTCGCGCGTACCCCTTCGCGTATGGATTCTAATCTGGGCCGCACAGATCTGATCCGAGGGCCCAAATTAAATCATACCCTTTCAGCTAGCCTTTTTGCTAAAGAGCCCCTGCCTTTTGGGGAAATCAACCCGCAGTCCTATTTAGTTCAAAAATAATTACAGGCAGGTCCTTTTCTTCCCGTTTGACCCCCTGCGCTTCCTGGAAATTGAAACCGCCGTCCAAGCCATGCCTTTTCACGCGCTAGCCCCTGAGTCTAAGCTTTAATTACGTTTTAGTCCCCGGGTTTTGTCCAGAAGCCCCTGGTTGCTCAGTTTTTCTTACAATTAGGTCCCTGGATCCTGTTTTAAGCGCAGTTTTCACGTTTTAGCTCCGTTTTAGGTGTTCTTTATATGCACGCGATCGTTGTAACGCGTAGAATAGCTTTAGACTAGTTTTGTGTGCTGTTTCTATGTAATGTTGTACTGTTTTCTTATAGTTTGTTCTTGTTATGCATGTGTGTATGTGTGGGCTATGCTTGATGATCGTGAGTAGACGCGGAGCCTTTGGAGCAGTACCAGGAGCAGCCGTCTTCCGAGCAGTTCGAGCAGCAGCCGGGAGAGTACGAGGAAGGCAAGTATAACATGAACCTCCTATCACTTTTTAATACAATTTCATACTGCATTTAAATTCTGTATGCCTATAAGGATTTCCTAGCCACTTTATATCCTAAATATATATCCTTTGGGTTGCATTGTGGTTAGTTGTGCTAGGTTGCTGCGCTATAACACACTTGGTCCTTTTTAATTAATTTGTTAATGGTTATATGCAACTTAATTCTGGAGCCGACCCTCTGTGCTGTGTGCTTGAGTGGTTTGTGCGTCCTTAAAAGATGTTTTTGTTAGAAACCTGGTTTAGGGGGCCAGCACGGTGCTTAGTGCTTGGTTGGCCACTCTCCATAAGGACCGGTTCATAGAGCGACAACCTGGGACAACCGCGCAACCACAAGACTGGAATGGGACGGTCTTGACTTACTAATTAGGTCGTGTTGGTTCGGGAGTAACTTACCTGCGTGGGCAAGAGGGGTGGTAAGCTTCAATGGTCCCTGCTCCTCCGGCTTGGTCTGTGCTGTGTGTCTTGTACCCCCGGAGGTGGGCCCCATCGTTGCTGATCCAGAATCCTTAGCGGTTATACCTTACCAACGTGATCCTTTGTAACGGTCTCGTAGTGTGCTTGCTAGCCATCTCACCTAAGGAAGTGTGATGAACAACTAGCGTAGCTCACGACTTGTGGGTAAAGTTGTGCAACCTCTCGAGAGTGTAAAACTGATATATCAGCTGTGCTCACAGTCATGAGCGGCCCAGATCCTCCGTCTGATTAGTGGGGTTATCAACCTTTGACGAGGGCGATTCCCCGGGTGGTTTTGGTTTGGATGGTTCTCAGTAGTTCTTAATTAATACTGATTAATTTATTATGCAATTGGGTTTATTGAAATTCATCCACTTGTAGTAATTAGCTCTAATAAAATTTGCCAAAACTAAAAGCTAATGCAGTTGAGTCAGCCAGCCTAGAGCCTCATAGTTTGTGTTATACTTGTTGAGTACGAGTTTGTACTCACACTTGCCTCTCTACTCTTCTGTTCTATTTTGGATATCTTCGACTGCTGCTCAGTGCCCGGCAACGTGGAGGACTACGTCAGCGGCTTCGACGACTTCTAGGCGTTTGTCTCCCAGTCGACGTCCCTGTGGCGCCCAGCTCTTCATGTATCTCTTTCACGCTTCCGCAACTCTTGAACCGATTCTTGATTCGGTTGTAATAAAATAATTTATTCATGATTCATTTACGATTTATATTAATGTTATTCGTGACATGTGTTGTGATATCTTGATGATCTGTTGTATATATGCGTGACTTGATCCTGGCGCATATATGATTGCTCGATTTATGTTCTTATAAATCGGGTGTGACAACCCCTCCGCCGCGGTAGCCAACGGCCTGCTCTCTTGAAAGGGCAAGGGCTCGACGTGAGCCACAAGTCGACCCTCTGCCTCGAGTAGATCGGAGAGCACCATGCCCTTCCAATGCATGATGCGTCCCTCTGGCAAGGAGGTGATCACCAGATCACTAGCGCCAGAACAACCTGTAGCCCCCCGACACGCGGTGGCTTCAGGCTTTCCATCCTGGAGCAGAAAGTCCAGGCCCTTCTCTAACATGGAGAGGGACCCAAAGACGTTGGCCTCCTGGAGATCAGTGGCCGGCTTGCATGAATCGAGTTGGGATCGGCTACGCAGATCCGTAGATTGGATCGAGTCCAACCTAGGGGGAGCTACCGCAATTCTGAAAGAAGTCGAGCTTGGAGCAGGCTCCATCTCGATCCTTGTCGCAGAAGCATGGAGCAGCAAGTTGTCGAGCCCGTCGATGAACTTGTCGAGGTCGCTGCGGGAATCCGCAGCTGAAGTCTTTGGCCTCATGTCGACGAGGAATCGCCGAAAATTGCCCACACCATCTGCGATGCAGACCCACGAGCTGAAAATGAATGTCGTACCCTAGGAGGGAACTGACCTGATGAATTTGAAAGATGCCATCGAGCTCGCCAGTGGATCTCCGAAGCGCACCCCTACCTGGCGCGCCAGCTATCGGTGTTTAACCGGCTGCCCACCGTGGGGTATACCCAAGGTGGTAAGTTTTGGGTGAGGAGACGCCGAGATCAGGAACTCGAAGGTGCAAGGAACACAAAACTTTGACAGGTTCGGACCGTAAGATGCGTAACACCCTACGTCCTGTATGGTGATTTGTATTGCCTTTTGTGTAGAATGACCTAGAGATCATGTTTTGAGAGGGGTCCCTGTCCTCCCTTATATATCCGAGAGGCCAGGGTTACAAAGATACTAACCAACACCAGCTAAGGAATCGTACCAGAATATATCTCGAGTAGATCCCCTCTGTATCGATTAGCTCTATCTCCTATTTAAACGGAATAAATAAGAGATAAATAAGATGAATAAGATGAATAAGAGATAAGACAGACTTAATCTCTTAAACCCCTTTAAACTACGTCATGTACCCAGTCCCGTGGCCCCGGGTCTGACATATAGGGACCTTCAATTGACATAATAATTTTTTGAAACATTCCAAACATTAAGTACAATAAAAGATTTATACAAAAAAATCATACTCATCTCCTAGGACTGCCGAATTCACTGGTGCAACATGCCCATCATCAATGCTGCGTAGAAGAATGATTAGTGGCAATAGATGACTTCGTCGGTGGGCCTTTCTTTTGGTTCAATTGAATTTAGCATTAAAATGGCCCAAATTGGACTCAATGCAAATTTATTTGGCCAATGCGGCAGGTGTTTCTTTTGTGACAGCCCTAAACCTATTGGATCTAGAACTGGGACCCTTACGCCATGTCACTGCCTCTTCCTCGCGCGACGGCATTCACCTCCTCCGTCACGAACCCCTAGCGTGCGCCGTGCCTGCCTTCTCTCCCATCCTAGCGCCCTGTCGCCCTAATTGATTGCAGGAGCGTGTAGGCACTTCATCAACAGGAGCGATCGGCATAAGGTACTTTCATTCAATATTTTTCGTTTCCTAAATTGTTAGGAGCAATGAACCTAAGGCATCATCAATCATGTGCATGAAACTTGATGAGTTCTCTAGTTTATATATTCACATTATAAATTCTGATTTGATTCAATCCTGAATGAGCACCCTTTTTCCATGATTCAGGAATTGTAAAATTGGTGTTGTAGAGGCTACTGTTGCTGGGATTTTTTCAATGGCGCATGATGATCATAGTTGGATGCTATTGCCTCAGTCAGATGATGCGTGGCAACTCGGATTTGACAAATTTATTGAAGATACCTTAGAAGGCAACTATCCAAGAGAGACTGAGCTCTGTCCATGTACTAGGTGTCGCCGCATGGCGTATACAACAAAATTTGAGGTTCAAAGACACTTGCTTGATAGAGGGTTTGACAAGGAATTCATAAAACAGAAATGTCGTGCTACTAAACCATTGGATGTGGATGATGATTGGGATTTTAATGAAGGACCACATGCTGATCATGGTGATGGCGGCTCCACCAATAATCTGATTTCCTCGCTAATTATTGGTGCCATACATGGAGAAATTAGCAAGGAGCCAAATGAGTCAGCATAGAAATTTTTCAAATTATTGGAAGAAGCATGGAAAGATTTGTACCCAGGTTGCAATGAGGCTACCAAAGGATTTTATTGTTAGGCGATTTCAGATTAAGTGTATGTTCAGTATTACCAACAATGCAATCGAGCAAATACTTCACCTATTCTGTCTTTGAATACATCGAACAAGCATTCTAATCATGATGGTTTTGTCATTGAATTACAGCTAACATTATTGTTCCAAAAACTTATAATACAGATTGAGCCAACAAGCATTGTCACAACACAGAAGGAAAATGTGCCACCTAATTGCAATGCTAATAAATCTTCCAACATTTCAAAGAGTCTGTTCACTGACAGGAATGGGAAAGTTGCATCACACAAATACATTAGTACACAGCAGCTGCTATCTAAAACGCGAGCAGGCAAAAAGAAACAACAGGTAAGAACTGGAATTGAGCATGCTTTCATAATGCCATTACAATTTTCTAGTGCCAATTCAAAGTTTGCTGCAGATTCATTCATGTACAACCTGTAATTTTCTCGTTTCACTTTAAACCATGTTTCTCTTCAGCATGACAATCAATCTACGACGGGGCAATAATACCTAAGATTACCCAGTCCCTACGGAATACGATGTAAATGCTAAGATTGTTTATTTTGTTCCTACCATAGCATCGCACTTTTCTTGACCTTTACAATTAATCTTTTTGACGTGCAGAAACTACTAGATGGGTTTTGAAATACAAGAAGGCATTCAACCTGCAGGGAAGCAAACTTAAAGATCATGACTGATGTGAGTGATCAAGATTATAGATGTGTACGAAAAATATATAGGTTTTGAAGATATTTTATTATTGGTAGTGATGGATAAGAGGACAAGAATTGTTACTTTCATATGTTGAATATTTTTTTGCATATTGTGAATAATGGATTGATTTATTAATAATATGTATATAAATATTTGTTGTGCCAGTTTCTTTTTATTCGCAAATTCTGTTGCATTAAAGAATCAACATCGTTGCAATAATCACAGAATCAACGTTTCTAATTCAGTTTTGAATTCAGTATTGCCACAACCATTGGGCATATTGCCATAACTATTAACTGATGCTACATGTGGCAATTAAAACAACACACATCATGTTGTGATATTGTTTAAGCATATGGCGATGACTCATGATTGTGTTGCGAAATCCTTTAAGCCAATAGCGATGGCGCATTATTGTGTTGCAATATCCACTAAGCAAATAGTGACGACTCTATTGGTGTTGCGCTACCCTTGAAGTGTATAGCGATGACACACATTGTGCTGTGATATTCTTCAGGCATATCACGACGATCCTAATTTTGTTGTGATACACTTTAGGCATATAGCGATGACATATATTGTGTTGCGACAGTCTTTAAGTATATAGCGACTACCGATACTGCGTTGTGATACGTCCTAAACATATTGCAACATCATAGGCATTTTCACCACGAGCATCTATCATGGTAATGTAGAATATTGCTACAAACCTCTTGCATTGTAATAGTGCTTGCTTGCAACTAGCCTACATTGTTGCAATAATCACTATAGCAACGTCGTCCGTGGTTGTCAATACCACTGATGCAACACCATGATCGTTGCTTCTGCAACCCATTGCCAGCCCCCCACTACGTTGCAACACGCCACATTTACGGCAACGCCATACAATTGTGATGCAATACCCTATTGCATTGGAGATACTTGCAACGCCTTCCCAACGCCTCACTTGTGATGCGCTTACTAAAGATTGCAACAAAAATGTCCTTGTTGCAATGCATTTGGGACGTTGCCCTAGGCGCCATTCCTTGTAGTGAAATTATCAAGATCTCACTTGTACACTAATTTTTGTTATTGGTGTAGTAATGCTAGGGAGCGCAAAGCGTGCCGAATGTTCTAGTTAAAATTTAAAGCCTCAGCAATCTACGTCGACAGCGCAGCAGGAAGCAATTGCCATTCGCCAACGGATGCGCTGATTCGTTCGGTGATCATTTCTAAATTTTGACAAGATGGGTCAACTCCGCACGCGAAACGAACTCTATGTACTAGATGCTTTGGTTTTGCCACTGGCAACCAGGTCACCTATCTGATTTCACTCGATCGTGGCTCTCATCCCTCGAGTTGAGCACTCAACGTTTCGGTATCCCTGGCGCTACTGCTAATGTGCTGCTAGCCACAACTATAGGACTTGAGAGTCTGAATAACGTAGAACATATCTAGGGTTGCCCCCTCCCCTGGGCTGGGCAGGCAGCCGCCCCTCCCGCCTAGGCCCAGAGCATATCCTTTGGTTCGGACTCTAAATCCGACATTGATGATGGAGACAGAAGCAAAGCAATGAGACGACCACACATGTCCCCACCTAGAGAAGACCTACCTCCTTCCTTGCCACCTCAATGGGAACCAAGTCCCATTCCTCAAAGGGAGCCAACTCTACGGCCTAAAAGGGAACCAAGTCTGCTGCCTCAAAGGAAACCAAGTCCGACATGGCCATCAAAGACTCGGGAGCTAAATTCATATACTAAAATTGGATTATCTCAGAAGCAAGCTTTTGAAACAACGAAAATGTTGGCCACATCTTCAAAGGAAACAACTTCTAAATTGCTTGCAAAGAAACAATTGAGTGGTAGCATAACATCGCTCATCAAAGGAAAAGAAAAGCAGCAGGTTGATAAAGCAGTACTAGACCACTTCTACAAAATGGCCATGGTTCCACAGACCGGAAATTCGCAAGGTACGGTCCTAAGTCAGACATCGAGCGCACCGCCACCTCATGTTCAAGAAGCGAGCATGAACCAATTTTGTGTTGTTGTTGAAGCTAGGGTCCAATTTCTAAAAGAGAACAACTTAATGGAGGAAGTCCTAATGGGAAAATTTAAGAGGGCCCTAACAATGAACTGCGACCACTTGCATAGTCGTTTAAGCTGGAGTGTGACCTGGTGGAACAAAAACATGTACTATTTTGCCGACAAGATTGCGGTAGTTGAATAATTGGTACAAACATCAGAACAATGAGATGTTCAGGGCAAGGTACAAGTATGAAAATTTTTCATATGAGATCTAGTATATTGTGGGTAACAATCGAGTACCTTTATGAGTTCTACCAATAGTCTGCCACAACACTTATAACATGGCCTTGTGGTGTTTGTAAGTGTTGTCAGTAAATCTCACCATTCATCTTAATAGTCCTGTTTATCATCTCGAGCTTCCTTCTTTTGTAGGATGGATGCACACAAATGCAAGAAAAGAGGATGTAATAAAATATGCTTTTTGGACCCTTCTACTATCATGTCAACATATAGATTTTCAGTTTATCAAGTTTATTCATGAATATCTTCCGATTTCATGAATAAGGAACATTAAACTATGACCTTCACTATAAATAAAAAATATACTCTTTAAGAATTCTAGAATTTAAATAAAAATAATTCAAATTATAATTTCAACTAAGCATTAAATTTCATGACTAATATCGTCCACAAATGTATATACGACTTCCAAATTCATATATGTGGTTTTAATGCGCATTTTATTGAGAAATGCCCTCTAAATTAAGGGAGAACCTTTAAATCCCGATCATCTCAATTTTGATAATGATCTAATCATGAATAGCTAGTTCCATACCTTGAATCAAGTATATGAAGTCCAGCCCTCAAATTTAATGAGCCTCTATGATGACTTTTGATGAGAAATGATCCTAAAATGAAGAAACAGAGTCTCCATAATCCTTTCATCACAAAAATGCATGATTAACTCAAAGATAAAGGGTATCAATCAAATGGATTGTTAGTCACTAATTGACGGGTCCAGGGACCCGGGGTCCCCAGCAGGCCCACTTCCATCAACTGGTCCAAGGCCTCACCTGGGACAGGCGCCCGTCAGTACAAAGCAAACAAATTCATTTGGGCTAATCTCAGCCCAAAACCCCGACTAGCTGCCCAGTCAAGGTGGCAAAGGCCTCTGTCCTTGACCAGCTACTTAGTCGGGGCGACCAAGGCTCGTGTCCCCGACTAGTTGCTCAGTCGGGGTGACCAAGGCTTGTCTCCCTGACTGCAAAGCAGTCTAACAGGTCCAAGGACTCGGGGGTCCTAGCGCGCCCACTTCTCGCTGGACAGCCTAAGGCCGCGCATAGAACGAGCGCTAGACTACATCTACGACTAATTCAACTACCTCTATGACAACTTTGACCACATCTACGACTACTTCGACAACCTCTACGACTACTTCGGCCACATCTACGACTATTTCGTGGTGACTACATCGACTACACCTTGATTGGCTACATCAAAGAGGCTCGACTAGCAAAGTTGAGTAATGGCGCATCTGGTGTCTTCGGTACTGAATCCGCCTCTAGCGACAACTTCATCTGGGTCGTCTCGGTCCGCAACCCCGACTACTCGGTCGGGGTGACCAAGGCCTATGTTCTCGACTGCAAAGCAGTCGAAGGCCGGATCCATACCTAGGCTCTGACTAGGGGTTCCGGTTGAGTTCTGCCCAACATGTGTCCGCCTCCTCGACTGGCAGGGCAGTCGGAAGGTCGGACTCAGCTTGCCAGCAGGCTCTAGGAGTAGGTGTGGAAGATAAGGATGGGCCTTGGGGTTAACTTATCATACACGGCCAACCACCCCCTCCACGGGGGTTACAGTCCTCTCTGTTGTGGCAACAGGACGTCACTATTTGTAACACCCTAATTTTTACAAAGTGCAAAATTTAATAAAAGGATGGGTTAGAGGAGTCATTGGATTTTTGATAAACAAATTTTCTTAAAGTATAAGAATAAATATAGGGAGAACCATGTGATTGTGCATCTCATGCTCTTTGCATTATCTCCTTGGTTGTATTTTATTTGGATTTAAATTTGAATTCAATTTCTTTGTTCAAATTCAAAAGCATTTGCTCCTTCTCTTTTTGTTTCCCCTCTCTTTTCCTCCCCTTGGGCCCAGCCCAGCCCGGCTGGCCACCCCCCTCTCCTCCCTCTCCTCTTTTCTCTCTGCAGCCCGGCCCGCAGTCCCTCTCTCCTCTCCTTCCTCTCCCCTCGAGCGCGGCCCCTTTCCTTCCTCGCCCCGGCCCAGCCGCTCGCGGCCCTCTTCTCCTCCCTCCTTCCCTCGCGCGCGCGGCCCACTTTCCCTACCCCGCAGCCCAGCCCCGCGCGCACCCCGCTCTCCCTTCTCTCCCTCTCTCTGGCGCTGACAGGCGGGGCCCGCCTGTCAGGCCCGTCTCCCCCACCGCACCGGACTCGGGTTCGAGTCCGGCTCGCCTCCGCGCGACCTCCGCCCTCCGCGCCGTCCCCGCCTCGGGCCCGCACGCCCAGGCGCCCCTCGGCCCCCCTACTTAATCCGCCGCATCCCGCGCCCTAAACCCTAGCCGCACCTGCCTCCGCGCCCTAACCCTAGCCGCCGCCGCCGCCTCGCCATCCGCGCCTCGGGCCGCCGTCGCCTCGCCGGTCCGCCGCCGTTTTCCGGCCATCCTCCGCACCCGAAGCACCGCGTGGTGGTGAGAAAGCTCCCCGGCCGCTTCTCCCTCGCCCTCCCGCTCTCCCGAGCCCGCACGACGTTTCCCGTCGGGCCGCGCCGCCCCTCGCCGTCGGCCGCCGTCCACGGCCGCCCTCGCCCCTCCCCAGTGCCCCAAACCGACTCCCCTCGTTCCCCTCTATCTCCCCGGCCAAACCCCGTCCCGAATGGTCGCCGGAGACGCGAGATCGCGTATCTCCGGCGAGCCTCCGCCGCTCGGATCGCCGCCGGCGACCCCCCCCTCCGCCGCTCGAGCCCGCTCGCCCCCTGGCCGTTGGATCGGGATCCAACGGCTCGGCTCCGCTTTATCCCGCGGGTCAAATAGATCCATACCGGTCAACCAAGGCGTTTTTGCAAATAAGCCCTTAAGTTTCCCCGAAATCAACCCGCCGTCCTGCCCAATTCAAAAGTATTCGCGTTTAGGTCCAAATTCTTCTGTTTAGGCCCCTGAGGTTTTTCAAAATCAAACCCGCCGTCCTATATCTCTAGATTTTGCGTTCTAACCCCTCTGTCTAGGGTTTAATTACGATCTAGCCCCTGGTTTCTCTGTTTTAGGTCCTTTTAGATCTAAATCTTCGCAGATAAGCCCCTGGAACCCCGTTTTAGCCCAAACTTCTCCGTTTTAACTCCGATTTCATCGATTCTTGCGCTCACGCGATCCTTACGACTTGTACAATGTTTTTAGCATATTATTTTGTTCTGTTTTCAATGATTGGTGTACTGTTCTTAATTTATTTGTTTGCTTGTTGTATGTGCTTGTGTGCGACGTTAGACGGTGCGCAGTTCGAGGATCCGCAAGGGCAAGACTTTGAAGAATTTCCTGAGCAGCAGCAGTTTGCTAACGAAGGCAAGTGGTCCTTGATCATGTTTTCAGTCCTATTAATGACACCATTACACCTTTACTTTTATGCATGCATGTGTCTAGAATATGATGGAACCCAATTAAGGATATGACTAGATTTTATTTACCTTCCTTGTTTAAACCTGGGTTGTTTTATTTATGTTATAGCTACGCTAGTTGCTTATCAATAGTTTTTGGATGTTTGGAAACCATGTTACCTCCTATATCTTTCATGTCCTTTGGAATATTGTTATGGCAATCAAACAAGCTTATCGAATGAATTGGAACATGGAGAACCACCCAGGAAAACAGTACAACCACAGTACTATATGGCTCTGGTCTTGGCTAATTAATTAGAAACCCTAGCTTGTGATGATCTTACCGAAAGGGCAAGAGGGGTTGCATTGACGGGGTATAGCTCGGTCCTTTGAGGCACATAGCTATGTGAACCTTGGCTAAGGTATTTTCCTCAATAGGGAGGGTTATGACCGCTTTGGCTTGAAACCTTAGCGGATTGTCGCAAGTTAGGGAATCTTTGTAAAGGCCTCGTAGTGAATCCCTGCCACTCACCTCGGAAGTGTTTAAGGGCCTTGCAAACCCGGGCATCAAGGGAAACACGAGCTGTGGGTAAAGTGTACAACCTCTGCAGAGTGAAAACTGATATATCAGCCGTGCTCACGGTTAAGAGCGGCTTGGACCCTCACATGATAATTGAACTTGAAGATGACTTAAGCTGTTGTTCTTTATTGTTGTTGTTGTTTATTTACTCAGTCCTGTATATAAGGGTTGGTATAAACTTAAACCTAGTTAATGCTCGCTAAGTAAAATTTGACCAACTAAAATGCTTATCGCAGTCAAACCATGTCAGCTTATCCTTGATTTGGCCTTGCATGTCATATAATTTACTCCACTTGCTGAGTACCAACCATAAGTGTACTCACGCTTGCTTTATTAAAACCAATGCTGCTCAGAACAAGACAACTTTCCGGAGTTTCCCGAGGATATTGGAGATTTCTAGGCGAGTGTCTCCCAGTCAACTGCCTGTGAAGTTGAAGTCCGCTGCTATTTATCGACGTTTATTTATTCGCTTAAGGTTAAGACTGTCGGTCATGTAATAAAGTACTATTATACTCTTAATCGTTAATGCATTGTTCGGATATTCGCTTGTGACGTCTACTGTATGTGCGGAACTTGATCCTGGCGCACATATGGGATGCATTCGGTTACCTTTTCTAAACCGGGTGTGATAGAAGTGGTATCAGAGCCGTGTTGACTGTAGGATGTTAGCCTAGCTAGTAATGGTCGAATTTTAAGTCTTATCTTGCTTAGTAGCCAAGCTTCTGCCTTCTTGCTTTTGAAAACTGCTTATTTTCTTGATTATATCGTTATTCTTCTACCTTTTTCCCTTTGAAAACATGCTTGTCTCTCAAGTGTGTTGATGTTGCAAAAATGCCATCTTGCTTTAAGGTCACTCATAGCATCTTCCTCTAAATGTTCTCTATCTTGCGTTGCTCTCGCTTCTGTTGCAGATGGTCAGAATCAGGCAGACTGCCCGTAAGAGCACCCGTGGACCACCGCATCCGATTCATCACTCGCAGGAAGTGTCCGACCCACTGGATGACCATCACTGTGACCATTCCAACGGGGGATGGGTGGACACCGACACTGAGGAGGAGCCCATGGAGTTGCCAGACGACCATCCGGAGGTCTCAAGTGGCAGCAATGAGGGCCCTGCAGGAGGGGATGGTGGTGATTCAGGTTCCGCAGATGGAGACAAGGATAAGGGTGATGCTGAGGACTCCGATGCGCCAGGAGATGACGATGACGATCCAGATGATGGTCCGGAGCCAGCTGTCGCCACGACCCCACCACCACCTGAGCCTCACTACGGGAAGCAGATACTTCACTTGGAATCTGCCGAGGGACCATTCCCCGCGCTTCTCTGGAGGGCCATGCAGAGGATTGGCTTTCCGCGGAAGCCACATTTTGAGGCTCACTTGTTCAAGAATGCACAACAGGAAGAAGAATGGTTGGTGTCTGTGTTGATTTGCGTTCCGGATGAGAGACCTGGATGCTGGGTGGAATACTCTAAGCACATTGATGAGGTGCCCAGGAGGACTTTGGAGGCAGGGACTAGTGAAGCTGCCAGGAGGGCACTCTACTTTCTTTGCTACGCTTACCAGGAAGAGCTTCAGGGCACTGAGTTCCAACAGTTTCCACAACGCAAGAGGGGAGCTACATGTGCGCAGATTCCTGCTCCACCCCCTGGGGAAGGAAGTCTGCTCATGGACACCACACAGGAGCTGGTCGCCGCTCTCAGCACGGATCTAGATGCAGCCGGAGCAGAGATCCAGGAGGTCAAGAAGAAGCTGATGAAGACCATCCGGGAGAAGGCAATTCTGGAGGCTCGGCTGAGAGGAGATCCAGTGTTACCTCCGGAGTGCGACAGCATTGAACCAAAGGAGTACTTGCCGGAGTCACCCCCTCGCAAGCGCATTCATTATGGAGAGCCCGGCTATCGCACCACCTACCGTTAGAGGATAGTTTTAGGAGTTAAGATAGGAGTAAATTTTCTTTCTAGATAGGAGTTTTCCAAGAGTCTTTTGCAATCGTTAGTACGAACGATCTTAATAGTGTGTTAAATTAGATTAATGTGAAAGTGTGCTTGGTTTTGTGACAATGTTTGAGTTGGATCTTTGTAATGATTGCGATAGGTTGTGGAGTGATGACCACAACCATATCAAGTTATTAATACAAATATATAGTTAGTAAAATTTTGGGGTTGTTTTTTTTTCCGTTGCTATCTTTATCTTGCCCTTGTTCCTATCCATTTTCCATGATTGAATTCATGAGTCTCTTTTCTCTAACCCAATCAGATGGTGAACACCAGGTCCGGATCAGGAGTTGATCAACCTGCAGCGCCGCGACGGAGGGTGCGCAACAACACCAACCCTAACCCGCCACCAAGTCAACCGAATCAGACGCCACCTGCAGGAATGGAGCAGTTTCTCGCCGCCCAGACTGAGCTGCTGACCAACATGGCGAACACCATCGCCAACATGCAAGCTTAGATGAACCAAGCGCCACCACCTCCACCACCACCAGCAAGGGACAGGCACAGGGAGTTCATGAGTCACAAGCCTCCCACATTCTCTCATTCACCGGATCCACTCCAAGCTGATGACTGGATCAAGACTGTGGAGAAGATGCTCAACCTCGCCCAGTGTACCGACAGGGAGAAGGTCCTTTATGCTTCAGGCAGACTGGAAGGGACCGCAGCGGATTGGTGGGATGCTTACACAGCAGCTCATGACAACCCCGACGCTATCGGCTGGCAGGAGTTCAGGAGCAAATTCAGGGAGCAGCAAATACCCAAGGGCCTGATGAAGCTCAAGAAGCAGGAGTTCCTTGCTTTGAAGCAAGGGGCAATGTCCGTGAGTGAGTATCGGGACAAGTTCATCCAACTGTCTCGTTACGCCCCTGCAGATGTCGCAGATGATGAGGATAAGCAGGATCACTTCAGGGAGGGTCTGATTGGTCCTATCAAATATCAACTAATGGTGCATACTTTCGACAGTTTCCAGAAAATGGTGGATAAAGCCATCATGGTGGAGCATGCTCGCAAGGAGATGGGTGAGCAGAAAAGGAAGTACGAGTCACCAACGCAGTTCAGCAGTAATGCACGTCCTCGCTTCAACGCCCCGCAGGGAACACCTTTCCGCTCGGGGGGGCAGAATGTCAACTTCGGGCAGAGTCAGTACCCGCGCTTCAACCAACAACAGCAGCAGCAGCAGCAGCAAGCTCAACATGCCGGTCAGTCAGTGCAGCGCTCCCACTTTCAACAGAATCGCCAGGGCACCCCTACAGGCACACCGATGAGAAGCAATGCCACCGCTTCCGCCGGTGGTAATACCTGCTACAGATGTGGTGAAGCGGGACATTATGCCAATGCATGCCCCAAGAAAAATACTCAGCACGCTCCAGGCCAGTTTAACAACAGTGGACAGAGGCAGACACCGCAGCAGCAGCAACAGCCCCGAAACAACATGCAGACGCCCCAGAGCAACAAGGGTCAGCAAAACTACGTCCGCGGGCGAGTGAATCATGTGGCCGCGGAGACCGCTCAGGAGGCTCAGGACGTTGTGTTCGGTATGTTTCTTGTCAACTCCGCCCCTGCATCAGTTTTATTCGATTCCGGAGCATCGCATACGTTCATCTCAGCTGATTATGTTGCTAAGTACTCCATTCCTTTATGCACCATGCCTAGTTCCATGTTAGTAAATTCACCTGGGGGAAATATGAGGGCTGTGTACCGATGTCTCGGGGTAAAAATACAAATCATGGGCAAGGAATTCTGCGCAAACCCGATAGTATTACCGTCAAGTGGTATTGATATTATTCTCGGAATGGGATGGTTGACAAAATACGACGCAGTGATTCATTGTTCCAAGCGATCAGTGATTCTCACTAGCCAGGAAGGTGAACGGTTTGAGTTTGTTGCAACACTCCCGTCGGCAGCGGATTGTGCAGTGAATCAGTTGAAGGCAAGTTCGATGGAGGCTATCAGAGTGGTCAGCGAGTACCCGGACGTCTTCCCTGATGATTTGCCAGGTATGCCACCTGAACGTGACATTGAATTTATTATAGATCTTTTACCTGGTACTGCACCCATTGCCAAGAGGCCATATAGAATGTCAGTTGGTGAATTAGAGGAACTTAAGAAACAACTGAAGGAATTGCTAGGTAAGGGGTACATTCGTCCTAGCTCGTCACCTTGGGGAGCACCCGTGATATTCGTTGAAAAGAAAGATGGTACACAGCGGATGTGTGTTGACTACAGGGCCTTGAATGAGGTGACTATCAAGAACAAGTATCCATTGCCGCGTATAGAGGACTTGTTTGATCAGTTGAGGGGAGCCAAGGTATTCTCAAAGATTGACTTGAGGTCAGGTTATCATCAGCTGAGGATACGACCTTCAGATATTGCCAAGACAACATTCACTACTAGGTATGGGTTATATGAATATACGGTGATGTCGTTCGGGTTGACTAATGCTCCAGCTTACTTTATGTACCTGATGAACAAAGTGTTCATGGAGTATCTCGACAAGTTTGTGGTGGTGTTCATTGATGACATTCTGGTATACTCCAAGGATGAGGAGGAACATGAGGAGCACTTGAGACTCGTCTTGCAGAAGCTCCGGGATAATCAGTTGTATGCTAAGCTCAGCAAGTGCGAATTTTGGCTGAATGAGGTCTCATTTCTGGGTCATGTCATTACCGGCGGAGGTATTGCAGTGGATCCAGGGAAAGTAAAAGATGTGTTGAAATGGGAGCCACCCACGGCTGTTTCGGAAATCCGGAGTTTCCTAGGACTTGCGGGATATTACAGGAGGTTTATTGAAGGCTTCTCTAAAATAGTGAAACCCCTTACGTCACTGCTAGAGAAGGACAAGAAATTTATATGGTCTGCGGCATGTCAGGATAGTTTCGAGGAGCTGAAAAAGAGGTTGACAACTGCGCCAGTGTTGGCTATGCCTGATATTTACAAAAGCTTCGATATCTACTGTGATGCATCTAAGCAGGGTCTCGGTTCTGTATTGATGCAAGAGGGACACGTGATTGCATATGCATCCCGTCAATTGAGAAAGCATGAACAGAATTACCCCACGCACGATCTGGAGTTGGCAGCAGTGGTACACGCTCTGAAGATATGGAGGCACTATTTGTTGGGACACCGATGCCAGATATACACCGACCATAAAAGTTTGAAGTACATTTTCACTCAGAATGATCTCAATTTAAGGCAGCGCAGATGGTTAGAGCTTATCAAGGATTATGATCTGGAGATACACTACCATCCCGGGAAGGCAAATGTGGTTGCGGATGCCTTGAGTCGCAAGAGCTATGTGAACGTGACGATGATTAGCCAGATGCCTCGGGAGTTGTACAAGGAATTTGAACGACTCAACCTGGGGTTCGTCGCTCATACGGAAGGAATCACTATGGAGGTTGAGCCGACCCTCGACCAAGACATACGGAAGGGTCAGCTTGAGGACTCTAAGATACAGGAGATAAGAGGAATGATCGAAGCAGGCAAGGCACCAGATTTTACTGAAGATGAACATGGGACAGTATGGTTCAGAAAGAGGATATGTGTACCAGACGTGGGCCACCTCCGAGAGAAAATCCTGCAAGAAGCTCATGACTCAGCTTATTCTATACATCCTGGCAGTACTAAGATGTATCAGGATTTGAAGGAAAGGTATTGGTGGTGTGGCATGAAACGTGACGTTGCCGCTCACGTGGCATTGTGTGATGTGTGTCAGAGAGTTAAGGCAGAACATCAGAGACCGGCCGGATTGTTACAGCCTTTGAAGGTGCCGGAGTGGAAATGGAAAGAAATCGGTATGGATTACATTGTGGGGTTGCCACGAACACGAGATGGATATGATTCGATATGGGTCATAGTGGACCGACTGACCAAGGTGGCTCACTTTATACCGGTAAAGACTACGTATACAGGTGCACGACTGGCAGAATTGTACATCTCGCGAATTGTGTGCTTGCATGGAGTACCTAAGAAGATAGTGTCAGACAGGGGTACTCAGTTTACGTCTCGATTCTGGCAAAAGCTGCATGAGTCAATGGATACGAAGTTGAACTTCAGCTCTGCTTATCATCCACAGACTGATGGGCAGACCGAAAGGACAAATCAGGTGTTAGAGGATATGCTCCGAGCCTGTGCACTGAAACATGGAGGCAGTTGGGACAAGAGTTTGCCGTTCGCAGAGTTCTCCTATAATAACAGTTATCAGGCCAGTCTAAAGATGGCGCCGTTCGAGGCACTGTATGGCAGGAAGTGCAGGACTCCGTTGTATTGGAGTGAGACAGGTGAAAGTCAGCTGTTCGGGCCTGAGATCATTAAAGAGGCTGAAAGGCAGGTACAGGTTGTTCGTGAGAACTTGAAGGTGGCTCAGTCAAGACAGAAAAGCTATGCAGATACTCGACGACGGGAGTTGACCTTTGAGGAAGGTGACTACGTATATCTGAAGGTGTCACCTATCAGAGGTTTGCGCAGATTCAAGGTCAAAGGGAAATTGTCGCCTCGTTACATTGGTCCGTTCAAGATTTTAGAACGGAAAGGCGAGGTGGCTTACCAACTAGAGTTACCTGCACGGTTGTCAGATGTGCACAATGTGTTTCATATCTCTCAGTTGAAGAAATGCTTGAGGGTACCTGAGGAGCAGTTACCGCTGGAGGAACTGGATGTGCAGGAGGACTTGACTTACGAGGAGCACCCGATCAAAATACTGGGTACGGCAGAGAGAATTACTCGGAGTAAGAGAATACGAATGTGTAGAGTTCAGTGGAGTCATCATTCAGAGGATGAAGCTACCTGGGAACGAGAGGATGAGTTACAGGCAGATTTTCCCCAGCTCTTTGCTAGCCCAGCCGAATCTCGAGGACGAGATTCCTTTTAAGGGGGGTAGGTTTGTAACACCCTAATTTTTACAAAGTGCAAAATTTAATAAAAGGATGGGTTAGAGGAGTCATTGGATTTTTGATAAACAAATTTTCTTAAAGTATAAGAATAAATATAGGGAGAACCATGTGATTGTGCATCTCATGCTCTTTGCATTATCTCCTTGGTTGTATTTTATTTGGATTTAAATTTGAATTCAATTTCTTTGTTCAAATTCAAAAGCATTTGCTCCTTCTCTTTTTGTTTCCCCTCTCTTTTCCTCCCCTTGGGCCCAGCCCAGCCCGGCTGGCCACCCCCCTCTCCTCCCTCTCCTCTTTTCTCTCTGCAGCCCGGCCCGCAGTCCCTCTCTCCTCTCCTTCCTCTCCCCTCGAGCGCGGCCCCTTTCCTTCCTCGCCCCGGCCCAGCCGCTCGCGGCCCTCTTCTCCTCCCTCCTTCTCTCGCGCGCGCGGCCCACTTTCCCTACCCCGCAGCCCAGCCCCGCGCGCACCCCGCTCTCCCTTCTCTCCCTCTCTCTGGCGCTGACAGGCGGGGCCCGCCTGTCAGGCCCGTCTCCCCCACCGCACCGGACTCGGGTTCGAGTCCGGCTCGCCTCCGCGCGACCTCCGCCCTCCGCGCCGTCCCCGCCTCGGGCCCGCACGCCCAGGCGCCCCTCGGCCCCCCCTACTTAATCCGCCGCATCCCGCGCCCTAAACCCTAGCCGCACCTGCCTCCGCGCCCTAACCCTAGCCGCCGCCGCCGCCTCGCCATCCGCGCCTCGGGCCGCCGTCGCCTCGCCGGTCCGCCGCCGTTTTCCGGCCATCCTCCGCACCCGAAGCACCGCGTGGTGGTGAGAAAGCTCCCCGGCCGCTTCTCCCTCGCCCTCCCGCTCTCCCGAGCCCGCGCGACGTTTCCTGTCGGGCCGCGCCGCCCCTCGCCGTCGGCCGCCGTCCACGGCCGCCCTCGCCCCTCCCCAGTGCCCCAAACCGACTCCCCTCGTTCCCCTCTATCTCCCCGGCCAAACCCCGTCCCGAATGGTCGCCGGAGACGCGAGATCGCGTATCTCCGGCGAGCCTCCGCCGCTCGGGTCGCCGCCGGCGACCCCCCCCCCCTCCGCCGCTCGAGCCCGCTCGCCCCCTGGCCGTTGGATCGGGATCCAACGGCTCGGCTCCGCTTTATCCCGCGGGTCAAATAGATCCATACCGGTCAACCAAGGCGTTTTTGCAAATAAGCCCTTAAGTTTCCCCGAAATCAACCCGCCGTCCTGCCCAATTCAAAAGTATTCGCGTTTAGGTCCAAATTCTTCTGTTTAGGCCCCTGAGGTTTTTCAAAATCAAACCCGCCGTCCTATATCTCTAGATTTTGCGTTCTAACCCCTCTGTCTAGGGTTTAATTACGATCTAGCCCCTGGTTTCTCTGTTTTAGGTCCTTTTAGATCTAAATCTTCGCAGATAAGCCCCTGGAACCCCGTTTTAGCCCAAACTTCTCCGTTTTAACTCCGATTTCATCGATTCTTGCGCTCACGCGATCCTTACGACTTGTACAATGTTTTTAGCATATTATTTTGTTCTGTTTTCAATGATTGGTGTACTGTTCTTAATTTATTTGTTTGCTTGTTGTATGTGCTTGTGTGCGACGTTAGACGGTGCGCAGTTCGAGGATCCGCAAGGGCAAGACTTTGAAGAATTTCCTGAGCAGCAGCAGTTTGCTAACGAAGGCAAGTGGTCCTTGATCATGTTTTCAGTCCTATTAATGACACCATTACACCTTTACTTTTATGCATGCATGTGTCTAGAATATGATGGAACCCAATTAAGGATATGACTAGATTTTATTTACCTTCCTTGTTTAAACCTGGGTTGTTTTATTTATGTTATAGCTACGCTAGTTGCTTATCAATAGTTTTTGGATGTTTGGAAACCATGTTACCTCCTATATCTTTCATGTCCTTTGGAATATTGTTATGGCAATCAAACAAGCTTATCGAATGAATTGGAACATGGAGAACCACCCAGGAAAACAGTACAACCACAGTACTATATGGCTCTGGTCTTGGCTAATTAATTAGAAACCCTAGCTTGTGATGATCTTACCGAAAGGGCAAGAGGGGTTGCATTGACGGGGTATAGCTCGGTCCTTTGAGGCACATAGCTATGTGAACCTTGGCTAAGGTATTTTCCTCAATAGGGAGGGTTATGACCGCTTTGGCTTGAAACCTTAGCGGATTGTCGCAAGTTAGGGAATCTTTGTAAAGGCCTCGTAGTGAATCCCTGCCACTCACCTCGGAAGTGTTTAAGGGCCTTGCAAACCCGGGCATCAAGGGAAACACGAGCTGTGGGTAAAGTGTACAACCTCTGCAGAGTGAAAACTGATATATCAGCCGTGCTCACGGTTAAGAGCGGCTTGGACCCTCACATGATAATTGAACTTGAAGATGACTTAAGCTGTTGTTCTTTATTGTTGTTGTTGTTTATTTACTCAGTCCTGTATATAAGGGTTGGTATAAACTTAAACCTAGTTAATGCTCGCTAAGTAAAATTTGACCAACTAAAATGCTTATCGCAGTCAAACCATGTCAGCTTATCCTTGATTTGGCCTTGCATGTCATATAATTTACTCCACTTGCTGAGTACCAACCATAAGTGTACTCACGCTTGCTTTATTAAAACCAATGCTGCTCAGAACAAGACAACTTTCCGGAGTTTCCCGAGGATATTGGAGATTTCTAGGCGAGTGTCTCCCAGTCAACTGCCTGTGAAGTTGAAGTCCGCTGCTATTTATCGACGTTTATTTATTCGCTTAAGGTTAAGACTGTCGGTCATGTAATAAAGTACTATTATACTCTTAATCGTTAATGCATTGTTCGGATATTCGCTTGTGACGTCTACTGTATGTGCGGAACTTGATCCTGGCGCACATATGGGATGCATTCGGTTACCTTTTCTAAACCAGGTGTGACACTATTCTACCTACCCATCCTCACAAAGGGATGGGCAGACCGTCATCATGATACGTCAAAACACCCCCATCACGACGAAGTGACCGGGAGAGGTGCCAGGCATAGGGCGTGATAGCCGTACCGTACCTATCGGCACCCCTATGACCTCCGATCGATGAAGCATAGCGCACAGGGACAAGATGAGATGGCCATCCCACAACGCAGGACTTGAATAATGGTTGTCTCAGGGCTCCGACTGACAAGGTTGGCGGCCCTGACTGGTGAAGCGAGGAACTCTCTCTCTCTCTAGCTGATTTCTTCTACCTTAGCACCCCTGTAAAGGAGACCTCCCTTGGACTATAAAAGGGGAGGGTGTCAGACCCGGACCCACGGGAGTGCGCACACAACGTACATTTCCTAGGATAAGGGATGGGACATGGCCCACACTCTACATCTGTTGTAAATACTCGTAGCGTAGTAGGACTACTCATACAGTAGTAAAACTAGTCGGAGATAATAGGAAACTACTAGAAAAGTACTCGGGTAGGACTCTTGGGCTTGTATCTAACTAGGACTTCCATGTAACCCTATCCCCCCCAGACTATATAAGGGCGGACAAGGACCCCGTCCAAATAGGAGATCACCCGATTACCACCTAAGGCAATACAAACGACATAGGTCGTAGGATATTACGCTTTCGGTGGCCTGAACCTGTCTAAACCTTGTGTTCCTTGCACCTTCGAGTTCCTGATCTCGGCGACACCCTACCTACAAACTCACCACCTCGGGGGTATCCCTCGATGGGTGTGGCGGTAAAACACCGATAGCTGGCGTGCCAGGTAGGGGTGGTCATCGAGCATCCACCGGAGAACTCGATGGCGTCTTTCAACTTCACCAGGGCCGTGCTCGACGAGGGCACAATTTTTGTCTTCGGCTCCTAGATCTGCGTCACCAACGGCTGGGGTGGCTTCAATAGCCACCTAGTCGACTCCAAGAAGCTGGAGGCCTCTACACCAACTTGACACAGCAACCTCAACAAGTTCATCGACAACCTCGACGAGTTGCTGCTCTCCGATCTGGTCTTGCAAATTGAAAACATGACCGCTTTCGACACAACTTCCACTCGTGCTGCACTAGAACTAGTCAGGTCAGATTCAAACCGATCTGAGGGGACCACACAATCTAAGTCCCTCTCCGACTTGGAGGAGGACTTAGATCTACTGCTCAAGCTCAAGGATGTGGGAGCAACCGCTTGTTAGGGGGCCTCCGTTTTTGACAACTACTCGTACTCCAATGAAGAGTACTAGTCGTTTAGTACTACACCTTCAAGCCAGAGCTAAGGAGGATTCGGAGATGAGGGAGCCACCGCTTGTCAGGGGGCCATCGCTCTTGACAACCATTCGCAACCTGATGACTACCCCGAATCGTTTTCGGGCAATCATCTGTGTTTAACCATAACATCTAGACTGCAAGGCCATTTTGTGTACTGGAAAGGCTTAAAGCCCTCTGAACTACCCGACTACGACTCCCGCCTTCTAGCCTTCACGTAGGAACTGCCCTTCCAGGAGGTCAAACCTCTCTCTCTCATCACAAAAGAGGGAGATAGTAGCACAGAGCTACTCGAGTACAGCCCTATGGCTGACAACTCGCCGGATCGTCAAGTCTACATGGCCTCCCTTCGCAACGCGGATGATGATGAGCCAGGTCCCGAGTACAATGATGAAGTACTCGCGGACGTGTCTGCCGACGAGCCCACGGCGGACGCCCCCCAGGATCAGAACGAGGAGCACAGAAGGATCTGGCAGTTGAAGAACGCCAAGCGCGCCCAGCGCAGGAGGAACGAGGAAAATCGCACTCGCAATCCAATGTACCAAAGGAACCTCCAAAACGCTTTTGCAGTAGCCACAGTTTGGGAGTATCGTACACCGATTGGCGCCATTGCAGAAGCAGCGCTCCTAGCTCAACAACTACCACCCAACCCCATATACAAAGGCTGCAGTATCTAACCCAGTGCGTGCTCATGCAACTCGATGGGCAACATCCAGTGTCTTCCACTTGGAACTTGCCCACGAGGTCTGACCATGGTGACACTACGCTGATTAGTTGCACCTCCAAAGGAGGCTCCCGAACCGGAGGAACGACAGTCGCCAGTGCAACGAGGGCCACCAGTGCACACGTGGCAACACGAACAAGAAGTAAAACAATCTACTTGCCAACCTCGCAACCAGCGTGACGCAAGGCCTCAAGGCCAAGCTCCACCCAAGGCCAGCCTTCACGATGCTCCCACAATCACTCTCAGGCACAAGATCAATGATGGCCGCGACGCGCGGTGCATCATTGAGGGAAGGAGAAGGGACCGTTCCGATAGGTACCACGATGATGATGATGACGACAATGATCGCTTCCCCGCCTTCACCACCAACATCACTAAAAAATCCTATCCCAAGGATTTTAAACCAGTCGGAATCCCCAAGTATGATGGCAAGCAGGACCCGCGCTAGTGGATCCGATGCTACTCCTTTGCCATTGAGGTCTCAAGGGATCCAACTCCACCAAAGCACTCTACTTCCTGGTAGCTTTGGTATCCACACCTTTCACTTGGCTTGAAAGCCTCAAGCCAAACTCCATCAACTCCTATGAGGACCTCAAGCGGGCATTCATCAACAACTTTCAGGGATCCATGATCACAGCAGGCACTTGCCACGATCTGTCCCAGGTCAAGTAGGAGATGAACAAGACCTTGAGGTCCTACACCCAGCATTTCTTCGAGATGTGCACCACCATCGCCTAAATCACCGACGAGGACGTCAACCGCTTCTTCATAAATGGACTCTTCTCGAAGCACATGTACCACGACTTCGGACGCAACCGTCCAACTACTATCGTGGAGCTACATTACATGATGGCACGATGGGCACCCCAGGAGGATGAGGAGAATGACCGCTTCCCAAAGCGTAACAGCGACAAGTAGGGCAATGGCAACAGCCACTTCGACAAGGGCTAGCGGAACTACTTGGGGAACCCCCAAAAGCACAAGCCTGACCAAGAAGTCATGGCTGTTGAGCGCAATCCACATGGCAAAAAGTCAGGGAATAATGACCCACAGTCTGAGAAAGTCCTGCACAAACAATGCCCGATGCACCCGAAGTCACGACATACGCTCTTCGAGTGCGTCAGCCTCCGCAAGTCACTGAACGCTCCACCCCTTCCCCAAGCTAGAAAGTGAAAGGACAAGGAGGACGATGATGAAGTCAGGGGCAAACGATTTCTAGGACCTGAAGAATGTCGTCAACGTCATCTTCGGTGGAGACGGCGGCTTCCCCTCCAAGCGCGCGCAGAAGTTGACCCTGCGCGAAATCCTCTCTATAGAGCCTGCCACGCAAAAGCCTCTGAGATATAGCGAGGTCCCGATCTCCTTCTCTAGGGATGATCAATGGACCAGCTTCTCCGAGCCGGGAAAATTCCCGCTCGTCCTATATCCTGTCGTGGCGGGCTCACAGCTGACCCGAGTACTCATCGATGGCGGGAGCAGCCTTAATCTGTTCTGTTCTACGGCATCATTTTGGGAAATGTGGCTACACCACTCGGCTCAGTGGTCCTGCCAGTTAACTTTGGTATGAAGGACAACTACCACACCGAGTACCTCAAGTTCGAGGTGGCTGACTTCGAGTTGTCATACCATGCCATCCTCGGCAGACCTAGGCCCACGGGACTGTACACATAGCGTACATTTCCTAGGATAAGGGATGGAATATGGCCCACGCCCTACATAAGTTATAACTACTCGTAGCGTAGTAGGACTACTCATACAGTAGTAAAACTAGTCGAAGACGATAGGAAACTACCAGAAAAGTACTCGGGTACAACTCCTAGGCTTGTATTCGACTAGGACCTCCATGTAACCCTGTCCCCCCAAACTATATAAGGGCAGATAGGGACCCCCTCCAAACAGGAGATCACCCGATCACCACCTAAGGCAATATAAACCACACAGGACGTAGGGTATTATGCTCCCAGTAGCCCGAACCTATCTAAACCTTGTGTTCCTTGCACCTTCGAGTTCCTGATCTCAGTGACACCCTACCTACAAACTCACCACCTCGGGGATATCCCTCGGTGGGCGTGGCGGTAAAACACCGACAGAGGGTCACTCACCTAGGAAGGGAATAGAAAAATCCAATCTCCCAGTCTCACGACTTCCACACGAAAGCTTGTAACTCCCCAACTCTCACGAGCATCTGGGCTCAAGCAATACATCCGACTAAACCCCGATTGGACGTAGGGCATTCTGCCCGAACCAGCATAAATCTTGAGTCATTGTGTGCTAGGCCACATCTGATCACTACATGCGATACACATCTTCGAGTAGTTTTAGCTACCGTCCATTTATGGAACCGACAGTTTGGCACCATCCGTGGGGAGGACATCGTACGTCCACCGTCCCGGCGATCAGATGGCCTCTATCTCCGACACATCCAGCCTCATGAGCCTGTGCGATATGATTTGCATTGGCTTGTTGGAGTTTCCAACAGCCCCGCGCGCTAGGCTATGGGAACCTCCCATCTTCGCCCCCTTCCAGGCCTTCCACTTTGGAAGCCTAAACTTTGTCACTGATTATCTTGTCATGCTTCACCTCCGCTAGGAGCCCGCTCCTCTAACACTGCTCAAGGGAGACATTCCCTCGAACGGGCCGCTGGCCAACCTCAACACTGAGGCGCTGGCATGGCACCTCGAGCTCATGCTCGGTGCCGATCCCTTAGCAAGCGACGTGGATGTGGTCCTGTTCTCACTCCACAACTTCTTCCGCCAACTCTCTAGGGGCACCGCGCTGTCCCCACCATACTCGCCATGTGGTCAGCTCTCTTTTGTCCTCACGAACACCGCAGGCGCATACGCCAGGAAACTCCCGAGCGCCAGGCCGCCACCCTTGCTGGCGACCAAGCTCGTGGGCATGATGGGGTACAGCCCCGCCTCGTTCCACAATCTCCTCTCCGAAGATGACCTCCTTGCTAAGGGCTCTAGCGTCGGGGATGTGTCGTCCCCTGGCTACCCCGTGCTACGGTAATGCGCCATGGTGGATGTGCAAGGGCGACAGCCGGACCTAGCGGAAATCGAGGACGCGCACACCACTCGGACCCACACACCCGGGCCTTGGCTAACGCCCAGAAGCATGGCGAGGACATACGCCAGCGGCGGCGACACCAGCTGCCGGCCGCGTCGGTGCATTCCCAACACAACTCCGAGTCGAAAGCTCGTAACGTCGCGGGCGCGCGCACGTTAGGTCCAACAGGCCATCGTTGCGGGCACTAACGGCCCCCCGCAATTTGCGCGGGTCGGGCAGAACATCGCAGCCACTTCGATGCTCTTACGCAACCTGCCTGAGCCTGTGGACCCCCAGTAGCAGGAGCTCCACCGTAACATTCGGACGTTGGTGGAGCTTGCCGCTGTGCAGCAGGCGGAAAGTTCCGCGTCGCACCATCGGCACGCGGTGTCCTGACTAGTCGCTGGGGCACGCTCGCAGCAGCCAAACCCCTTAGTCCACCAGCAGCAAGCACTTCCACCGTGGGCGGGTCGCGACACCGCGGCCGCACCACGTCTTGACCCAGAGCTAGCTGTACCGCGCTCTCCAGTACGTGGGCGGCTCGGACCCAACTACGAGGCACGTAGCATCATCCACACGCGGCAACTCGCCTGCCACATCGCCAATGTTGACCAGACCGCAGTGGGTGTGGCTGAGGCCCACCAACCTGAGGAGGAGCACGAGCAGGCGCCATCCAGGCATGATGGTTGATCGTGCATCCGAGACGGTGACCGGAGCCCTAGTTCGGATGGCTTGAGCACATGGGACTTCGGGCGCCACATCCAGAAAGCGTCATTCCCGCTGCGCTTCCAGCCACCCACCAACATCACCAAGTACAACGGGGAAACGAACCCCGCTGTATGAATGGAAGATTTCCTACTCGCCTGCTGAGCCAGAGGGGCGGATGACGACTACTTCATCATCCAGTATCTCCCCATTTGCGCTGGGGAGCACATTCGAGCATGGCTCGAATTCCTGCCGCCAACAGCATCCGCAGTTGGGCGGAGCTCAAGCAGGTCTTTGTCGAAAACTTTCAAGGGACGTACGTGCACCCTGGAAACTCTTGGGACCTCAAGAGCTGCAAGGAACCTGGCGAGTCCCTGCGAGACTACATCTGCAGGTTCTCCAGGCAGTGCAACTCTTTGCCTGAGATCATCGACGCAGATGTTGTTAGCGCATTCCTGACTGGGACCACCTGCAAGTCCCTCATTCGCAAGCTTGGCTATCGAAAGTTGCACACCACCCGTGAGCTCCTGGACATCGCCACGAACCACGCCTCCGGCAAGGAGGCAGTCGGGGCGGTCTTAATCGATGGCCGGACCATGGGAAAGGCCAAACATGTGGAGCAGGAAGAGGGCCCCTCCACGACACAAGACAAGAGGAAGAGGAGGGATTGACATCACCCTAACCCCAACACAGTCGCAGCGGCCGACTGAGTGGGTAAGCGACAAGGCAACAACGACCACTTGGAGCAGCTCCTGGAGAAACCGTGCACCAGCCACGGCTACCCCGTCAAGCACAAGCTTAAGGATTGCGAACTCCTCAAGTGGATTATGGGTCAACCTAGGAAGCGCAAGGGTGGGGACCGCGATAAGGAGGCGCTCAAGGACCAAGGGGCGCCGCTCAAGGACGGGAACACCTTCTCCGACTCGAATGGCTGCCTCATGATCCTTGGAGGCCCTGAGGATGATTACACCAAGCGCCAGCACAAGGTCCGCCTCAGAGAGGTATGCACCGCTAAGAGCTCTGTTCCCAAGTTTCTCTGTTGGTCGAGTACTCTGATTACCTTTGATCGGGGTGACCCTACTCCCAATGTTCCCCAACCAGGGAGCTACCCTCTCCTTGTCGACCCCATCGTCGGCAACAAGCGCCTATCCAAGGTGCTAATGGATGGGGCTAGCAGCCTCAACATCCTATATGTTGAGACCCTTGATGCCATGGGCATCCCGCGATCCAAGCTCCGCACCTCTATCTTCCCCTTCCTTGGGATTGTCCCAGGCATGAGGGCATACCCCATGGGGAATATAGAGCTGCTGGTCACGTTCGGCGACCGCAACAACTTCCACACAGAGACCCTGATCTTTGAAGTAGTCAATATTGAGATCTCATACTACACCATCCTCGGGCATCCAGCTACGCCAAATTCAAGGTGGTCCCCAACTACACCTACCTCAAGCTGAAGATGCCGGGGCCGAACGGCGTAATCACGGTCAGCAGCTCCTTCGAGCAGGCCTACACCTGCGGCCGCGAGCATTTTGAGCTCACCCACACCCTCGCCAACTCCGTCGAGCTCCAGCAGCTTCGTCGGACAGTGATGGAAAGCGCCCTTGACTCCAACAAGCCTACTTCGTCCAGCGCCTTCCACCCGACCGAGGACACCAATGACCCGACCAAGACTGTGCGGATCGGGGCCCAGCTCCCGGCCAAATAGGAAAGCACGCTTGTTGACTTCCTATGCCCCAACCGTGATGCCTTCGCATGGAAGCCCTCTAACATGCCTGGCATTCTGAGGTAGGTCGCCGAGCACGAGCTTCGCATCAAGCTGGGTTCCAAACTGTGCACCAAGGTCTGCGCCTCTTTGATGACAAGAGGTGCAGGGCCATAGGCGAGGAGATTGCCAAGCTGCTGGCAGCCGGTTTTGTCTAGGAAGTGTACCACTCCGACAGGCTTGCCAGTCCCGTCCTTGTAAAAAAGAAGAATGGGAAATGGAGAATGTGTGTTGACTATACTGGCCTAAATAAGGCATGTCCCAAGGATACTTTTCCTTTGCCGCACATAGACCAAATAGTTGACTCCATGTCAGGATGCGAAATCCTCTCTTTTCTGGATGCCTACTCGGGCTATCACCAGATCGCGATGAAAGAGTCCGACCAGCTCGCAACTTCTTTCATCACCCCATTTGGCACATATTGCTACCTCACCATGTCGTTCGGCCTAAAAAATGATGGCACCACTTACCAGCGTTGCATGCAAAGGTGCTTTGCTGATCAGATCGACCCACCATGATAGCCCGACCAACTCGGGCCATCGAAACCCACGGTCGCCATCCACGTTAACGACATAGTGGTGAAACCACCTCGTACGGGAGATCTAATCGCCACGCTAAATGCCACGTTCGCTAACCTCCAAAGCTTTAGCATCAAATTGAATCCTGAAAAATGCACTTTCGGGGTTCCTAAGGGGAAACTACTCAGGTACATAGTGTCCGAGCACGGCATCTAAGCCAACCCTGAAAAGATCATGGCCATCACCCGGATGGGCCCCATCCGCAACATGAAAGGCGTGCAGTGACTCACCGAATGCTTGGCCCTCCTGAGTCGGTTCATCTCCTGACTAGGCAAGCGGGGAATGCCCCTATATAAACTCCTCAAGAAGTTGAATGCGTTCGTCTGGACGGATGAGGTCCAGCAGGCTTTGGACAACCTCAAGGCATTACTAACCTCGGCTCCAGTCCTCGTTGCTCCCGAGCGATGGGAGCCCCTTCTCCTCTACCTTGCGGCGACCACCCACGTGGTTAGCGCCGCCCTTGTGGTCGAAAGGGAGGAGCCGGGCCGAGTGATGAAGGTACAATGATAGGTGTACTTCATCAGCGAAATACTCACGGAGGCCGTGCTCATGGCAACTAAGAAGCTTCAGCACTATTTCACCAATCGCGAGGTCACCGTTGTCACCTCATTTCCACTCGGAGAGGTCATCCATAGCCTCAACACTATGGGATGCATCTCCAAATGGGAACTAGAGCTCATGGGCTATGACATCAAGTACGCCCCTGCACTGCCATCAAATCGTAGGCCCTGGTTGACTTTGTTGCCGAGTGGACCGAGGTCCAAACCCCGACTCCGGACGTCACCCACGAGTACTAGACCTTATACTTCGACGGGTCGGTCATGGGACCCGACGCGGGGGCCGGCGTAGTGCTAATCTCACTCGAGGGAAATAGGCTCTGTTACGCCATCCGCCTCCACTTCCTAGCTTCAAACAATGTCACCGAATACGAGGGCCTCATCAATGGCCTCCGTATTGCTATCGAGCTCGAGGTCACTCGGCTCTACGTATAAGGCGACTCTAAGCTGGTAGTGGACCAAGTCATGAAGGAGTCCAACTGCGAGAGCCCCCTCATGAACACGTACTGCATGGATGTGCATAAACTGGAGGACAAGTTCCGAGGAATTGAGTAGCATCACGTCCCGCAGAAGAGCAACAATGATGCTGATGTACTCGCTAAGATGGCAGCGCGGAATCCCATCCCCAATGGAGTTTTCGTCAACAACCTACATGCGCCTTCAATCCGCGTGAAGCCAGATCCTCCATCAGGGCCATCCAACTCAGTACCTGGGGGCCCCGGGCGAGTGCTTGGGGGCCCCGACTACTTTGCGACAGAGGCCGGCGCAGCAATAACCGGCCCCAACTGCTTTGCGACGGAGGCTGACGTAGCAGTAACTGGCTCCGACTGCTTTGTGATGGAGGCCGACACAGCGGTAATCGCCTCTGACTGCTTTGTGACGGAGGCCGACACAGCAGTAACCGCCTCCGACTGCTTTGCGATGGAGACTGACGCAGCGGTAACCCTTACCCGCCCCCAACTGCTTTGCGACGGAGACCGATGCAGCGGTAACCGCCCCTAACTGCTTTGCGATGGAGGCCGCGCAGCATAACTGTGGCAGAACCGCCTGAATTATTCCGGCTCAAGTGCGCTAATGATCATCGTACAACGGCAATTAGCTTAACATACTTCAAACAGAACAATCCTTTGGTCTGTCGGGTCTCCGCCCGATACAACCATGGTTCAACAGGATCGAAGCAGGTTTACCTCGCACGAAGGCGAGTTTACAATCACAGAATAGCTCATCAACTTTTAACTTACAGTCATTCATACATTATTACAACCGAGTTCAAACATAAGTAAAATTATACAAACAGTGTTCAAACTGACAAGCGTAACAGCTTGTCCAAACTCACAGCGGAAGGAAAAGTTTACGCGACTACACACGTCGTAAAGGCGGACACCATGCTTAGCCCAGGGCCTGGTGTCACTCCGGAGGGTCACTGCCGGCCGGGGACAGGTCCCACTCCACGGACCAGCCAAAAGGAACGGACGTTGGCCACATAGGGTTGTCCGTGGGGTTCTCGAAGGTTATTCCTGAAACAGAAATAGCAAGGCTGAGTATTCTAATACTCAGCAAGACTTACCCGAGTTTGGGTATACTTTAGCCCGTAACTAGACGCATGAAGTCATTGCAAGGGTTCTGAGTTATTTTTAGCTGAAAAGCATCTAAGAGTATAACCTATTTGCAAGTTTTAGCTTTCAGATTCTTGTTTGATTAATCATCTAGGTAAGCACCTACACTAAACAAGCAAGGTAGATATTATCATTCATCGGGATTACTTTATCAACAATTACACTTTTTACTCTCTGTGGTAAAAGGGATAAGTAGTCTCATTCATCGTGAGAGGCGAACGATTCCTGAATCGAAATTCAACCTTGCAAGGTAAACCTAACACACACGCTTGGAATACCAACAGGGCGTTCCGAAGCAACCGTTTCCCTCATATTTCGGGTTATGGATCAGGGCCACCACAAGCGACTGCAGGACCGTACGCACACCAATTGTGCAGGACATACGTCTGTAGCGCAACTACAAAAGCCGTATTCCTGTCTGCCATGCAGAACGTACTCCCACACGTCGGTGCGTGTGAACATAAAATAAAGGTCGAGTGGTGGAGACGTGTTCCATTTGCCGGGCCATTCGGGTACTAGGCTTACCGCTTACCATATTTCGCGGTATGTGGCTAGTACTTTCAAACGCTTAGCCACCATTACCACATGCTGCGACCTTAACCATTTTTAACAAAACAGACAGGGTAAACTTTCAGGTCATGATACAACACATGACTCTGTCCGTCATCCTTATAGTGATTGTAGAAATGTAAATATGCAATTTCCTATATCGCGCGAGTGACAGGAAATCACCCGACTTTTACCGGCCCTATTTAGCAGAGCATCTAAGCGATAAGGATTCGGGTACAATACATTGGATTCCTAAGATCTTATGCAACTAGGGTTTCATTTCAACTCCTAGACATAATGCAAGATATATAATACATAAGTGAAATGGTAATAATTTGAAATATTGGGATATGCATCGGGGCTTGCCTTCTTGAGTGGGGTTGGGGGCAGGAGTGTCAGAGGCTTCCGAACTTTTGTTCGGGGCTTCTGTTAGTCCCTCGACGACTTGCGTTGGGTCTTCTGGAAACCCTTGGTCTTGTCCTAAGACCAACTCGTAATCTCCGTCGTCAAGCGTCGCTGAGTCTATATGAGATGCAATAAATTAAGTAAGACGAGATTTAAATTAAGACCTTATGTTTCAAATGTTGCAATTCACCAAGTCAACACACAAGAGTTCATGAAATAAAAAGGGTTTAGGTTTAAACTATCATTTATAAAAAGGTCATAAGGATATTACTGAATTTTTTGCAAATAAGAACTAAAACATTTAAATTTGAATTTGAAATCCAAATTTAAATTCAAAATTTTAAATAAAAAGGATCATAAAGTTTTGGAAACTTAATTATATAATAAAAGTTAACACATCAGAGTACAATAAAAAGATCTAGACTAATTTGGTTTATAGAACATGCTTAGCTAGCATTTCAAATTTGAAATGCCCAAATCAAAAGAAGTTAAGTTATAAAACAAATCTAAGTTTGAAATTTTAACACAAGGTTACATGTAGCATATAGAACATACACGCCAAAAATTATGAGAAGCAAGGTTAGAATGTAAAAGTTATATACTAGACACCTTTTGACCTTGGATTTAAAATAGAGGTAAATGTATTTGGTTTCAAACTAAACTTTATTAGCAAAAGTTATAGGATTTGAAATCTAGCTTCCAACAAAATTAATTTTGCCATTTTTGGATTTTTCTGTGGTTTTCTACGAATTTTACAAGACAGAATACACTCACACATGAAATAACAAACACCCTTTCTATAAACCAGCCTCTGGATTTTACAGAAAACCCCCTAGATAGAAATCAGTCCAAACAATTGGATCCAAGGACCATGGCCGGCCGTGGGAGCTTGATTCTAGCCAAATTCCGGCCACGAGGTTCACCGGCGGTGAGGGGCAAGGGGAGGGAGAGCACGAGGGAAGCTCGGGCTACCTACTGGTGGTCTTAAGCGAGCTTGAGGTGGCCGGAGGGGAGCTGTCGACGTGAGCCCGAGACGGCGGCCGGGGGTGAGCTGCGGCGGCGGCGCTCCAGCGTCCGGGGGAAGGAGGGGCCGAGCTGGGGAGGTGCGGTGGGGGCCGTGGGAGGTGAGGGTGCTACTAATTTGGGGAGGGAGAGGGCGGAGGAGGGAGTCCCGTGGCGGGCAGGAGCTCGTCGGCGCAAGGAAGAGGCGGCGGTACTGGGCGCGCGAGCAGGACCGAGGCAGCCCTTTATAGGCAAATGGGGATAGAGGAGGAAGGCGAGAGCAGGTAGTGCCTCAGCTTTAAGCCGCTACGGGGTGACGACCAGCGGATCACGGCGGTCGGCAGAGGTGCCGGCGGGCGGCGCTGGCAGTGCCGCAAGCGGCGTGGCACTCGGGCGAGGAGCCAGCAGAGGAAGCTAGGGCGGTGGAGGAGCTGTGGGGTGACACGTGGGCGAGGGAGGAGCAGGAGGTGGATGGCGGCGGCCAGGGGCGGCGTACTGCGCCGGCGATAGGGGAGCCAGAAGAACAGAGCAGAGGAGCAGGGGTTCAGGGAGGAAGAAGAGAGAAAAAAGGGTTCGAGGACTGATTTGCAAAACCAAAGAATTACAGGGACTTCACTGTAAAGAACTTATAACTTTTAAACCAGTGCTCAAATGGAGATGGTCCCAAAAGCAAAAGTGCATAATTTTTCAAGCTCTGCAACTTTGCTTTAAGGTTCATCTACAGTAGAGCAACAGTTTAGAAGTTACCATAAACTTAGTAACATTTTCAAACTTTATGTAAATCCTATAGATAAAACTACTCTACACATATATCCTTAGTAACATTTTCAAACTTTATGTAAATCCTATAGATAAAACTACTCTACACATATATCCAAGGGTAGTTTTACATATTTTTGCGATTTAAACGCAAATTTCCATCTTTTGCAAAACAACCCTTATGCTTTTGAACTTTTCCCTCTATATCTACCCATTTAGCACAAAAGGACCTCTAGTTAAATATAATTATATAAACAACACTTTTCCTTAGCATTGCACATATTAAACACACCTTTGCCATATTTTGCACATACAAACATACCAAAACTCTAGGGTGTGACCATGCCATTTACCTGAGTGTCACAATAACCGGCCCCAACTGCTTTGCGATGGAGGCCGACGCATCAATAACCGGCTCCGACTGCTTTGCGATGGAGGCCGACGCAGCGGTAACCGCCCCAACTGCTTTGTGACGGAGGTTGACGCAGTGGTAACCGCCCCCAATTACTTTGCGATGGACACCGACGCAGTGGTAACCGCCCACGACTGCTTTGCTATGGAGGCCAACGCAGCGGCAACTATCCCCGACTGCTTTGCGATGGAGGCCTACGCAACAGTAACCGACCACAACTGGAGGGTGCCACTTTTGGCCTACCTCGTCGACGAGGTCCTCCCACCCGATAGGATTGAAGCACGAAGGATCACCCAACTAGCCAAGACGTTCGTCACCATCGACGGTGAGCTGTACAAGCGAGGCCCGTCGCCTGTGGGGATGCTCATGAAATGCATCCTGACCAAACAAGGCAAGGAACTCCTCTTGGAGGTCCAGGCTGGCATTTGTGGGCACCACGCAGCCCCGCAGTCGCTGGTCGGTAAGGCCTTTTGCCAGGGTTTTTACTGGCCAAGTGCTACAAGCGACGTGGAAGAATTCGTCTGCATGTGCAAAGGGTGCCAATTCTACGCCCGACAGACCCACCTGCCAGCACAGGCACTTCAGACCATCCCCCTCACATGGTTGTTCGAGGTTTGGGGTCTCGACATGGCCAAGCTTCTCAAGAAGGCTCCTGACGGCTTCACCCGCCTACTCATCACGGTGGACAAGTTCACCAAATGGATTGAAGCAAAACCAATCGTCAAGACCAGCTCCCAAGAGGCCATCAAGTTTTTTCTTGACGTTGTCTACGGGTTTGGTGTGCCCAACACCATCATCACCGACAACGGCACCAACTTCACGGGCAAAGAGTTCTTAGACTTCACTGACGGGTAAAGGATCAGGATCGACTTGGCATTGGTCGGACACCCTCACACAAATGGACAGGTAGAGAGAGCAAATGGCATGGTCCTCCAGGGACTCAAGCCTCGCATCTTTGACCAGCTCACCATGTTTGCCGGTCATTGGGTCCAGGAACTCCCAGCCGTCCTCTGGAGCCTGAGAACAAGTCCCAACAGGTCCACAAGATTCACCCTGTTCTTCTTAACTTACGGGGCGGAAGCCATGCTACCCTCCGACTTGGACCATGCCACCCTAAGGGTCAAGGCCTTTGACCCAGATTGATCCACGGAGGCTCAGCAAGAAACTTGTTGGACCAGGGCCGGGAGACGGCCCTAGTCTGCTCGGCAAGCTACTAGCAGACCCTTCGTAGATACCACGAGAGGAATATCCGGGGAAGAACCCTCAAAGTCGGTGACTTGGTGCTGAGGAGAGTGTAGTCGACCAAGGACATGCACAAGCTCACTCCACCTTAGGAAGGATAGTACACGATCGAGGAGGTGGTCCAGCCAGGAACCTATCGACTAAAGGATAGCGACGGCAACATCCTCACCAACATCTGGAACATTGAGCAGTTACGTCGCTTCTTCCCTTAAATTCAGTCCTTTCGTATGCTTTTGTTGACAATACAACTCCTACAGCACCCCAGCCCGAGCACTTTCGGCCTCGAGTCACTCGGAGCCCCATGGGGATACACCACCACGCGTAGCATTATCCCTCTTTCCTTTCAAAGCTCACACACAAAAAAAGGCAACCTCTTTCGCCTGAACGAAAGGGCGACTCATTTTCCCATCGCAACCTAAGCGATTTCCGTTGGGCCACCCAACCTACTGAACCCTCGTCACAACCTATGGTGAACTAGCAGCTGACACCACTCGGGCCAGCCCTCGACTACACGCTGCAACCTATGGTTAATGTATAGGTTTGAAAGGAAAAGTGCGAAGGCAAAAATCACTCCAGGAAACAAAGGGATACGGGTGGGACCAGCTTCCCAAAAACCATAAAACAAAAAAGACAACAAGCACGTAGATCTTTCACTCGGGGGCCCTTCAAGACCCCCGCACAAACTACTCTAGAAATGAAAGCTAACTACTCGACAAATGCTTTCCATTGCAGCACCCTGTCCGCGTTGGCCGACAACATGGGCTAGAGGCGTCGCGCTGCAGGATCAACTGGAGGAGCCTCTTGGCCAGGGGACAACACGGTCATGGCAGCGCTCGACTCAATTTTCGTGCCTGGACATCGCCTCCCCCAGGGTTGCCTTCCACTCCGCGTGTTGAGCTGTCTTCAGATATTCCATGGTGGTTGCCTACGCAATCACCGTCACGACCGGCATCAAGCTCTCTCCGAGTTCGCTGAGCTGGTCGGTGACCCACCACGATCGCGATGCGGGCACGAAAAATGGGGCAACGCTTTGACCTCCGAGGTAAGCCTCAATGCACCACATCCGTAGTCAATATTTGCATCTAATTATTCAATTTTTGAAATATCTTTAGACCCGAAAGGGCTCACGCCGATGAATCCCAACTCGGGAATCCAGTTGACCGAGGTTCGAAGGCCGGTCCACGGAGGACTCAAGGCCGCCTTGCATCAAATGGAGCTAGGGGAGAAACGCAGATGAGCCCCAGCGGCCCTCGCCTGACTTGCTCAGGCAGCAACTCAAGTCATCTTGACCTTCTTGTCCGATACGGACCTCGAGCCATGCCCACAGAATCTTCATCGAGGAGAGACCATCGGGCCACCAGAGTCGGTTGAACGACTCGGGCATCTATCAGGAGGCGGTTCATGGAGTAGTGGAATGCCACATGCAGGCTACGCCGACCTCGTCACGAACGACGAACCCGGATTCCACTCGGATCGCCTACACTTTGCAGGGGCACACCCGTTAGGAGCTCACTGAGCACGTCACTCGGGCCATCGAGTCAAGTGACGCCGACTCAACCCCTCCAGTCGCAAAGACTGTGGACGGGGTCACCCCTACATGTGCACACATTCAATTCCCTCTACCCGACCGCCTTCCTTTATGACAAAGGCTATAGCGAGTCGGGGCACCGCATTTCCACTCAAAAAAGATGACAAAATTCCAGCCCCCGACCGGACTCCCGGTTAGGCGCGACAAATACGAAACACTCCAGAATAAATGCATTTTATTTCTAGCAACTAAAGTGTTACAGAGTACAATCGGCCCGCCGCCACACTTCCTCGCCGGAATTCACCTCGACCACTTCACCCCGACCGAATCCCTGCTGCCCACCGCTTCCCCACCTTCTTCCCTAGCTCCCCAACCTGATCCAGTCCAGCCCTAGGCCCTCCTTCGCTGGAATTTCTTCGACCCCGAGCCGCCTCTCACCGGAGATGCCCGCGCGCTGCCTCGTCGTCGACAGCCCCTTCTGCTTGACCTCCAGATCATCTAGGTACTCAGGTCGACCCCCCGCAGCTCATTGGTGCTCGTGCGCGCCTTGCTTGCTCATGTTCACCGGCCCCTCGCAGGGAACGCCGGTGACCCGACACGGCAGCCGCCCCTCCTCATCGCCGGTCGTGTTCCACCGTCGCCCGTCGAGCACCTCCCCTCCCAAACAGTTCCCTAGGTCCCGTAGATCGTGCCCGGTTAGCCCCTCCCCGTCGGT
This sequence comes from Panicum hallii, assembly GCF_002211085.1. Classification (NCBI taxonomy): domain Eukaryota; kingdom Viridiplantae; phylum Streptophyta; class Magnoliopsida; order Poales; family Poaceae; genus Panicum; species Panicum hallii. The sequence continues at coordinate 9,401,956 of NC_038047.1, read as the reverse complement.
AACCTCGCCGCCGGCGAGAACGTGCTGGAGCCAATCGGCCGGCCGCCGTCGGGGCTTGGCAAGGGCATATGTGCAAGTGTAATTAGTGTTCTAGGGACCCAGGTGCAAAAGTACTGAGGACCCCCCCCCCCCCCAAGTGGTTTGTTATTTCATGTGAACAATGCTGCTGCCTTGTAAAATTAGTAGAAAACTGTAGAAAAATCCAAAAATTACCAAACTAAATTTGTTGGAAACTAGATTTCAAACCCTACAACTTTTATTAATCAAGTTTAGTTTGAAACTAAATACTTTTGAATCTATTTTAAACTCAAGGTTAAAAGGTATATTGTGTATAACTTCTACACACTAATTTATTTTCTTGTGATTTTTGATATGTAGCTTCTATAGGTCATGTGTGAGCTTGTATAAAAGTTCCAAACCTAGCACTGTATTGTAGTTTAAATTCTTTTGAATTTGTGTAATTCAAATTTGAGATGATTTTGAAATTAATTAAGCATGTTCCTTAGGCTTAACTAATTAGATCTTTTTGTCATAATCTAATGTGTTGATAATTAGTCTATAATTAAATTTTCAAGACTTTATAATTCTATTCACGTAAGATTTGATTTTAAACTTAAAATTTGAATTCAAATTCAAATGTTTTAGTTCCTTTTTTCAGTAAATCCAATACTATAATCATAACTTAATATGAATGATAATTCAAGACTAAACCCCCTTGTTTCGTGAGTTCATGTGTGTTAATTATTTGGATTGCAACGTTATTGTGAAATAAAATCTTAAACTCAAACACCATCTCACTTAAATTATTGCATATCATGTAGAATCAACGACGCTCGACGACAGAGGCTACGAGTTGGTCTTGGGACAAGACCAAGGGTTTTCTGAAGATCCGATAAACGTCGTCGAGGATCTAACTGAAGCCCCGAACCAAAGTTCGGAAGTCTCTGACACTCCTGCCCCCAACCCTACTCAAGGAGGTAAGCCCCAATGCATAACCCAGTATTTCAGTTTATTATAATTTTATTATTATTTTATATATCTTGCATTACGTCTAGGAGTTGAAATGAAACCCTAGTTGCATGAAATCTTAGGAATACAATGTATTGTACCCGAGTCTTTATCGTGTAGATGCTCTGCTAAATAGGGCCGGTAAAAGTCGAGTGATTTCCTGTCACTCGCGCGACATAGGAGTTGCGTGATTACTATTCTGCAATCACTATAAGGAGGATGGACAGGGTCATGTACGGTGTCATGACCTGGAGCTTTACCCTGCCTGTTTTGATAAAAGTTGTTAAGGTCGCAGCGTGTGGTAGTGGTGGCTAAGTGTTTGAAAGTACTAGCCACATGCCGCGAAATATGGTAAAGCGGTAAGCCTAGTAACCAATCGGCCCGGCAAGTGGACATACCTCCCACCACTCGTAATTTGGTTTTTCTCATGCACCGACGTGAGGGAGTGCGTTCCACACTGCGGACAGGAGTACGGTCATGTAGTCGTGCTACAGACGTATGTCCTGCACAATTGGTGTCCGTACGGTCCTACAGTCGCTTGTGGTGGCCCTGTTCCACGACCCGGAATGAAAGGCAAACGGTTGCTTCGGAACGATCTTTGGATGTTCCAACTGTGTGAGTTAGGTTTACCCTTGAAAGGTTGAAATTCGATTCAGAATCGTCCGTTTCTCACGAAGATTGAGACTGCTTATTCCTTCTGCCACATAGAGTAAGAAGTGTAACCATTAATGGATTAATCATGATGAATGATAATCTCTATCTTGCTTGCTTAGTATAGGTGCTAACCTAGAAAGGATAATCAACTAGAATATGAAAGCTAAAATTTGAAAGTAAATCATACTCTTTGTTGCTTTTCAGCTGAAAATAAACCTAGAACCATTACAATGCCTTCATGAGTCTAGTTACGGGCTAAAGTATACCCAATCCGGGTAAGCCTTGCTGAGTATTAGAATACTCAGCCTTGCTAGTATCTTTTTTAGGTATAACCTTCGAAAACCCCACGGATAGTTCTGCGTGGCCAACTTCTGTTCCACATGGCTGGTCCGTGGAGTGGGATCCGTCCCCGGCTAGCAGTGACCCTCCTGAGTGACACCAGGCCTTGGGCTGAGCATGGTGTTAACCTTCGCGACATGTGTAGTCGCACGTTTATTTTCCTTCCGCTGTAAGCATGGACAAGCAGTTTAGCTTGTCAGTTTAAACACTGTTGTATAAGTTTCCTGTAAGTTTGAACAAGGTTTGTAATAATATTCTCATATCTATAAATTAAAAGTTGATGAGCTGTACTGTGATTGTAAACTCGCCTTCGTGCGAGGTAAACCAGCTTCGATCCTGTTGAACCGTGGTTGCATCGGGCGGAGACGCGACAGACCAATAGGTTATTCCGTTTGAAGTGCGTTGAGTTAGTATCGGCTAAATAGCAATGACTAGCGCACTTGAGCTGGAATAATTCAGGCGGTTCTGCCACAGCTGGTATCAGAGCTGTAGGTTTACTTTTACAACTGCAGTAGCTCTTACAAAGTGATTTTAGGATAAAATTTGCCCAACAAATGATTTTACAACATGCGTTGGATTCATTAAGGTTGGTGTTAGAACGCAAAGCCCTAGGAAATTATATGGGGAATATCAGGTGGCTGCTAAAATGTATATATATATATATATGTATAGATAGCTCGGACTTGCAGCACTACTTTCTGTCCAAACTTAAATTCATGCACAACCCAACTTTACTTTCTGCAACGACACCTACGATCGTGAGGTAAGCAGGTAAGGATCCTCAGCTAACTGGGAAGTTAGCCTTCCCGTCAGTGATGCGAACCGAACGCTGTTTCTCAAGCAGTGGCCTACTTGAGATGCTGCCAATATATCAACTTAGGTTGATTATATTGGGAGTATATGGTTCAGCGCAGGGTATGGCGATCGCTGTTCATACCCCCGCAATTTGCAGTACCCCCGTGAATACGTTGTTTCGATGACGTATGTTAACGTTGTCTATACGGCGGTAATTTTACAGATGCTGTTTCTATAGTGAACAGTACTGCTTGGGGACGCTTTCATGTCGTGCTGCCATGAAAGGTTCATGATATGTATATGTGGTCTTCTGCAGGTACACTAATCACGATTAAGAGGTTATGACGAATAGGACTTATCGACTAGTTATTAGGGAGTGTCGTATGTGTTTTGCCACCGAAATTAACCGCGTAAGTCCGAACATATTTGGCAGTTGTTTTTGATCGTGAGGACGAATAGTACGTGCATGCATTATCAAACAAACGAATGCAATGTATATTTAATTCTGTTAAGAATGAATAGTGTGTTGCTTGCTTCTAGAATGAGTTAGTAGGATTTTTATGGTAGTTCTAAGTAGAATATCTTAAGTATCCATCTGATTTTCAGTCTTTGCTGTTATCAGAATTGATTATCTTATTCCATTTATCTGGTGATCTCTTAGCAAGGTAAAAAGTCTCACCATTTGCATTCTTATTGCAGATGGCAGCCCCTTCCAACGTCTTTTGGGATCCGATAGGGCATCTCCACACAAATGCCCTGCACTGGGAGGGTTTCCCTCGTCTTCTCTGGGAGTCATTGCGTTCGCTCCTTTATACCAAGCCTCCACAGTATGATGCTGTAGAATATCAGGAGGAGGGTGTTCGCCGATGTCGAGTCAGGATGACCATTCCCCAACATCCCTTTCGCTCCCAATGGCAGCCCATTGCAGTTAATGTGGTGGGTCATCGTATAGTTGATACGATTGAGGGCGCAGCTCTGGAAGCTATCTATCTGTTCTGCAACCAACATCCAAGGGAAGTTGCAGGATAGCCTATTGGATTATTTTCTACCACAGATCCCAACGATCCTGAGTGGAATCTCAGGGTAGTCCCTGAAGGTCACAGGTTGGAGGGCTCAATAGAAGAAGCGCTTCAGGGTACTATGAGGTTTATGAGTGTTCAGCATCATTATCAGATTCTACTACATCGCGGTATGGGTCAACTGATCAGTATTGCGCAGGGTCACTTTAGGAACGCTGACCAACAAGTCACCCAGACTGCGCAGCTTCAAGCCCTGGTGGCAGAAAAGGATGAAATCATCGCTGCCCGAGAGGAGACCATTCATCATCAGGAAGACCAGATCAATGAAAGTGATGCGATAATCACCCAACGCAACACAATCATTGAGTTTCTCCAAGAACAGATCCACGACCTCATTCTCGAGGTTGATGATGCCCAAGCCCAGATCAATGAACTGCAACAGCAGCCAGCACCTCCTGCTGTACCAGCTCCTGAAGAAGAAGAAGATCCTGAAGAAATCGAAGGAGTCTCCGAGATCGATTCTGAGCACGGAGATCCTGTTATCAGTCCCCATCATTCTTCTTCTGGCAGTCAGTCATCAGTGGGCAACTTTGATGACTTTTAGGTTGATTAGGGTTGGTGATGTCTTAGCTGTAATTAGTGTGGAAAAATGTGACAAAGGTAGTGAGTAGTCCATCTAGATCTAGAGCCACTTGTTGTGTTATATGTGGCATGTGTATTTAGGCAATGGCTTGTAGTGGTTAAAGTGTGCTGATATAAGATGTAAGGATCACCAGTGTTTTTATAGTAATCCAAACCCTATGTTTTACCATCCTACTTTATCTTTTTGCATCTGAAATGAGTTGATTGAATGGAGCATATGAATTACATTTCTGTTTGATAATTGTATATCATCTGAAATTGGAGTAAGGATATGGTTGATAATGGATATCTCCTTTGTTTGAGATGGTGGGAGCTACTCGCGGAACCCCGGAAGGTTTTCGGGCAGATCAGGCCAGTGGATCCCAGCAACCGCCACCGCCACCTCCAAATCTGTCCGAGGTGAACCCCTATCGGCCAGTTATCAAGACTTCCTCAGTACCCAGCCTCCATTATTCCATAAGGTAGACGAGCCTCTGGACGCTGACGCTTGGCTTCGAACTATCGAGTCCAAGTTTGCCCTATTGACTGCCCTATGTTCAGATGAGAACAAGGCACTTTTTGCAGCCCAGCAACTTCATGGCACAGCTCGTCTATGGTGGGATCATTTTTACGCCATGCAGCATGCCGATCATATCATCACCTGGGACGAGTTTCGGACTGCCTTTCGAGCGCACCACATACCTGAAGGACTCATTGAGCGAAAGCTCAATGAATTTCTGAACTTGACTCAGGGAACCCGCACCGTCATGCAATAAGCACAAGTCTTCAACCACTTGTGCCAATATGCGGGATACCATGCGGACAATGATGCCCACAAAAGAGATCATTTTCGCCGAGGCCTAAACACCAAACTTAAAGAACGACTGAATTTGGTAAGGGCTGACAATTTTAATGAGTTGGTCAACATGGCCATTACTCAAGAAGATTGCATCTCAGCCCACAAAGCAGAAAAGAAACGAAAGGCACCAACAGGGCCTGCAACTACGCAACCGTCAAGGTATCGGTTGGTCCCGAGCAATGCAACTCGAGCCCCGCCTCGAGGCAATTTGCCTGGCAGATGGGTAGCCAGACCACCCCAACAGGCACGATTCAACCAACCACCGACACCACAATTTCAGCAGCAACCACAACAAGGTCCGCTGCCGAGCTTTCCGCCCGTCAATCAAGGCAACTATCGTTGTTTCAACTGCGGAAGCCCATCCCACTTCATCAAGGATTGCCCTCAACCTAGGAAATCTTTCCAAAGGCAAACCTCCGGTCCAACCAGCAAGAGCAAGGGCAAGAGGCAAGTGGTTCAGGTCCGCCAAGGAAGGGTGAACCTCACCACACTCTCCGAACTCCCCGAAGGGACACCAATAATGACGGGTACATTTTCTATCAACCATCACCCAGTAATAGTTCTTTTTGACACTGGTTCCACCCATAGCTTTGTCAGTGCAAAGTATGGGACTAAAATAGGCTTAGATATCTATCCTACTAATGGAGATTATAAGATAACAACTCCTGGTGGAAAAATCCTATCAAATCAAATTTGTAGAAAGGTACCACTTTAGCTGGGTAGTCAATTGATGAAAACGGACTTGCTTTTGTTAGACCTAGAAGGAATGGATGTTCTTTTAGGTATGAATTGGATGACCCAGCACCATGTGTCCTTAGATATCTTTTCTCGAACTGTGGAGATAGATTCACCTGAGCACAAACCTACCATTCTCTATCTCCCACAACAGCAGTACCTTAACCCTTGCACCTACACTACAAGTGGGATCAAGCTAAAAGATATCCCTATCGTTTGTGAATACCCAGATGTCTTTCCAGACGATTTGCCTAGAATGCCCCCAGATAGAGATATTGAGTTTATCATCGAACTCCAACCTGGCACAGCTCCTATTTCTAAGAGATCCTACCGTATGCCTCCTAACGAGTTGGCCGAGTTAAAAATCCAACTCCAAGACCTCTTAGACAAGGGTTTCATTCATCCAAGTGCATCGCCATGGGGTTGTCCAGCCTTGTTTGTGAAAAAGAAAGACAATAGCTTAAGGCTATGTGTTGACTACCGTCCTCTCAATGATGTGACTATCAAAAATAAGTATCCTCTACCCCGCATTGATATTCTTTTCGATCAGTTAGCCGGAGCTAAGGTATTTTCTAAAATTGATCTTCGTTCCGGCTATCATCAAATTAAGGTCCGGCCAAGTGACATTCCAAAAACGGCCTTCTCCACTCAATATGGTCTATATGAATACCTAGTCATGTCATTTGGTCTTACCAATGCTCCCGCCTATTTTATGTATCTTATGAATTCTGTCTTCATGCAAGAACTCGACAAATTTGTTGTGGTCTTCATTGATGACATTCTGATCTACTCTAAAAATCCAGAAGATCATGCCAAACACCTTCATGTCATTCTTCAATGACTAAGAGACCACCACTTGTATGCCAAATACTCAGAGTGCGAGTTTTGGTTAGATACTGTGAAATTTCTGGGCCATACCATCTCTGGTGACGGAATATCCGTTGACCCCAGCAAAGTACAAGAAGTGATGGATTGGAAACCCCCAACATCAGTCCATCAGATCCGTAGTTTTCTTGGTCTAGCTGGCTATTATCGTTGCTTCATTCCGGATTTCTCCAGAATAGCCAAACCTATGACCGAACTATTAAAGAAATGTGTCAAATTCTCTTGGGATCAAAAATGCGATGATGCATTCCATACTCTCCGAGATCATCTTACGACTGCTCCAGTCCTAGCCCAACCAGATGTGTCAAAATCTTTTGACATCTATTGTGATGCATCAGGAACCGGACTTGGTTGTGTGCTTATGCAAGACAACCGAGTAATTGCATATGCATCGCGAGCACTCAGGGTTCATGAACAGAACTACCCTACCCATGATCTTGAATTTGCAGCAGTCATTCAGGCCTTGAAAATCTGGAGACATCATTTGATGGGTACGAAATGTCACGTTTATACTGACCACAAAAGCCTCAAGTATATCTTTACACAAGAAGATTTGAATATGAGGCAAATACGCTGGCTAGAACTTATTAAAGATTACGATTTGGAAGTACACTATCATCCCGGCAAGGCCAATGTCATTGCGGATGCACTCAGTCGCAAGGCACATTGCTCTTGCTTGTCTGTAGAAGCTTTCAACGAGACTCTTTGTTGGGAAATGAGAAAGCTTAACCTAGAAATCATTCCCCAAGGTGACTTGAACCATCTCTCAGTTGAAGCCACGCTTAGGGATAGTATTGTTCTAGCTCAACAGCGCAATAAAGGAGTCAGAATCATTAAACAGAAGATAACACAAGGAGAGGGAAAATATAAGTGCTTTCACGTAGATTCAGGAGGAATTTTATGGTTCAACGAACGTATAGTTGTACCTAAGGACCATAAGCTCCGTAAACAAATACTGGATGAAGCCCACTTATCCAAATTCTCTATGCACCCTGGCAGTACGAAGATGTACCAGGATCTGAAGCAGAATTTTTGGTGGACTCGTATGAAATGAGAAATTGCCAAGTATGTCTCAGAATGTGATATCTGCCAAAGAGTCAAAGCTAGTCATCTGAAGACTGCTGGTATTCTTCAACCTCTACCTATTCCTTCTTGGAAGTGGGAGGATATCAGTATGGACTTTATTGTTGGCTTGCCCAATACTTCTCTGAGACATGACTCAATTTGGGTAGTTGTTGATCGGTTAACCAAGAGTGCACATTTCCTTCCTGTGCACACTACATATAATGTCAAAAAATATGCCGAGATTTACCTGGATCAAGTTGTTCGTCTTCATAGGATACCTAAGACGATAATTTCTGATCGTGGAGCACAATTCGTCGCTCGGTTCTGGGAGCAACTTCAACATGCTCTCGGAACTAAGTTAATTCGAGGCTCTGCATATCATCCTCAGACAGATGGACAAACTGAAAGGGTAAATCAGATTCTGGAAGATATGCTTAGAGCCTGTGTCCTTCAGTATGACAAGAATTAGGATAAGTGCTTGTCACTAGCAGAATTTTCTTACAATAACAGCTATCAGACTAGTCTCAAAATGGCCCCGTTCGAAGCATTGTACGGTCGCCGATGCCGAACTCCCTTGAGTTGGTCCCAAACCGGCGAACGTAAAATCTTTGGAGCCGACCTAGCTATTGAAGCAGAGGATAAGATAAAGATTATACAGAACAATCTCAAGGCAGCCCAGTCTCGACAGAAAAGCTACGCTGATATACGAAGAAGACCATTACAGTTTCAAATCGGAGACTTCGTGTATCTTCGAGTATCTCCTACTCGAGGTATTCAAAGGTTCGGCGTAAAAGGGAAACTTGCTCCTCGATACATCGGATCTTTTGAAATCCTTGAGATTTGTGGACCCGTAGCTTACCGCCTTCAACTTCCCTCTCAGTTAGTGGTCATTCATAACATCTTCCATGTGTCTCAACTTAAGAAATGCATCAAAGTTCCTACTGAGATCATCGATACCCAAACCATCGAAATCGAACCTGATCTGACCTATACAGAACATCCCCTTAGAGTGCTAGACACTAAAGAAAGAAGCACTAGAAGAGAAACCTTTAGAATGTACAAGATTCAGTGGAACCATCATACAGAAGAAGAAGCAACATGGGAAACCGAATCTTATCTTCAGCATAATTTCCCGGACTTCTCCCAAGCCAACCTCCGGACGTGATTATTCAAATCTATCCTGTTCCGGAATCTCGGGACGAGATTCTTTTTAGGGGGGAAGGCTGTGACACTCAGGTAATTAGTGTGGTCACATCCTAAACTTTAGTGTAATGTTATGTGCAAAATGTAGTAAAAGTGTGTTTAAAAATTTAAGTACTAAGGGAAAAGGGTTACTTATATAATTATATTTTAATTAAGGTCCTTTTGTGCTAAATGGGTAAACATGGAGGGTAGAATTCAAATGTATGAGGGTTATTTTGCAAAAGTCAAAAACTTGTGTTTAAATTGCAAAAGTAGGTGAAACTACCCTTTGGATATATTTGTGGTGTAGTTTTTAAATAGGGTTTGTATAAAGTTTAGAATCTTTGCTAAATTTTATGTTAACTCCAACTCCTTAGCTCTTCTGTGGATGAACCTTAAAGCAAAGTTGTACATTTTGAAAAACCATACATTTTTGCTTTTGGGCCCATCTCCACTTGAGCACTGGTTGGAAAGTTATCTATACATTACAGTAGGGTCCCTGCTTTTCTGTGATACTACACTTAGGTCCTCCATCGTCTTCCTCGAGTCCCCGAGCTCCTCTGCCTCTGCGCACGCGCGTGCCCCGCCACCGCCGGTCGCTTCCCAAGCTCCTGCAGCTCTGTGCCGCCCTTCCACGCGTCGCCCCACCACTCCTCCCACCGCCGGGCCGCCTCCGCTGTCCTCCCCTCGCCTTGCCACGTCGGGCCGTCGGAGCCGAGCGGCTGCCATGCACCCGAGGGCACACCGGCGCCACCCGCCGTCCTGGGCTCAGCCCGTGACTGCCTCTCTCTCTCTCCCTCTCTTCTACAGGCTGTACCCTTCTATAAAACCCGACCCGCACCCTGTTCTCCGGCTGCTTTTCCTCTTCTTCCTCCTCGCGACACCGAGCCGCCACCACACTTCCTCGCCGGAATTCACCTCGACCACTTCACCCCGCCCGAATCCCTGCTGCCCACCGCTTCCCCACCTTCTTCCCTAGCTCCCCGACCTGATCCGGTCCAGCCCTCGGCCCTCCTTCGCCAGAATTTCTTCGACCCCGAGCCGCCTCTCACCAGAGACGCCCGCGCGCCGCCTCGTCGTCGACAGCCCCTTCTGCTTGACCTCCAGATCATCTAGGCACTCAGGTCGACCCCCCGCAGCTCACTGGTGCTCGTGCGCGCCTTGCTTGCTCATGTTCACCGGCCCCTCGCCGGGAATGCCGGTGACCCGACACGGCAGCAGCCCCTCCTCATCGCCAGCCGTGTTCCACCGTCACCCGTCGAGCACCTCCCCTCCCAAACAGTTCCCTAGGTCCCGTAGATCGTGCCCGGTTAGCCCCTCCCCTCCGGTAACCTCGCCGCCGGCGAGAACGTGCCGGAGCCGATCGGTCGGCCCCCGTCGGGGCCTGGCAGGGCCATATGTGCAAGTGTAATTAGTGTTCTAGGGACCCAGGCGCAAAAGTACTGAGGACGCCCCCCCCCCCCCCCAAGTGGTTTGTTATTTCATGTGAACAATGCTGCTGCCTTGTAAAATTCGTAGAAAACTGTAGAAAAATCCAAAAATTGCCAAACTAATTTTGTTGGAAACTAGATTTCAAACCCTACAACTTTTATTATGAAGTTTAGCTTGAAACTAAATACTTTTGAATCTATTTTAAACTCAAGGTTAAAAGGTATATTGTGTATAACTTCTACATACTAATTTATTTTCTTGTGATTTTTGATCTGTAGCTTCTATAGGTCATGTGTGAGCTTGTATAAAAGTTCCAAACCTAGCACTGTATTGTAGTTTAAATTATTTTGAATTTGTGTAATTCAAATTTGAGATGATTTGAAATTAATTAAGCATGTTCCTTAGGCTTAACTAATTAGATCTTTTTGTCATAATCTAATGTGTTGTTAATTAGTCTATAATTAAATTTTCAAGACTTTATAATTCTATTCACCTAAGATTTGATTTTAAACTTAAAATTTGAATTCAAATTCAAATGTTTTAGTTCCTGTTTTCAGTAAATCCAATACTATAATCATAACTTAATATGAATGATAATTCAAGACTAAACCCCCTTGTTTCGTGAGTTCATGTGTGTTAATTATTTGGATTGCAACTTTATTGTGAAATAAAATCTTAAACTCAAACACCATCTCACTTAAGTTATTGCATATCATGTAGAATCAACGACGCTCGACGACAGAGACTACGAGTTGGTCTTGGGACAAGACCAAGGGTTTTCTGAAGATCCGATAAACGTCGTCGAGGATCTAACTGAAGCCCCGAACCAAAGTTCGGAAGTCTCTGACACTCCTGCCCCCAACCCTACTCAAGGAGGCAAGCCCCGATGCATAACCCAGTATTTCAGTTTATTACAATTTTATTATTATTTTATATATCTTGCATTACGTCTAGGAGTTGAAATGAAACCCTAGTTGCATGAAATCTTAGGAATCCAATGTATTGTACCCGAGTCTTTATCGTGTAGACGCTCTGCTAAATAGGGCCGGTAAAAGTCGAGTGATTTCCTGTCACTCGCGCGACATAGGAGTTGCGTGATTACTATTCTGCAATCACTATAAGGAGGATGGATAGGGTCATGTACGGTGTCATGACCTGGAGCTTTACCCTGCCTGTTTTGATAAAAGTTGTTAAGGTCGCAGCGTGTGGTAGTGGTGGCTAAGTGTTTGAAAGTACTAGCCACATGCCGCGAAATATGGTAAAGCGGTAAGCCTAGTAACCAATCGCCCCGGCAAGTGGACATACCTCCCACCACTCGTAATTTGGTTTTTCTCACGCACCGACGTGCGGGAGTGCGTTCCGCACTGCGGACAGGAGTACGGTCACGTAGTCGTGCTACAGACGTATGTCCTGCACAATTGGTGTGCGTACGGTCCTATAGTCGCTTGTGGTGGCCCTGTTCCACGACCCGGAATGAAAGGTAAACGGTTGCTTCGGAACGATCTTTGGATGTTCCAAGCGTGTGAGTTAGGTTTACCCATGCAGGGTTAAAATTCGATTCAGAATCGTCCGTTTCTCACGAAGATTGAGACTGCTTATTCCTTCTGCCATATAGAGTAAGAAGTGTAACCATTAATGGATTAATCATGATGAATGATAATCTCTATCTTGCTTGCTTAGTATAGGTGCTAACCTAGAAAGGATAATCAACTAGAATATAAAAGTTAAAATTTGAAAGTAAATCATACTCTTTGTTGCTTTTCAGCTGAAAATAAACCTAGAACCATTACATTGCCTTCATGAGTCTAGTTACAGGCTAATGTATACCCAACCCGGGTAAGCCTAGCTGAGTATTAGAATACTCAGCCTTGCTAGTATCTTTTTCAGGTATAACCTTCGAAAACCCCATGGATAGTTCTGTGTGGCCAACTTCTATTCCACATGGCTGGTCCGTTGAGTGGGATCCGTCCCCGGCTGGCAGTGACCCTCCTGAGTGACACCAGGCCTTGGGCTGAGCATGGTGTCAACCTTCGCGACGTGTGTAGTCGCACGTTCATTTTCCTTCCGCTGTAAGCATTGACAAGCAGTTTAGCTTGTTAGTTTAAACACTGTTGTTTAAGTTTCCTGTAAGTTTGAACAAGGTTTATAATCATATTCGCATATCTATAAATTAAAAGTTGATGAGCTGTAATGTGATTGTAAACTCGCCTTCGTGCGAGGTAAACCTGCTTCCATCCTGTTGAACCGTGGTTGCATCGGGCGGAGACCCGACAGACCAATAGGTTGTTCCGTTTGAAGTGCGTTGAGTTAATATCATCTAAATAGCAATGACTAGCGCACTTGAGCTGGAATAATTCAGGCGGTTCTGCCACACGAACACCCTCGCCGTCTCAAACTACAACAAGGAGCTCTTTCCCAGCCTCAGCCGTCTAAGAAGGATGAGCCTTCCAACGAGGCGAGCTGGGGCTGAGGTGCACGGGGAGAACAAACCCACTCGGGGTCCAGACAGATCCCGCGGGCACACACCATGCTAGGAAGGGTCGGGGAGTTCCTCCCCGTACCCATGCCCGGCCGGTGGAAACACTAACACATCCTCCGCCGGAGGCCGACGCCACCCCCTTTGTGACAGTTCTTTATAAAGCTTAAAGTTAGTCCAAAGTTTCAAAACAAAGTTGCATACTTTGAGTTTTTTATTTCAAACCCTAAAACAAAGTTATAGAGATTGAAAATTTTTACAACTTTCATTTTGAACACTTTTTATTTTGAGCCCTAGCTTAAAAGTTATCGCTGGTTTACAGGAAGGTCCCTGGAATTTCTAAAATTTACATTTTAGTCCAGTCATCTTCTACCTTCTGCCTATTCCTCTGTTTTCCCGCCGCCGCCACTGTTTCTTCGAAATCCGAGCTCCAGTACCGCTCCCCTTTGCCCCCTCACCTCCATGCGCTGCCCCTAGCCTTGCCCACCGCCTTAGCTCGCCCCCGTGGCCCCTCCCCGCGCCGCCACGCGCTGCCGCCGCCCGCCCGAGCCATTGCGCGGCCGACACCTCCACGCCGCCGTGGCCCTCGGCCTTGCGCCCCTCCCTTATCTCTTCCTCCCTATAAATAGCTGCCCTCGGAACTCCTGAAGCTAGTTCCCCACCCCCTTGCGCCTCTCTCTCGCCGTAGCTCTGCTCCCAGCACCACCACACCGCCGCCACTACTGTCACCGTCGGCGACCCTCTTCCCAACTTCCCCAAGCCCGACCAAGCCTTCAAACGGGTGCGTCTCGATGCCCTCTCACTCCCCACCCTTTCCCCTTGCCATCCGAGCCCTTCCCTCACCGGATTTGAGCCAAACCGAACTTGTCCCGGCCGGCCATGCCAGAAGGGCGTATCTGCGAGGATTCAACTCTTTCCGAGGGCCTATATGAAAGATTTTGATTCTTTCTCCTTTTCAATGTGCTGAACTTTGGAAATTCATATAAAATGATAGAAAAATCAGAAAAATGTCAAACAAATTGTGTTTGAATCCTTATGTCAAAGTATACAACTTTTGTATTATGATCATGCCATGAAATTGTATGTTTTGTGCTGTATAATAAATAAAAGCAAATGGGTATGTTAATTAGATTTTCTGATCCTTAGCTATGCTATAGCTGAATTTTGGCACATAATCTGTGTATGTCTTGAATAGCTTGATGTAAATTTGGTAGACCCAGATCTGCTTTCTAGCTAGGGTGTTTTGCTATCTTTGCTTCATGTTGATAAAAACATCATGAATTAATTCTAAAAACATCTCTGCATGTTTATAGCTAAAATTTTTACCTTAGCCTTATTTTAGCATGTGTAGTTCATAGTAAAAGTTTGGGAGCCAGAAGCCTAATAGAACTTATGCTATGAATTTAAGCTTAGATTTAAAGAAAATTCATGAACAATAGTTCTAGTTCATGTAAAATTATGAAAATATTCTAGAATGTTATTCTTGCATAATAGAACATGGCTATAAAATTTAAACCCCAGACCTAGTATAGAATTACATTTATAAATGGATCTTATTCTTTTAATATTGTTCTTGTTTAAATTGTGTGGCATAGTTCCTATTAATGTAAAAATCTTGATAAATTCACAGTAAGTGTATTTATGCTAAAGCAATGCTTAATAATTTTGGTAACCTTAGTTTTGAAGAAAAATGTTCTATAAAATTTATTCAAGTTATCTATGTTGTTTAATTAAGTTAATTGTTGTGATTTATTTATTGCACAAAATGTTCTGAAAAATCTAGGATAATGTTATCTTAATTAAACCTACTTAGGTTAATTTAGTTTATATTCCTAACTTAGAGTTTGTCTAATTAATCAAAGTAAGCCATAATTAAGTAAAATCTAGGGGTGTTTATAATAATTAGTTGAAGTAAACGTAGTAGAAAGTGTAATTAGTTATCTGTTTTCCCCGACCAGGGACTTAATTGCTTCGATTTAGAAAGTTCTAGGGTGTTTTCTGTAAGATTTCCAGAGCTTTCTTTATTTCAAATCAATGAACTTCTACATTTTATAGATTTTCGTAAGAAGTTCATAAAAGTACAAAATCAGTTTTGTTTGAAACCCTAGGTCAAAATCTACAAGTTATATGTTGTGATTTTGAGTTGAAAGTCTTTGAATTGTGGTCTAGGTTAAATCTTAGGAAATGAGTGCTTTATTATACCTTGTGTTGTATGCATGTGTTGTAGCTGAATATAGATCATAAGATGTATGTCTCAAGTACAGATGTGTGATCTCTAGTTAATCTTTTCACACGAGTACTCAGATTCCTGCCATCCAGACTCTGTCCTTGTTTTGATTGCCATTTCCTTAAGGTTCTCTTCGTATAAAGATCCTTGTTAGTCCGTGTGCATCTACTGCTTAGCTAATACGTCTCGACAGCTACGCTTCAGTGTCAGGTTATCAACCCAACCACTAAGCATCCGTTTCCTTGAGTCTATGACGTCCCTGTGTAACAGCTGTCAGCCGGTACTTCTACCATCGGCTGATTAACTGATACGGTTGTTATCTTTCTAGTATCAGCTATTGCCGATACAATCCTGTTGTTTTGTCCTACCTCGGCTGCACCTAGACGATGTATCGGAGATGCACACACAATCTTAGAACTCTTGCTATCGGCCGATCCAAGCCGATTCTAGTTGTTTTCCATATCGGTTATGGCCGATCAATCCTTAGTTTTCCCATCCTTATCCACACACTTCTATCAGCCGATTTATCGACTGAGAGATCGGCTGTGTATCTATCGGTCATATACCCTCAATCACACTCCATTCGGCTGTACGTCACTCAATTTTTGTGCTGACGTAATCGAGTCGATATAACCACACCTAGTTACCTAGAATAACACTTAAGCACATCTCAGTCAAGACACAACTATTTTAGGAATCATCCCTCTACTAAAGTGATCGATGTTTTCATCGATCAATCAAGAAACCGGTGCACTTATCCATCAGCTACCCAGACCAAAGTACACAACCCTAGATCAGTAAGATCGCACAGTAGACACGCCTCTTTTAGGCACGACCAAAGCATATCTATCGGCTATACCTCCGTTGTTTCCAATTGGCTCTGTTGTAACCCTCAACAAGTAGCTGATCCTAATTAGTTGTCCTCTTAAAACTCTATCTAAGTTTAGTTCAGATCTTTCTGGTTAATATGTAAGTAGTATATTAAATGAGTGTTGAATTGCAACTTTAGTGTGGAGTAAGAAAGTTTTATGTGCACCCTTTGAATGTAATATTGCATTGCATGTAGATACGGCTACTTCCGCAAGCAGTACCTACGAGATCTCCCAGAAGTCTGCGGAGGATGCTCCTGAAGACTGAGTGAATGTCACCAAGGGATTATCGGAAGCCCCGAACCAAAGTTTGGAAGATCTTAACTTTGCTGACTTCAGCCCCACCAGTAAAGGCAAGCCCCGGACATAACCCACTATTTTAATTACACTGCAATCTATATCTATTTACGTATTCTATGCATTAAGTTCTTAGGAATTGCTTGAAACCCTAGTTGCATTTTTCTTAGGAACCAATGTATTGAATGTTAGCACTTGAGTCCGGCTAGCTGCTATGTTAATAGGACCGGTAGAAGTCGGGTGATTTCCTATCACTCGCGCGATATAGGAATTGTAATGTTTACATTCCTGTTATCACTATAAGGATGACGGACGGGAGTTTTATGAGGTATCGTGGTTGTGATGATACCCCGTCTGTGTTGTTGAATTTTGATAATGTCGCAGTGTGTGGTGATCGGGGTTAAGTGTTTGAAAGTACTAACCACATATCGCGAAATATGGTAAGCGGTAAGCCTAGTAGCCAATCGGCCCGAGGAGTGGACATACCTCCCACCACTCGTCTTGCTTCTTCTGGTTACTTATGTTCGACGTGTGGGAATACGTGTTGCAAGGGCAACCAGGAGTACGGGTTTTGTAGTCGCGCTACAGACGTACGTCCTGCACTTTGGAAGTGCGTATGGTCCTGCAGTCGCTTATGGTGGATCTGATCCACGAGTCGGAATGAAAGGTAAATGATTGCTTCGGAACGACCCTTTGGTGTTCCAAGCATGTGAGTTAGGTTTACCTTGCAAGGTTGAATCTCGATTCAAGAATCGTCCGCCTCTCATTATGAATGAGACTACTTATCCCCTTTACCACATTGAGTAACAAGAGCAATGTTATGATTATCGAAGATGATGTTTGACTAAAGATTTTACCATACTTGAATAGCTATAGGTGCTCATCTAGATTGAATAATCACCTAGAATTTGAAAACTAAAAGTTGACATTAAGGATCTACTCTTTGATGCTTTTCAGCTGAAAACTCTACCCAGAGCTAAAAGCCTTCATAAGTCTAGTTACATGGTTAAGTATACCATAATCGGGTAAGCCTTGCTGAGTATTAGTATACTCAGTCTTGCTAGTTACATGTTTTTCAGGTATAGTCCTTGAAGACCCTACTCTTCCCCTGCCTTGGCCCTGTGCTTTTCCAGAAGGTTGGTCCGTGAAATGGGATCCGACCCCGACCAACATTGGTGATACCGAGTGATGTCGTGCCTGGGCTTAGCATGACATCCATCTTGACGACGTGCTGTAAATCATCGCGTATGTTTTCCGCTGCCAAAAACCATGACTTTAGCAGTTTGTAATGTACTGCTTTTGAAAACTCTTATAATGTAATTCCTTGTGATGTAAAATATGATGGTGATTGTATCTCTGGACTCACCTTCGTGTGAGGTAACCTTATTTGATCCTGTGTATCGGTGGTTTATCGGGATGTTACCCGACAGGCCAAGGGATTATACCGTTTGAAGCACGCTGGAGCCCTTAGGAATGGACTCGCGTACTTGAGCCGGTATAATTCAGGTTGGTTCTGCCACACCCTTGGTCGCCCAAGGCGCCTGGGGAGGCCGCGTCACCTGCCCGACAGAGATGGCGCCCCTGCCTGCGCACCCGCTTAACCCGATCACCCGAGCAGAACGCTTGGAGGATTGAGCTTGGAAGCATCCTATGTGGACGGCCTCTTCTGTGTCCCGTCCCCTGCCACTCGCAAGCATTCTTCTAGCACCAGATGTTGAAGGAACCACCGGCTCCATCAGGCAGACACGCACAGACTGAAAGCAACATCATTATTTGAGGCAACACTCGCTCACGACTTAGGATGAGTTCAAGACGAGGCTCCAGAGGCCTCCATTTATAGCAGCTCAGGTCCCCTCCTATCCGGCAAGCCAGCTTTGTTGCGTTGCACATGGCTCCACCTCAAAGAAGGAAAACCTTCATAAGAGGAACAGGGGGGACACCACCGCAGCAGGTCAAAGTGATAGGTCATGCAGCCCTCGATATTCCGCGCTGAGGACACGTAGCTGGCGCCGCTGCAGCGCAATTATCACGCAAACTGACCAGGGGATAGATCCCCTGGGTACCGCAAGGAAGCTACCCATGAGGAAAAAGAAGTATGATTCCTACTAGAATTCCACTGTAATTCTATTAGGACTCATACCTTGTAATCCTACTAGGACTCCTACCCTATAATCCTACTAGGAACCCCGTCCCCTAGGATATATAAAGGAGGGCAGAGATACCTAGATAGGCAGAGAACCAACAGAGAGAACCGACAGAGAACCAAAAGAGAGCCAACAGAGAGCAGCCAACAGCAACTCAACACCCAAGCGCAGGGCGCAATATACAACACCCCAAAACAGGACGTAGGGTATTACGCTACTCTAGCGGCCCGAACCTGTCTAAATTTGTGTCTTGTGTCCTTGCGTTCACCTTCAAGTTCTAGATTCGGTGATCCCTCACCAAATAATCACCTACCTTAGGGTATCCCGAGATAAGCTGATGGCAAAAATACCGACAGATGGCGCCCACCGTGGGGCCGATCGTCGCGATCATTGGGCGAATTTGAAGGACCTCTTCATCAACATCAATCCACTCAAGGTGGCGGATTGCTACTTCGTACATATGCATCAGCGGATCGATTCATCGAGTCCGAGATCGGATCCTTCAGCGAACGGCTACATCGACCTCGACTACTTGCTCGACTTCACCTCGCGCTGCAACGTCGATGCACCGCAGCCGCCGACCTCGACAACCCGGTTCAACTTCGGCTTGTGCTGCAATGTCCACGCGTAGCAGCGACGAGTTCGACTACTTTGACTTCACGAGGAGGCTCGGTGGCCCACCAGCGACTACTTCAACTTCACGAGAAGGCTCGGCGGCCCGCCGGCGATCACTTCGACTTCGTGAGAATGATCGGCGGCCCGCGGACGACTACTTCGACTACTTGTCTCGACTAGAAACTAGTCGAGGGCGAGCCTCACAGCAATGACTACATCAATTACATGTCTTGACTTGAAAACTAGTCAGAATCGACTCCGACTAGTCGAGCTTCATCAACAAACCGTCGCAGCTCCATCAACAAGCTCCACGGCTTCGTCGACATTTGTCCACGAATCAAACTAAGTGACTTATACCTTTTCCGACTTCTTCTTCACAAGATCGGCTACCTTTGTTGGTACGCCTCTCGACGGGCATAAAACCCTCGGGGGCTACTCCATGATTGGCTACCTATCTGTGTATGTCTCTCGACGGGCATTGAAACCCTCCAGAGCTACACTTCGCCGACTACTTATCCGTGTACATCTTTCGATGGGCATTGAAACCCTCCAGAGCTACACTTCGTCGACTACTTTTGCCCACTACGCATCCTCTTTGTCGCATGACGACTACTTTCTGCTCGTTGTCTCCTCTTAACGGTCGCTAATCTACTCGAGTAGCGAATGCCTTAATCCGTGAAACCTCGAGTCTCCAGTCATGACCTAAGCGACCCATCCTGTATGAGCGAAGGCTAGAGACCTAAGCGACTTGTACATGCTATGGGCGAAGGCTAAACTAGGACCGGGTGAACGTAAAGGGTGGACTATTCGGGAGATTTAAATAGCCTAAAAAAGAGCTCAACACAGCAATTTTTACACCGAATAAGTTTTGGTGTCTTCACATTATTACTGAGTACTACTCGGTATCTTCGTATTATGCTACATAATGTATGCATTGTCTTTTTTCAGATCAAGCTTCGGCAACAACCCTCCAGGCAGCACGGCGTACCATCATAGTTCCGCTAGTTCTCAGGCTCGGGGGCTAGGCGATGCACACTACTCAACATGGCTCCTTCGGCTCTCCTAGCTCGTAAGCTCGGGGGCTGGACGCTGCAAAACTACTTGAAGACGACTCATATGAAGACAGGGAGTGCAGAAGAAACCCTAAGTCACTGCGCGGTTAAATAAACCAGCGGGAGGCTCAATTTCACTGTGCAGAAGGTGAAGTGTTTTTCTCGGGATTTCAGAGTAACACCAATGCCACGATTCTTGGATCCTTTTTCCGAACCTAAGGGTTTTGGATTCAAGGCTCGGGGGCTGCAGGATACGTGTCATCGACTACTTATTTTTCGAATATATTCGAAGGATAAGAAAAGAAGATTCAAAACTAATTTGACCCTCAGCTTGATTCTTCGATTCAACCTAAGGCTCAGGGGCTACTCTATATGGAGTGCAATTTTCCATCGCACCCCATACAAAAGAAGACTTGAAGCTATTCGAGGCATGAGCACCTCATAGCCTCGATGCAACCAAGGAAGTACTCAAAGAAGACCTTCAAGACGGAGTTTCAGAAGAAGCCGAAGACTACTTCAGAAGTACTCGAAATGCCTGCAGTACTTGGCTATGAAGAGCTCGGGGGCTTGTCAGGGATAGATCCCCTGGGTACCGCAAGGAAGCTATCAGTGAGGAAAAAGAAGTATGATTCCTACTAGGATTCCACTGTAATCCTATTAGGACTCATACCTTGTAATCCTACTAGGACTCCTACCCTGTAATCCTACTAGGAACCCCATCCCCTAGGATATATAAAGGAGGGCAGAGATACCTAGATAGGCAGAGAACTAACAGAGAACCAACAGAGAGCCAACAGAGAGCAGCCAACAAGCAACTCAACACCCAAGCGCGGGGTGCAATATACAACACCCCAAAACAGAATGTAGGGTATTACGCTACTCTAGCGGTCCGAACCTATCTAAATTTGTGTCTTGTGTCCTTGCGTTCACCTTCAAGTTCCAGATCCGGCGATCTCTCACCAAATAATCATCTACCTTAGGGTATCCCTAGGTAAGCTGATGGTAAAAACACCGACAAACCCCTAGTTGACTTGCGGTCACAAGGGGGATCGCTTGACCGCTGCACCTCTCTACGGAGGAGGCAGAGTGATGCGTCCCTTCACCCCGGGCGAGGACGTGGCACAGCGAGAAATAGAGCCTTCATGATTAAACAAATCATGAAGCCACTTGGGGGCCTCTGACAGGTCCAGGGACCCGGTGTCCCTAGCGATCCCACTTCCATCGACTGGTGTAAGCATCTAGGCCATCAAGATATGTTTCGGTGATTAATGACAACCATTATTGTGACTAATGAGTTTGTGCAGACTTTTAGATCATTATCGCTTATATTGGTTATATGTCAAAAGAGGCCCCTAATTTTCATTATTCAAAAAGGCGATCTCGGCATTCAACTCAATAATATATCAAGACTAAGGATCTTTCTAGTCCTAAGTGTCATAAGGTTGAGAAGGACACTTAGGTCAGTATAGGTTTTATAGTTTTGTAGTGATCGCACTATTAAGAGGGGTTTAGGCTTAGTAACTTGAGCATGGACATGGTCATTTGAAAATGGATGCACACAATGGTCACTCAAGTTTCTAGAAGCTCAAATAAGTGGTTCTAAACTTATATCTCAAGAAATATTTGGATTTCATTCAAGACTCAAGTCAGAAAAGGCAAAATCAGAAAAATCCTATTCATCGGTTTAACCGACGCTTCAACTCTTCTATACGTCGGTTAAACAAGGTCAGCAGAGTTTGACAAGTCAATTCACCGGTTCAACCGATGATATTTGAAAAAGGACGTCGGTGCAGTTGTCCAGAGACTTGGTATTTCAGTTGATCAATGGATAACTACACTCACCGGTTAAACCGACGCTATTTGAAATTGGACGTCGGTGCAGTTGTCCAGTGACTTGGTATTTCAGTTGATCAATGGATGACTACACTCACCGGTTAAACCGATGCAATGACGGTTAATCTGCCCAAGCTGTAACGGCTAGTTTTCAGAAGGGGCAGTTTACATTCACCGGTTAAACCGACGATGACTATTGGAGGGACGTCGGATTAACCGGCGCTACGCAGTTTTTCTGGTAGCTTTTTCTCCAACGGCTCTATTCGTGTGAGCTGCCCATATATACCCCTCCAATGGGTCATTCTACTACTCTTGACACCAGGCAACACCCAAACACACATACTTTAGTCAAGAGCCACCTTGAGCTTCAACATTTCATACACTTGTTCATTCAATCATTCAAGAAGCAAGATTAAGGACTTGAGTAGAGAGAAGCTTGTGTGCATCCATTCTTGGTGATTGGTTCTTGCTCAAGTGAAGGCCTTAGCTTGTTACTCTTGGTGATTGGCATCATCTAGGCGATCTTGGTGATCGAGGTGATTCTCGCGGAGCTTGCCAAGGATTGTGGAAGCCCGGAGAAGAGATTTGTACGTGGCTTGATCTCCACCACACCGGGATGGTGAACGGAGACTCTTAGTGAGCGCCCTCGTCTTGGTGACTTGGGAGGTGACAATACTCTTTGTGAGTGTCACAACGTGGATTAGGGGTGTGTGCCAACACATCGATACCACGGGAAAAATCCGGTTGTCCCTTGTCCACTTTACTTATTCAAGCATTATCTTTCATGCAATTCATTCATGTGCTTGATTTAGGGATCACTAGTTAGCTCTACCTTGCTAGGCTTTATCTCCTTTTATCTTATCTAGCTTGTGTTGGTTGTTTAGTTATCCGGTTGGTGAATTGGTGCCTTTCTAGTTTTGCATAGGTTAAGGTTGCTTTATCTTGTTTTAGAAATTGAAAAAGGCCCAATTCACCCCCCCTCTTGGTCCATCGATCCTTTCAATTGGTATCAGAGCCTCGTTGCTCATTTGGATCATTAGGCTTCACCGCCTAGAGCTATGGCCAAGATGGGTGGTTCGCCGCCTCACTTCGAGGGCAAGAACTTTGCCTATTGGAAAGTCCGCATGGCCGCATACCTTGATGCGATTGCCCCCGAAGTATGGTTGGCAACTAAAGTCGGGTTCACCGGAGATCCCACCCCCGATCAATTAAAATGGAATGCTAGAGCTAGAAATGCAATTTTCGAAGCTATTAGTGAGGAGGTTTTTGCTAGAGTAAATGGCATGGACCTAGCAAGTGATATTTGGAAGGAGCTCATTGAGATACATGAAGGTTCCACCAAAGTTCGTGAGCAAAAATATCACTTGTTTAGAGCTAAGTATGATTCCTTCAAAATGCTAGCTTATGAAAATTGCAATGATATGTATTCTCGCTTGAATGTCATTGTCAAGGACATTAATGCACTTGAAATATCCAAAATTGACAGTGCATCCATCAATCGCAAGATCCTCATGCTACTCCCGAAGCCCAAGTATAACATTATCCAATGCTATGCTTCAAAAGGAGGATCTCGCCACAATGGAAGTAGGAGAACTTGTGGGCGAAATTCGCGCTCATGAAATGAGCATTCTTGGTATGTCCGAAGAGCCAACATCAAGCAAGTCAATTGCTCTAAAGACCAAGATAAACAAATCCCGCAAGCTCAAGATGGTCAAACAAGACTCAAGCTCAAGCAATGAAGAAGATGATCATCATGAGAGCTCATCCCGATGTTGAAGATGATGGAGAGCTTGCTCTCATGATGAGAAAGTTCACACACTTGAATGAGAAGATCAATAAAAGGGCTTCAACTTTGACTCCAAGAAGGGAATGTTCCGGCCAATGGATGTCAAGAACAAGATTGCTACAATTGTGGCAAAAAAGGACACATCCGTCCAAATTGCCCCAAACCGGACAAAAGAAGCAAGGACAACAAGAATAAGCATCGCCATGATTCAAGCGATGATGAAGAAGAGGAGAGAAAGAACAAAAACAAGAGATTTGGGAAGAAGAAGACCCATGACAAGAAGACCAAGCTCTTCCCAAAGAAGAAAGGGCACACCAAGAAGAGTTTCTTGGTGGAGAAACAAGAGTGGGTGACCGATGTCTCATCAAGCGAAGACTCAAGTGATGAAGAAGACATTGTCACTATCGCCCTCACCAATGAAGAACCACCTCTACCACCGCCTCCTATGTGCCTCATGGCAAAAGGTAACACCAAGGTATGTGAGGTGGATAGTGAAGATGATAGTGATGAAGAGCTTGATCCTAATGAATTCACTAACCTCATCAATGAGTATACATCCGTCATCAAGAGGGAAAAAGGCAAAGTCAAAATTCTTGAGAGCACTCAGGCCAAGTTAGAGCTTGCCCACTCCGACTTACTTAGTAAGTTACAATGACTTGGCTCAAAAAGCACAATGAGTCACTTGTACTTGCTAAGCAAGTTGAAGAGATCCACAAAAAGCTCAAACAAGAGCATAGGGAGTTGGCTCACAATATCAAGAACTTGAATTTGCTTATGAAGTAATTGACCCAAGTCTTGAGAAAGTTGTTCATGAAAAGGTCAATGCTTCTACTTCATGTGATGACCTACTCATTGATGCATATGCCACTAATGTTATGCCCAAGCTTGCCTCTTCTAGGGAAAAGGAATTGATGGATCAAGTGGCAAGCCTCAAGAGTAGTGTGGAAGAAACTCTCAAGGGGAGAATACATCCACAAGGAGATTCTCTTTAACAATGCCCGTGACTATGGTAAGAGAGGTCTTGGTTCATTTTCGGAGCCAAACATGGCTACAACTCCTTCTCCGGATATCAAGACAAGCTTTATCAAGGAAGTTGGCTCATATTGCCAACATTGCCAAGTCACCGGGCACCACACTAGGGAGTGCACTTTACCATCACGTCCCCTTCCTAATTACCCAAGAATTACTCATCAATGTTCCAAAATAATCATTTTCTCTTGAGTAAAGTGAAGGGCAAGGTGAAGGCCAGTTCATTGGCAAAATTGCTAAGGAGTCGAAGAAGAAGCTCCCCAAGCAACTTTGGGTCCCAAAAGCTCTTGTCACACATGTGCAAGGCCCAAAGCTTGTTTGGGTTCTGAAAACTCAAAAATAAATTCTCATGTGTGTAGGTGAACTACAAAGCGGTGGAAAATATTGGGTACTTGATACGGTTGCTCTCAATATATGACCGGCAATATAGCATGTTCACCTCACTTGAAGACCCCCGGCGATCATGAACATGTCACCTATGGTGATAACTCAAAGGGGAAAGTCTTAGGTTGGGTAGAATTGCAATTACAAAAGATTTATCCATCTCAAATGTTTTGTTTGTAGAAGCACTTAGTTTTAACCTCATTTCTATTGCACAATTATGTGATCTTGGACTAACGTGTGCCTTTGACAAGAATGGTGTTGTAGTGACTCATGAAAAAGACAAGTCATTGGTATTCACGGGGTTTAGGCATGGCAATATCTATTTGGTGGATTTCTCTACAAACAAACAAGCACCATGGACTTGCCTCTTCACCAAGTCATCTCTTGGGTGGCTTTGGCATAGAAGAATTGCTCATATTGGCATGGAGCAACCTTAAGAAAGCCCACAAGAGAGGGATGATCACCGGCATAAAGGACGTCACTTTTGACATGAACAAGCTATGCAAAGCATGTCAAGCCGGGAAGCAAGTTGCAACTCATCATCCTATCAAGACGATGTTGTCTACCTCCCAAGCCGCTCGAGCTACTACACATGGATCTCTTTGGTCCAACTACATACAAGAGCATTGGCGGTAACCTCTATTGCCTAGTAATTGTTGATGATTTTTCACGTTACACTTGGGTCATGTTTCTAGGCGATAAGGGTGAAACTCCGGAAATCTTCAAGTCATTTGCAAGAAAAGCTCAAAGGGAATACAATTCCCCAATCGTGAAGATCCGAAGTGACAACGGCACCGAGTTCAAAAATATGAAAATTGAAGAATGGTGCGATGAAGAAGGAGTCAAACATGAGTTTTCCGCCACCTACACGCCCCAACAAAATGGTGTGGTGGAAAGAAAGAACAAGACACTCATCACCCTAGCAAGAGCAATGTTGGATGATTATGGCACGTCCGAGAAGTTTTGGGCGGAAGCAATCAACACGGCGTGTCATGCATCCAACCGAGTGTATCCTCACCGACTCCTCAAAGAAAACTCCATATGAGCTCATCACCGGGAGGAAACCAAATATATCATACTTTCGAGTCTTTGGTTGCAAATGCTTCATTTATAAGAAGAAAAGGCTCGGTAAGTTTGAAAGTAGATGTGATGAAGGTTTCTTTCTTGGTTATGCATCAAACTCCAAAGCATATAGAGTATTCAATCAAACCTCCAGGTTAGTTGAAGAAACATGTGATGTGGAGTTTGATGAATCTAATGGCTCCCAAGAGGAGGTTGTTGGCTATGAAAATGTAGGGGATGAAGAGATTGAAGAAGCCTTAAAGAAGATGTCCATTGGGGATATCAAGCCGGAAGAGGTGCATGAAGACAATGATCAAGGGGGAGGAACTTCCTCATCTTTGCCAAACACCTCCACGGCACCCCAAGTGAATGAAGATCAAGATAAAGTTGATCCACTACCTCAAGAAAATGTGTCAACGCCAACACCCCAAATCCAAGAACAAGAAGAGCAAAATGTTCCACCACAAGCACAAGTCACTCATGATCCCCCAACAAGCATCCACGCAAATACCGCTAGTAAAGCATGGTCGCATCTCCAAGGATCATCCAATCGGTCAAATCATTGGTAGTCCTTCCAAAGGAGTAAGAACTCGCTCTAAGTATGCTTCATTTTGCGAACATCACTCGTTTGTTTCTTGTATTGAACCCACTAGCATAGAGGAAGCACTTGAGGACTCGGATTGGGTGATGGCCATGCAAGAAGAGTTGAACACCCGCAATGAAGTATGGGTCCTCGAAGCTCCTCCGAAAGACAAGAACATTATCGGCACAAAGTGGGTCTTTCGAAACAAGCAAGATGAACATGGGGTGGTGATACACAACAAAGCAAGACTTGTGGCAAAAGGGTTTTCTCAAGTCGAAGGTTTGGATTTTGGTGAAACTTTTGCTCCGGTCGCAAGACTTGAAGCTATCCGCATTCTTCTTGCTTACTCTTCACATCATAATATTAAGTTATATCAAATGGATGTGAAAAGTGCTTTCTTAAATGGCTTTATTAACGAACTTGTTTATGTTGAGCAACCTCCCGGGTTTGAAGATCCGAGGAATCCTAACCATGTTTATAGGTTGCACAAGGCACTCTATGGACTCAAACAAGCTCCAAGGGCTTGGTATGAGAGGCTTCGTGACTTCCTAATCATGCAAGGTTTCAAGATCGGGAGGGTGGACACCACTTTGTTCACAAAAGACGTCAACGGGGATCTTTTCATTTGTCAAATTTATGTTGACGATATTATCTTTGGCTCAACTAATGATTCACTAAGCCATGAGTTTGCTACCATGATGTCTAGAGAATTCGAGATGTCCATGATTGGTGAATTGACTTTCTTCCTTGGTTTTCAAGTCAAACAAATGAAGGAAGGGACATTCATCTATCAAGAAAA
Source organism: Panicum hallii (assembly GCF_002211085.1). Lineage (NCBI taxonomy): Eukaryota > Viridiplantae > Streptophyta > Magnoliopsida > Poales > Poaceae > Panicum > Panicum hallii. Next base: position 9,374,207 of record NC_038047.1, on the reverse strand, counting down.
ATATACTAGAGATATCCTGAAGAAGTTCAAGATGGATGAATGTAAGCCAATTAAGACTCCTATGGCTACAAATGGGCATCTCGACTGGATGTGGACGGTAAACCTGTTGATCAATCCTTCTATCGTTCAATGATAGGGTCCTTGCTTTACCTTACCGCATCTAGGCCTGATATAATGTTTAGTGTGTGCTTGTGTGCCCGTTTTCAAGCTAACCCTAAGGAATCACACCTTTCTGCTGTGAATAGGATCCTTCGATATCCCAAGCACACTCCTAGCATAGGCTTGTGGTACCCCAAAGGCGCTAGCTTAGATCTCTTGGGATACTCGGATTCGCATTTTGCCGGAAGCCGTGTCGATCGCAAGAGTACCTCCGGGGGTTGCCACTTGCTTGGGCGTTCTCTAGTTTCTTGGTCGAGTAAGAAGCAAAATTCCGTGGCTTTGTCCACCGCGGAAGCGGAATATATAGCAGCCGGTGCATGTTGTGCCCAAATTCTATATATGAAGCAAACCCTTTTGGACTTTGGTGTGAAACTGGGAAGAATACCACTCCTTTGTGACAATGAAAGTGCCGTAAAAATTGCCAAGAATCCGGTTCAACACTCTCGCACAAAGCACATTGATATTCGCCATCACTTCTTGCGTGATCACGAAGCCAAGGGGACATTTCCCTTCAAGGTGTGAGATCCGAGGAGCAATTGGCGGATATTTTCACAAAACCTTTAGATGAGAGTACCTTTGTTAGGCTAAGAAATGAGCTAAATGTGTTAGATGCGGCAAACATCATGTAAGTTGCCATGTCATATAGAAAAATGCATACATATAGGACACTTGTCTAACCATGGTAAGATAGTGATGAGCAAGGGTTTAGCTAGAGGTGGTGGTCCACTTGTTTTCCTCTAGGCTTGTAGAAAGGCTCATCATGATGAAGCTTTCCGTGGGATCAAACTTGACAAGTAGATCTTAAATTCTCGCTATGCATTTCTTGTCATATAGTTGTGCATCTCATGTTTACCTTTCTTTCACATGTGTTTGTAATTTGCATTATCATTGCATGCGTAAAGGTCACAAAGGAGATCACTTGATGAAAATGAGACTTGTTTTACGTGCAAGATCTTAATTCATGACAAGTGAAAAGAGTAAAGTGTTAGGTGCGTTATTGCCTAGTGAGCAAGGTCATTGTGAGTTTGAAGCTTTCCTCCTTCAATACTCCTATGACATGGCTCATACATTTTAATTTGGCGCTTTGTCTCTCTTGCGACTTATCCTTGATTTTGAAAAGAAAAACTATTTAAGTTATTAAGCTATCCTATTTTGAGGGGTAAAGTCGCATATGCAAGTCCATTAACTTGAGTTTAGTTGAATCTTATAAGTTCATTGGACTTAGCATAGAAAAGTGAGCTGAGAGAGGGTTTTTGGGTTCATCGGTTAAACCGACGTTCAATGGATCTATACCCATCGTTTTAACCAGCGTTACTAAGTGTCAGCTTCAGCTCAGTCATTTCAGGCGTTCAACCGGTGTATACAAAGTTTGCATCATCGGATCAACCGGTGAACATAACATGCTTCCGACCTGAAAATCAACTGATATTTGCATCGTTCAACCGACGAGTTCACTTTTCAGATCATCGGTTCAACCGGCGTACTGATGCAGATTTGGCAGAGTTTCTGGTGAACTACACCGACGCAATCAACCGGTGTTCAAAACCTAAGCGTCGGATCAACCGGCGATAAGAAAAACTGCGGGGTCCACATGTCATATTACTCTCTTGCCCGCTCGCGACCTCTCACTCTCGTTCGCTCCCAGCTCAACCCGTCGTTGTTTGCCGCCGCCTCAGCTTCGCTCTTTGCGCCGCCGCCCGCCGCATTCTCGCGCCGGCCGCCGTCACACCGCCGCCGTCACACCGCCGCCGTCACACCGCCGCCCTCGTGCCGCCGCCGCTTGCGCCCGCGCCGTCTCTCCCCCATTGCATCGCCGTCCGCCGCTACGCGCCGCCATCCGCCGGCTGCACTCAACCTCGTCGCCGCCGCCTGCATACTTCCTGCGCCACTGCCACCTGTCACCCGTGCGCACGCGCAGCCCCATCCTCTCCTGCACCCACGCAAACCCTAAACCCTGCGCCACCGTGCCACTCACTCATCATCGTTCCACCACCACTGCTGCTCCGTGCATCACCTGCACCGAATTGCGTCGCTTGCAGACCGTACATTGCCCTCGCACCACCGCGTCATCGTCTTGTGCCACCCGCGCAAAACCGTCACCGCACCGCTTTCTGTTGTTTGTCGAGATGGGTCGTGACAAGAGAAAGGGTAAGGAGATAGTGGTCGAGGAGCCCGCTCGCAAGCGGACTCGCGCAGCGAGAGAGGCCGAGAGGGCCGAGTTGGTGGCTAAGGCCGCAGAGGAGCAGGCATCAGGCCGTGCTCGTCCATTCGCGATCAGAGATCCGCCAGCCAGAGGCAGAGGCAGAGGCAGAGGGATGGGCAGAATCCGAGGTGCCAGGGCCACCAGAGCCACAGCCGCAGCAGCAGAGTCAGAGCAGTCACCTTCAGCGGCAGAGTCCGAGTCAGATTCAGAGACAGAGCAGTCTGAGCAGTCTCAGGGGCAGGATACACAGCAGTCACCAGCTCTACGACGTTCTAGCCGCACCCGGCAGACGTCCCCCGTAGAGGAGACTTCACCAGCGACCGAGCGTCGCACCGGACCTAGGACGCGAGGAGGCCACCAGCCACAGGAGCCTCGCAGGTCCACCGCAGCAGCAGCAGCAGCTCGACGAGCCGAGGCCCTAGAGTCCGAGCGCGCAGTGTTCCGCATGGACACTGTCGTGCGTCTGGAGCCAGGTGTGCTGCTCCAGAACTTGACCAAGGCCAATGCGGCGAAGGTCAAGAGGCTCAGGTGGAGTGTACAGGAGGAGGAGTGGTTCCCGGTGACACGAGACAGCAGGGTCGATCGTAGATTCTGGACACTCCTTCAGGCCAGCTTCTACGAGACCTATCAGAGGCGGGGCCACAGGATTTTTCCTCACAGAGTGCTAGACTGGGTTTCACTGAGGACAGCCGCAGGGGGAGCCGATGTCAGGGAGCACTTTGATCACTTCAGGGGTCTGCCCAGGTTGCTCTCGATTGAGAGGAACAGATACATTGAGGATTGGGTCAGGGTTTTCTATGCCACAGCTTGGATAGCCCCAGAGCGCAGAGCTGTTCACTTTATGTTTGGAGGGGAGGTGTTTGGTTTGTCCAGAGCGACACTTGCAGGGATTCTAGGAGTTGATTTGGTTGATGTCTCCCTGCACGAGATGGTATATGGTGATGCAGATCCACCTCGCAGGGCCATGATTGGCGGGATTGCACCTTCACATGAGGCGATCTCACAGTGCTTCCGCCAGCCCTTTCCAGCTTCTTACGCCAGAGTCCCCAGCCTGCTGACCCCAGAGGCTTACGCTGTTCACATGGCACTCCGGAGGACTTTGCTCCCGAGGAGTGGCTACCCAGAGGGGTTCACAGGTCTGCAGCAGCTGCTACTGCTTCACATTCTCACTCACGAGCCGTTTGATATTGTTGACTTTATTCTGGCTGAGATTGAGGATGTCATCACTGATGGGATGGGAGTCGTGCGTCAGTTTCCTTATGCTCACTGGATCAGCTTCATCTGTTCTATGATTGTGCCAGCTGAGTCACCCGTCAGTGCAGTCTACAGGCAGGACGAGGTCCCCTGGTTTCCAGTTTACCGACCGACAGCACCCTCAGACAGGAGGAGAGGGAGACAGGCAGATCGTGCTGCCATGGCACGGCTGTCACCTGAGGTTCAGGCCCGTGTTGCCCAGGAGGACGAGGCACTGCTAGCCGCAGAGGCACAGCTTCCCGGAGGAGATGATGAGATTCATTAGTCAGACTTAGAGTCAGACTCCTCCGAGGATGAGGAGTACTTCCCTGCACCTGCTCCAGCGAGTCATGATCACGAGGCAGGAGGTTCCGGAGAGCCAGCTCCAGTGTCAGCTGCTGCAGCTACCATAGTTTCCGAGTCTCAGGTGTCTCAGCCGTCTGAGCTCACCGCACTTTTGCAGCAGCTGGTCACACAGCAGAGGGAGGATCGCCGTGCTCAGGAGGAGGCCAGGAGAGCCCATGAGGCCCAGCTTGCAGAGATTCAGAGGGAGGCCGCCCGAGAGCGAGCTGCTACAGAGGAGAGTTTTGTCGGCCTCATTGACCGAGTATCTCAGAGGACAGACGCTCAGTTTCAGCAGATGCAGCAGGGCATGATGGCGATGTTCGGGATGATTTCACAGCTATATTCTCACACCGGACTCGCCCCACAGCAGCCAGGACAGTCAGGTCTTCAGGGCACCGGAGCACCACCACTTGCAGTTACACCAGCTCCGGCCTCCACTGCTCCAGCTTCTTCCGCGACCCCGGAAATCATGTTCTCATTGTCAGCATTACTTGGGTCTGCGAGTCGTCCTCTCTTCTCTCCACTGCCTGCGACCTCACTCTTCCAGGAGTCACCCTCAGCAGTGCAGCCAGTTGGCCTCCCCGTCGTACCACAGCCACTACCTTCAGGGGGAGGCGGAGAGGTGTCCTTAGTTCAGCAGTCGTCACAGCCGGCAGCATCCGCTCTTACTACTTCAGATGTTGACACATCTTCTGCTGAGCCGGCTACTACCTCCACGGAACCTCTCCCCGGCAGTGCTAGCACCAGAGCCTCGACGACAGCTACACCTCCAGTCAGCTCAGCACCTGCCGGCAGCTCAGATCAGCAGCTCCCTTCCGTCACCGAGGATCCTCCGTCTGACGACGACGATGATGATGACCCGGATCGCTTCCTCGCCGTCCCTCGTCAGCCGGATCAGTAGCTATCCTTTTTGTGCTTTGATGCCAAAGGGGGAGAGGGAGTGAGAGTCAGGGGGAGGGTAGCATTAGAGAGAGCTCGATCAGGATTTTGTTGTTTCTTATTGTATTATATATTGTATTATATTTGGTTTTAGTTCATGGATATGTACATTTGTCATTTGAGCATGCTGAGCTTTTGAGACATATCTATGGATTTCGTTTGAGCCTTTGAGCTCTTTGGTTCTTTTCTTTCGAGTTTGCCTGTGTTTATTCTTGCCATATCTTTCTTGCTCTCTCGTTATTTATGTCTGTGTTGTCATCAATCACCAAAAATGGGGAGATTGTAAGCATCTAGGCCCTCAAGGTATGTTTCGGTGATTAATGACAACCATTATTGTGACTAATGAGTTTGTGCAGACTTTTAGATCATTATCGCTTATATTGGTTATATGTCAAAAGAGGCCCCTAATTTTCATTATTCAAAAAGGCGATCTCGGCATTCAACTCAATAATATGTCAAGACTAAGGATCTTTCTAGTCCTAAGTGTCATAAGGTTGAGAAGGACACTTAGGTCAGTATAGGTTTTATAGTTTTGTAGTGATCGCACTATTAAGAGGGGTTTAGGCTTAGTAACTTGAGCATGGACATGGTCATTTGAAAATGGATGCACACAATGGTCACTCAAGTTTCTAGAAGCTCAAATAAGTGGTTCTAAACTTATATCTCAAGAAATATTTGGATTTCATTCAAGACTCAAGTCAGAAAAGGCAAAATCAGAAAAATCCTATTCATCGGTTTAACCGACGCTTCAACTCTTCTATACGTCGGTTAAACAAGGTCAGCAGAGTTTGACAAGTCAATTCACCGGTTCAACCGATGATATTTGAAAAAGGACGTCGGTGCAGTTGTCCAGAGACTTGGTATTTCAGTTGATCAATGGATAACTACACTCACCGGTTAAACCGACGCTATTTGAAATTGGACGTCGGTGCAGTTGTCCAGTGACTTGGTATTTCAGTTGATCAATGGATGACTACACTCACCGGTTAAACCGATGCAACGACGGTTAATCTGCCCAAGCTGTAACGGCTAGTTTTCAGAAGGGGCAGTTTACATTCACCGGTTAAACCGACGATGACTATTGGAGGGACGTCGGATTAACCGGCGCTATGCAGTTTTTCTGGCAGCTTTTTCTCCAACGGCTCTATTCGTGTGAGCTGCCCATATATACCCCTCCAACGGGTCATTCTACTACTCTTGACACCAGGCAACACCCAAACACACATACTTTAGTCAAGAGCCACCTTGAGCTTCAACATTTCATACACTTGTTCATTCAATCATTCAAGAAGCAAGATTAAGGACTTGAGTAGAGAGAAGCTTGTGTGCATCCATTCTTGGTGATTGGTTCTTGCTCAAGTGAAGGCCTTAGCTTGTTACTCTTGGTGATTGGCATCATCTAGGCGATCTTGGTGATCGAGGTGATTCTCGCGGAGCTTGCCAAGTATTGTGGAAGCCCGGAGAAGAGATTTGTACGTGGCTTGATCTCCACCACACCGGGATGGTGAACGGAGACTCTTAGTGAGCGCCCTCGTCTTGGTGACTTGGGAGGTGACAATACTCTTTGTGAGTGTCACAACGTGGATTAGGGGTGTGTGCCAACACATCGATACCACGGGAAAAATCCGGTTGTCCCTTGTCCACTTTACTTATTCAAGCATTATCTTTCATGCAATTCATTCATGTGCTTGATTTAGGGATCACTAGTTAGCTCTACCTTGCTAGGCTTTATCTCCTTTTATCTTATCTAGCTTGTGTTGGTTGTTTAGTTATCCGGTTGGTGAATTGGTGCTTTTCTAGTTTTGCATAGGTTAAGGCTGCTTTATCTTGTTTTAGAAATTGAAAAAGGCCCAATTCACCCCCCCTCTTGGTCCATCGATCCTTTCAACTGGTCCAAGGCCACACATGGGACAGGCGTCCGTCCATACAAAGCAAACAAATTCATTTGGGCTAATCTCAGCCCAAAACCCCAACTAGCTTCCTAGTCAGGGTGGCAAAGGCCTCTGTCCCCGACTGACTACTCAGTCAGGGCGACCAGGGCTCGTGTCCCCGATTGGTTGCTCAGTCGGGGTGACCAAGGCTCGTATCCCAGATTGTAAAGCGGTCTAACAGGTCCAGGGATCGGGGGTCCCAGCAGGCCCACTTCTCGCTGGACAGCCCAAGCCCGCGCGTAGAACGAGCACCAGACTACATCTACGACTACTTCGACTACCTCTATAACTATTTCGACCACATCTACAACTACTTCAACTACCTCTACGACTACTTTGACTACATCTATGACTACTTCCTAGTGACTACATCGAGTACACCTTGATCGGCTACATCAAATAGGCTCGACTAGCAAAGTTGAGTAACGGCGCATCCAGTGCCTTCAGCGCTAGATCCGCCTCTGGCGACAACTTCATCTGGGCCGCCTCGGTCTGTAACCTCGACTACTCGGTCGGGGTGACCAAAGCCCGTGTTCTCGACTGCAAAGCAATCGAAGGCCGGATCCGTACCTAGGCTCCGACTAGGGGTTCCGATTGAGTTCCGCCCAACACGTGCCCGCCTCCTCGACTGGTAGGGCAGTCGGAAGGCCGGACTCAGCTTGCCAGCAAGCCCTAGGAGTAGGTGAGGTGTAGAAGATAAGGATAGGCCTTGGGGTCAACTTATCATACACGGCCAACCACCCCCTCCATAGGGGTTACAGTCCTCTCTGCTGTGGCAATAGGACGCCACTATTTTACCTGCCCATCCTCGCAAAGGGATGGGTAGAGCGTCATCGTGATACGACTGGAATGCCCCCATCACGACGAAGTGGTCGGGAGAGGACAGGGCATGATAGCCATACCCCATACCTATAGACGCCCCCACGACCTCCGATCGATGAAGCATAACGCACAGGGACAAGATGAGATGGCCATCCCAGACGTAGGATTTTGGACGATGGTCGTCGCAGGGCTCCGATTGAAAGGGTTGGCGGCCCTCACTGGTGAAGCGAGGAACTCTCTCTCTACCTCATTTCTTCTACCTTAGCACCCCCGTAAAGGAGACCCCCCTTGGACTATAAAAGGGGAGGGTCACCCGCCTAGGAAGGGAGGGGATCGAAAAATCTAATCTCCCAGTCTCATGTCTTACACTCGAAAGCTTGTAACTCCCCATCTCACGAACACCAGGGCTCAAGCAATACATCTGACTAACCCCCGACTGAATGTAGGGCATTCTGCCCGAACCAGTATAAATCTTGCGCCATTGTGTGCTAGGCCACATACGATCACGATGTGCGATACACATCTTCAAGTAGTTTTAGCTGTCATCCATTTCTGGAACCGACACTAACCTTAACAGAAGTTGTTGTACTCATACAACAAAAAAGAGGAGCCTCCATGATGGATTTAGATGAGGAATGATCCTAAAATGAAGAAAAATTCATCACAAAATGCAAGATTAATCCAAAAAAGGTAGGAATCAAACGGATTGCTAATTAGCAACCTTAAAACAAATTGATGTAGTCCATACTTCAAAATGGAGAGCCTCCATGAGAATTTTGGCAAAATCCGGATGCAACAATGGTGGAGAGCAATGTGGTCGTCGGGGTGGAGAAGAAAGGTGGTGGGAGGAAGAAGAAAAGGTGGGGGGTTATGTACTATACAGGGTCATCAGCACTGGTTCATTATATGAACGGGTGGACGGCGATAGTGGGCATCACCGCTAGTTTGGGCCATGAACCGATGGTGATGCTATCACCGCCGGTTCCAACTGCCAATCCGCCCACCAACTTTAAAACTCGTGGTGATAGCCTATCACCACGGATTTAGTTCAAACCAGCGGTGATGGGCTGTTTACAATGGCCGGTTCTATAGTGGTGTGACATTATTTTGGTATATTCGGATAAGATATTATGAGAATAAACTACAAACAGACGCCAAATAAAGAATCCAATTAACTAGTTTTGCGAAGTGCTTTATTGTTTCTTGTAGAATTTATTTGGACACAAGCTAACTGACATGGTGATTTCGTCAAATTGAATGTTGTATGCTTGCATAAATATATCCTAGAAAAAAGCCCAACAAACACTTGTTTCTGTTGCATAGTACTGAAAGCCCTCATCTCCGGTACTAGGAAATAATCTCCTTCAGCCCCTGAGCAATAATATTACACTGCTAGAAAAACTAGAACTAGTGCCGGTCATATGGAGCATTTAGTACCGCTCGCTACAACGAGTACCGCCCGGTCGGGTACTAAATGGAAAACCGTTTAGTACTGGTCGCAGCAACCCTCGGGAGGCCTGCACACGCGCATGACGAATTTTCACGCGTAAATGCGCGTGCACGGCCGATTCCAACCCACGACCTCCGGCCCCGCGCGTAGCTTTCTTACCATCCTACCTACACATCACATGTGACTTGGTTGGAGATTCTTTCCTTTTAAAATAACCCGTGAAGGATCATTTAGTACCAGACCAAGTCATCGACCGGTACTAAATATCACAATTCAGTAGTGGGTGGTGTCATTGACAGCTACTAAATGGCTGCCGAGCTATTTTAGTACTGGACCAAAATACTAACCGGTACTGAATGGTGACATTTAGATATACCGCCACGGCGCCACCAATAGAGATGACAGATCTCTTCCATGTTTTGTAGTAGTTGATTGGAGATGAATTAAGTTGCCTTATGTGGTGAAAGAGGTAGAGATGCTCCACGTGATTTGTCGTAAAACTACCTTGAACTTGATGAAAATGAATGGCTTGGCAAAACCCCATCTACCACATGTCACTGTAATACAGTGAAATGACTTTGAAAGCTGAAGATGAAAGATGCTACGTTTATTACGTATGTCACTGTACCATCAAATCGTATATTACACAGTAAAACATAATGTCATCTACATAACGTGATATAATTCAGAGCCCTCATGTAGCACCATCACGAATCTGTAGGTTATAATGGAGAGACAGGATAATTCATTCATTCCTATCCTGGCAACCCTGCACTAATAGATCTTGTTCCATCCGGCTTCTTGCCCACACCACCGGTGGGTAAAAAAGTACCCCACGCATAAACACATGCTGCGTCAGCACGAGCTGGAGCCTGGAGCAGAGCACTCATCCACCACTATATAACAGCGGCCGCGTAGTGTCAAAAAAGCCTCGCCTTGTTGAAGAAAATGATGCAGGAATGAAGAGGGAGGGAAAGAGTTAAGCGTCGTCTCCTACACTGCAAAAGGGTGATCCTGATGCCCTGAACGAAACTACTAGATTCGACACACGTATAAATTGCATCGACGGCTTGTAATAAACTCTGAAAAAAGCAATCTCTCTGCTGCTGGCGCCTAGCCTTGTCAGGCTGCTCGTACTTAGAGAAGAGGCGGCTGATCTGAGGAGAACATTCGTGAAAATTTTGGTACTCATATCACTGGCTAGTCAGTACTTCGCCGTCGTAATCCGCCAATCATTGCTCAAATCTGACCATCACTAGCTGCTCAAACCCAGCCACACTTGTAGACGGAGCATGCCCAGCCACCGCTGGCCAAGCACGCCGGTTGCAAGGACTGGCTGTCGATGCTCATGGTCACCGTGTCGCTCCCCTGCCCCAAGGCCTTCCTCACCCTCGCCACCAATCAAGCTCGTATCACAACCAGCGTCTTCTCTCACTTGACAAAAAGTTGGCATATTCTCCAAAACCAGACAAATAATACAGTGAAATAGAAAGACTAAAGAATACACAATTTGCCTCTCGATCACTGCAACTCAAATACAATGTTTCTACGTGCAAAGATGCGTGATATTTTGCACTGAATGCAAAGTAAACGAAAATGAAATTAGAGCACGTGCAAGGGACACATGCAAAGTAAACCGTACCGGCTGACGGCTAGCTGGGGGTGGTGGAGCAGAACCTGTAGGTGGTTAAGGCTACCGCAGACGGCGGAACCATGGAAAAGGGACACATGCAAGGAAGACGGGAGAGGACTAACCAAAAACGAAAGAAGAGGAAGACACCACCTCGGTGTCAGAGGAAAACAGCAGTTAGTCAGGAGCTGTGGATCGACGACCGCTGGATGGATGGATTCCTGTCGCCAATGCCACGTTGTACTAACATTCCTGACTATTTAACCAACCAGTTCCTCCACCGTCGACGTACCGACAAGAGAAAGGAAATGCGCCGCGCTCATCAAAACGCATGCAACTTGTGCGGCGCATCCTGCGCCAGCACCACCACAGGCCGCGACCCGTCACACTCACCCTCACTACAAAGCCGTGCCACCTCCGGCTGGCTCCTTCGCAGCACCCAACCAACCCCGAACCCCACTGACCAAGCTCCCTTCCAGAAGCCGAGCAAGGACAGACGTGCCAGCAGCACCAACAGCAGCCATGGCGCGGCGGTCTCTGGCTCCGCTCGCCCTCGCCGTTGCCGCCACCGTCGTCGCGCTCGCGCTCTGCTTCCATCCCGCCTCGGCGCAGTCGGCCTGGCTCGACGAGTTCCGCACGGACGGCGAGGTCCGCTCCGACTTCGACGCATCAGGCAAGCAGGTGGCGTCGCTGGTCCTGGACGAGAACTCCGGCGCCGGATTCAACTCCACGGAGAAGTACCTCTTCGGCGAGTTCAGCGTCGAGATGAAGCTGGTGCCCGGCAACTCCGCCGGCACCGTCACCTCCTTCTACGTACGTAAGCCATCACCGTCAATCAGCTTCAATTCGTCGTCCGGCCTCGTTCGATTCCATCTACAGAGATGTGGTAATTAATTAAACAATGTAACCCACGGATGATGACACTGGTTGTATAATTGTTTGCAGCTGACGTCCGGCGAGGGCGACGAGCACGACGAGATCGACATGGAGTTCATGGGCAACTCGAGCGGCGCGCCGACGGTGCTCAACACCAACGTGTGGGCCAGCGGCGACGGCAAGAAGGAGCACCAGTTCTACCTCTGGTTCGACCCCTCCGCAGACTTCCACAAGTACACCATCATCTGGAACGCCAAGAACATCATCTTCCGCGTCGACGACGTGACCGTGCGCGCCTTCCGGCGCTACGCGGACCTCCCCTACCCGGACGCCAGGCCCATGGCGGTGCACGCCACGCTGTGGGACGGCAGCTACTGGGCGACGGAGAAGGGCAAGGTCCCCATCGACTGGGCCGCCGCGCCCTTCGTCGTATCCTACCGGGGCTACACCGCCAACGCCTGCGTCGCCCGCGGCGGCGGCGGGCGCACGTCGTGCCCCGCCGGGCGGAACGAGTGGATGGACAGGGAGCTCGACGACACCGACCGGCTCACCGTCGCCTGGGCCCGGCGCAACTGCCTGCAGTACAACTACTGCGAGGACGGGTGGCGCTTCCCGGATGGGTTCCCCGGCGAGTGCAGCCGCGAATGATCTGTGTCCGTCCGGCCATCCAGACACACGCAGGCATCACCATATTTTTCTTGTAGATCAAGTTCTTTTTTCCCTTGGATAATTACATTCTTCTTCTTTTGGTACAGCAATAGCTATGTAACTTCCGAGAACCATTTTTGGTCACTAAGTAAATTCAAATCTCACCGTAGAAACTGAATAAATTTCAATGTTTTTATGAATCTTGTCTGTCACTACGTAGAATAATCATGCATGCGAGCATAGATCTTTTGGATCTGAATGGCGGGCGCAGTTTTTTTTTGGAGCCAGGTCGAGTCTTCACGGGTTCATGTGCGCTCGCCGACAAGACGCCATGGCATGAGGTAGCACAGAATGGTTGTTGGTGGCCTCGTGGGTGTGTAGGTGAGCTGGTCAACACCGAGTGGACAAAGGATCCAGCCAGGCGCACATCAGACGCATGTGCCACAACACCAAGCGCCTAGAACAAGCGAAAGCCCACTCCCTCTCCGGCACATCCCATTCCCAGCTACTGTATCAGCACATGGTTTGGACGCGCTCCGGGATGCTGCTGATGTGCTGCGTCGTGCTCGCCGAGGATGTGTGCTTTCACTAGCTAGCCCAGAGAATCAGAGAAGCTTTTTTTTTATTTTGAATTCTTCAGTACAGTTAGTTCTAGAAGTAATCTATGCTTTGGTAGAGAGGGAGATTATCACGCCGATGCGGAAAAAAGGGAGTAAATCTGACAAAATAATTGTCTATCTTATATATATATTACCACTATCGTAAATGATTTTAGAGTTTAACTCCCCGTCAAGCTAGGTATGTCGGTATTTTCTTGTGGGTGCCCCGACAGTATCGGTGTTCTGCATTTTCCTGTCGGGTTTTAACTCACAGGAAAATCATGATTTCTAGTAGTGTGTGGTCAAAGATATGAAAATCGATGATTTTCCTAAGCGCAAAAGAAACCGTATGTCGAACCGATCCACCCAACTGTCTATGGTAATTGGGCGCATGTTGGGAAGGTTCCTAGTGGGCAACCACCGGCGCTTGCGTTTTGTTTTTTGAAGAGTTTGATTTTCCACAACTTTACAATTTTGAAAATGTAAGAAACTTGTACAATTGTTTGGAACGAGCAGGGAGGGTACTGATGCTGGTGGGCTACCCCATGGCTTGTTTCCTTGCGACCTTTAGCGCGCAGGCAGGTTTGACTAAGCAGTGTTGTTAATGTTATCACCACACCTCTAGAATCAGAGGCCTGAGAACAATGGGGAATAACCCGCTTTCTACTTTCACTTTTTCATTATAATCCTAAATGAAATCTAAAATAGTAACGAATACAGGATTCACGGGATATTCGAAAATGAAGTAATTCAATCGAAAACATGTCGATAACGGTCGGGATTGCGAAATGGGAACACCGATCCGCATAATCAAGCAATATGACATTGTGAGTTTACATATGGGTCCCAAGCCAACCAACCTAACATGGCAACACAAGAAATTCTAGTTCATATCATAGTACTCAGACATAGACACACACTACACAATGCAAAATAAGTTTCATTACAATTCAAACACTATTGGAGATCCACCATATCCGCTGGCCTACAGGCTACAGATTATTTTGGGCTTGGATTTTAGTTTGGACTCTGGAATTTTAGGGTCTCAAAGAGGGACTCACGGGCTTTAGGCCCAAGAAGAGAGGTGATACGACGTCTGCTCCCCTTGCGCCGTTGCTAAGCTTGGTAGCTCCAGGCCTCCACCTAGTGGCGAGAGGAAGGGAAAGGATGGCTGGGATTGATCGAAATCAGCTGCTTGGGGTATGATGCGTCTGCGTTGGATTCAGAGGAAGGGAGGCGTCGAGGGGTCCATGGGCGTGGGGCGGTGCCTGCACCTAGGCGACGCGTCATGTGCCCTCCTTGGCCACAACGGTGTCTAACATGGGGCGCAAATTCTATGGTCCATCTAGTCGGCACGGAATGCTCTCTCGCTAACTAGTTGGAGTAAATATTAACATAATATAGTGATAGCTCCACGTCGACAATTCTTATATTTTTTGAGTATATTTTTGTGTTCTTGCTAGGAATAAAAGCATATTCATTGCTTATGAACAATATTTTGAATAGCGGGCTATAGCGATTTTTTGGAATTGCTGCTACGACAATCGCAGTAGAAAATAGCGCACTATAGCGGTGCTACTAGTGGTTTGAGGACCCGGCCCCTAAATTTTATAGCTTGCTATTTAAAATATTGCTTATGAATCATAATTAAGAGTTGAGGTGGATTAAGTTAGTGTGAATCTTGCTTGTGAATCATGATTTGTTGGTATGAATTTTGCATGTGTTCTTAACAGCCAAGCAGACTTGTTTATTGCTCATTATTAATAGGAAAAAATTTATGTGGCCAGCTTGGCTCGCAAGCTATACCAAGTCTAGCGAGCTGACTTTTCTGCTCATTTCATTAACGAGCCGAGCCAAGCCAGCTCGTTTAAATAACGAGCTGCTCTAAGCCGAGCCGACCTGAGCCGGCTTGTTATCCACCCCTACTTATACGGCTATCAATGTAGTCTTCAGATAGCTCCCTTTAAAGCGTTATACGGCCGAAGATGTCGAACTCCTTTGAGTTGGTCCGAGACCGGCGAACGCAAAATCTTTAGACCAGACCTAGTTGTCGAAGCCGAAGATAAGGTCAAGGTTATTCAAGCCAATCTTAAAACAGCCCAGTTTAGACAAAAGAGTTATGCAGACCAAAGAAGGAAATCTCTGCAATTTCAAATAGGAGATTTTGTCTATCTCCAAGTATCTCCTACCAAAGGTGTTCAACGTTTCGGCATAAAAGGGAAATTAGCACCCCAATATGTCGGACCCTTCGAGATTCTTGAAGTCTGTGGCCCAGTGGCTTACAGAATTCACCTTCCATCTCAATTGGCTGCCATTCACAATATCTTCCATATCTCGCAACTCAAGAAATATATCAAGGTACCTACGGAGATTGTTGAAGCACCCACCATTGAGATTGAACCTGATCTATCTTACACCGAACAACCTATTCAAATCCTGGATACCAAAGAGCGAGTCACTAGAAGGAAAAAAATTAAGATGTATAAGATCTTATGCGATCATCACACCAAAGAAGAAGCAACTTGGGAAACGGAATCCTATCTTCAACGAAACTTCCAAAAATTCCTTCAAGCCAATCCCCAAACCTAATCGTTCGATTCCATTCTACTTCGGAATCTCGGGACGAGATTCATTTTAGGGGGGAAGGCTGTGAAATTCAGGTAATTAGAAATATAGACACTAGATTTTAGTGTGAAAAGTGTATGCTTGCTATAGTGTATGTGTGTAGCACAAAGGAATAGGGTTATAATTGTAATTCTGTAAAATATAGGTCCTTTAGTGTTAATTGGGTAAAATGGGAGGTACCATCAAAACCTAGGAAAAATATAACATTAGGTGTCAAATCTATATCACCATAGGAAAGAAAGTGCAAAAGATATGCTGAATTCTATGAAAAATGGGTCTTTATGTGAAAATAGGGACCTAGATGTGATTAAAGTAAAAATATGGGTCCTTTTATGCAAATTATTGAAGTACAAGAGTAACTTTCAAAGTTTACTTAAGGGCTAAAATGTAAGAATACATGTCATCATGACATCCCATGAAAACTTACAAATGTATCCAAAATTACATGAACTCTACCCCAGTAAGGACAAAAGTAATTCAAATACAACCTTTGTTCAAAATTTAACATGTAAAGCTATAAGCTTTGGGTTTTTGAATTTGAGCCCTAAAACGATATTGTAGAGTTTGAAAAACTCTACAACTTTCATTTTGGGCATTTCCTCATTAGACCTTTAGATTAGTGGGAAATTTTGCTTTACCGAGAGGCCCCTAGAATCTTTTAGTTTTGCACATAGGTCCTTCGGCCCCTCTCCTCTCTTCTTCTTCCTCGAGCACGTGTTGCTCTGCTCTGCCCCCCCTGCCGCCGGTGCAGAGCCCCTCGCCGTCGCTGCTGTGCCGCCGCTGTCGCTCCACCTCCTGCTGGATCGACCTCCACGCGTCCCTCTCCCCCTGCCCCGGCCCTGTTCCCCTCCCCTGCTGCCCTCCTCCGCGCGTGCCACGACTTCCCGAGCCACCGCCGGCCGCCACACCCCTCGTTGCCGTTGCCAGCTCCTGCTCGCACACACAGCACCCCTCTGGGCCTTAAAACACGCCTGACGACTACTCCGTGATCTTGTTTACTCGTTGCCGCACTTCTTTTCCACCGCATTCTCCTCTCCCGAGCTCAGCTTCTCACCGGAACCCCGCCGCCACTCCTGGCCACCGTCGACAGCCGCCCACATCGCCTCCGAGCCTCGATCCTGTGCTACCAGAGCACCGCCGTGGCCCACTGGTGCTCTCCAGCCCGTTCAATTTCATCCTCCCGCATCCGAGCCTCGTCTTCCACAGCTCCGGCCAGCACAAGTTCCGCCGCCGCCTCCTGCTCACCGTGGACAGGCCACCTCAGTCATCCCCGCACCACGACAACCCTTCATCTAGACTCCTCTCGACCCCATGAAGCTCTACGACCCCTCCATTGGTTCCTTAGTGCACTGCATCGACTCCCCGACGCTCGCCGGCGTTTACCTCCGCTGCCATCGTCACTGCTTCCGCCGGTTGCCCCTAATCCGAAGCTTGTGTTCCCAATTGACTGCACCAATACCTTCCCCACAACTCAATGGAGCTCATGTGCAGGACCTTCACCGACGTCGGCCGCTGGAGCATCGCCGTCGTCGTTGACCCCTCCGCCGCCGCTTCGGGCTTCCGTCGAGATCCCCCTTTCTGGCCGCCGCTACCCTCGACACATGGTGCAATCAGACCACCGTAAGCTCTTGAAGCTTCCCCTCCCCTCGGACCTCGCCGTCGGTGGCCCTCCTCGCCGGAACATGCCGGTCAAATCCCTGCCTCCCTCTCTGACCACGGCCAGGGACTTCGGATGGGAAGAATCAAAAGCCCAAGGGGCTGTCTGCAAAGCGTGTGACTCATAGGAATAGTGCCCTAAGGACCCCCTTGTGTTATTTTTATTGCAGACTTTGAAATTCTATAACAAGATGGAACAGCTGATCTGAAGTAATAATCGCTAAGTTTATTCCTTTTATTGTTATGTCTTGCTTGGTAGTTTATTTTTTGGTAGAGTAAGTTTGGTAATAGAACCAAAGGCCTAGTAACAAAACCTAGAGAGTCCCGAAGCTGTTGTGACACTTCTTGTTCCGAGAGTGCTATACCCACCACCAAAAAGAATGTGAATATATGTTAAGACGAGGGTCTGAAGGGAGTACTTTACTTTCTACGAATACATATAATGTTAGATATCCATCCATATCAACATTTATTTTAAATACAAATCTGAATTCAGATACTATATTTTGATAAGAAAAATAATTTTTGATACATCTATCAATTTATTACCCCATTTTAAAAATGGACGTGGATATAAATATCTATATTTATGTTTAGCGGACACGGATACTCGAGAATTCTAATAACTGCTATCTATCTTTCACTTCTAATAACATCACTCACATGTCCTATCCGTAATATAATATCCTGTCTCCACATAACATTTCCTTTCATCTGGCATTAACTATTCCAACACAAATTATTTGAAACAAGCCACATGTGCTATGAAATTTTAGCTTAGAACCGTAGTGCTCCAACCTTTTCAAGTGTTCTCTTGCTCTCACAAATATACTTAGTGCTCCCACCTCTTCAAGTGTTCTCTTGCTCTCACAAATAAAAATTATATCTAAAACTGCGTGAAAAATTTAAACAAAAACTTGATAGATAGATCACACTACCATTTATAAGCATGCAAAAATTGTGAAAGGTGAGCAAACAAAAGAAACATTAGCGTGACAATTGGGGCAATGCACAACCCTCGTTAATTGACATATTGATTTGTTTTTCTTTGTTGCCCTTGCAGAATTTCGCTTATTTAATGTCATTTTCTATAAGTCTATATAATTGCATGATCTACCCATCGATATTTTAGTCACTTCCATTGTCCCGAAATATAAGGATTTTCTGATATTGTCCTAACTCAAGCCATCCTATATTTGATCAAATTAGCATCGATAATGCTCATTATGTCCATAAAACACATACTTTTATAGTCTACTTCTATAGTGTGGTTGTTAATGATCTTCCGGATAACTTTGGTTAAACTTATGATCGACTGATTTAGGCACTACTAAAAAATGCTTTTTAGGGCAGGGTAAAAAAGTATTTTTACAAACGGGTGCGGTACCCGCTACTACTTCTCGCAGCTAGAAATACTATTTGCAAGGACAGATAACGCGCCCATTTGTAGAGGCGGGTCATGGACTAACCCGCCCCTATAAATAGATTTCCAGAAAATAAAATAAAAACTAAAAAATTTGAAAATAGTAAAAGAAAAAAGAAAAAAAATACCCTAGGCAACCGACTACCACTGCAAGCCCCTCTACTACCAAGGCACAATTTTTTGACAAAATTTACACACTTGTAAAAATCAGAATTCGAACCGCTTACCTCATGTCTTGCGCATACCCTTCTCTCCACCACACTACAGTCACTTGTGACTATATGAGGTATGCTATTATTTTATTTAACTCTGAAAATAATTTGCAGGAGCAGGTGACGCCATCACCCGCCTCTAGAAATCCATTTCCAGGGGGCGGGTGACGCCATCACCGGCCGTGAAAATATTTTTCTATTTTATTCTAAAAATTCATTTAAATCTTTAGATATAGCAAAACAAATAAAAAAGTGAAACTTCTACACTATGGTTATTGTGAACTATAGATATAGAAAAATATGCTAAATATATTTCAGTGTATATAAAGATTAAGATTGTGGAAACCTTAAAATATAACTTGAGTTGTATGAGATACTATGTAGTTATAGCTATAGAGAACTTGTAATATTTTTTAGACCATTAAATGACCTTAAATGAAAAAGATATCAACTAAAAAATTTTAGATCTCATCAACCTCTACAATTTTGGTATAAAGTTTGCCTTCATGTGAGATCATATGAAAAAGTTATGAATTTTATTGCATGAGAGCATTTGTAGGTGCAGGTGACGCTATTACCCTCTCCTGGAAAAAGTGGCTATTTTTAGGGACGGTGATGGCGTCACCAGCCCTTAAAAATAGTGGTCATTTTTAGGGACGGGTGATGTCATCACACGCCCTCTAAAAATGCATTTTCAGAGGCGGATAAATTGCCAAGTAACTCCAGTCTATTTGCAGAAGCGGATTATCTTTTAGGCTATCCACAGAAGTAAAACACAGGACGTCCCTACAAAATTGTTTTTTATAATGAGGGTAAATCCAAAAATACTTGTATTTTAGACTGAGGATGATGTATAGTTGTTACTGCGAGCACTATATACTCTCCCTCTACACAGGTCCATAAGAGCAAGTATTGTGGCAGGGTGTAAGCAGGCTAAATGTTGAAGTGGAGGAGAGAGAAGAGGAGAGAAAGGAAAAGCGGGATGTAAGTTTACGCTTCGACACAGGAACTATAAACCCTTTATCAGAGAGACAAATGAACCATGTATTAATGATAAAAAGCTAATCATTAATCATTGTACGAGTAACATGAGAGATAATGTAACACCCTAAGTTATTTCTCCCCAATTTTAATGAATTTATGTTGGTCTTAAATAAATTCTCCAGCATTTTCCTAGTTTATCTTGCATTTAAAGCAATTTATAACACAAGGAAATAAAATTAATTATAGAGTCAACTTGTTTGTGCATTCATGCTGGTGCATTGTTTTATTTGTGTTGGGTTTGAATTCAAACTTGTTTGAATTCAAATGGGATGGTTTGAATGGTTTGAGTGTGGAAAGGAAAAAGGAAAAGAATAGGGAAAAGAAGCAGCCCAACCCTTTTCTCAGCCCGGCCCACTTCCCTCTCTTCCTTTTCCCCCTCGGGCCCTTTTCCCCCTCTCTCCCGCATGGGCCACGCGCCGGCCCACTTCCCTTTCCCCAGCCCGAGCGCCGCTCCTCTCCTTTCTCTCTCTGCCAGGCCGGCCCCGCGCGTCAGCTCCTTCTTCCCCTTTCTCCCTCTCTCCCCGGCGCGCAACGCCCCCCCCCCCGAAATCGCCGGCGAGCTGCTCTCCCCGGGCCCGCACGCCAGGGTAGCCTCGCCACCCTACAAAGGGAATCTCCTGAGCACAGAGTCCTAACCCTAGCTCTGCGCCGCCCCAATTCCCTCGTTGCCGGCCGGTCTCGGGCTGCTCTAACCCCCCTGGTTACCTCCGCAGGGACTTCCCCGACCGATCCGCGCGACCAAGGAACCCCGAGCCCCTCTGCTGTCATCTGTCCGCGAGCGCCGCCCCGCCTCCGCCGCACGGCCCTCGTCGACGACCATCCTCCGTCGCATCTCCGGTCCCCACGACGCCTCGGTGAGCAGCACATCACCTCCCGTAACCTTTTGCGCTAGGTGTGGTAGTCTATAAACCCTCACAGCAGCCCAACCCCGGCACGCCGGCGACCCCGTGCCGCCCCCGCCGTGGGGAGCCATGACCCGAACCCTAATCCACCACCTCGAGTACCTGGACGTGTTCGCCACGTCATGATCTCGCTCCTGGACCAGACCTCGTCCAAACCCGAGCCCGGAGCACCAAGTTGGGCCGTCTCCGGCGAAGCGCCACCGCGGGATGCTGGCCTCCGGCGACCTGCACCGCCGCTGGCGCGTCCGCGTAGTCCTGGCCGCCCGATCCGTGTTGGACGCGTAGGATTAGAAGCCGCGTACCCCTGCTCCGCACCGCTGGATCCAGATCCAACGATCCCAAACAGAGCGTACCGGTTCGCGGATCAGATTAGGTCCGAGCCGTCGATTTCAAATCCAGCGAGAGGCATTAGATCCGTGCTAAGGGAGGGTCCGGAGCGTCGGATCGAGATCCGACGGCCGATACGCGTAGATACCCCTTCGTGTAATAGATCTAATCCGAGCCGTTAGATGGCGATCCAAGGGCCCAGAACAGAAGTTACCGGTTCAGCCCGTCGGTTTTGCTAAAGAGTCCCTGTCCTTTTGGGGAAACAACCCGCAGTCCACCTGTAGTTCAAAATTAATTACGATCGGGTCCTTTTCTTCCCGTTTGACCCCCTGAGCTTCCTCGAATTTGTGGCCGCGGTCCATGTCGAGGGTTTCACGCGCCAGCCCCTGCGTCTATGCTTTAATTACGTTTAGGTCCTCAGTTTTCGCACAGAACCCCCTGTAAGTCATGTTTTTCTCGCAGATAGGTCCCTGTATCTTGTTTTAAGCGTAGTTTTCGCGTCTTAGCTCCGTTTTAGGTGTTCTTTATATCCGCGCAACCGTTGTAACGCGTAGAATAGTTATAGTCTAGTTTTGCGTGATGTTCTATTATTTTGGTGTACTGTTTTCTTATAGTTTGCTATGGTTGTGCATGTGTGTATGTGTGGACTATGCTTGATGATCGTGAGTAGACACGGAGCCTTTGGACCAGTACCAGGAGCAACCATCTTCCGAGCAGTTCGAGCAGCAGCCGGGAGAGTACGAGGAAGGCAAGTATAACATGAACATCCCATCACTTTAAATACAATTTCATACTGCATTTTAATACTGTATGCCTATAAGGATTTCCTAGCCACTTTATATCATATATATGTACTTTGGGTTGCATTTTGGTTAGTTGTGCTAGGTTGCTGCGCTATAACATATCTTGGTCCTTTTTAATTAATTTGTTAATGATCTTATGCAACTTAATTCAGGAGCCGACCCTCTGTGCTGTGTGCTTGAGTGGTTTGTGCGTCCTTAAAAATATGTTTTTGTAGAAAATTGGTTTAGGGGGCCAGCACGGTGCTTAGTGCTTGGTTGGCCACTCTCCATAAGGACCGGTTTATAGAGCGACAACCTGGGACAACCGCGCAACCACAAGACTGGAATGGGACGTTCTTGACTTACTAATTAGGTCATTTTGGTTCGGGAGTAACTAACCTGCGTGGGCAAGAGGGGTGGTAAGCTTCAATGGTCCCTACTCTTCCGGCTTGGTCTGTGCTGTGTGTCTTGTACCCCCGGAGGTGGGCCCCATCGTCGCTGATCCAGAATCCTTAGCGGTTACACCTTACCAATGTGATCTTTTGTAACGGTCTCGTAGTGCGCTTGCTAGCCATCTCACCTAAGGAAGTGTGATGAACAACTAGCGTAGCTCACGACTTGTGGGTAAAGTTGTGCAACCTCTCGAGAGTGTAAAACTGATATATCAGCTGTGCTCACAGTCATGAGCGGCCCAGATCCTCCTTTTGATTAGTGGGGTTATCAACCTTTGATTAGGGAGATTCCCCGGGTGGTTTTGGTTTGGATGGTTCTCAGTAGTTCTTAATTAATTTTGATTAATTTATTATGCAATTGGGTTTATGGCAATTCATCCACTTGTAGTAATTAGCTTTAATAAAATTGGCCAAGACTAAAAGCTAATGCAGTTGAGTCAGCCAGCCTAGAGCCTCATAGTTCGTGTTATACTTGTTGAGTACTAGTTTGTACTCACACTTGTCTCTCTACTCTCCTGTTCTCTTGGATATGTTTGATTGCTGCTCAGTGCCCGGCAACGTGGAGGACTACGTCAGCGGCTTCGACGACTTCTAGGCGTTTGTCTCCCAGTCGACGTCCCTGTGGCGCCCCGCTTTACATGTATTCATTTTACGCTTCCGCATTTCTTGAACTGATTCTTGATTCAGTTGTAATAAAGACATTCATTTTATAATTTATACGATTTTGTTCGTGACATGTGTTGTGATATCTTGATAATCTGTTGTATATATGCGTGGCCTGATCCTGGCGCATATATGATTGCTCGATTCATGTTCTTATAAATTGGGTGTGACAGATAAGCTGAAAAAAATCTTTATGGCCAGCTAACACTGTTCCCACGCTATTCGGAGAGCCGGAGAGTCAAAAAGGTCATAAAGAAATAAAATTGGAAAAAGTCGTCTCATTGAAAGAAAAGTTGAAAAACCTAAGAAAACAACAAAGAAGAAGAAGAAAAGTACCGGGCCACACAGGAGACAGGCCACCCCGAAACGCGGATTGATGATATCGGTGGCTGACGAGCGGGCCCCGCAGGACGCTCCACTCCCACTAGGCCACCACTTTTCCCACTCCCACCAGAGCACTGAAGAGTGAAGAGAGAGACCCTCCTCCGACTCGGAGCACCGCCGCCGCCGCCGGAGCTCGAGACCTATGGGCGGCTTCGCGACCTCGCGCCCGGCCTCCATAGGCCTCTGCGCCTTCCTCTGCTTCCTTAACCTCTTCGCCTTCCTCCTCGCCGTGGGCGCCGAGCGCCGCCGCAGCACCGTACGCGCCCCCTGTTTCTCGCCCTTCATCCCCTCTGCATTTCATCCGCGCCCAGCGGTGCGCCCGTCGCTGAGATCTTCGTGGTCTTCTGCTGGACGCAGGGAAAGGTGGTGCCGGACGAGTACGACGACCGCTCCTACTGCCTCTACGACACCGACGCCTCCACGGTCTACGGCGTCTCCGCCTTCTTCGTGCTCCTGCTCCAGCAGGCCATCGTCACCGCCGCCACTCGGTGCCTCTGCTTTGGGCCCGCGCTCTCCTCCCTCGGCTGCGCCGTCGCCGCGTTCGTCCTCTCCTGGTGCGTGCCTTAAAACCCTAGGCCCGCGCATAAGGCTAAACCCCGCATTCTCTGCTTCTTGCTTCGTTCTTTGGTGTGAATGTGGCGTCATGGGATGATGACGCGGGCCACATTTTGTGGATTGATTGGTGGATGTGGTTCAATTTGGGTACATTTGGTGCAAGGTTTGGTAGTAGCCGCCTTGGTTGCCTTTTGGATGCTTGATTTGGACGCATATACTCTTATGAATTTTTAAGAGATGAGGGGTAGGAGGTTTTGGATGTTTTCAGCAGTTGTTCTTGCCTGGCTAACTGACAGAATTGTTATTTTCTTTGTATAAGATTCAGACACAATATGCTTGGGTTGGATCCTTGCTAGTGGGAATTTAAGGATGCACTGCGTATTTCAATATACTAGAACAACTGTAATGTGCTTATAGATGGAAGGATTGGCGACATAGGTGTGGTGTCGTTTACCAGATTGGCCCGTTCCATTAGTGCAAGGTAGTGGAAGGGCTATGTAGCTTTTGTATGGCCAGCCTTCACAAATGTTGAGAAAGTTTCGACATGATCATTCAATAATTACTGGAAATGTAGTTTCAAAATCCTGCAATGCCTTATACATTAATGACCCGATATTTGGTTAATTCATTCTGTGGATAAGTCTCACTCTGTTGGTTGAATTATATAGACCTGTATGCTATAACTTCCTATGGCCCGAATGCTGAATGTTTATCAAGCACATAGATTCACATTGTGTGTAGAAAAGGGTACTATCACTTGATCTGAATTGTCAAATGTGTTTTGATCAGGCAGCATATTCCAGTCTTTGCAACAGTGGTCTTTTCTTTTTACACTAATAATCTGTCACTCAAGACTGCTCTACATGATACTTTTTATAGTATTTCAATTTCAGTCAAGTTATGCACTATTTTCAGCAGTATTCTTTTCAATAAAAAATATCATGTACGCCCAAATCCTTTTCTTGTGGGGCCATAGACTGGTGTTGATGCCTGCTGATTAATGGCCATTGTTTGTTAAGACCCCAAGCTGCTTAGCTAGTGGAACTGAATCTGAGGTTTTCGCCAGACCTCAAAAGTTTTAAAGTCTACTCTAATCAAGTTTGTCTGCATCCGACCAGCCCATTACATCCCTTGAGTCCTTAATTGAGGGATCTGTGTTCAAGGCTTCCTCAATTATTGATTCTATCATCCTGGTGACATCTATCCTGTGTTCCTGAGTCCAGCAAACTGTCGTTTGTTGAGGGGTTGAACCTTGTGGCATGAGGTGAAGCACCAGTAGCCAAAAATAGCCGGTTTTCTGCACTATGATTTTAAACATATTTTTCTGTAAAATTTACTTGCAATAATCATTGTCCTTTTTCCTTCTTAAAAATCTTTTATTCAGAACATGGACTGTAATTTCCAGATTCACTATTAAAGGTCCATTTGGGAGAGCTTTTATCGGCTTCGGCTTCATCTGTTTCACGCAAATCGAGATACTATAGCGTGAAGCCGTTTTGTAAGCCGGGGTAAAAATTGAACTAGAAACCGGGTATAACCTGGGGTAAAAATGAACTAGAAGCAGGGTGAAGCCACTTTTTTTGGCTTCACTGGCTTCAGCTTCACCGGTGAAGCCGTTTTGGGAGAGCCCTCCCAAATGGCCCCTAACTCCCACTAGTTGGTCATCTTCGGCACGCAAACCATGGATGTAATTGTAAACTTAATTGTTCTGGTTTGCTCAAATCTGATTCTGAATATAGAATGTTACATCCCTGATCGGCAGACGTCTATCTACCAGTGTGTATTAATATTTCTTTGGTTTCTTACAGTATTATCTTTGCTTCATACAATTTCTTGATCTCTATTTTATCATTCATCAATCGGTTTACTAGTGAGAATTGCCTCAAGTTTATTCTGTTGAGTTCATTTTTTTGTCGTCTGAATTGATCTTCCTTAGCTCTCGGAAAACATTTCTAATTGATTACATAACAACCTCATATGGCTGTTTTTTTCTTAAGAACATTAACTGTTAAGAGTTCACTTTTGCAATAGGCAAATTTTGTTATGGGACACTGCTATTTTGTGGCTTTTGCTCTAGGGCACTTATTGTGGAACTTGGTCAGTGCCCAATGGACACTATCTTTTTGGTGCATTTGCCATTGGGCACAATTTAGTGTCCTTCAGCATAGCACATATTTTCTGTAGGATACTAAATTGTGTCCTGCAGAAAATGCACTCACAAGATATGGTTCTATGGCCCATAACATAATAGTGTCCTGTAACATAATTACATAATTTCCCGCAATATATGCCTGCGTTCTACAGAGCTGGGTTAGAAAATATAAAGTTATAATTATCATGAAAGGTGAGCAACTGCTCTTACCCATGTGAAAATTTTAATTTATCAGGTTAGATATATGGACATTGAATTCCATTATTCAGTTTGGTTTGGCACTTTGGCAATTTTTGGATTTCCTAGATGACTCGGATGTAACTTTTGCATGTCAATATTTTCATGTTGATGCTGGGTTTTGTGTGGTCTGCAAGTGCCATTTGGGATGAATTTTATAACCCTTCTCATTGTCGTGTTTTTTCTGGTTGCCAGGACAACATTCCTCATCGCAGAAGCTTGCCTCATAGGGGGATCGGTGAAGAATGCAAAACACACCAAGTATTTAGGCTACTATATGAAGCACGATCTGGTGTCCTGCGCCACCCTTCGCAAGGGGGTCTTCGCAGCTGCTGCTGCGATGATGATCATCAACCTCGTGGCATCCCTTCTCTACTACTGGAGCTACTCAAAGGCTGCAACTGGTGGGTTCATGAAGCACCAAAACGAGGTTGGCGTGGGCATGACGGATTACGGCCTTGACAAGGGAGTTTCTGACCCTGAGTGAGCTGGCATCTTGTTGCTCTGTCTGTGCACTAGCGCTATATATCCTGTGCCTGAAGCTCTGTTGTTGCTCTACACTGTAAACGACTCCAGAACTGTAATACGCGTGAAGTTCGTGGTAGTGTTATTGTATGGTTCACGAGCTCTCTCTGTGAAGATGTGGTAGCCTTCAGTATTATTTTTCTGTTGTGCTTTCTTATGCTCAGAGTTCCTCGCGTCACACATACAGGCTTGCTGTTGTACTTGTACATCACTTTGATGCTCGTCGTTTCCATGGCATGTCGGAGGTACTAAATTTCCATTAAATGGTCGACTTAAATGGCATCTATTACACATGCAAGGACCAACAGCAATTGATCTTTATTCACGACCGAAAGGCAGTGCTTCCGTCCTTTTATGTTAGGGTCATACCGTGCTGCCATTTACTACACATAGAGTAGTGAACTAGTGCAAGTTCCAGACTGAGCCTTACAGTGACATCTATCAGGACAGAAACACTTGCAAAAATTGTTGACAGCAGAAACGCATTGATCTTGCCAATTAGAAGGCCAATGTAGAGGATGTAGAGGCATAACACAAAGTCACAAACTGGTTGCTCGGCTAGGCGCGGCTCTGTTGCCATTGGGCTGTCCATCCAGGTCCCTGAGCTGTTGAAAAATTCCCACTAGGACGCCTGCTCAAAAAGTGCCACTAAGCTAGTCTATTGTTTTAAGTGAAAATATTTGGATCCATCGCATAGGGTGGTGCGGAATAGTATGTGAAAATAATTCGCAATAACATGGTAAACATACAGTTTCCATTATTTTTACAGTTTTTCCATTATCTATGGGTTATGTTCATATGAATGTTTTGGTAAAAATTGCATAACAGGCACAGGTCCATGTGCAAAACATCATGCATTAAGGGGGATTAATTGCACTGGTCACTCTTGACATTATTACAAAAGCTAATTTAAAAATATATAGAACTTTTCATTAAAGGTGATATGTTTTCATATATATTGGTAGTGAGAGTTTAAAGTTTTACTAAGGACAAACCTAGATGGACACTGTCGGTACACACAGATAGGGGTACCTCCTGCTAGGGTGTCCAGGCCCTGGGACTTCTTATAATCCACGCTCCCCCTCGCCTCTGGGCCACGTGGCATACGGCCTCCGGGCCTGACAGCTGGGACCACGGTCTCCGGACCCTCCCCGACCTCCGTGAGGTCCGGGGCCTCTGCACACCCACGTGGGCGGGAGAGCTCTCGGGTAACCCCTGCGGACCCAGCCTCCCCTGGGAGGTCCGGGGCCGCCACGTGTGATGGCCAGACCATCACAGGCCAGCCCGCTCCGGCCGGCCACGGGGGCCCCGGACCCCTCTTTCCCCCGGAAAGGGGTCCGGTGCCGCCATGTGCTGCCCGGCGGGAGGAGCGCGGCTGACCCCGCCGCGTGCCTGCGGCCTGAGGCCCCTTACGGGTCGCCTCCTCACCTACCCGCATTCAATGCGGTAGCTGAGTCGGGCGCGCCAAAGTCAAAAGGTGCGGCCTGCCACTGACACACGGGGCAGGTAAGCTGACACCACGGTAAGCCCGCCAGATCTGAAGGCGGCGCGTCGTATCACCGCGTACAGTGCGCGGACTGTGTACAGTCCCGTCACGGTGCTGCGCGCGTGACGATGGTCTGTAATAGGCGTGCTAAGGCTTGCGCTATAACAGTGCGCATGGCACGAGCCAGCGCTGGCTCGCCCCCTGACTGGAGGTTCCATCCCAACAGTGACAGCACGGCTTCACTGTTGGGCAACGCTGACGCCGGACACTGTGCAAGACAAGGCTGTACACGGCCATATCCTGGCAGTAGATACGCACATCGACTTCTCGATCGAAAGGACTACGGAGAGGAGCTCGAGGAGATGACCTCTATATCTCTCGTAGAACAGCTCCTATTGGCCGGGCCCACCTGTCGGGGTCCCGCACGGTGTAAGCACTCCCCTTGCACTATTAAAGGGAGAGTGTACTCGTTAGAAGACAGGGTTCAACAATCAGAAATACAGCCAATACAACACCAAAGTGGACGTAGGGTATTACGCTCCGGCGGCCCGAACCACTCTAAATCTTCGTGTCCTTCCTGCGTTCATCTGTCCACCGATCGAACGCTCCTAAGTCCCCACCAAACCCATCCTTAACTAGGATTAGGCGGGTGCTTTCCGCCACCCGGCTGGAGAATTTCTCCGACATCCATCCTTAACTAGGATTAGGCGGGTGCTTTCCGCCACCCGGCTGGAGAATTCCTCCGACAGACACATATTTGTGATGAAAGTTGTGAGTGTGTTTGTTCATAGGATGTGAGTAGGGATGGCAATTCTAACCGGAGGCGGGGGTGCGGGTACCCGTGGGTTTCGCACCCGACGGGCAAGGGTACATGTATGAAATCTTGCCCGCGGGCATATGGTCGGGTCAGGTACCCAAAACAAGGCAGATCGGGCATGGGCATCCAATCTTACCCGTAGGTACCTATCGGATACCTGAAGCTCAAGGTTTTTGACATAGAGACCTAATTTTAGCAATTATGTGTACGTCTCATTCTAATGTAATATGTGAGATTGTGTGAAATGTAAACAAGTGAGATTTTTCTTAATTGTTTGCTAGTGGTGCACCTTGGCTTTACTTGTTGCTACTGTACTCAATGGAATATTTGTTTCAAAATTGAATGGATTTGCTTGCATGCATCTACAAAGTATACCTTTGAAAGAAGAAAAGATCGTGTAGAACAGAGTGCTTTGTTCTTTTTTACTACTAGTTTGCATTGACTTGTATAGGTGGTATATTTAAAATATACTAGTTTATTATATCATCAGTATGACATATTATTTATGCTATTATGAGTAGACTCGATGAGTACATGAACCTCGTCAGGTACCCGCCGAGTTCAAGCACGGGTACAAAACCCGTTCCGATTGGTAAAAGTTCAGGTCGTCCAATTAAACTCCTACACGAATTTTAAATATAGAGAATTTACAAACATACATTTGGCTGCTACATAGCAAGAACACAGGAATCTAATAAAATACAAAAGAAAGAAAAAAATAAGGTTGAGCCTCATGTTATTTTCCTTCAAAATTACATGAAAGAGCTCATTCCATAGGAATTTCATAGAATTTAATCAATGGCTTTCATTGCAAAACTTCCTATAGAAATTGAATCCTTCAAATTTATTCCTACTTTTATTCCATTAAAGGGGGCCCACAGAGGAGATTGGTTTGGGCCGGGTTGGTTGGGTCGTTGTGTGTGTGCATATAGGTAAGAATGGGCTTAGCTTTTAGCCCATCATTAGCAGGTTTTTGTGAATAAAAACATTCGACGTCCATTAACTTTGAGCCCAGCCCATAAGCCTAGCTAACACCCGGCGGTCGTTTGGGAATCCTATTCATTTTCTGGAAGAATTTTTCTTCCCCATCTTCCGGTGTTTAAAATTCGTACAAACATGTATAATTATTGGATCAACACATTCAAACCTTAACCCTCACTCCCTCTCACCTTGTAGGATCTAGAATACCGACTAGAGGGAGGTGAATAGACGGTTTGAACTAAAATCACAACACTAATAAAATTTGATTAGGTACACAAGAGAAATCCTATTTCTATTTAACTATATTCTAGACGAAGGTTTGCAACTTAGGGTGACAAGTATCAATTTAATCTCTAGGAATATAAATGCTCAAAGTAAATTGCAAGAAATAGCTTGAGCAAGAGAAATAACAAGCACACAAGAGATCGAATTTTTCCCGTGGAGTCGATGGCTTGCCGGTCACCTCTAATCAACGTTGGATTCAAAGTTCCAACCGCTCCTCTATCAAGTCACACTTGATTATGAGCCGACTTGGATCAATGAACCTCTTCAAACCTTGATTCCACTAGAGTTGCCCTTCGCCGCTCTGGCGAGGTGAGCACAATACCTCTCACAAGAACAACCGGGACTCCTTCACAATCTCCTTGAAGGGCTCAACGATTTCACAGCTCCAAGCCGTCTAGGAGGCGGCAACCTCCAAAAATAACAAGTCGATGATGCTTGCTTGAAGACTCACTAGTGCCACAAAGCTCTAACTCTTGATGCAATGCACTAGGATGCTCTCAATCTTACAAAGATGCAACCTCAAAGCCAAGTGAGTGAGAGAGAGGAGGAAGAAGGCTCAAATATATCAAGGAAGCTTTTCAAAGTGCCAAGAGACCTCACCCACGGCCGGGCATGAGGTATATATAGCTCCTTCCCCCGTGGCTAGCCGTTACAGTCAAATCCCGTGAAATCAGAGCATTCGCGAACCGTCCGCCTCAAAAGGACTGGACGGTCCGCCGTTCAGACCGGCTATGTTCAAAATCAAACTGTGTCAGAAGTGACCCTTACAGCCCAGACGGACCATCCGCCTCACAAGCCGCGGACCGTCCGCAGTTCAACGAAGTTCCAACACAGAACAGTCGAGTTTCTATCAAGATTCAAATTTTAGTCGGCGGACCGTCTGCCCCCAGGGCTGGACCGTCCGTAATACATGGTTAAAGAGCACACATAAACAATAAAGTTTCTGTCGTTGCGCAACATCAATCGGTGAACCGTCCGCCCCCTAGGGCCAGATCGTCCGCCGTTCACGGTCAAAAATTAGACAGAAACAATTGAGTTTCTATCGACGCACAGCAAGACCAGGCGGCGTCCGCTAGTACTAGGCGGACCGTCCGCCATTCAACATAGAACGCCCACTAGAAACTTTGAAGTTTATGTCGATTCACTCACATTAGCCGACGGACCGCTCGCTCCCTAGAGCTGGACCATCCGCCGTTGAAAACTTCAACTCGACCAGACAACTCGAATTTTGGCTAAGTCATGGAACGGTCCGCCGTACAAATGGCAGACCATCCACCTTTCAAGCGTAGTTAGCCATTTCCAACATGCGTTTCCTCTCTGATCTTTCCACCTTTTCAAATACGATTTTCCTATATGCATGCAATGCAATTGTTTGAGCAGAGTGGCACTATAGAACCATCGAGCAAATGAAATTGACCCCTCTTGATACCGGTAAAATGGAAAAGCCCTATCTTATACCTTTACCTTGAGCTATCCATCGTGCATTCGCAAAGAATATCTCCATAGCACATATAGAGGCTCAAATCATCTCCGGAACTAACATATACTCAATTCTCAAATGAAATTGTTAGTCCACAGCTGTTATCATTAATTATCAAAATCCAAATTAGGGACCTAAATGCTTTCACACCTTCACCTTCCTCCCGTGCCTGCGCCGTCGCCCTAACACAGGCCTGCGCTGCCGCCGCGCCGCACCGCCGCCAGCCCTCCCCTACCCGTGGCCTGCCAGCGCGCCCCTGCGGCGCCGCCTCTCCCGCAGCCGACCGGCCCTGTGCGCCACCGCCCGTGCTAGCCCCCGCGCCCCCGCCGGAGAAAAAGGTGGGGAAAAAATATTGAGATTCAACATATGAAAATGTTGGTTCAACATTTTAGAAATGTTGGTTCAATATTTTGATTGGTTCAATATTTTTTCAGTAAAATATTGAACGGGCCATCAGCTAATCCTCGATGGGCATTGTGAGTTACTTAACCATCTTCCACGACATATACAGGAGCCCACGTGGTCGTTGGCTCGCAACCACTTCAACATTTTCCCTCCATCTTCCACTATAACTGCCTCCTATCCCCTGCTTTCCCCTGCTTCTCCACACCCTCTGCCTCTGAACTCACCACCGTCCACCGCCAATGGCGCGGCCGCGTTGCAGCAACGCCGTCTTCACGTCCTTCAACGTCCTCACCCTCCTCCTCGGCGCGGTCGTGCTCGCGGGGGGCATCTACGCCGGCGCGCCCCGCCACCGCGGCGCCACCGACTGCGAGCGCTTCCTCCGCGCGCCGGCGCTCATCCTCGGCGCGGCCATCGTGGTCGTCTCCGCGGCCGGCATCGCGGGCGCCTGCTTCCGCGCGTCGCTCCTACTCTGGCTCTACCTCCTCCTCGCCGCGCTGCTCATCCTCGCCGCGCTATGCTTCGCCGCCTTCGCGCTCGCCGTCACCAACGCCGGCGCCGGGCGGGCCGTGTCCGGCGGAGGGTTCAAGGAGTACCGGCTCGGGGACTACTCCAGCTGGCTCCGGCGGAGGGTGGAGGACGGCCGCACATGGGGAAGGATCAGGAGCTGCCTCACGGAGGCCCGCGTGTGCCGGAGCCTGCAGAGAAACCGGACGTTCGACGAGTTTGTCAACGACCACCTCTCGCCGGTGCAGGTTTGTAACTGGCTTTGCAAATACTTGTGAAAAAAGATTTTTTTTTCACCATAACTGTATGACATGCTACTTTACTGATAAGCTAACTGTTGTTTTGAGTCGACTAGACAACAAGAGTAGCTTTAAAGCTGAGCTCTTGAACAGGTTGCTACTCTACTTCATTGATGGAAGAAAATTTTGGTTTCTATGCTTGTTATCTTTTATGGCCTAGCCTGTGATATTTTGTCCTGAAAGGAAAAAGTTCTTCTGTTGCGTATGCTCAATGTTACCTAAGGCATGGATCCTAAAGTCAATAGGACATCTTCATCTGAACTGCTCTTAGATATTTTTGAAAAAATAAATGCTTTCATGACCTGTTCTAGTGATCCATTGGATTGGTCAAGTTACTTCTTTTGATTAAGTGCTGTTTACACCAGAAAGAAAGCTCTCTATTGTAGACAAAACTCAGTTGGTGACAGCGTGGTGAACTATTTTAGCTGTAGCTATGATCTCATATTTCTAAACTACGTTTTGCCTTTTTTACCTGCTCGAGAAAGTTGCATGTTTTTTCCTTGAAAGATTGAAGGACCTGATATTTATGTTTTTTTCTTCTTTACATGCACAGTATTTTTCCAGTTTTCTGAACACAAACTGTTACACTACTAAGTTGATCCTTCAACTTTCTCTCAGAATTTGTTCCATTTCCTTCAATACTCTGGTCCTGCATGCATCTTCTATTTGTTAATGTCCACTTAATTTCTAGGTAAACTGAAATCATTTGACAGAATGAAGAAAATCTATATGGAGAAAACCAATTGTCCGGATAGTGTATACCTATATTAGCAGCAAAGACCTTTGAAATTCATATTATGTTGCCTACATGTGTATATGCGAGATAACCAAAGCATTAAATCTAATTGGAGATGTAATGGTACAGGGAACTAGAGTAACTAAGTTAGCACCTTTCCTCTAGCATCACTCGATGTGATATTTATTAGCATCCATCAGGACTTCATCAAAGTCTTGGGCTCAATGGCTTTGGATGACCAGGCCAAGCCAGCGATCGACATCATAGGATTTTCATCAACATTAACAACTCTTGTAAACTAATGCAAACTTGCTATTAGAAGATAGTGATGGTGACCGTGAATTCTACAATCTACATCTATTGATTTGGTCTTAGATGCGCACTTGCAAGAGCGTGCTTCTAGACTCCACATTGCTTTTTCACAAACCGTTAATATATTTGCATGTTGCATGCTTCTACACTCTACATCTTCATCTGAACTGCTCTCGGATAGTGAATTACAAAATTAACTTTCACTTTTCCCTCAGAATATGTTTCGTTTCCTTCAATACTGCGGGCCTGCATCTTTTGTTTGTTAATGCCCATTTAATTTCTAGGTGAACTGAGATCATTTGACCCAGTGAAGACAGCCTATATAGAGAAAAACCATGGTCCAGATAGTGTATACCTATATTAGCAGTAAAGCAACTTTGGAATTCATATTATGTTGCCTTCAAGTGTCCATGCAAGATAACCAAAGCATTAAATTTAGTTGCTGATGTACACAAATGTCAAAGACAAGATGGTATCGGGAACTAGAGTAACCAAGTTAGCACCTTTCCTCTGGCATCTGTCAATGTGATATTTAGCGACTTCATCAAAGTCTTGTGCAATTGCTAGATTAGATGACCAGGCCAAGCCAGCGATCCACATCATAGGGTTTTCATCAACTTTAACAACTCTTGTGAACTAATGCCAACTTTCTATTAGAATATAGTGACGGCGAGACCGTGACCTACATCTATTGATTCGGTCTTAGATGTGCGCTTGCAAGACCATGCACCTACACTCTACATGTGTTTTTTCATAAACCATATCTTATTTGCAAGTTGCAGCGCATTACAAAAAGGTCAAGTCTACACACTCTGATTCAGCCCTGATCATGAATATGGTTGAAAAAAATATATCTGGTCACTTGTGTTCCTGCAAAAATTAGACCCACTGCTCCTTTCTTTTTTCCAGATAGCATGGAATTAGCAAGAGTTTCCATTCAGCTGTTAATAAACTCGGTTCCCCCCGTTTAGTTTACAAAATGTAACGAAAAGCCAGAATGAGTTTGAGGTTAAGGGCAATGTGAACTGAACTTATTCAACTTCCGTTTTGCAGTCTGGATGCTGCAAGCCCCCAACTGAATGCAACTTCACATACCTGAACGAGACCTATTGGACCAAGCCCCCTAGCCCCAGCAATTCGTCCAACCCTGACTGCAATACCTGGTCGAACGACCAGTCCGAGCTCTGCTACGGCTGCCAGTCTTGCAAGGCCGGCGTCCTGGGGAACCTCAAGAACAGCTGGAAGAAGATTGCCATCATCAATGCGGCGTTCATCGTGCTCCTTATCGTCGTCTACTCCCTCGGGTGCTGCGTGCTTCGGAACAACCGACGGCACAAGTACACCCTGGTTGGGAAGTAGGGAGAGTCTGGGTTGGATCTTCTGAATATGTGTGCCAGTATATCTGTGTTCTGTTGTTCCCCACTGTAACTGTTCCTGAAGCTTTTATGCAAGAATGTTGTTGGAAGAGCATTCCATGTAACCGTTAGCATATGTGCCATGGTTCATGGTGGGGTTCTTGTCTATATGATATATGTGAGAATAACATGGAGCCATGGGTTTTGGATCTGACATTTTATCCAAGTACCATTTTTGTTAAATTTTCTAATTGACAGAAACAGAGTAGGTCACAAAAAAAGGAAACAGAGTACGGACTACGAAACTTCTTTTAAGAAAATGACACTGTGATCAGTATTATGATATCTGGAATTAAGATTGTGGAATTGCGAGGTTTTTCTTACAAAACCTCCGTTGGATATTCTGCAGGCATCATCATACCTACAAGACTAGATACCCTCAACTTGCAATAGTGCTTAGGAATCCTAGATTACTAGTAGCAACTAGAAAGACCAACTAAAATTGGTAAATAGAAAGGGTCCAACCTTTTCATAAACCTACCAAGTGCTGAGGGTATAGGTATTTGCTTTCCTGCAGAGCCAACACGTGAGTGGATATTGTTCATAGCTTTGCTTTTACCAATCTTGAGTATTTAGTGTCCCAAAGTTTCTGCACTTCAAAGAAGAACACTAAGATATATAGCTCCAGAGTATGGCCTATTATTCCTCTTCCTTACCAATCCAAATAAAAGAATAACCAAATCCAGTTTTTCTGATGAATGATTTAGACCAGCCTCCAGCCAACATTTTTCTTACCCACTGTGGTGTACTCTCACAAATCTTGAAATATGCACAGTTGTGCAAACTTTGGATTGGTACGATGATGCATGTATGCAGTATGCTCCCTCATATAGAGCATCTGATTATGTGAAGACTGAGGACACATTAATCCATGTTTCAGACCGGACACCTTCACGAATATGCTCTGCTGGTTTTAGTTCATTGTTTAGGGTGTTACGTGATTGTCTACTTACCAGACTAAGGATTAGGACGGACATGAGAGTCTGTAAAAAACTCTTTTTTTATTAGAAAAATGTCAAGGACTAAAGAGCCAAAGCCCAATCGAGATGAGCCAGATCAGCTGGGGGATTGACCGTTTGTAACTCTTGTCCAAGGATATGTGGATATGTATTGTGGAACAGATAGGCAATTGACAGTTTCCATTCAATTTCAGTATTATCGTTCTGACAAATAAGTAGCTGAAGTAAAACAATTGTTTGTTGCAGGTGATTCAGAGAAATGACAGGGTCGTGAATTGTTCTTAATCATAGTGTCCTGAATTGTTCTCGAGCATTTGATTGTGTATTTCCAAAAAAAGGATTTGCTACACAAAACGAAACCTGTTCAGGATTCTGTTGGCAATACCACTGCACGAAACAGGAAGCATAGAGTGGGGGTACTAGTGACTGTTCGTTGGATTGAATCATTGCGTCAGCAATCTCAGTGGTCTACAAATAAGTTGCAACAGTGCTGTCATCCTAGGTATCTAGATGCAATACAGTTACAATTGTCATAATTGGGTTCAACCTTTCTATACACCTACTGAAACTATTCATAATACACAACTATTTTGCCTCTGTGTCTTGCTTGTTGTTTTGATCCCAATGTTGAACTGGACATTTCAGTGCCGCACAGTTTTCTGAACCTGAAAAGGCAGCAGTGAGAATAAACGAAGCTTGAAGACATAGGCCACTGCTTATTCCTCGTTCTAGGCTAGACTAGAATAACTTATCCGGGCAATCTGAAATCGGTCTCCAAAGCTGCCAATTTAGCTCCTTAACTCGAACTCTCGTGCCCGGTCATGTTATAAAGGAAGACAATAGATTAGCTTTGCCAACACCATCTTTTTTATTTTCAGTACATACAGACCACTAATATCGTGTCATATGCCAACATACAGAAATAGAGCCTTCAAAAAGATCCCCATTTCGTCAAGATTGGAGACTCCACACACACATAGATTTTTCAACCACCAAAAAGAAAAAAAAATTGGTAGTTACTTAACACCAAAACTTCTTTCACAAAATGGACAATGGCTTTGTTCATCCTAACAGCTCTCAGCTAGGAGATACACCTATTAAACCAAGGCCCATCTTGGCACTGACATGTACTTGCACAATAGTTACACCGGTAGTACCACTAGTACTAGTAGCTGGCTGTAGTAAGTTGGCTCCCTAAGACATCGATAGCTCTGATTGGAGCCCTCCCATCCAGACGGCTTCAGTTGCGGTCCTTGCTTTTTGTGCATGCATGAGCAGTCTGGTGGTGAAGGATTTTTCATTGAATCCTCCCACACCTCTCATGCAGGTCTGCAGATGTGCAGACTCGCAGTTGCTGCTGCCTGCCATGAACAGCAAAATGTTACTGAATGTCAAGTGAGTATTTTTGGGAAATTGTTTGTCATGGCGAGTCATATATTCTTCCATATTCAGAGTTTGACTAGAAAAAGATGCATCTACGAAAATAAATATGTAAGTACCTTGAAGTTGCATATAATATCGTTCATTTCGATTGGAAAGGAAAGACATGAACTTTTCTATATTGGAAAGAAAAAGTTGTATGAGATGGAAGTGGAAGGGGTGCTAAATCTTCAGAGCAATGCCTTATTGAATGTACCACAGATACAGCATCACACTTGTGTAAAAGAAGCGAGACGTTTCAGTCACTGACAGGAGGGTACAGTACTAATTATTAGTAACTCTCAGTTAAATTCAACTCCAAAAATCCTGAGTAGTTCGAAAACTTTCAGGTACTCCGAACCTAAAAAATGAATTACAGAATCAAGAACTTACATATATGTTTACCCAACATATAAGTTAAAACTAGATCATACAAAAAAAATACATCATACAAGCACTTAAAAGAAGACGAAAAGATGGAACAAAAGCCAATTACCCTGAGATGAGATCACTGACTCATCAACCCAGCTTGGGACGGGATCCTTTGCACAGGCATTGCATGAGCTCCACCTGTGTCTTCAGGCACACGACGTAGTCCAGCGTCTCGCTCAGCAGGGAGAGGCCACGCAACGCCTCCCCTCCCGGCACCAGGCTCCTCAGCACCCGCAGCCTCGCCTTCACCATCCTCCTGGCCGCCGCCATTGCGCTGCATCTCACGGCCCCGCCGCTCGCCGCCGCCGCCGCCAGCG
Source organism: Panicum hallii (assembly GCF_002211085.1). Lineage (NCBI taxonomy): Eukaryota > Viridiplantae > Streptophyta > Magnoliopsida > Poales > Poaceae > Panicum > Panicum hallii. The sequence goes on along the minus strand of NC_038047.1, from coordinate 9,335,586 downwards.
AGACCGTCCTCCTCCTCCCGGCGCTGCTGCTGCACACCCGGCGCGACCTACGCACGATCCTCCTGCTCCGCGCCTCCTTCCTGCTCCTCGCCGCGGCGGCCGCGGCCGCGGCCATCTCGTAGCCGGCGCCGCCCATGATGCGGCGCATGAGCGCCTCGTTGCGCCGCTCCACCGCGTGCCTGGCGACGAGGGCGCGCGCCCACGCCGCCGACGAGCGCGGCGCCGAGCGGGTGCGGGCGGACGCCAGCGCCATCGCCACGTCGGAGGAGAGCCGCACGGCGTCGCGGCGCTCCCGGAGGCCCATGGACTTGGACGCCTGGCCGGCCGCCCGCAGGCTCACCAGGAGCTGCGCCATGAAGGCCTTCCTGAACTTCCTCGGGGCGTGCATTGGTGTCCCTCACGCGAGGAACAAAGCAATGGCTAACTTCCTTTGCTTGCTCGATTAGTTCTTGGAAGGAGGTGGAAGGAGAAGAAGAGGAGAGGAGGAAGGTGATGGGTTTGTGATGTTGTGGGAGCTGCAAGGGGAGGGGTTTATGTGAATATAAAGCAGGTAGCTAGGTGTGCCCAAGAAAGCTGCATGTGGCCTTGCTCAGCTGCTATTCATTGTGCAGCGTGCAGGGTATATTGTTCTTGAACCATCCATTTGGATTTAGTAAAAGAAAGAGCCCTGTTTGGGTTTGGGACATGCGCATTGTACTTTTTCCTGTTTTTTTATCTGCCTGAACGATGAGTAAATTCGACTAGATGTTGTACTTACTTACATGATCAGATAATTAGTTATTACTGTGACATAAATGTACTTGCTGAAATTAATTAGGTAAACATTACCTTTAGGTGATCACAAATATGAATACTTTGATTTTTATACGTGGTAGAAAATAAAAATTAGATTCTTAAATTATCGTAGGATGAGACCTTTCAAAATATTAGTCTTGACTAATATGCTCATTCTTTTCATGACAGCACTTTTGATTGGAATAGTAACTATTTTCATAAGTCAGTGTGTATTCTGTTTCAACAAAGTGAAAAAAAAATGGTATGCACAAAGAGAAAAATATCTCAGACAGATAGAGGGACCCCCAACTCGAACGGTCTTTTTAACTGTCAAAAGCGGTTATATAACTTCCACTGGAGTGTGCGCCTTTTATCCAAGTTTTTATATTCATTACTAAATAAACTTAGTGAGTAAGAAACAAAAGGTGTGAATATGAAAGATGGTATGGGAAAAGGAAAAGAAGAGGAGAAAGAGTACACTTTCTGGAGGGGACAGCATGTTAGAAGAGGGTTGGGAAGAGGCCGGCAAGGGGATGGGCTGCAGACCATGCACATGCCTGCACATGCAGGACCAGCCCCACTTGGACCCTAATAACATCCAAATAGTCCTCATAAATCAATGCTAAATATTGTTTCCCGGAGAAAAGGAGGACGTGCCCATTCACCAAAGCAGGACTGACTAATCAAGTCTTTAATTAGGCGATTCTTTTTCCTGGATCAAAGTAGCAATGTATTTCCATATAAAACTAGTAAAGGATCATTATCAACTTTAGATGGTTATTGTAGCTATAATTTCAGCATATTGTTGCGGCTTTTACACTTGGTATTGGTAAAAATGCAAACGTATCATACAAGTTGCGTCTTTGCATTAAGGCAGATTCACCAAAAAAAAAAAGTTGCGTCTTTGCATAAAGCACAACGAGCAATTAAGAAAGAATGATAGGAAAAGACTTGAAGATCATTGGACTAAAATTGTGGAGTGCACGGAGAGCGCGTACTTTAAGTTCTTGAATACTTTTGACCAAAAGTGTGATAATTTAGAAATAAAGTGAATTGACCATCCATTAGTATTGTTCCCGTACAGCTCGATCAGTATACACCTCTCTCTTTTTTTGTTGCCTCCTTATTGCTCATCAATGCAATCTAAATATATAACTGGAGATTCTACTTCTAATTACTAGACTGATCACGGAACATATTCAGTTCAGTAAACAAATTATTCGTGTGATACTGCCACTTCTGCTCCAATTAAAGTATCTACTAGCAGGAATATCATATAAATTATATCCAATAAAGTTTTTGGTTGGATATAATATACACATAGTTAAACAAGGAGTTAGTCATGCAACGTTATTGAGAAACCAACTTCAATTCCTCGTGTTGCTTATCAATGCACATACTAAATCCAAACATAAGTAAAACTTCAAATTCCACGAGTAAACGCATTATACGAAAACAGTGTTGAAGTCTGCAAGAGAAGTAGGCATGTGGACCGTATTGTTCTTGCTGTAGCAGCCTTGCATGTGTTTCTCCATTACCAAGAGGCTCTCTTGACTGTTGGCTATGGAATACTGTGGTACTTCAGGGTCAGGGCATTCGAGTGCAGCGGCAGTGAGACAGTAACATGGAAGCATGATAGCTTGTGGCGGTGGGGGCATGGCAGAGCCCACCATGCAGTGCCTTTTCTTCCACACCATTTCCTTTCTCTTAGCGCCAAAACTCAAGAAGGGCACTCACATGGCAGCCACATGGGGGTTACTAATCCCTAAAAGCTACATGTAAATTCCATCTGAATTTTTGTCAGTTTATGTCACAAAATTCCATAAAAATGAAAGGAAAACACTTTTTTTTTCTGGGTGTATGTGTATCTCTTGTCTTGTTTGGAGCAAAAAAACTAAATGTGTAGATAATTTTGTGAAAATCTACTCTGGAAGGAAGCTTCAAGCAGCATGGTCATTTTCTGTAAACTAATTAGTGCTTTGAGCAGTCAAAACTGGTGGGTGGGTGTATGCGCGTGTTATCCTTGCAATTTCAAAAATAAAATGAGTAAAGTGGCTAACTTGATTTTTTGTTCTCCATATATACCAAATTTAGTTCTTGAGTTTACTAAGAACAATTTAGTTTAGTTGAATCTTGCTGCGTACAAAAGATTTTTCTAGCCTGTAGTTTAAAAGGAAAAAATATGGTGTGTTCCACTAATTAGGCAGATTCATTTTGCCATCTATTCCAGAACAAGACTACGATTTAACAGTGAAGTTGAAGGACCAGAAATGCATGAATATTTTTTACTTCCAAGTCAGAGGTACTATCACTAGTAAGCACAAAAGCATATGCCGTACATCCACAAATACAAGAGATCGTGAGATTTTTAGAACAAGTCAAGGGGATAAGAAAAGACTCACATGTCCCTCATTAATGCCTTGGGGCTATCTCCTAGTTAGCTAGATTAAAGGGAAGCTATCGAGGTCAGCTCCTAATTGGATAAATTAAGATGTCATATACAATGAGAGGTTTTAAATTTCTTCATGAGAAATATTTGTGTAAGTTAATGTGTCCATATCAAGTCTAGTAGTCTAGGCTTGACTACAATAGAATCACTGGACCCATCGTATGTATGCCGCCAGAAGTCCTTTTGATAAGAACTCATAACCAATCTAGTTCCTCTAGACAGATATATTCTTTTCTTTAAAAATTATAATTCTCTCAAATCAAGTTGGAAGAACAGTATGGTTCCCACATTGCATTGAAACTCTGGACATGTACACACAAGGTTTCTTTTCCGAGTACTCATTTTCGAATATTCCAAGATGATAGCACCACCTATTTCGATAGGGATATGTAACCTCATTCCTGTGAAACTGTACTATAATAAACAAAATAACATGGCAGACATGCATGAAGTGTTTTTCCATAGTCAAAGTATAGTTCTGTTCAACTTCAACCTAGTGGGCCTCAGTTATCAAACATGCTTCGTAGGACCAGAGACAACTCCAATGAGTTAACACACTCGTCGATATGTCGATAAGTTTTTCATCCATCTAATCTTGGCCTCTAATACATCTAATTTACATAAAGTTAGCACTTAGCAGCTCAAATTCTGGCGTGGAGCAGCTTCATACACTACATGATATCAGAGATTTACCTAGTGTGTTTTGTTTCAAGTGACCGTGGGTTATCATTATTCTTCACAATTTCTTGTCATGTGGCCCAGGTTAGTCTCGTTTGGGCAGTTTTTGAGAGGATAAACAAATTAGCAACCAACAGTTCTCAAGCAACAATTTCCAACAAAAAGAATGCCAACAACTTGATAAATGTCCCTGGGGGATTTTCATAATTTAGCTAAACAAGCCTAGGCTATTGGAGAGAATTCTGAAGAAGATCAATAAAATAGGCATTGGTCATTCGCAAAAAAAAACTCTAGGTCAATCCTGAATAATAGGAACAAAGATTTCAAATCAAAAATATATTGTTAACTCACTTGTTTTCTGCATTCGACATCCATCTTACTTATTTGGGTGTTCTTGGAGGATGGCACACACCAAGATCAGCATTCGACATTCACTGTTTTCTGTCAAAAGTTCAAGTGTCCCTCTGCAATGCACCTACATTATAGGAGTTTCATGATAACTTTGTCAAAACAAAATATCATAACAAAAACACAAAGCAAATCATCCAAATGGTTTTTTTTTTGAACCACAAGCCATGATCCAATACTCCATTAACATCACATATATAGCATTAAGAGCTATGAGAGGGAGTAGCTACTTCCTCTCCTCCTCACGCTATGGTAGCACAGGATCCCAACCATATTAGCATCAAAATCCAAGTGCCAGGAGCACTGGAAGGTGGCCCCTTGAAGCACTGAGAGCAACACATTTGTCAATGGGGGCGCTGGCGAGTACTGTTTGTACCATGCTTGGGCGAGGCTGTCCCCTGGACACCACATGCCGCTATTCAGGTGCCCGTGGCATGCGGACACATGGATGGGCTCCTCCTGCCCAGCCAAAGCCACGCATCGCTCCTTTCAAGAATTATTAGAGATCTGAAGGGCAGGCCGTCCGTCACAGGGACCCATGCCGGCCTCCCACTGCTGCCCAAAATTTGGGTGCAACTTGACAGGATCAGTCAGTCAAATTGCTCACTTTTTTGGTTTTGGGCTCCTGGGAATCTAGGCCGGGTTTGTTATTAAGTTGCCTGATCCTACCTTTGGTAACCCCTGCATCACATGCCATCTATTCCAAAAAGGCTAAGATTGCCTTTTCGTTTAAACCGTTCTTTAGATCGATGTTTTCTAGTTTTATTTTAACTTGTTTCATCTGTGAAGGCCAAGAATAAAGACTAAGACAATCGGCACGACGCTACAGTATTTGACAAACAAGTTAAATGTTGAAATATTCATAGTGCGTGGAACGCTGAGTTAGAGAGTTATGTGATAGCCTAGTGTGTGGTTAGGAGTTACAAAGCTGCTCGTTGTTCCACGAGGTATCGATGAGCGAGTATTATTGATGGGCACCTAATGAAATTTCTCGTCCAGAAAAATTCAGCACATGCTGTTCACCTCAGATCCCTCTTGAAAAAAAAGGCTTGTCATCCCAGATGATTGAGATGTAAAGAGCACCTTGGGCAGCCCTACTAGGTTCTTTCCATACCCCTAGTTTGGGTGCAGATGCAAAGGAGATTGGTCATGCCTGTCAGCCCTGTCCACTTGGACTTGGAGTGGCGGATTGCATCTGACTGCATCTGCACCCAAGCATGCTTTGCGCTCTCAGTGAGTATGCACATGCCTGCTTCTGATTTCAAAAAGGTAACCTTGTTGTTATCCAAGGTAGCAATGGCCAAGTAGCTTTTGTTTAGTTTCCCCAAGCACAGTCTCATGCTTGCTGGCCCTCCTTGAAACATGGAGAGAGGCTTGTCACCTCTGTCCGCTTGCTGTTGTTCTTATCCTGCTTCTACAGATTGAGGCTTAGCGGCAAACCAGGATTTGGTGGTAGAAAATTCTGAAGACCATGCCCGGAATGTGATGAATCAGCACGTCTATGGTTTATAGAATAGATGGCACAGCATCCAACTTATTCCCTTGGTATTGTTTCAACCAGATGTTGCGTTAAGTGTTCACCAACCAAGAATTACTAGCATTTCCGCCGTGTGTTTTGTAACCGACATCACTTTTGTAGAAATCGGGATTATCATAATCTAGTGAAGAATTGATAATCACTGTCACCTTTTTGGATGCAAAAAAGATAAGAAAAATGAGGGGTTTTCCTTTTGGACCCCTTCTATCTGAAACTTTGGACGACCAGGGTATATATATATGAGTTCAAGTGGAAAATTTGTCATGGAGGACTCGTCAAGTGCTGCTATTTTATGAGTTTGAAACTGTTATTTTTACTTGAACATAAACAAACTTAAGCTTTGCATACTACGTATTGCACATTTAAAAATTATTTTTTAGTCTTTAAGCAGTGAATATATAATTTTTTTCATCATGTTTTTGTTATTTTTTTATTGGTACTGTTTTTAAGTTCTATAGGTAACCCCATCAGTGAACTACAATACAAGGAGTCGAGCTTGATATGATATAATTGCTACATTAGTTTATCTTAAATTTAGGTGCTAAGATGTGTCCAAAATAAAAAAAGTTATCATCTCGTCGAGTGTTAGACTTCTCATAAAAATTTTCTACATCCAAGTTTGTATGAAAAAAATTATGGATTGTCACAGACATGTTATAAACTTATTAGTGCCTGTTCACAAGTGGAACCTTGATAATCCATTATCATGCGGTTTATGACTAGAACCAATTGTAGAAACTAAAAGTTTCTATAGAATCTGCTCGTCACTAAAACCAAGAGTACTAATGATACATTTCCATTGTTGGTTCTATACATGAACCGACTATAATAGCATTACTCACAAAACTAATTATGCAAACACACTAATGAATAATGCCTTGGGTTCTTTGGAGCCTCTTTCACGTATGACAATCCAAGATAAGAAATGGAGATACCAACCGTCACGACCCCAATGTGTAAAACATAGTTAACAAACAATTAAGAGCACCATGAGCATCTTTAAAGCATAAATGAGCATCAAGGCATAAGCATTTGCTTGAGTTTTTTTAATATGGTTTGAATGTGAGTTTGTAAAGCAACTTAACATTTCGCTAAGCAACTGTGCCTACACTTAATTTAATTAAATACTATGTGCAAAATGATGAATTAGAGTATTTTTTCTGAATTTGTTGATGACTCATGCTAGGCATAAAATTCTTGCAAGATAATAAAAAGGCTGATTTGTTATTTTTATTATGATCAGTCTAGGGCAGACTTTTGAGTTTTTGAAGTTGCATTTGGTTCTTTGTGATTTTATATATCCTGTGGTAAAATTTGGTAAATTTGCGGGGCACCGTATCTCACTGTTTTGAATTTTAAAAGCTTGAAATGTTCTTTTAGCCTGAGCCCACCTATGGGTGCGCCTGAACCACCCTGTTGTTCCCTGCCTCCGATGCTGCTCTGCCGTGACGGCCGCAGTCAAGGCTGGCCAAGCCACACCTTCACCCTGCCCTCGCTGCGCTGACCGCAGGGCCCACTTGTTGGAGCCCATGGATAGGTTTAGGGCGCGTGTAAGAAATGGTTGTAGACAGGGTTTAAAGAAAAGGAAATAAAATCTGGTTTTTGTTGTTCAGGAAATGTCTAAGAACTTGTAAAATGTATACAAAAATAATACAAATGATGAAGTTTCTTTTGCTGGATTGCTTGTGATGTAATCTTTCATGCAAAAATACATGTTGCCATGTTACTGTTGTAGATATTTAGTTATGCTTTATTTATGCAAAAGTGAGTTAAATGCTTAATAAATTGTGTACTACTCCAAAAATGATGAAACTAATTTTGTTAGGTTCCTATTGTAATGTAATTCTAATTGTATTGCTTGTTGTCTTGGATCTTGCATGTTTATTAGACTTTTGGTTTAATTTTGTGCTTGCCGGCTGAAACTTGTTTGCATATCTGTTAACTGAAAAGTGATAAAAATGCAAAACTACTCCATTAGCTTTGTTTTACTGCATAGTTTTATGAAAATGTTCTTTGAATTATTTGCAATGGTATGCATGTATTTTAGAATTGACATGTTTGTAGGAGCTGAAACTTGCTTCCTTTATAATTAATTGTCCAGAAATGATTTTAGTGTAAATCCAACTCTCATGAGTTTGTGTTGATATCCTCTGGCTGTGAAGTTTATTTTGTCTTATGAATTTAATCTTGTAAATGCTTGCTTCAGGTTCCTTATGATAATATTTGGAATGTGGTGATGCAATGTCCTTTTATTTTTATGCTTGATGGTCTTAATCTTGAGTGTGTGTTGTGCCATTCTTTTTTCTTATACATCTAATGATATTTACATTTATGGCATCATTCTAATGCATGCATCCATTCACATATTTTAATGACCAAGACGCCGGAGAGCGAGACTGTCGAACCCATTGAGACCAAGGCCGAGGTTGAAGCCATTGTTGAGCCAAAGAAAAATCAAGGCAAGCAGCTATGCATGTTAATTTTACCTGCAAAAATTGAATTACTATTATGTCTATCACTTGGGCACTTGTGGTTTATGTATCTATTTACTTATTGTATTGTTGGTTACCTATCTTCATGTATTTACCTTCCTCGTTTTGAATATATGTTTCTTGTCACTCGAGTAGTTGGGTTAATTACATAATTTGATTAATTGCTTAGCTATGCTTAGCTTTAGTTCGTAACTTAGAAGAAAAGGTTGGATAGGTTCACAATCACCAATGCTACTAGTGGTTGCACTTGTTATCGAAAAAATGGTTAATGTTGGTAAAATGGATTCGAGATTTGGGCAGTAGGGTCCCGAGAAAGGAGTCTTGGAGACTAGTCCGCTTGAATCGTTTAAGGTCAGGACAATATTGGTTTTGAGCATTAATTTTGTACTACCACATATCCAATCATAATATGGATAAGCCGACTACCTCTTTTATTTTGATCATTGAGGTACGATCCTAGATGCGTGGCCTTTGGGCTTTGTCGAGAGGTCTAAGGGTGTTCCCGGTAGACCTAGGTAGCTCTCTGCGTGAGTTAGACGTGTGCTCAACGGTTGAGGCTTATCGGGAAAGGTTGATGCGAGTACCCCTTATCCAACTTTGATTGGTTGGGTGAGCCACATGATCCTTATATCATGTGGGTAAAGTAGTATGTCCTTTCAAGGTTAAATAAACCAATTCTAATTGCCGTGCTCTCGGAACCTATGAACTGTTTGTAGAATTTCTCTGTTTATTATGACTTTGGTTACTTATATGATCATGTTTCATTTGTTGTCCTTCTATTAAGTAACTAAAATCGGGTTGGGCAAGATAAATAAACTTGTTAGTGAGCTTTCATGCATTTAGAATGCTTAGGCTTATGCAAGTTCAACTTTACTGTAAAGCCTATACTTGTTGTACCCTCATGCATCATCCTTGATTATTTAATTATGTAAGACTTGCGATCATCTTTTATACTTATATTGCTTTAATCCTAAGTTATAGGTGAGCCAAAACTTATGTTTGGTCACTTTTACCTAGCCAATCCCGATGTGGATAAGGAGTAGACCGTTGTTGCTACAATAATCTCCGTGGGCAAAGACGCTATTGTTTATCATGCTTTTGTTATGTTTCCACTGCGCAGATGGGCTCTTACAAGATCGTGTTGGAAATCATTAAACCATACTTCATATTACTCTTAATTTTTTTGGTGAGCGTAAGGCTCGTAATGTGGAGCTTAGACCTTTAAATTTCAGATTTGAACCATTTTATGCCATGAACTTGAACTCTTAAATGTTGAAGCTTGTACTCCCTCCGTCCTTAAATGTAAGGCATTTTGCTTTGTCCTAAGTTAAAGTAGTCTAAGTTTGACAAAATTTATAAAGAAGAATATTAACATTTTCAAATAAGTAAATTATGAAAATATATTTGATAATGAATCTAATTATTCTCATTTGATATTCAAAATATTATTACTCTTTTCTATAAACTTGGTCAACTTAGAATAATTTGACTTAGGACAAACCAAAATGCCATACATTTCAGGACAGTGGGAGTAATTTTTAAAATTTGCTCTCTATGGTTATTATGGTGATGTGTGATTTATGTACAGTGTGTGTGATTATTTCTTGGGCATGTGGCAAGCACGTACCGGTACTACCAGATTTGTTTTCATTTTAAGCGGATTGTTTGTCAATTTATGTGTCATCTAGATGTGAGGTAGCACATGGCATGCTCTCGGGCAAACATGTACTAGCTCTCATCTTAATAGAAATGGACAACGGTTCACTTAAGCCGAGTAAAAATTGGTTTAAGCCGAGTATAGATTGGACGGTTCTTGCACCAATCCTCTCCTGAAATGTATTGTATAACCATATTGTACTTGTGTATGGCAAACATACACTAGCAAATCACATACGGCTAACCAACAGTTGAGAAATTATTTGTTGGAACTCAACATATTCAGAAATCCTACACACAAAACCAATTAAACCCTCTATTTATTGCTAATAAACTTTTTAACGTTCACTGACTCTCTCTGTTGCACACTGCACAGAACCAGACGCCTCACATTTGCAGCATCAGCGAGAACACACACGCACACGCGCACACGCCATATAGGGTCAGGATCCGAGTGCTCCATTTTCCTGCACCCTTTATGTCACTCCGGCCACTCACCCTCGCAGCAGCTAGCGCTGCAGTAGGATTGGTGAGCCATCATCTTCTTGTTTCTTCCTGTGTCTGCAACCTGTCTGCAGATTGATAACGGCTTTGCAGCAGGGTGCACACAGACGCTATGTGCCCGCTGAATGCGATGCGACTGGAGCTTGCTTTCTCTGAATCCTGGGAAAAGAGACTGAGAACAATGCCGCAGAGGGATCCGAGGAAGGTCCAAACGTTGCTACTCATTTCAATTATTTTCCTTTTTTCCGTCGTATCTACGATGTGTTATGATCAAATTCCAGCATGTTGCTGCTTGTCTCGAGCATCACGAGGCACTAAATACACACTATATCACCGGACCGTCTATCTGCTGGTAAACACTGTGAGAAGAGAAGTGCATAAACATGGAACGGTAGCCCTGTGTTTTGGTGGCAAGTTGTCGGCTATTCATGCGGTTTCTCGCCACGTCCATCGCGCGATAGGCGACAGCGACTACATTCATTCGCAAGTCACAAACTGAATCTTGAATCATCGGCGAGACGAATTCTGATCCACTTTTGCCGTATGGGTGCTGGAGCCTCTCCTGTTCCTTGCTCTCTGAACCTCTTCAACCTGTCACAGCATCAGTTAAGTTTCACCACGAATAATGGACCCCGTGCCTGTCTGCGTGCAGACACGGCTGCCCATACCAAAGCAGGCGCCATTCCCTGACACCAGTCCGATGCAGCCAGTCCACCTCCATCTGAATTCTGAAAGCCACGCCTGACATGGTTTGCAGCAGGCGCCCGGCTCCTCCCAAGTCCCATCGTCGTCACGCATGTGCCACCACCTGTGGCGTCGTCCGTCCATGAGAGCTGAGAGCGAGCGAGAAAGAAAGGGCCATGGCCGGGTTCCATGTAAACGCAGAGGAAACGGACGGCCGGGCCCTGGACCCCTGGACCATGCATGCGTGACGACGGCGAGCACGACGCGCCATCATTCCCCTCGGAGCCCGTGCCCCGCCGATCGCGACGGCTGGCCGCTGCCGGCCGCACAGGAGATCGATCGACGACGACGAGGTCACTCGCCGCGGTTCGCCGCCGACCGCCGTCGTTTTGTCCTCGTGTTGGGCGTGTCGAATGAACCCGTGGCCCATCATCATGGGCTAGTGCTCTTGTGGTCGCCACCTGCATTGCATGAGAGCTTGGGGGCTGGACCAGGTGGCAGCGGTAAGCTCGGCAGCGTACAGGTCATTTGACCTCTGGGTCACGGTGGTCGCCGGTCAACCGGATCTGATCTCCGGCCTTCTTGCAAAGCTGTAGTTGTTTGGTGCGTGATCGTGCCAGTGTGTCCTAGGCAGACAAGTGCTGTTCAGAAGTAATGGCCTGATGGGGATGCTGCTCTCCAGAGTTCAAACGCAAGGGAGTCAGGGCCACACAGGAGCCAAGGGATTTTTGTTTGGAGGAAAAACAGATGATGCAATTTAAGAAACCAAAGAAATTCAAACAAAATCCTTCTAAGTTCTAATGAATGCACTAATAAAAACTTCTAGGACAAAATCCAAGTCCTGAGCCCAGATTCTTCTCTGAGACACTAAAGGTAAAAACCGAAGAGACTGTACTTGCAAATCTGAATAAGTAACAGACACCAAGATATCAGGGCAGAGGGCGCATGCGAACATGCATCCATGTGCCACCACTGTGCCCTCATGAACTCGGGGGTACGGCGCCTTGTACTGCACCCTAGTTACTCGGCTGCTGGACGGAGCAGCGCCTCTCGAGAGCTTCTGTGCCCTGCACGTTCCAGAATCTTCAACTTTCAACCTGATGGTTGGGTCTCAGTTACCTGAGTGACACAACCTCCCAGCTGAGAAAATTACTGACTGTCCAGAGAGAATTTATGCAAACTAAATAGTGTAACAGCGAGTGAAAAAAAAAGTTACAATCCGTTAGTAAAAAAAGTAACAGTGTTTCTACGAATGATAAAATAATAGAGACCGAAAAAGAAGAATTTTCTGAATGCATACAGCAAGCACCTCAATGAAGCCAACTTGGTTCCTGGGTACCCAACTAGCTAGCCATGGATCAACTCTTGCAGATCTGCTGCTGTAAACTTCGGTGGCAGTACAGCGCAGCAGAATATCCACGGAACACGGCTTTGGCAGCCAGATGTCCCGCAAAGCAAGGCAACCAGGCAGGTGAGGGCTCCGATGGCATGTCAGGTTCGTATGACTTCATCACCATGATCCAAATGAGTCAAACAAGCAGTAAAAAACACGGTTGAGCTCAACAAGTACAGCTAAAAGTTGAATATTTCTTTACTGCTGAATGACTGAATCTATATGACAGTCAGAAACACACATAGAGTGGAGACAGGAAAACTAAGGTTATCAGAAACATGCAAGCTAGAGCAGAGGTTCATATGAAGGTGAAAAACTGCGGCCCACACTGCCGGTGACTTTCAGTGCTCCTGCAGCACTGTTGATCTGGTGAACTGAAAACTTCTGATGTAGCCACTGAAGATGTATCTGAAAACTCGCTCGTGGCAAGGACGCTGATGCAGAAAGTATGTGGTTCCGGGTATAAACCTTGAATGCCACAAGATTTATTCTGAAGTAAAGAAGCGATTTAGGTGTATGCTAGCTTTGGGCTCGCCCTAATGAATGGTACGTATGGTCCCTGTTGCTAGTTAATAGGATGGGACCGAATTATGGGTGATCTCCGAGCACTAAGGCAAGCGTTAAATGGCACTGAGAAACAATCATTATGGGTCCTGCTTGGATCATGGACCATCAGGCCACCAGAGTTAACAGTTTCTGAGAATAAGAAATGCATTGTGTTGCCATAAGCTAGATTTGCATGCTAGAGCTAACAGCTTCTTACTAGCTAGATTTATGAAAAAAGTCTACATAACCCCCTAACATATAAACACCCCCCCAACATATAAATAGTGGATCACGTCACCCCTGAACAACAAAACTGGATTTCTAGCCCCTCACCTTTGCAAAACCATATAAATAACCCCCTAAAGTGGTTTTACAAGGTGGTTTTACTATGTTGGCAGCCATGTAGGCTGTTTTTGCCACGGTGGACCTAAGCTGGCCATCAATATTTTGTCCGGGTGATCCCGATGAGTGTGTTCCACCTATCAGTGACACAGGGTCTTCTTCCTCCTCCAGACGAAGCACCTGTTGCCGGCCGCTCCCTCCCTCCCGTGTCATTGGCCGCCCCTCCCTCCCTCCCTCCCGTGCCACTGGCCGTCACTCCTTCCCTCCCAGCGCCGCCGTCCATGCTGCTCCCTCCCTCCCGTGCCACGCCGCCGGCCCCTCGAGCCCCCGCATGCCTCGCCGCCAGGTGCCAGGAGGCAGGCCCATCCCGGCCGCGCCCCCCACATGCCTCGCAACAGGAGGCGGCCCCGGGCCCCTAGGAGGTCCACAGCAACTCGGCGAAGCTCGTGGTGGCGACTAATTGCTCTGCCGGTGACCAATGGTGCCGAATTTTGTGGTTTTGACCCGCGATTCCCCCACCCACGATGAAGTTCCGGCGAGGGGGAGAACCACCGGGACACTCAGAGAGACAAGCCGCACCCAACCCCCTAGCTACACACGTGAGCCAGTGACCTGACCCGGCCGGTGGCGAGCGGCGGTGCAGTCCGGTGACGAGGGCCAAGAACGATCATGGAAAGTCGGTGAACACGATGAAACAAAGGAAGCATGAGCTTTAGGGGATCACTGAGGTTCGATTTGAGCCATCTTTCGGGGAAAACGGTGGCCGGAAGGTGTAGTTCAACATTGAGGTCCATGGCGGCGCTTATGGTGGCTCGGGCAGATGGGGAATCCATGATTGCCGAGTCGGACGAAGATGGGGCTGGTGTTGGAGCGGCTGGGGAGGAAGCTTGGAGGGTTAAGGAGCTGTTACCGCGAGGAATTTGGAAACGGTGAAGGAAGGGGCTCGAATTTTGGCCGGTGGCGCAAGCAGTCCGAGCAGCTGAGCTTTGTCTGGAGGAAGAAGAAACAGGGGAAGGGAAAAGAGAGGAAGAGAGGGGACTTACAAGCAGGGCCCGCACGTCAGCCGATCCACGTCAGCATCTCTACCCAGTTCAGCGCATTAGTACAACAAAACCACTATGTAAAATCATTTAGGGGGTTATTTAACCGGTTTTGCAATGGTTTTGTAGTTGAGGGGTCATGTAGCTGACCCTAGATCCTAGTGAAGATAACTCTAGAAGAGTCAACTCACAACACATTAGTGTAAGGAACTCTTGAGAATTCAGATTGAGGGATGCTCAAATCAATGAGGCCTCTGGCTGGGCAATTATCCACCAGCACATATAAATCCTGAAGCCTGCAGGGCCAGGAGGCAGCTTCCCTGTGGGCAGGGGTCATACCCTGGAACTGAACTGAAATCTGTGAGAATGAGAAACAAAGAACAGAAGGACCAGAATATGTTCCAGATGGTGGGAAGCCATATGAAGGTATTAAGGGCGTGTTTGGGACTGCTCCACTCCCTGTTTTTCAACTCTGCTCCATTTCATACTTGCCAAATACTTCCAACTCCAGCAGCTCTACTCCTAGAAAAAACATGGAGTTGGGGCAAACTCCACCAATTTGGTGGAGCAACAAAATAGGTACTCCACAGATTTTTTAGACCAAAGTCCTCATGGAGTTGGGTGGAAATTACCCACCAATACCACTGCTTACACAAAAACGGTTTGATTTGTTTTGTTCTGTCCTTCTCTCCCGTGACCCTCACGAGCGAACGAGCCCTCTCTTCTCCCACCGTGCGTCCTGCCTCTCTTCTCCATCCAGGGCGTGGAACCCTAGCCGCCGGCCATGGATTACCATCTGGAGCTCTCCGGCGACCTCGAAACCCAAGAAATGGAGAGATCCGTCGACCCTCTAGCCGATACGCCTGTTATTGCGGAGGAAATCGAATAGGAAGAAGCGGATTTGGGAGAAGTAGTGGATGTGGCGGCGAGGCTGGCCGTCCCGCGCGTCGGGCTCTCCCACGTCGGGCGC
The DNA here is from genome assembly GCF_002211085.1 of Panicum hallii. Lineage (NCBI taxonomy): Eukaryota > Viridiplantae > Streptophyta > Magnoliopsida > Poales > Poaceae > Panicum > Panicum hallii. Next base: position 9,320,113 of record NC_038047.1, on the reverse strand, counting down.
GGGGGCGGATCTACCGGCGCGGCGGGGCTCGGGCGCGGGCGCGGCCAGGAGGCCGGCGCGGCAGGGCTCGGGCTCGGGCGCGGCCAGGAGGCCGGCGCGGCGGGGCTCTATGGCAGAGCCGCCTGAATTATTCCGGCTCAAGTGCACTAGTGATCGCTATACAGCCGATAATAACTCAACGCACTTCAAATGGAACAACCTATTGGTCTGTCGGGTCTCCGCCGATACAACCACGGTTCAACAGGATCGAAGCAGATTTACCTCGCATGAAGGCGAGTTTACAATCACAGTACAGCTCATCAACTTTTAATTTACAGATATGCAAATAATATTACAAACCTTGTTTAAACTTAAAGTAAAATTTTTACAAACAGTGTTTAACTCGACAAGCTAAACAGCTTGTCCATGCTCACTGCGGAAAGAAAATAAACACGCGACTACACACGTCGCAACAGTTGACACCATGCTCAGCCCAAGGCCTGATGTCACTCAGGAGGGTCACTGCCAACCGGGGACGGATCCCACTCCACGGACCAGCCAAAAGGAACAGACGTTGGCCATGCAGGGTTGTCCGTGGGATTCTCGAAGGTTATACCTGAAACAGATACTAGCAAGGCTGAGCATTCTAATACTCAGCAAGGCTTATCTGGGTTTGGGTATACTTTAGCCCGTAACTAGACTCATGAAGGCATGGTAAAGGTTCTGGGTTTATTTTCAGCTGAAAAGGAACAAAGAGTATGAGCTATTTTCAAATTTTAGCTTTCATATTCTAGTTGATTATTCATTCTAGGTTAGCACCTACACTAAGCAAGCAAGGTAGAGATTATCATCCATCAAGATTGTTTCATCATTAGTTACACTTCTTACTCTATGTGGCAGAAGGAATAAGCAGTCTCAATTTTCGCGAGAGACGGACGATTCTGAATCGAGTTTCAAACCTTGCAAGGATAAATCTAACTCACACGCTTGGAACATCCAAAGATCGTTCCGAAGCAACCTTTTCCTCATATTTCGGGTTATGGATCAGGGTCACCACAAGCGACTGCAGGACCGTACGCAAACCAATTGTGCAGGATGTACGTCTGTAGTGCGACTACATGATCGTACTCCTGTCTGCCTTGCAGAACGCACTCCCACACGTCGGTGCGTGTAAATATAAAATAAAAGTCGAATGGTGGAGACATGTCCATTTGCCGGGCCATTCAGGTACTAGGCTTACCGCTTTACCATATTTCGCCGCATGTGGCTAGTACATTCAAACGCTTAGCCACCACTACCACACACTGCGACCTTAACCACTTTTAACAAAACGGACAGGGTAAACCTTCAGGTCATGATACAGCACATCCATTATCCTTATAGTGATTGCAGAATTGTAAACAGGCAATTCCTATATCGCGCGAGTGACAGGAAATCACTCAACTTTTACCGGTCCTATTTAGCAGAGCGTCTATGCGATAAGAACTCGGGTACAATATATTGAATTCCTAGAATTTATGCAACTAGGGTTTCATTTCAACTCCTAGATGTAATGCAAGGTATATAATATATAAGTGAAATGGTAATAAATTGAAATACTGGGGTATGCATCGGGGCTTGCCTTCTTGAGTGGGGTTGGGGGTAGGAGTGTCAGAGACTTCTGAACTTTGATTCGGGGCTTCAGTTAGATCCTCGGTGACGTTTATCGGGTCTTCAGAAAACCCTTGATCTTGTCCCAAGACCAGCTCGTAGTCTCCGTCGTCGAGCGTCGTTGATTCTACATGACATGCAACAAATTAATTGAGATGGTGCTTGAATTAAAGATTTTATTTCACGATAAAGTTGCAATTCAATAATTGACACACATGAATTCACGAAACAAGGGGGTTTAGTCTTGAATTATCATTTATATTTAAGCTATGCTTATAGTATTGGATCTACTGAAAACAGGAATTAAGACATTTGAATTTGAATTCAAATTTCAAGTTTAAATTCAAAAATTGGGTAAATAGATTTATAAAGTTTTAAAATTTTAATTATAGACTAATTATCAACGCATTAGATTATGATAAAAAGATCTAATTAATTAAGCTTAAGGAACATGCTTAATTAATTTCAAATCATCTCAAATTTAAATTACCCAGATTCAAAAGAACTTAAATTACAAAACAAAGCTAAGTTTGAAATTTTTACACAAGGTCACACATAGCCTATAGAAGTTACATACCAAAAATCACAATAAACAAAGCTAGCATGTAGAGGTTATACACAAAACACCTCTTAACCTTAGATTTAAAATAGGTTCAAAAGTATTTGGTTTCAAACTAAACTTCATTAATAAAAGTTGTAGGGTTTGAAATCTAGTTTCCAACAAAATTAGTTTTGCAATTTTTGGATTTTTTTATAGTTTTCTACGAATTTTACAAGACAGTTGCTCTACACAAATGAAATAACAAAAGCATCTAGGGGGGTCCTCGGTATTTTGCGTTTGGGTCCCTGGAACAAGGTTTCTTCTTTCAGATTTACCCCTGCCCGGCCTCGACAGCGGCCGGCCGGTTGGCTCCGGCATGTTCCCACCGGCGGCGAGGTCGCCGGCGGGGAGGGGCCGGTTTGGCATGACCTACGAGACCCAGGGAACAGCTTGGGGAAGGATGTGCTCGACGGGCGGTGGTGGAACACGGCCGGCGACGAGGAGTGGCGGCGGCCGTGTCGGGTCACCGGTGTTCCCGGCGAAGGGCCGGTGAACACGAGCAAGTAAGGCGCACACGAGCACCGGTGAGCTGCGGGGAGACAATCTGAGTACCTGGATGGGCTGGAGGTCAAGCAGAAGGAGCTGTCGACGGTGAGGTCGAGCTCGGGCGGCTCCGGTGAGAGGCGGCTCGGGGTGGGGGCGATTCCGGCGAAGGAGGGCCGGGGGTTGGACCGGATCAGGTCAGGGGGCTAGTGGAGGAGGTGGGGAAGCGGTAGGCCGAGGGGATTTGGATGGGGTGAAGGAGTCACGGTGAATTCCGGTGAGGAAAGTGTGGCGGCGGCTCGGTGTTGGTGGTTGCGGGGGAAGAAGAAAGGGGGAACAACAGAAAGGAGGAGCTCGGTTCGGCTTTATAGGGACGCAAGACTCGGTGGAAGTGAAGGGGAGGGAGAGCAGTTGCGCGGCCAGGCATAGATCGGCGGGCGGCGCCGGCGTGCTCGACGGGGTGGCGTGGCAGCCGCTTGGGATCGACTGCCCGACGTGGAACGGCAAGGGGAGGACAGCGGAGGCGGCGTGGCGGTGGGAGGAGGGTTAGGGCGACGCGTGGAACAGGATCAGGGTGGTGCAGAGCTGCAGGTGCTGGGAGGGGGGGGGGCCAGCGGCGGCGGTCACGCGCGCGGCAGAGGAACAGAGGAGCTCAGGGACTTGAGGAAGACGATGGAGGACTTAGGTGCAAAAAGCAAAAAAGCCAAGGACCCTACTGTAAAGCATCAACAACTTTTAAACCAGTGCTTGGATGGAGATGGGCCCAAAAGCAAAAGTGTATGGTTTTTCAAAATGTACAACTTTGCTTTAAGGTTTATCCATAGAAGAGCTAAGGATTTGCAAGTAATTTAAAATTTAACAAGATTTCTAAACTTTGCATAAATCCTATTTTAAAATTACACCACATTTAAATCCAAAGGGTAGTTTCACCTACTTTTGCGATTTAAACACAAGTTTTTAACTTTTGCAAAACAACCCTCATACTTTAGAAATCTACCCTCCATGTTCACCCATTTAGCACAAAAGGACCTTAGTTTAAATATAATTATATAAACTACCCTTTTCCCTTAGCACTTAAATTTTTAAACACACTTTTACCACATTTTACACATAATATCACACTAAAATCTAGGGTGTGACAATACTTAATTACCTGAGTGTCACAGGCTCGGGCGCGGGCAGGAGGCCGGCGCGGCGAGGCTCGGGGGCGGGCGCAGCCAGGACGCCGGCGCGGCGGGGCTCGGGACTTCGTGAATGTCAAAATGAACTTCGTATGAGCACAGAAATATTCATGGACCTTCATAATTTGTTAGTTTCAAGGTACGGGCTCCAACCATCCATGCATATGAACACTTATGAGGCTCTTGCAATATTTCTATTCATTTGTGCGGGAAATGAGTCTAATAGAAAAACTCAAAACCGTTTCAATCATTCGGGTGAGACAATTCATAGAAAGTTTGATGAAATTGTTGAAGCCTTGATGCTTATGGCTGAACATTTTATTGTTGCAAAAGATGCCAACTTTCCAACGGTTCATAAGAGAATCCGGGATGATAAACGAGCATACCCTCACTTTAAGGATTGCATTGGTGCTCTTGATGGCACACATATTAGAGTAGCTCTCCATCCAAATGAGCAAGTGAGATATATTGGAAAATCGGGGATTCCAACAAGAAATGTTCTTGCTATTTGCAACTTTGACTTGAGATTCACTTATGTATCTGTTGGTCAAGTGGGATCGAAGCATGATACAAGTGTTTTGTATGATGCAATGCATGTGGACCACGACTTCTTCCCACACCCTCCCAAAGGTATGAAGTGTCGTAATTTCATTTATATAAAAGTAGTTACTATAATATCTATCTAATTATATCATTCTATTGAGAGGTCATTTGGAGTATGGAAAATGAAGTGGCACATTTTTTACAAAATGCCGATCTATCCTATAGGGAAGCAAAAAAAGATAATTGTAGGAACTATGGTGGTTAATAATTTTATTCGTGAGCACAATAGTGGCGATTTGGATTTTGACCGTGTGGAGCGTGATGATGATTATGAGCCTACAATTCCGGAAAGATACAACAAGTATGTGGTGCCATCCGATGGATCAACTTCAATGCCTAATGCACCTACTATGGATAATTTTCGTGATGAGTTAGCGACGGCTATTTGTATGAATTGGATCTAGTCATGTAATATAAGTGAATTTATCATTTGAAATATTTATGTAATGGTACGCTGAGGTTAATTATTATTCATGAACATCGAACTATTGTAATGATATTTGAATTTTAATTACTATTAATGTGCGTCGGACTATTGTAATGATATTTGAATTTTAATTATTATTTATGTGCATCGGACTATTGTAATACTACTTGGTTAATCACAACACTGTAATCAAGTAAAGGGTACTAGAGTTATTTTACATCAAAATCTCAATTTTTTGGAGCTAGAGTTGGTCTGCTAGCCAAACACTTGGAGCTGCTCTGAAAACTCTGCAGTGGAGCTGCTCCATAGTGGAGTTGGTGGAGCAGAGCTACAAAACTGGGAGCAGAGCAGTCCCAAACATGCCCTAAGCATTGAGTTAAGTTTTCCATGTCTTGGCATGGAACTGTAAAAACTAATTCCATAGAACTTTAAGAAAAACTAATATAACAATCACCTGTCATCTGTCATGTTACATTAGCTAATTCTGTATACTCTGAAAAAGATTCAGGCTATCTGTTTTTTGTTTGTCTGTTGCTACTATCCATTAAATATTTGCTACACCACCCTGAAATAAACTAATATTGAAATTCATCAATGCTTAGGCTAGTCGCACCGCTCCAGCGCTAAATGAGTCTGTAAACAGGACATGGCCCACATGGCCCATCGACCTTTCCAGGTTCCTTCCATGGAACGCTGCGGCCGCACCCCCTGTATTTCAATCTGCATCTCAACGAATGTGGCCACTTCACAGGGCTGGAGAGGAGACGGTGCTGCGGGGACACTTCGCAAGGCCGGCGCGAGAGGAGAGGCTGCTGCGGTGGAGAGGATAGCGTTCGTCTCCGCCAACACTAGGTTTGCCGATTTACTGTAGCGAACGGAAGCATCCAGTGCCATATACAGGTACGTGGTGCGGTAGTTTCATCGGTGGATTTGCAGTTCAGTCGCGTGTGGCGGTCCACGGTGCGACTAGCCTAAACGCCACAAAAGTTTGCAAGTAGGACATACCATGTACAGTTCCTATTGAATTGCATGCACGGGCTAGTTCAACCGAAAAGACTAAGATGGTGAGGAGAGGTACTTCAACAGTTCCTGAGATCAAATTATTTAGTAAGTTTTCTACTGCATAAATTATTTAGTACATTTTTCTGCCTCACCAGCTTATGAAGCTAGCTACCGTGCTGCAGGGAGATATCTTCTCGGATATTGCTAAGAAAGGCACTATTGTTACCCAGTTCAGTGAGCTACGGATGAAAAAAAATCTAAAGAGTATTATTAGTTTTGCATTATTCGTATTATTAGTCCCTGAAAAACAACATTGTAACAGCTCTTTGTTTTTTCCTTTCTTCAGACGTGACAAATTTGCAGGAAAATACTCTAGGTAAGATAGATTAACATGAAATTCATGTATTCTAGCACTGAGTTATTTTTATTTCGTTCACTATACTAGTTTTGTTTATAACACATATGAGAATTAAATGGAAAGGGAACTGAGATGAAATTGGTTTCTTGAGAAAAGAGACAAAAGATTTATTTTGTCTACAAAAGTGGTATTTTCTCCTAATATAATGACTTGCAACTCTATGTCTGATTCAAGAAAAAAGGATTCATGGATTTCAGTTCCAACTTGGGTGAAGATGGGGATTTTGTACGTTCTGGAGTACAAATATAGATGTATAATTAAAGTAAACTAAAATTGAATGACACCACATCTATTTGACTGGTTCCGCTAACAACATTTAACGTTTTGGAAAAAGATTGTAGATCATCCATTTAAGAACGCAACTTTTCAGCTAAGCAGATCATCAGATATGTTCCCTCTACAAGCGAAATGATTTCTTGCCTTCAATGTGTTTTAAAATGACTCAGCATAAACACTTTTGAGCACAATATTTTTTTCAACTCAAAATGTTACTTTGCAACTCCAAAATCAAATAGAAACTTCACAGAAATGTGAAAGCATGTATGGTGAATCTGGTGATATATTCAGGTTACTACATACATGAGATATTACTTTTCAGAGACAGGTTTTAAGTCTTATTCTTTTATTACTATGACTTTTTTGGACACTACATTCAACAACTTAAGCTCAAACACATCCAATGACAAAATGACAAAAGGTGCCAATTTAGTAACATAATCGCTCTCATTGCAAGTTGGACATTTGTTGCTATTTGCCCATGCGAATTACTTGCTGCTGACAGAGCTCTCTTGTTGCAAGTTGGAAATTTGTTCCTATTTGTGCATGCGAGTTGCTTATTGCTGACATAGCGACAGATGAACAAAAACTCCCATAGAAGTACCCCAGACAGTCAGCTTTGTTTACAATTTGCAGGCGCTCTGAGCTCGCCATGTTGACACAATCGGGAAAAAAAATGAAAATCATCGAACCTTTTCATTTTCTTTGGAGTTGAATTCAATATACAAGCTATGAACAAGAAATAATGAGAGGAGAGATGATCTACAATCATTTAGAGCTTTGAGATTGGATGGTAAAAATAAACAATTACAAGAACATAATTACAAATATGTATTTTACATTGCAAGGTCACAATGGCTCTTTGTTCATATCAAACCAAAGAAGCAACCTTCGAGGCCGCCCCAGAAACCTAGCCTTCCATGCAGGTTCTTCGCCTTCATAAACAAATCCACTCTTCTTGTACAGCTTTTGTCCTGCTATGTTGTTTATGGCGACATGGACGTACAGATCTGTTATGCCTGCCAATGTTTCACGAGAATTGTTACAAGCATGTTGGAATCAGCAAACCGAGAATAAAATCTAAGGGCAGATCATTGCAAATAAAAAAGAGGAACACCAGGTAATAATAAAGAAGAAGATAACAGTAAAATGGATCAACTACACTAGATGAAATAAACTTACCCCATTCACGAGCTAATTTCTTGGACTTGTCAACCAATGCATAACCTAACCCCTTTTTCTGGAGCTCCTTAGCAACACAAACATTGCTCAGATACGCTCTTGTCTGGCTGTCTTCATTCACCTATTAACAATAAACAATGAACCAACTTTGAGCATCTTTCAGAAAATTTGTGTTTGGACAATTTTTAATCTAGGCAGATAAAAAGGTACTTCAAATAGCTATTCAAGTTTTGTGCAAGTCAACATAATATAACAAAAAAGTGAATGACATTAAAAAATAACTAGAACGAAAAATAGTTAGGTCCACTGAGCTTTTTCTGTATTGCATGAGAATAACCAAGAGATGATGAAAGCAAGTCCGACAACGTTAGTCACAACTATCAAAACATACACATTATCCACAATATTCTGCAAGAGAAATGAAAAAGGAAGCAGCAGCCTTACCCCAGGCCTCTTGCCAGTCAATTCATCTGGTAGCCAGAGACACTGATTAAGGTCTAAACTACCAACTACTACTCTCTCTTCTCCATCCTCCACAAACTGCATGTACAGGCAACAAACAGGGCATCAATTTTAGACTTAAATGCCTTACAAGAGAATCCATAAAGTAAACCTATTAGAAATAAATAGGCTGACAACAGCAAAGAGATCAGAATGTGAGAAAATATAGGTGATAGGCTAAAAATTGCACTATGATGGTGAATCTCAGTCTAAATAACAAATAACAAGTAATGAACCTTTGCGCAAAAAAATTGGCATGTTAGTTTTTGATGTTCTTTTCCTCCAAATATAAGCGATCATTCAAATGAACTAGACAGGAAATCTATTGCAGAAGAAAAGTACTCACACATTTTTTTGTTATAATTTCAGTGTAAGCATAACATATAAAATATTCTCGTAGAAGTATATAAAAACAATTGTTTACCAAATTTGCACGAGACAGTTGGGTGACATGTTTAAAAACATTGCTGAAAGAAATGAACAATTGAGGGAATGCAATCTATACCTTGCACATAGAACAAAGTTCATCAGCTGTCATTAAGGACGGGGACAGTGGTACAGTCCCATTTATACAAGAAACTCTTTGGAAATTGATCATTTTCCCAGAAATTCTATCCTGCAACGCTTCAAATTCCCTGTCTGCAAGAGCCTTCCTGTGATCCTAGCAGAACTTAACAACAAATAGTAAAGTTAAGTCATCAATGGATCAATACAATGGTGCGGTAGTGTACCAGAAAAGAGAAGGAAAAAAGAAAATTGCATGAAAGTAAATACAGGACTACCAAGCACTAAGTATTTTAAAGAAGTAGTTGTGCTTGACTGTCTACATACATAGTATTTGTTTTGAACAAGGTAAGTTGTTTTTGCTAGGAATCAAAATGGACTTGACTAGAAGAGTGCGATTTCCAGCATAATAACAATATATTAGTGAGATGCATGCTTTATTTCTTCACCTTTCTATTTCTGAACAATGTTAGTTAAGCTCAACTTAAATTTATGTCTTTCTGAAAGAACGATGTTGCACACAGTAAAACTGGCATGGATGACCAGTAAATTAACAAAGCTATGTGCCGTTTACCAAATCTGCTGATCACTATTCGCTACAAATCCAATTGTCTAATGTGTTTCCCGAAGTTTGGTGCGAGCGTCAGTTGCAAAACTGAAACCTACTAATCACAAACTAATTGACAACAATCACAATAAATATTTCACCAGATTCTTCCGAACTACGACCACATCACACCCATAGATGCATCGCATACATTGCGCCCCCTAAACGGCTAAATCTATCGAATCTCCCGAGTTCTTGATTTTCCTCGCATAAGACATCCTAAAACTTAGGATGCCCCCAGCCACTCCAAAACCAAGAGCAGTCTCGTTATCCAATCATAGCACAGGGAAGAGATGACAGGGGACCAATCACCTCGGCACCGACAGAGTCGACGGCGTACTCGCAGAAGGTGCGCACGCGGAGGCGCACGGCGGCGCGGAGTTCGTCGAGCGTGACGAACTCCCGCAGGGCCACCTCCGCGGCACTTCCGCCGCCTTCGAGCAGGGCGGCGCCGCTGGAGGTCGCCGCAGAGGAGGCGGCCCGGCACCGGAGGCGCGGGACGGCGAGGTGGCTGCGCGTACGCGGACGGTGGAGTGGCGCGGCCGGAGGAGGCGCGGGTGGGAGCAGCCGCGACGCCGACGCCATGGATGGGGGATGGTTTGGCGCGGGTGGTTGGGAGGCGGGGATGTCTCCGCCACGGCTGCCGGACTGGCTTGGCCTATGCTAACCGCCAGCGCCACTGCGTTCTGCTGCTTTGCCAGTCAAAATTAGTCGCAAATCACTCCCTGCGAGTAATAACTATTCTAACTGAGGTGATAAGAACAATTTGCATTGCAACCACCACGTCCACGTGTTCTTACTAGAATCTCTGCTTAAAAAAACCAATTGAGGGACAATTTTTTGGTGTAACCCTCCCGTCTTCCCCCTTAACCATTCTGCCATTTTGTTTTGCAATCATCAGCCCTGCGATTTGACGATGATGCATAGGGATGCGCGCCGAAACAATCGCGACCCACGTCGCCCTCCCGCTGACCCTCCATCTCCTGTGCGGTGCGAGCCGTCCATTCTGGCTGCCGATGGAAACCAACGATTGCACATCAGGTGCTTGTTCTTTTCTCCCTCGCATCCCTCGCCCTGCCTCCCTCAGCCGCCGCCGCGCCTCCCCCGAGCAGAACGTGAGGAACCGTCGCCCTTGCAATCGCTGGCGCCCTCGCTGGCGTCATCACATCCTCCCTCAAGCCAGCGCCCTCGCAATCGCCATAGCCTCCTCCCCCGATCCTCCGCCATCATCGCTGCCTCCCTCACGCCGGCATCTTCGCTCTCGCCCTCGCAACCCCACCCCGTCATCCCCGACCCGCCTCCCACCCCACGTCGTGCGACTCCACGCCCGCCTCCCCCCTCGCGATGCGTCCCGCACCCGGTCTAGGGTTCCAGCTGCGACACCAAGAGCGCACGGCGTCGCTTGCACCCGCCGTCGCCACGTGTTGTGGCCTGCATCGCACGCCTCCTCCTCCTTTTCTCCTTCCTTCTACTGCACGGGCAGCCGAGTAGAGCCGCCGCCGCCCCCAGATCCGCCGCCTACCAACCTTCTCCCTCCACATCCATAGCTGCGCCGCCCTCTACTCCACACCCGCAGCCCGGCGCCCGCCTCCTCTGAGCAGTCGCCCCCGCCTCCTTCAAGCCCTCCGAGCCGTCGCTGTTGGCCGGCCGGCCTGGTGATCGTCATGTATCCTCGTGGAAGTAGGCGATGCGATGCCGCCCGTGCGGCCTCGATGCGGCCATTGCACCCATGGGAGATTGCCACACGTGCCTAGCTCGAGTTATTCCCCGACGGCCGGCCGTCCACCAAGCCCGAGGTCGACGCCTACATCAACGCACTCCGCCCCGAGCTTCCCTCCCTTCTCGCTCTTGGTGGCGACCAGGTAACCCAACGCTACCCCCTATTGCGAATCATCGTAAGATTATCCGGTTGTCCAGTTGATGGGATTGATCGGCTTGCGCGCTTCGTCTGTGTCTTTCTTTTTTTGCATCGGATCTGAGTATGGTGTGGTTTATTTCTGAATCAATCCAATGACCACAGATGTGGGTTTACTCTATTGCTCTGTCATAGAGGTTGAGCTTGTTTAGTTACTATGTGTTGAAACATTGCAGAGGCGTTCAGAGAGTTCCAGTATGTACATGTTCTTGCTCCTGCTGTTTCCTTTCCTCTGATGTACTGCTGCATGTGCTATTATGTGTAATAGTTGGTACTTATATATGGGCCACATTTCTAAATAAATATTGTTCGGCGTAGCTTAGCTATGCTCAGTAGTTACTGGATGTTAATTTAGTATTATTCTATCTTGACTCATGACTATCTTTTCTTTATTTGCAGGAATGAACTTTGCCATTTTAGTGGCCATGCGATGTATTCAGGGATGGGTATTAGGTTCATTCATACTGATTATTTCCTTTCTGATGTTGGTGGTCATCTTTACCAAAAGTTGGAAGTTTATCTTATAAATTTTGCTGTGCCATCGCTAGGAGATCCACCCCCTTATGCAGACCAAATCCCTGTCTCACCTCTATGTTTTGATTATATTAGATATTCAATTCCTTTGCTCTTGACCTTTTGTGTTGTTTTTCTAAGCCTGGCTTATCCGTTGATCCTGCACAACTGGGATGGGTACACAAGGGGAGCAAAAAGGAATGTCGGTGCTAGGATATCGACGAGAAGCGACTGCCCAGACAGCGAGGTACACCAATCGGCATCAAGGTAGCTTCATGCTCGGCGACCAGCTGCCCTCTCTCCTCTTCCCACTCCTTTGCTAATTTTTGCTAAGTGTGATCAATTCTGTTCATCATTTTTCTGCATTGTTTTATTTGGTTTGCTATTGCCAGTAGAACGAACAATTAACAAGTAGTATTTGTTATCTTTGAGACCTGTAAAGCTTAGAAAGTATGCATCAATTTCAAGTCTAGCATCTTTCTGCTGGTGATCTAAGGAAATTCATGAACATCTCAGCCACTGACATCACACCTTTTTGTAACTTTTACTTGAATGTAAAACCTGCTTTGTTCTTCAAAGTGTAATAGTGCTACTTTATGTATGGCTACACTGAGCAAATGCTCAGTATCAGTTTTTAGGACTTAGGATAATGAAATATTTTGTCATCTTTGAATGTGCTTTTATTTATTCATTGTATTCTTTTATCTATGCGCAGATTACTTGAAGGAGACTGTCCGTGATACATTAAGATTTGTCAGGTTCTGTTTTGCAGTTTTACTTTTGCTTCTTTAGTCATTCTATTCATTCCCTTTGTAGCCCTCTGCATGTTTAGTCATAAACTAAGCTTTGCACAAATGCTTAAGAAGAACCACTGCTAACTCTGCGTCTATATATATTCAGCGTCAGTCCAAAAGGGGTCAAGTTCCTCTCTACTGCTGGTAAAATGGATGGCACCACTGGTTTTACAGCTGACTGCAGAGATGATTGATCTAGAGGAACATGCTAGTTCACAGCAGAAAGAAGGTGGTGGTTTAAATCATGTGCCCACAATAGAATCCGAAAAATTTTCTGTGGTAGGTTTCTCAAAATACTATTTATTAGATCCCGATCCACCCACTACTTAACCTGGAAATTTTAGCTTTTTTGTGTCTTGTGTCTCATTTAAATTTCTTTCAGGATGAAACAAAACTTTATCAAATGCTCCTGAATGTCAAGATGAAGCTGGCTCAAGATATTGGAACCGCTCCGTGAGTAAAAATCTAAACGATAACAATGCGTTTAGGAATCTGTGTTGTTTAGCTATTTTATGTTGGAAAGGTTAGCAAACCGATATTTTAATCCCCCTTGTTACAGATATGATATATGCGGTGATCAGACAATAAGAAATTTCGCAAAGATGAGGCCTTCTACTGGAGCTAGACTTGCTAATATCGATGGTGTCAGCCAGGTATTACTTAATATGTATTGTATGCATTTCTGCAGTACATCCAATTTTAAAATACACGATAGTGTGAACATTCTATTCCATCTTGTACTCGTATTTTAATACATCAGGCATTTTGTTTGCAGCATTTTGTCTCACGTTTCAGTGGCATTTTCATCCAAAATATCACACAATTATCGAAGGAGTTAAACCTTCCATTGGATAATTCACAAATACCACCACCAACAACAACAAATCCAGCTGTTGAAAATATAGCTGGTTTACCGAAACCTGTACAAAACAATCTTCCAGGGATCTTGGGTGATGCAAAGTTGACTGCATGGGAACCGTGGCAGAAGCAGGTGTTCTCATTCCTGAAAATCGCAGTGAGTTACCATTGTTTTCATTTTTCGTTTTGCACTGATGGTATACTCAAGTTCACAACTTAATATGATTATGTATTCCAGTATTTTCGCAGAGCAGTGCCAATAAAAGAGCAAACTGTTATTGCCTACATACTTGATGCTGCTCAAGAAGGATGTGAGATGGACTGGAGTAGGTTTTGCAGGGAGGTAGGGCTGACACCTGAGATAGCCTCAGGGATCCGTCTTGCAATAGCAAAGGTTGGATCACGTGACAAGTTGAAGCCGATCAAAGAGGAGCTCCCAGATAATGTAATTTTCTCTTAGCGCATAATCACTCTATTTCTGTTTGTGATTTAGTATTGCTTGGAAAATGTAATAGCCACTCTTATCAAACATTGGCTGTAGTTCATTGTATGTGCATCCAAAGCTGTCGTGAATGTCCAATTTACTTCTGACAAAAAGAAATGCTACATGACAATCGCAGGTAACTTACGACATGATCAAGACCTTCCTGACAATTGAGGGGCGTGGATTGTCAGAGCAAGTTTTTAGTAATGCGCCTGCTTCCCCCCATGCAAGCGAAGCCGGCGGAAATGATAATCTAGGAGATGGTGCCCTAACAAGTGATGCAAACCCTACAGCAAAGAGAGGCCAAACTGACGGTATGGTTGGTTCTGCTAAGGAGCCAGCAATGAAACAGCAAAAGATACAGGAGCATGGAGTTGAATCTTCTGGCACAATTGGTGTCACCGAAGAATCTGTGCTAGAGTTTGTTGCTAGCCGTGATGGGGTAAGCGGACACCCAATCATTCCTTCTGAAGCTCGGTTGGAAACCCACGTCGTTCATGTCGTCCTGTGTTGACGGTTGACTGTTTTCAGGTGTTATTAGACAAGGTAGTCAAGCACTTCAATGGCTCCAGGAGAGAATCAGTTGTCGACATATTGGACAGCCTCGAATCTGAATTCAAAATTGACAAGTAAAATGGGAAAACATGATGATGTAACAAACTTACACTACCGGACCCAGGCCCTTTGCCGAGTGTCCCAGACACTCGGCAAATACACAACAACACTCGGCAAAATGTTTGCCGAGAGTAACACTCGGCAAAGGGCACTCGCCAGCGATTATATCGGCAAATAGGTCTTTGCCGAGCGCCTTTTCTCGGGCACTCGGCAAACACTTTGCCGAGGGTCAGAGGCGGCACACGGCAAACGAAATAAACAGTAAGGCCGTTTGGGCCCGTGACGGCATCTTTGCCGAGCGTCCGCGACGTGGCGGTCGGCAAAGGCTAGGAGTAGATTGTTCCCCAGAGGAATGCGAGATTCCGAAAGCTTTATTTTTTATTGTGGGTAGGGGTAGATGATTTACTTCTGTGTCCGTGATCAATCAGGTCTAACATAATGGCATTTTTGTTAAAATGACGAATACAAGAATTTGCGTTTATTTAATAGTGGTAGAAGCTATATGTAATGGCCGTGTCATTGTCAGAAACATGAAGTGTTGTAACAGATCGAGCAGTAGTAGGTTGTAACTGTCTTTTCAGTTTGCTCCATGTACCTATACATACATTTGGGACGGAAGCATTGCCCGTATAGCCATGGCTGCATTGACAACTAAAATTTCCTGGTTTATTCTCGCAAATACCATAGCAAACATATTGGAGTTTCAGGAATTGATTAACAAAATCCATTCTTGGGCAGATTGATAGTAATACAGATGCGCTAGTTGATTTTAAAGAGTTTGCTGTGGCACTATATGTGCATCAGCTGGTGGAACATGAATGGATGCAGTACCTGTGGCGGCCGGGGCGCGGCCGGGGGCGCGGGCCGGGGGCGTGGCCTGCGGCGGGAGGGGTGGCGGAGCCGGCGGGGCGGCGTGAGAGTGAAACTGTGTGGATAAGGTGGAGGGAACCGGCCGGTTAAATATTCAAACCCTTTGCCGAGTGCCAGATCTTGGGCACTCGGCAAAGGCACCTCTTTGCCGAGTGCCAGATCAAAGGCACTCGGCAAAGGCCCTCTTTGCCGAGTGCCGGCAAAGAAATCACAATTTTCAAACCCATTTTGTCAATTTATTGAATTTCTTGTATTTATTGAAATTTGAACTACAGGTCACATGAATAATGGAAAACAATGAATGAAAAAAATGATATTAACGTTATTGAAGGATGCGTTGAGATCTTATCAAAAAAAATCAGAAATTTCGAACTTGTTGTCCACGAAACATGACGACGAACTTCTTATCCAGTTATTTTTAAAATGTAAAAAAGCAAATATGGTCGGAAAATTATGAAACTTGTCGAGATGTAATGATATCACGTGGGAAAGCTGTGATAAAAATATAACGAGGTTTCGTGAAAGTTAAAACATACGATGCTTACAAATTGAAAGTTCTCCAAAGAAATATATGATTTTATGTGAAATCCGATTAGGTGTTATGCATCGTAGATGTCAACTTTCACGAAATCTTATACAAATTTTATCACAGTGTCCTCACATGATAACATGACATCTCGACAAGTTTCATAATTTTCCGACTAAATTTATCTTTTATACAATTTAAACACGACTTGAACATAATTTAGTCGCCATGTTTCGTGAATAGTAGGTTTGAAATTTGTGGTCCTTTCTTCGTTAACGCCTCAAAGCATGCTCATTAACATGAATATGTTTCATACATTTTTCCCACTATTCAAATGACCACGCAGTTCAAATTTGAATTATTCAAGAAATTCGATACAATGAAAATAAATTATCGAAATATAGCAAACACTTCGATAAAAGAACCTAAATTACATATCTTGTTCAGGAGAATATAGGAAGGCAATAGAAAAATTTTTAGAGAAATTAAAGAGTCAAATTTTGTATATTTTGCCGAGTGTCTGCACCAGACACTCGGCAAAGAGTCACGGCGTGAACTACCGTTACGGCCGAGTGTCTTGCCCAGGCGCTCGGCAAAATGCCTCTTTGCCGAGTGTCTGCACCAGACACTCGGCAAAGAGTCACGGCGTGAACTACCGTTACGGCCTGGCGCTCGTTTGCCGAGTGTAATTCTTTGCCGAGTGTAAGGCTCTCGGCAAAAGTTTCTTTGTCGAGTGTTTTTCTTTGCCGAGTGCCCTGCTCTCGGTAAAGGATGAGTTCACCGTGTGTTTGTCTTTGCCGAGTGCGGCCCTCGGCAAATACATTCTTTGCCGAGTGCCCGACAGTTTGCACTCGGCAAAGTGTTTGGCTCTCGACAAAGTGCGGGTTTCCGGTAGTGTTAGGGGTTGCTATGTCAGATTCCTAAGAGCTTGCCAGGCTAGACCAGGTAGGGGATATGCCTGTCGGTTGTATCTAGATGTGTATACATGCTGGTGATGACTTTGTGCTATGGTTGGGTGAACCTTTTATCAGCAACATCGCTGTTCCGACTGGTGTGCATGTGCACGTTTTGGGGATCGACCACAAGTTGTACGAAAGTTTGTCTGGATATCCTACGACTGTACGGGCTCTCATTCTCACAAGCATGCAAATAAGCATTCAGTAGGATGGCAACCCGTATCAGTGATATATCGAGCTATCTTAAACACCCATGACATAAGCAAATGAAAAGGAAAACCATGACATGTTCTATCAATTCATGCCCTATGTTCTAACTCTATGAAACATGAACATTATCATGCAAGAGGAACTATACCCCATCAGACAACAGATACTGTAGCCCATTCGAGAACACGTATACAAACCTAGGTACCGTAGCGATGAACTCTGATCTCGGTGGCTCGTGCTCGACAGCACGGCTGTAGCGGTAAAACAATTTCCAGGCGACCTTGATGTCCTCACAGCGATGTTCGTGGAGGGTGAGGGGAGGGCTGGGGCCAAGCATAGGGTGGACTGGGCGGCGAGATGCCAAATTACCAGGGTGATGGAGGTGACGGGCAAAGCATCGAAGGGAGGAGGCAAAGACGGGCGGCTTCTAGACCGCTGTAATCGTCGATCGGTGGGCCCATGGGGAACGCGGTTCAGGGGCACGATCGACAATTGGACTAAGGCATCAGATGGTTGCAAGGGGGAGGGGGTGGCGGATGATGTACCAAGCCCGTTAGATTGTCGAAAGGGGGCCAGAAGTTATGAGTTTCATTTTGTCAAATTTTTTAAGAACATATACAATTCTCAGAAACACTTAGTGAATTATGATGTTTTTTGCTCTCCATTACTGTGTTAATTTCATAAACTTTGTTTTTTGGATTAAATGACACTTTAACATCGTTATTTAATTTCACAGTATTGTTATCTTATCGTGCGATCCGTTTGTTTTTAGTATAAAAGTTTTGCTGCCCTGTAGCAACGCACGGGCATGCAACCTAGTATACTTCAATGGGCAATCTCAACATGTACCCGTAGTATCCATAGATGATATCTATCTCCCACATAGGTAACACACCTCCTTTAGAAACTCCACTCTACAACCCATAATTTCTTAGTGTCGATCAAATAAATTTATTCTTTTTTCTCTCCACCTATCACATCTGTTCCCCATCTATCGTGAAGATACTATCTTCTCCCAATGCAAACTTCGCCTTGAATTTTGCATTGAAATTGAGTCTTACATGAGACCCGGTTTCTTCCTGACGGGGGCGAACATCACGGACTCCCCAAAATGCGATCTTTAGGGAGCTAATCATGGATAGGCCCTCCCAAACTCTCGGCCTGACCGGGAAATCATGTGGCCGCGGACGGCCCACTGGCTGGAGGAGCATCGACGGCCCGGTATTAGGTTCAAACGCAGAGCATAAGCCACCTCGCCCAACCCCGAGAGTGCGGGCGCGGCCTCGCCCGACCCTGAGGGCGTGGGTTCCGCCTCGCCTGTCACATCCTGAATTTTCAATTCCGCAATTACCTTAGAATTAGCTTAATTAATAACTATCCAAGTATTTAACTAGAAAAGATTAGTAAATAAAAATAATAATAATACAGGTGAAGAGTGCTTGCATGTGTCTAGCAGACAACGGAACAAACCCCGCGGACAAACTATTCAGCTGTAGTTTGATTAATAGCCAAAGGCTCATGTGGTGATTAATTACGACACCTCAACGTTAGCCCCATCTACATGAAGAGAAATAATAAAACATAATAATATATATAATAATAATACTAAATAAAATATAATAATAATAATAAAAAAATAAATTAAACATTAAATCGAGCTGTACAATATATTGGCTCTCCAGACTTTATAAATTAATGACAAATACGCAGACTATACTCATTCATGCACCAGACGCAAAACTCCATACGCGCGGATAGAACTCCGTACCGCGCTAGCGTCTCGCAGCGCCAGCACCTTCTCGAACGAGCTCGCCCCTTCCCTCGCCACCGCCATTCTGTGTCAGCCGTTTCCCCGACCACGCGCTGCAATCTGCCTACCTCTCAGCCATAAAGAGAGGAGGAAGAGATGAGGCGTGGGAGAGAAAAGAGAAAGAAAAGAAAGAGCGATGAGATGTGAGACAGGAGAGAGAGAGAGAGATGAAATGTGATAAGGAATGGAGAGAAATGAGACATGACATGCATGCGTGGTGCAAGTTGACTACCATGCATGGATGGGAAATGGCAAGCTGCTGAGACACAAGCGCCAGGAGTCCCATGCATGTGAAGAGCAAAGTTGACTACTATGCCTTGATGTGAAATGGCAAGCTGCAGAAGCACAAGTAACCAGCCCTCTCTCTCGAACTATCCCTGCAGCATTCAACCAAAGAGAATAGTTCGCGCACGGCACGCGTTGTCGTACGCTCGCTACAGCGCAACCTTATCTCCTCGCACTGTGCCGAACCGCCTTATCCCGTTTATAAAAAGGCAGCGGCGCTGGTTTGCGATCTCTCGCCAAACACTGAAAAACCAATCGACCCTCTCCCAAGAATCACTGAACTTTCTCCAACTTGCAGTAACAAGGTAGCCATTCCCGCCGATCTCCGAACTCGTTTTTCATTTCCGAAATTAATACACAGCCACACTGTAAATTTCATATCTCACCCATCCGAACTCCGAATCACCCAATTCTTCTTCCTAAATTCATATAAATTCAAGTGCTATTTTATAATGATGATTGTGTGCTGAGCTTGATTGTCTGTGTGATTATTTGATGCGATAAATAGGCCGTACCCGAGGAAGATCCTGTCGAGCAGAACGACCCTGTGACGGGTGTTGGGAACGTTAGCGAGGACGAAGGCAAGTCTCACTGACCCTTTGATCATATTTATCCTATGAATGATTGCTTATAGTAGAGCCTGGATAGGTGATCATTGCATAGTTGAATGCATTGCCATTGTGAACCTCATTGACTGCCTTGATTTGCATATTGTGATTTTGAATGCCTTGATATGAGTCTGCATTTAATATTTATTATTCCTTGTTATTGGATGCATGGTTAAATACTTGTCTATGTTTGAGAAGTGATAATGATTTATGGACAAGGCCTGTAAGTACTACCGTTGGTGTAGGCTTACGCTCAAGCGCTATCATGGTGATAGACTTGGGTAGGCGAGTTTTGTGATTAAGGATTTGTGGTTGTGGTGCCATCTCACCTAACTTTTGTTCGTACAACCACTCGACCCTGTATGGGCAGGGCATAGGCTAATCCCACTGGCTATTTCGGTGACCGTCCTGAGATTGAGTTGATTTATATTTGTGACCAAGAGTGGTCTGGATATAATGATGGTGCTGGACGGGTTTATCCGAGATAGGCCATGGCTTGGTGTCACCTATGTTCGGGCCGTGCTGAGCGGTTCCGGCTTGTGGGTAAAGTGTACAAGCTCTGCAGAGTCTGAAAATCCATTCGAATGGCTGTGTCCTTGGTATAGGACAGGTTACGGTGTGGACATCACACCTAGAGTGAGATGCTTGGAGATGAGATATGCTTTTGGATAAGATTTGTTTGCATATATAGTTATTGCATGGGTATATCCTGATAATTTGCATTACAGTTTCGAGTTCATTCACTTTTGAGCATATTTATTTGATCATTGCATTAATTAATTTCTCTATATATCTCACTCCCTGGCGAGGTGGGACTTGCTGAGTACCTTGTACTCACTCTTTTATTGTTGATGTTTTTAGCAGCCGATCCGGATTACGTGCCTGAAGACTGCGAGTAGTTCGCGTCCGCACCCAAGTCAAGCCTGTGGAGTTCAATGTGGAGTTGTGGTTGAGTCATAGCGTCTAGTTAGTATGTCTGAGTGTGAAGACCAAATAAATGCCCTCCTGTTAACGACCATCGCTGCTTTAGTCGTCGTTATCATCTTGATGAGGTGTTGTGAATGTCATTAGTGTGTTATACGCCTATGTACCACTTGTGTTATGTATTGTGTCAGGCCTCCGATGCGAGAACAGGCGAGGGCATGCCTTGACGTGACCACCGGAGGTGAGAGGCCATCATGGTGAGTCCCCGTCGCCCGCCGCGCCAGGGGTTAAGCCATAAAATGCGCCGGGGGCTCACGCCGCCTGTCTTGTCAGAGCGCACGTTGCCCACCAGAAGCGTCGGGGGCCTATGCCGCCCGTCCTGTCGGAGCATGTTGCCCACCAGGCATGCCGGGGGCCTACGCCGCCTGTCCTGTCAGAGCGCACATCGCACGTTGCGCCAGGGGGGCGGGCGGCGCAAAGACACCCCCAACATCATCTGCAGGGCCAACGGAGCCCATGTGAAGGGGAGGAGAGCAGCGGATCCTGGCAACCCTCCTCTTTCTACTTCTTATCTCTCTCTCTCTCTCTCCGTCACTCGGGTATCCGACACCTGCCCCTTAGCTTATAAAAGGGAAGGGGAGGACCCCCGTAGGGGGACCGAACTCTCAGATACTCACGCACTCGCATAGCACTTAGCCACCAGAAACTTGGGAGCCCGTTCCCTCTCTCGACCGTTTGTAAACCCTACTGCAAACTAGTGCAAGAACCCCTTGTGTCTTCCTTGCACACCATTCGAGCCAGACGTGCAAGCATAAATTTACTAGTTGGCGGGCCGAAACACCAACACTTCCTCTCTCTTTCTCATTTATTATAATGTCACGTAAGCTAAAAGTCCTATATAGCAATGCAATTAATATCATGGACACCATCCTACATGAAGGGTTGGGAATGTCCTAACATCTATTTTAAAGGTACTATCCAACATAATTTTTGAATTTTGGTTGGTTGGATCAAATACTCAAAGATTATTGACCGGATAAAGATTCATATTTTCGATCAGATCATGGTCAAAGCGTCGCCAATTTGTGAATAAAGGGACTTCTAAAGTTAAGGGCGTAATTTTTATTACGTGTATTTATATCCAATTATAGTGTTATGCGTCTAAAAAAATTATGTTGTTACCATTACTCATATGACTTTGTGATTTTATTCTCGCTCCCACAGTAAAAATACAATACCCTAAAATACTCTAAGATGAAATGATATTCCTCGCAAAAAAATAAAAATGATGTAATATTAGTTTGTGCACTTACATACTTATTAATTAACCAATTATAAGGGTATATGTTGTGCACTGCCAATTCACCCCTAGGTCGGCCTAGTGACTCTAGGGCACGACTTCGCGTCATGGATGTGAGAGATGATGAGTGTATGATGACCATTCAAATTTTTAAGACCTAAAGTTGGTGACATTATTGAGCTTTCATTGGGCCAAGTCGCCTACCTATTTTCTCCGTCAGATCTCGAGCAATGCAAATCTCAGCCGTCCATAGGAGTGCCAGAGTTTCGCGACCCTTCGCTGAGCTCGTCGATTTTCCGGTCGTTTCGCGTCGTGTACTCTCTTGCACCAACGCCGTCACCATGGTCATGGCCGCCGTTGAGCTCGAAATTGCCGGTGCGGGTGCTCCACCCACGGCTAGAATCGAATCTGCCGTGTCGCCATAACAGTGTGCTGCTCAGAGAGCCCTCCGCCGCCACCGCGGCGCATCCATTCATGGCGGCCTCATCCAGTCGCCTGCCTCCTGGCCTCGTACACCATTCCGACTCTCCACCTCTGCCTCGCTCAAACACAACGCCGGCAGCATTGAAACCGCAGGCCGTCTCATTGATGATGCGCTCAGCTATTCGGCCGATGCCGAAGCCGTGCTTTTCTGCCCGTCATGGCCATCGTCGTTGGCCTCCATCCAACTTGTGACGAGCGACAGTCAAGGAGAAGATAAATGAGCGATGGGGTCACAACCACGGCCTACCTGGCTATGGGAAATTTGGTGATTGACTATGATTTGTGAATTTAGAGGTAAGTTGGAACTGAGAAATTTTAGTTTAATTGAATCTTCACGGGTTCCTGATTTGTTTAGAGATAAAAATGCAGATACAGAGACTGACATGGAACAAATTGGAGCTCATGTGGCCAAAGAGCAAGAACAAATTACAGCAGATGGAGGTCCGACTTGGAATGCCAACCCAGAGATGAGCCCCAGCTCAGTCGCCCAATGACCCAATAGCTGGAACTGTCATAATTTTCCGTGTTGTCACAACCATCTTGTCAGGAGAACGGGAACGTGGTGATGACCCCATGGTCATATATGTTGTGCCAAAGGAACACGTTAAGAGTATTTTGCTCCAGAAACAGTGCAGGTAGTTCCATCCAATTGACTCTACTTTTCTCAAATTGATTTAAAGAATCAAGTATCTCATGATTTGCAAGGAGCTAGAAACTAAATACTGCTTTCATATTACGGAAATCGTGTAAACTTGTTGCTTTGTTTGAACCCATCCGATATTGACTCTCATTATTGTGGAACAACTGGATTACTCATTTGTTTTCTATGGTTACCTTTAAACGAGAATCGGGTGATCTCATTTATTTTTTTCTTCTTGTACCCAATGGCAAACTGCAAATAGCTTCTTTCCTTATGCCAATATAGAAGATTAAACATATCTTATGATTTCTATAAGAATTAGAGATATATGATTTCACCTAACTATGTAAAGCAAATTTTGATATTGTGTAATAAGATTCCAGTGTGCAGGTACATCTGCTATCACTACCGGAAACGCGGTCTTTGCCGAGTGTCCGAAGCTTTGCCGAGTGCTAAATATCGGGCACTTGGCAAAGAGACTCTTTGCCGAGTGTAGCACTCGGCAAAGAAAAACACACGGTGAACGCATCCTTTGCCGAGCGCCAAGCACTCGGCAAAGAAAAACACTCGGCAAAGAATACTTTGCCGAGTGTCGGGGGCAAAGGAGGACACTCGGCAAACAAGCGCCACGCAATTAACGGCGTCATTCTTTGCCGAGTGCCACGTCACAGGCACTCGGCAAAGAGACGTTTTGCCGAGTGCCTGGCCAAGCCACTCGGCAAAATATACATATTTTTTTCTCTATTTTCTCCTAATTTTTTCTATTGTTATCCTACATTCTCCTCAACAACATATGTAATTTAGGTTCATTTCTCAAAGTGTCTGCTATATTTCGTCAATTTATTTTATTTTATTAAATTTCTTGAATAATTCAAATTTGAACTGCGTGGTCATTCGAATAGTGGAAAAAATAAATGAAAAATTGTTATTTATATTAATGAGCATGCTTTGATGCCTTATCGAAAAAAGGATCAGAAATTTTTGAACTACTGTTCACGAAATATGGCGACTAAATTGTGTTGGAGTCGTATTTAAATTGTATAAAAGGCAAATTTGGTCGGAAAATTATGAAACTTGTCGAGATATCATGTTATCATGTGAGGATATTGTGATAAAATTTTTATAAGATTTCGTGAAAGTTTGTAATCTACAATGCTTAACACCTAATCGGTCTGTATATAAAATCATACACCTCTTTGGAAAACTTTTAATTTGTAAGCATCGTATGTTTTTACTTTCATGAAACCTCGTCAGATTTTTATCATAGGTTCCACATGTGATATCATTACATCTCGACAAGTTTCATAATTTTCGGACCATATTTGCATTTTATACATTTTAAAAACAACTGAACAATAAGTTCGTCGTCATGTTTCGTGGACAACAAATTTGAAATTTCTAATTTTTTTCTCGATAATGTCTCAACGCATGCTTCAATAACGTGAATATCATTTTTTGATTCATTATTTTCCATTATTCGTGTGACTTGTAGTTCAAATTTTAATAATTACAAGAAATTCAATAACATGAAATAAATTGACGAAATATAGGAAACACTTCGATTAATGGGCACAAATTGCACGTACTGTTGCATGCAATGTAAGTATCACAGCAAAAAAGTTTAGTGGCAGATAGATGTAAAAAATTAAAATTATTTGCCGAGTGCCTGTTTGGGGCGCTCGGCAAAGCCGCCTCTTTGCCGAGTGCCTGCTCGGAGCGCTCGGCAAAGCCTCCTCTTTGCCGAGTGCCCACGATCTGTGGCACTCAGCAAAGCCTCCCAGGCTTTGCCGAGTGTCCCAGATCTGGGTCACTTGGCAAAGAGGGAATATATACCAGTGCACCGCGCCCCCGCCCGTTACCCACACGCGCGCGCTCTTCAATTTCGCCCCCGCCCGCGCCCCCGCCCCCGGCCCCGCCGCGCCCCCACCGCTCCCCCGCCCCGCGGCCCCGGCCGCGTCCCCGGCTTGCGCCCCCGCCGCCGCCGCGCCCCCGGCCCGCGCCGCCGCCGCAATTGTTCACGTGAACTGCAATATTCAAATTTTTGTCATCCCAATTGCTGTTTAATTTTTGGTGCATATTTTTTTGCTAATTGGTATAAATCATGTGATATGCTTTGTTTTGGTTTCATTTCCTATAACTCCAAAGGTTCAAATTTCTCAAAACCACATAAAAAAATAAATGACTTTCTAAGCAGGTAAACTGGCCAATGCTACAAAAGGGCGCGGTAAAGCCGCGCTAGGATTTCTAGTTCAATATAAAAGGTGAGCTTGTTCGTATATTTGGATGATGAAGTATTTGACAACATGCCACAACCTAATTTTGGTCATATAATTATGTCTAGGAGATGAAATGAGGATGATGTATATGCGGCGTGGTTGGCGCATACAAAAAATATAACTTATAGTACAAGTTCATGAAAACCCAAAACACAGCTTGGAGTTAGCCCGCCAGTACAATGTTGCGGAGGTCATAATTCTTTCAACCAAAGTAGGATGGAGGTTCATGACTAGGGATGCAAGTTATATTTTGGATCATTAGGTCGATCTAAAAGTTGATAAAATATACTAGAATAGCATTCTAAGTAAATAATTTGGGAGGAGAAATAAACTAAAATGTCATGCCATCGTAATTAAATAGCTGACTAAAAAATACTACTGGATACAAATGGATATGGTTTGACCTCAATGTTATGTCCGAAACGGCTTTTAAATTGTCAAAACAAGTCACTTTATTTCTGCCAAGCGTTGCGCCTCATTTTTAATTGGGCTTTGAGTCTTATAATTTTGCTTGAAACCCATACTCATGTTACTGTGCACCCCCACCAGTACGAACACGCCCCAAGGATGCTCTAGGTCAGCCTCCCTTGGCCGCCACCTCCCTAGCTACCGTCTAGCATCTATCAACCCTAGAGTCACGGGACTACGCACATGGCACTAATATTTTAGAATATGGATGGAGCATGTTCAAAGGATCTTGGTGATGTCTAGAGGAGGGTGAATAGGCATATCTAAAAATTCCTAAAAAATCTTCGTAGTGGTTAAATCTATCGGAACTTCTGACACTGTGTAGGAAGTTTCGATGGGTCGGAACTTCGGACAAAGGACCGGAACTTTGGACAAAAAGGAAAGTTCTTATACGAAATTCAAAATTAAATTTGAAACTGCAGAACCTGTCTGAATCAAAATTTGCATAATGATACTAGAAGACTTCTGCAAGTGATCTTTGCAAGCACAACAACTTGAGTACATAGATCGGTACAAAACAAACTCTAGGTCAACAGGAACTAAATAAATGCAATAAGCACAAGATACAGGAGATTTATTCCTGAAGTTCGCTCCCACTAAAGAAGCTACATCTTTGTTGAGGAGCTCACAAAAAGCAGGGTCTTACACTAACCCTTTTCGCCCCTCAATCAACCATAAAGTAGGATTGAATCACTTACTATAAAATTCATGAAGAATGAGTAATACAAACTTCCTAGGCACATACACATGAGAGGACGCTTAACCGGGCGACGCCGAACCGTCTAGAAGCAAGCTTCAAGAGCAGCAAACACGAATCGATGGATGAAGATGCTTCAAGTGCTCTTGAGATGAACGTGGTTGCCTTCTTATTCAAATGCTCAAGTCTCACACCTAAATTTTGCTCTCACCCAAGCTCTAGCTCAAATCAACTCAACGATTAGCTCTTGGAGGGATTGGGGAGTAGTATTGAATGTTCTTGAAGGTGTTTGTCTCGGATTAGATCAACAGCAAATGAAGGAGGGGCTGAAGAGGTATAAATACTCGAGCCTCCAAAACTAGCTATTGTTGTGCTGGTTAAGTGATTGTCGGAACTTTCGAGCCATGGTCGGAACTTCCGACCCTATTAAATCAGCCGGCCCAAGGACCCCTGTCGGAAGAAGCTGGCAACTTCCGACACTCCGTCGAAACTTCCGATATACACTAAAACAGTGAGAGAACTGAGTGCACAAGTGTGTGATTGGTGTCTCTCTTGGATAGTTAGCATCTCAATTAGATACTTTGATATCTTCAAGCTATCTATTCGCATTCCTCTTAATAGTACAGTATTTCCAATACTCAAATTCGAAATAGAAATTAATAAAAGATCTTCTTTTAAACTCCAACACCATCCATAATTAAATTTGCATCTTTCCTTTCTTATTTTTCATTTCATTGAATTTTAACCTGTCCATAACTTGATAAGCTCATTAGCTACTAGGGGGACCAAATGCACTTTCACATGTCCCATACCTTATACCTGTTGTAAGATACTCGGATACGAGTAGGACTAGTCGGAACAGAAAGAAACTACCCGGTAGCACTCGGGTAGGACTCTAAGCTCTTATCTGGCTAGGATATCTGTAACCCTATCCTCTCAGACTATATAAGAGCGGGTAGAAACTCCCTCAAATCATCCACATCTAAGGCAATACAAACCACTACACAGGCCGTAGGGTATTACGCTCCTTGTGGTCCGGACCTGTCTAAATCTTTGTGTTTCTAGCACCTTCGAGTTCCTAATCTGGTGATATCTTACCTACAATCTACCACCTTGAAGGTATTCCTCGGTGGGCTTGGCAGTAAAACACCAACAGCATCTACCATATATTAGTATTTGCTGCCACCAGTTCTAACTTTGATTTTGTTGAGTTCCAGTTTTCCTTACCACAAGTCCTTTTGCTATGGATCAGGACCCAGGTTCTATTGAATCAATAACTTGAACCTTTATCTAAGGGTGCGTTTGGCAGAGCTCCTAAGCTGATTCTCTGCTAAATTCAGCAGGAGAAGTTTTTCAGAGAGAAGTGATTTTCTGCTGATTCTGTGAAGTGATTATGTGAAATGAACTAAGAGGCTCGGAGCTGGAAAAAAATAGCTTCTCCTGATTTTGTTAAGTGATCTCCATTCCGATTCTAAGAGTTTATGATAGAGAATAAAAAAGAATCACTTTCAGCTATAGAATCACTTCTTTTAAAAATCAGCTCACATAGAGAATCAGAATCAGATGGAGCTCTACCAAACAGATCCTATGTAGAGTCTAATTCTTGATGGAGGAATCTGTACCATCCTATTATACATAGTTGAGGTGTGTAAGCCTATCAAACAATACACGCAATTGATCTAAAAACATACTTTATTAGAACTCTATATATTCATGCCCTTTTAAAGTTTAATTTCATATGGGACAACACACAAGTCGACAAAAATATTATATTTTCTAGCCTTATGTTGTTATTTTCATTTGCCTCAAATACAAATCATTTTTCTCTTAAAATCTTGGATGCACAACTTTTCCTTACTACTGTAAAATTTTTAGTGGGATTGGATGTACAACTTTTCTTTACTTTTACCTCAAAAGAAAAATATTTTAAGTAGATGTTCTTTATTGAGATTGAGTATTTGTATAAAAAAAGCGCTTTAAAAGAGTTTCATAAAAGAACAAATTTAGAAAAAGTAGTATGCTTCATTCTTTTGTTTCCGACCGTTTTCATCCCTACGCGCCTCTTTCTTGGTATGTGCCCGCAGCCGCACGCCGTGGCGGCTAGTCACCGGCGCCAGTGTGGTAGGAACCACCACGCATGCAGATTCTCGGGGTCTCCCACTGGTTTTTTACTCCGGCCTCTAGAAATAATTGAGTTTTTTATCTTTTATATAATCCTCACCTCATCTAGTTTCTACTCTCTCCGTCCCAAATTATTAGTCGTTTTAGCTTTTCTAGATACGTAGATTTTGCTATATATGTAGACATAATATATATTTAGATATATAATAAAAACTATACTTTTAGAAAAGTCAGAACTACTAATAATTTAGGATGGGGGGAGTATACAATTAGATTGAAATCAAATCATTTGTGGCTTTGGGCAGGGGGCCACCATGGCCAAAAAAAAACCTCTGATACCCTTGTACTTTTTTTTTTGAGAACAGACCCTTGTAATATGTAAATACATAGCGCTGGACCAAAACGGAGCCTCAGATGCCTAAGCGTCGTTAGTGGCAATTCCGTTGCTCCGCGTGTCCCTTGCTTGCCCAGTTGCCTTCTGCGTGTGCGACGTATTTCGTGCGGCCCGCATGGTCTGGTCTGCTGCTGCCTATATTAAGCGTGTTTTGCTTTTGTTTGGGCCGTTTTTGTTTGCTAGGCCTTCCTATGCGTCGTTGGTGCCTCTTCATTATTTTGTGCATTTTTTGGTTGCTGCTGCTGCACTGCGGCCTTCTCATGGACTGCGGGCCTGTTTTGAACGCCGCCTAACCCGTCACCGTCTAAAACCCGCCACCGCCTAAGGTTAGGCAACCGCCACAGGTGCGGCGTGCCTAAGTAGCCATGCTTAGTTATATATTTGGTGTACTGCCGCGCCTAAGGTTAGGCATACTGAAAAAAAGTACGGTAAATGTTTGATATGCTTCCACGCCTAATGTTAGGCACATGTGGCATCTGTTTGGTAACACGCCTAACTTATGCATGTTGGTGTTGAGATGAAGATTATTCCAAAGCATTGAGCAGCAGAACACACCATCTCTTCAGAAGACTGGCAAAAGGGGAAAAAGACCTTCCGCCAGGGGTGGCGGGCGCCCACGTGGTGGATCGGGGGGGGGGGGGGCGCTCGCGGTGGATCCCGGGGGGAGGAGGGGGCGGCGGGGAGGAGGAGGACCTGGCGGCGCGGACGGGAGGAAGGCGAGAGTGTGGCGCGATTTCTGAGTGCGGCGGCCAAATCGAGCGCCGCACCTACGGTGATATTTACTATGGCGAGCTGTGGAAACACGCGTAAGGAACTGTGGCGCGCTAACTTTAGTACCGCTGCCAAAGGCACGCCTAAGGTTAGCCTGTGGCGCTTTGCTGTCCATCCAAACAGCCCCTGTGTGCCTCCTACGCCACATGCCACACCGGTACTGTCCACCACCCTGGTGTTCTGGCCCACGGTCCCACCTGTCCGTCATTTTCCTCGGCGCCGCCGACGACTGAATCCTTCTTTTTTCGTCCTTCCCTTTCTCGGTAAGTTTCTGTTCCTATTCTTTTTCGGTTGCTCTTCTTTGGTAAGTCCTGAGATCTGCTGCCCTTTCTCCGGCCGTCCGCCCTGCTTCCTTCCCTCACTCTCATCCGCTTCGTATTCCTCCTTTTCTTTTTAGATTTCTCTTCTTTTCTTAGTCTGCCTTTATTTCCAATATTGTTGGTGGTCTTGATGGATCCGTTTTCTTCCTGTTTTTGAATCGCATTGCTGTGCTGATCTGATATTTTCCTTTCTTTGCGACCAGGATCCATCCGCCTGCTCCGTGCTGTGGTCTTCGTGGTTCGAGGGCCCTCCTATTGGTGTTCAGTCCAGGTGAGATTATCTATTTTAGATTTTACGGTTCTTCATTGTCTGGCCCTACTATCCTGTCGTGGTTATTCTGGGGTATGATTTTTCTTTTTCTTCTCTGACTGCAGCTTCTTCTTACTCCTATGGATAGCCTCTGCAAATAGGGAAAAAAACTCTGTCGTTTTGTTTTATTTGTGCTATATGTGTGTCAATCATATCTACATTGTACTTAAGCCAGCCGTCTGCTTATTTTGCGCACTTGGCTTCATTTCATTTTGTGACAGTTCCTAGTCCTGCTCTTAGTATTAGTCTCTTAAGAGTATGATGTGTTCTTTGCCTGCGCTCATGTTTTATTCTATTGTGTATGCTCGGTTGCAAAGGCTTTGTTTTGTCATTTCATTGCTGTTGTGCGCATTTTTTTTTCCTGCACTTGCCTTGTGGTTCGTAAATTATGTCAATGTGCGTTGCTTTTCCTGTTAGTGTGTTCACAATTTAATTTAATACATGCCCTTTGTACTCAGGATATTGTTGTTGTGCAGTGACCTTTTTTGGGGGTTGTCATTTGTGCTATCCTGCCTTTAGGTTACTTTTGCATTTGACCTCCATTTTAGTTATGGTCTTCATTTGCTTAACTGCTTCAGTGTCATTTCTTTTTTTCAGTGCATTTATTTCTCTGTGTGGGTTGCATAGCTGTGTTGGCTTCTATTTTCAATGCCTTCTAGAAGGGCAACAAATGCTCGGTCAGCTGCGTGCGCATTATCTTCTACATCAGCCCATTCTGCTTTGTCCGTCCGTCGTGTGCGTGGTAGTGCTCGGGGAAGCTGTCATGGCCGTTATGGTCATCGTGTGCGCACTGGTCTTATTGAAGGCCGACCAGCTGCATTTTTAAGTGCAGGTCCGTTCTTATTTAAGGATCATCTTGATTCAGTGTGGCTCATTTTGTGCTCGGTTGTTCCATGTTCTTCACCCTGCTCGGTGTGTGGCATTATTGACTTGCTCTTCTGTGATCTATTTGCATCTGTACCAATATGTATAGCTGTGCTTATTGGCCTTCCTGCTCTATCAGGTGCAGCCTCCTCGGCTGTTCCTTGTTGGGGCATCATCGTCAGTTAGTGCCTTTTCTTCTATGTGCTATACATTTTCAAGCATATAGAATTTCATTCCTTTATTCAGTCTATCTATTTGATGTTGTCAACATAGGAGACCATTACTGTCCGCTGGGGCTACGTGTTGATTCTAACAAGAATCATGTTAAAAGAATGTGTTGCAATAGAGTCAAGGCGGCAGCGAGGCAAGTTCTGTGCCTTCCCTCATTGCCTGCCTATTTTCTTTGTTCTTCTTCGTTTAGTGTTCGCGACATCATCTTCATAATTATTTGTAGATCATCTTTGCCGTGCTCCTTTTATTGAGCCTGTATTTTCATTTCCTAAGGAGTATATTGATATGTTGAAAGATACATTCCTGGTATGAGCCTAAGTGATTAGGTAGTACAGGGCTATTTTTTTGGCTGCATTTGCATTGTCGCATTCCTTGCTGTTTTTGCAGCTAGGTATTCTGAACGGTCTTATTACGGTGGTCCTGATTATGTGTGACAATATTGCTTTGCTGTTTTCTGGTATCATGAGAGAATACATAACCAAAGTAACCACCATCAAATTTGTTATAGTGGATGCTGTCGTGGAGGCAGGGTGTCACTACCTAAGCATAGGGCTTTTCCTTCACCTCTTCAAGAGTTAGTGCGTTTTGATGGAGGTCCACGGTCTAATTCTTTCATGCGACTTATTAGGCAATACAATTCATTGTTTGCCTTCAGTTCTTTGGGTGTTCATGTTGACAAATCTATTAATACTGGAGATGGTCCCTATGTTTTTCGTATCAATGGTGTTGTCCACCACCGTATTGGCTCGCTGCTTCCTGCTCCTGGCAGGCGGCCAGAATATGCACAGTTTTATATTTATGACACGTCCAACGAAATCCAGAATAGGCTTGACATTTTCTCTGCTGAAGGTTCTGATCAACCAGATCCACAGATTGTTGCTGCTCTTATTCAGATGTTAAATGAAAATAATCCTTTGGTTCATAAATTTAGGATGGAGGGCGATAGACTTCTGTGCGCCTACTGCGCTAGAGATTGCCATTAAGCTGGCTGGCGCTAGAGATTGCCATTAAGCTGTCTGGCACTATAGATTCCCATGGTGATAGGTATTCTTTACCTGTAGTTCCTGAGTTGGCTGCCTTGCTCATAGGTGGTTTGTCACCTAATGTTTCATCCTTTGATGTTGTTGTTGAGGCTCATACATCTGAACTTAAGCAGATTTCTCCAATTGATCCAGCATTAATGTCATTGCAATATCCATTGCTTTCCCCCATGGTGATCCTGGTTTCCACACTGGGATAATGCTGAAACAGATAGATGCCCACCCTACTGGTCGAGACAAGGTGTCTATGCTAGAGTATCATGCATACTACATGCATTATCGTAGAGGAGAGCCTAATTCTGCTCTTTGTAGTGGAAGATTATCACAGCAGTATGAGGTTAATTGTTATTCCTGTGTTGAGGCCAACAAATTATCCTTCTATTTTTCAATGAAGATTTGCTTCGTTGTGAGACCTACCAAGGTATATCCGATGCAATATGTCGTGGAGCATCAACAGGAAGAGATGTTGGCATCAAGAGGATGTTACCTGCCAGTCATATTGGAAGTAAGAGATATATGCAACAGAATTTTCATGATTGCATGGCTATTTGTTGTGTATATGGTCCACCAGACAAGTTCACTACTTTTACTTGCAATTCCAAGTGGCCTGAAATTACCGAAGCGCTCAGGTTTGAGCCAGGTCAGAAACCTTGTGACCGAGCCGACATGGTAGTTCGAGTTTTCCATATGAAATTGGAGGAATATCTCACTGATATCAAAGAAGGATGCATTTTTGGACCTGTTTGTGCAAGTCTGCCTACACAGTAATTTTTTTCCTATTCTATTTCTATTATGTGGTTACACATTACATGAATTTTAATTCTGTTTATTTCTTCCTGTATTTACAGCTGCACATACAAATGAATTTCAGAAACGCGGCCTGCCGCATTCACATATCCTTGTGTGGCAAGCTGAGACAGGTCATGAGCCATCTGCTTTCGAAGTTGATAAGTACATTTCTGCTGAGCTTCCTGATCCAAAGCTGGATCCATTGGGGTTTTCTTTGGTCCAAGAATTCATGATCCATGGTCTGTGTGGTGTAATTAATCCAAGAAGTCCCTGTATGAAAAATGGCAAGTGCTCAAAAAAATTATCCAAAGCCCTTTCGAGTAGAGATAAACTTTGATTCAGATGGGTATCCTTTATATCAGCGTAGAGATAATGGCATTGTAGTGTGGAAAAACAATATCCAATTAGATAATCGATGGGTCGTGCCTCATAATCTTACAGCAGTAAAGAAATATCAAGCGCATATCAATGTTGAGTCCTGCAACAAAACATATCTCATCAAGTACCTTTTCAAGTATGTAAATAAGGGATTTGATTGTGCCATAGTGGGATTTCAAACAAAGCAATCTAATCCATCTGTGCAGCCTAATCATGGAGAGAGTACATCACCTCAGCAGCAACCTGATGATGGTGGTGTAGATATAATTGCAGAATATATCATATCTAGATATTTGTCTTGTTGTGAAGCAACTTGGAGACTTTTCAGATTTGAAATACATGGAAAATTTCCTTCCGTTGAACGACTCTTTGTGCATCTTCCAGGAATGAACTTTGTCACTCTTGATGAAAGTGCTGACCTACAAGAGGTGGTTGACGATCCAGAATCAGAAAAGTGCATGTTAACTGAATGGTTCACTGCAAATCAGATTTCGTCAGCTGGGCATGATCTTACTTGCTGTCAATTCCCAACTAGATATACTTGGGATTCGGACAAGACATGGAAACTTCGCAAAAGAGGCACTAAATTAGGAAGGCTCAGGTTTGTGCACATTAGTACCAGTGAAACATTTTACCTTAGAATGTTATTGATGGTCGTTTGTGGTGCCAGAAGTTATGAGGAAGTACGCACCTACGAAGGGACTGTATATTCTACCTTTCGAGAGGCATGTCAGGCTTGAGGTCTCATTGGAGATGACACTGAGTGGTCTTTTTTATTTGATAGGCCATTGTTTGGGCAACTGCATATCAGCTGAGAAATTTATTTATGATCGTCTTAGTGTACTGTGAAGTCGGCAACGTCAGAGCTCTATTTGATAAGTATTGGAAATATATGGCTGATGACATTGGTTACCGCCTTCGAATTGCACTTGATAATCCATCATATGTAGTACCTGATTCCGTGCTGCAATCGGGTCTCATGAAAGAACTTACTAATATGTTCAGCAACAATGGCCTGTCCATATCATCCTATGACCTACCCATTTCAGGGATGAACTCTATGGATGCCCGTGCCAATAGACTTATTATGGAGGAAATGTGCTATGATAAGGCTGCGTTACTTGCTGATTCAGTTAAGATGGCTACTTCCTTGAATTCTGACCAGAAGTCCATATATGACTCTGTTATTCAGGCTGTTTCAAGGCATCAATCATTTGTTTACTTTGTTTCTGGACATGGAGGTACTGGGAAGACCTTTTTATGGAATGCTATCTTAGCAACTCTGAGATCACATGATCACATTGTGCTAGCAGTTGCCTCATGCAGTGTTGCATCACTCCTCCTTCCCAGAGGTTGTACAGCCCATTCAAGGTTTAAAATACCACTTGGGTGCTTTGCATCAAACCAACCCGGTGGACTCAAATATTTATGAGAATAGCCTTTGTGGAATAGGAAGAGGAATTAACCTTGCTGGTCTCATTGCCAAAACTTCTTTGATTATATGGGACGAAGCTCCTATGAGTCACAAGCTCCGATGAGTCACAAGCACTATTTTGAGGCCTTGGATCGTTCATTCCGTGATATTCTAGCTGCTGATGACCTTAGAAATGCTTCATTGCCATTTGGTGGGAAACCAATGTTACTTGGTGGAGATATTAGACAAGTCCTACCTATTATTGAGGGCAGTGACCGTACTGAAATAGTGAAGGCATCTTTATTAGGACCATACTGTTGGAATATATTGGGCCATGTGTATAGGGCCCATAGAGGCCCATGTACATCTATAACCTCTCTACCCTGTTTAGGGTTTTGGTATGGGAAAAATATCCTTCTTCATGGTATCAGAGCCGCCGGCCCGCCGCCGCCGGCCACTATGGCCGGCCGCCGGCCCCTCTCCCTCCTCCCCTCTCCTCCTTCCCTCCCCTCTCCTCTTCCTCTCCCTCCTCTGCTCCCGCTCGCGCCGATTTGGGCACCTGGGCCGCCGGCGCCGGGCCGCCGCCGCCCGGTTTCCCCGCCGGCGCGCTGGTCCTCGAGGAGGCGCCGGCCGCGGGCGCCGCCGCGGCACCACTGCTCCAGGCGCCGCAGGGGCCGCCGCCGCCCCCCTGCTCCAGGCCGCGCCGGGGCCGCCCGCCGCCGCCGGCGCCGCAGGGGCCGCCGCGGGCGCCGCCGCCCCTCTGCACCAGGCGCCGCAGGGGCCGCCGCTGGCGCAGGGGCCGCGGCAGCTCTCTCCCGCCACCCTGGGCCCCCTGCAGCCCGACGCCGCCGCTGCCAGGGCTACTGCTGGCGCGGGCGCCGGAGCTGCGGGACCCCAGCCGCGCGCTGCCGTCGATCCGGCCGTCCTGCGGGCTGCTGCGCAGCTGCTGCAGGCCGCGGGCGCCGATCCGGCCGCCCTGTAGGCCTCAGTGCAGCTGCTGCCGGCTGCAGGCGCCGATCCCGCCGCCGCCGCTGTGGCCCACGCACGGTCTGACCTCGGGATGGCGCCCGAGGATGCGCCGCTCTCCGCCGCCGCCTTCCGTGGACAGGCCGACGCCGCTCTCGCTGCGGCCCTCCTCGCCGCCAAGTCGGAGGCTTCGGCGGCACAGGAGCGGGTCCGTGTGGCTGCCCTCGCCTGGGAACACGAGCGCGCCACGGCCGACGCCCTCGCTCTTCGGGTCGCTGAGGCGGAGCGCTTCCTCCGCATCTCCTCTGGCCAGCCCGTCGACCCTGAGCACGGCACCTCCTCCTCGTTCCAGGCCCCGCCCACTGGATCTGGAGCCCGATACGACCCGACCGACCCCATGGTCGCCCAGCTCCACCTCCAGGCTGCCGGCGTCCAGAACATCAGGGCCCTGGTCTCCGTCCTTCTCGACCCCGCGTCCTCCTCCTACAGCCGCTGGCGGGACCAGGTCCTCCTCACCCTCCGCCGCTACGCCCTCGACGACCACGTCCTCGTCGACTCGCCGATCGAAGCGCGGGACGTGGCGTGGCTGCGTCTCGACAGTGTCGCCATGTCCTGGATCTTCGGGACCATCTCCCTAGATCTTCAGGACCTCGTCAGGACCCACGGCGGCACTGCACGGCAGGCTTGGGTGGCGCTCGAGGGGCAGTTCCTCGGCAACGCCGAGTACCACGCCCTTCAGCTCGACGCCACTTTCCGCACCTTCGTCCAGGGGGACCTCTCTGTCGGTGAGTACTGCTGGCGGATGAAGAGCATGGCTGATGCTCTTCACGACCTCGGGGATCCGGTGTCCGATCGGGTCTTGGTACTCAATGTCCTACGGGGCCTGAGCAGCACCTACGACCACCTGAAGTGCTGGATCGCCCGTCAGAGGCCCTTTCCCACCTTCCTGCAGGTCCGGGACGACCTCGCCCTTGAGGAGATCACCAGGGGCCTCGCGCCTGGATCCTCCTCGTCCAACCCCGCAGCGCTCGTTGCCACTCCACTGGCCTCCTCCACTGCTCCTGCCACCTCCCTCCTTGGTGCTGCTCCCGCCGGGCAGACCGGAGGTGGGGGGGCCCGTGGACGTCGCCGCCGCCGGGGTGCTGGTGGTGGCACTGGTGGCCCTGCTCCTGGGGGTACCGGTACCGGTGGCCCTGCTCCTGGGGGTACCGGTACAGGTGGGGGCCGTCGGGGCGCGCCGACCCAGGCTCCCGCTCCTGCCCCTGCCCCTGGAGGTACACCCTGGCCATCCTTCAGCAACCCATGGTCAGGGCGCATCTCGATGTGGCCGTTCCAGGGTCCGGCAGTGGGGCTTCGTCCTCAGCTCCAGCCGGCGGCCATGTTCACGGGTGTTGCTCCACTCTTAGTGCCGTCCTGGACCCCGCCCGCTCAGCCTAGCCAGCAGCCGACCTGGCCGGGGGGGTGGGACCAGGCCGCTCTGACGCAGTCCTTTAGCACCATGGGACTGACACCGCCGGCCAGCACCGAGTGGATCGCCGACTCGGGTGCCTCGTTCCATACCACTCCTGATGCCGGTATCCTCTCTTCTGTCTGGCCCCCACACCCCTCTACTCCTTCTATCATGGTTGGTGATGGGTCTTGCCTTCCTGTCACCGCCGTGGGTTCTGCCCCTCGTCTTCCTAATGTTTTTGTTGCTCCTCGAATGGTTCACAACCTTCTTTCCATTCGACAGTTTACTGCTGACAACTCCTGTTCTATCGAATTTGACTCCTCTGATCTTACTGTGAAGGATTCGGCTTCCCGGCGTCCACTTCTCCGATGTGACAGCCCGGGGCCCCTTTACACCCTTCGGCTTCCTGCTTCCGCTGCCTCGCCTTCGGCTTCTTTGTCTGCTGCTTTTGCCGTGACACCTTCTTCCACCACCTGGCACCGCCGGCTTGGTCACCCCGGCCGCGACGTTTTGGCTCAGCTCAGCCGTAGTACCGATGCTCCTTGTACTAAGGCTCCTGCTGAGCACCTCTGTCATGCGTGCCAGTTAGGTCGTCATGTTAGACTTCCATTTTCTTCTTCTTCTTCGCATGCTGCGCATGTTTTTGATCTGATTCACTGTGACCTGTGGACATCTCCTGTACTCAGCATGTCTGGTTATAAATATTATCTGGTCATTGTTGATGATTTTTCTCATTACTCTTGGACTTTTCCTCTGCGCGCCAAGTCTGAGACCTTCCCCACCCTCATCCACTTCTTTGCCTGGGTGTCCACTCAGTTCGGCCTCACAGTTAAGGCCGTCCAGGGTGACAACGGGCGGGAGTTCGATAACTCCACCTCCCGGTCCTTCTTCCT
This sequence comes from Panicum hallii, assembly GCF_002211085.1. NCBI lineage: Eukaryota > Viridiplantae > Streptophyta > Magnoliopsida > Poales > Poaceae > Panicum > Panicum hallii. The sequence goes on along the minus strand of NC_038047.1, from coordinate 9,281,526 downwards.
GTCTCGGGGTGTTCAGCTGCGTATGTCTTGTCCGTATACCTCTCCTCAGAACGGCAAGGCTGAGCGGATGATTCGCACGACGAACGACGTCGTGCGCACCCTTCTGATCAAGGCCTCTCTACCCCCGCGCTTCTGGGCTGAGAGCCTCCATACCGCCACCTACCTGCTCAACCGTCTCCCTTCCACTGCTTCTCCTGCTCCCACTCCACACCACGCTCTCTTCGGTACCCCTCCTCGCTACGACCACCTTCGGGTCTTCGGGTGCGCGTGTTACCCTAACACCTCCGCCACCGCTTCTCACAAGCTGGTGCCCCGCTCGACTCGTTGTGTGTTCCTCGGGTACTCCCCTGACCACAAGGGGTACCGATGCCTTGACCTCACCTCTCGCCGCGTTCTGATCTCCCGCCACGTCATCTTTGACGAGTCGGATTTCCCCTACTCTACCTCTTCTACACCTTCTCTCGACCCCGAGCTGGAGATTCTGTTTCCGACTGACCCGGTGGTTCAGCCACCGTTACTTGTCTATCCTTTTCCTGCAGGTTTCCCCGGCGCGCCGGCACCGAGTGCGGCCCCGGTGCCCGCGGTCGCGCCACGCGCGGTCCCCAGACCTCCGGTCGTACCGCGCGTGGACCCGGTGTCTCCCGCTGCGCCACACGCGGCCCCGGTGCCTTCACGTGCACCTGCGCGGTACGCCCAGCCGCTGCAGGTGTACCGGCGTCGCTCGGCGTCGACCCCGACACCACAGCGGTACGCTGAGCCGGTGCAGGTGTACCGACGTCGTTCAGCGCCGACACTGACGCCGCCTCCTGCTCCGGAGGCTCTGGCGACGCCGACGCCGGAGCCATCGCCGCCGCCACCTCCTCCGGCTCCCTCTCATGCCGAGCCGGACGTATACCACCCGCCTATCCTCCATCGGGATCCTCGACATATCCATCCCATGGTGACTCGGCGGATGGCGTCTCAGGCCGCGACTCTCTCCGCCGCCGAGGGAGAGCCGCGGGTCTCTCCGGTACCCTCCTCTGTCCGCGACGCCTTGGCGGATCCTCACTGGCGTCGCGCGATGGAAGAGGAGTACGCGTCTCTTCTTGCCAACCAGACGTGGGACCTTGTGCCGCGTCCGTCCGGTTGCAATGTGGTGACTGGCAAGTGGATCTGGACGCATAAGCGTCGGGCTGATGGCACATTGGAGCGCTACAAGGCTCGCTGGGTTCTCCGGGGGTTCACTCAGCGGCCTGGTGTGGACTATGATGAGACCTTCAGCCCAGTCGTGAAGCCTGCTACGGTGCGCACAGTCCTCTCGCTTGCGCTCTCGCGCTGTTGGCCTGTGCACCAACTGGACGTGAAGAATGCGTTTCTTCACGGCACTCTGTTAGAGACTGTCTACTGTTCTCAGCCAGCGGGATTTGTGGATTCGAGTCGTCCGGATATGGTTTGCCGGCTCAACAAGTCTCTCTATGGGCTGAAGCAGGCTCCTTGTGGTTGGTACTCTCGGTTCGGCACGTTCTTGCTGACATTGGGGTTCACCGAGGCCAAGTCTGACACGTCTCTCTTCATCTACCACCGTGGGGATCAGACTTCCTATCTGCTGCTCTACGTTGATGACATTGTGCTCACAGCCTCTAGTCAGCAGTTGCTTCAGAGTGTCATCTCCTCTCTGCAGCAGGAGTTTGCTATGAAGGATCTCGGTCAGCTCCACCACTTCTTGGGCGTCACTGTTGAGCCTCGCCCGTCTGGTCTTCTCATGCACCAGCGGCAGTACGCACTCGATATCCTGGAGTGGGCTGGGATGACTGATTGCAAGCCCTGCTCCACTCCTGTTGACACTCAGGCGAAGCTATCCGCTGATCTGGGTGATCCGGTGGCTGATCCTACTGCCTACCGGAGTCTGGCTGGTGCTTTACAGTACCTCACCTTCACCAGGCCGGACCTCACCTACGCTGTCCAGCAGGTCTGTCTCCATATGCATGATCCCTGGGAGTCACACCTTGCTGCGCTGAAGCGTCTCCTCTGCTACGTCCGTGGCACTGTGGACCTCGGCCTGGTACTTCACCGCCCGTCCTCTGTTGAGCTGGTGGTCTACACCGACGCTGACTGGGCTGGCTGCCCGGACACTCGTCGCTCCACTTCCGGCTACGCCGTCTTCCTGGGCGGCAACCTGGTCTCCTGGTCGTCCAAGCGGCAGCCGGTTGTCTCTCGCTCCAGTGCCGAGGCGGAGTACCGGGCTGTCGCTAATGGCGTAGCGGAGGCGTCCTGGCTACGACAGCTCTTAGCGGAGCTCCACAGCCAACTCGCCAAGAGCACGCTCGTCTACTGCGACACCGTCAGCGCCGTGTATCTCTCCACCAACCCCGTCCAGCATCAGTGGACAAAGCACGTGGAGACCGACCTACACTTCGTGCGCGACAGAGTCGCAATCGGCGATGTTCGGGTCCTCCATGTCCCGACTACCTCCCAGTTTGCTGACATCTTCACCAAGGGACTGCCCTCCTCGACCTTCTCCGAGTTTCGATCCAGCCTCAACGTAGCCGGTGGCTAGTTGTGGCTGCGGGGGGGTATTTGCCCTTGTACTCTCTTCTTGTCCAGTTTTGAACACCGCTGCGCCGGTTGTTCAGACTGCGGGGGGGGGGGGGGGGGGTGTTGGAATATATTGGGCCATGTGTATAGGGCCCATAGAGGCCCATGTACATCTATAACCTCTCTACCCTGTTTCCTGTTTAGGGTTTTGGTATGGGAAAAATATCCTTCTTCACATACCTATGGAGACATGTCAAAGTTATGCGTCCCTATATAAATATGAGGCTGAGCAATCCATCTCTTTCTCTACAGGACAAGGTTGAAATGGAAAAGATTGCTAGATGGGTTCTTGAAATTGGTGAGGGCCGAGCTCCAATGGTAGCCAAGAATGGCCAGCCAGAAAATGATTGGATACAAATACCACAGAATTTTGTGCTGTCACCAAATGGTCCTAAGATACCAGCCATTGCTGATTCCATATATGATGATTTCCATCTTTTCTATGCATCCATCCCTTATCTTGCCCAACGATCTATAGTATGCCCTGTCAATACCATCATTGATGAGATAAATAATTTCATGCTTGATAAAGTGCCTGGTTGTGCTCGTGAGTACCTGAGCTTTGACAGTATTGCTAACTCATCAGAACAGCCTTCAGATTTCCAAATGCTATACCCACCGGAGTTTCTAAACTCCATAATTCTTAATAATTTTCTGCAGCATCGTCTTGATCTCAAAATAGGTGTTCCTGTTGTCCTTTTAAGGAACATAAATCAATCAATTGGACTCTGCAATGGCACTAGGCTGCTAATCGAGAGATTTGGTGACCGTTTACTAGAGGGTACAATCATGACTGGGAATCATGTTGGACATTCAGTTTGCATACCCAAAATTGTTCTCAATGGTACAAGCCCAAAATGGCCTTTCACTCTGCAACGACGTCAGTTTCCAGTAAGAGTTTGCAGTGCAATGACGATAAACAAATGCCAAGGCCAAATGCTAGGAAAAGTCGGTGTATATCTTCGTGAGCCAGTGTTCACTCATGGGCAGTTGTATGTGGCCGTGTCAAGAGTAAACTCAAATAGTGGTCTTAAACTACTTATTGAAGATGATGATGGCGAACCAGTTGACACAACAAGAAATATTGTGTACCAGGAGGTTCTAAGACGTGTAGCAGCTGCACTATCAGGGCTATTAGTTAATAAGATTTTGCAGATCCTGATTGTGCATGTTCCAGATTTTTTTTTGGTTATGTGTTCTGTCTCAGTTAGTTTAGTAGTATCTTTATATGTTTTGTTGTGTGCTGTCTCATCTTTTCTTGTGTGCTGTCATTGTTAAAAAGTCATCCAGGTGCACCATCACCTATTTTAAACGAGCCTTACATAAATATATGTTCACCTCTCTTCACTAGTGCCTGCAATAGATGCTACCATTTTAGTTAAACATTGGGTCGATGATTTCCATTTTGTGATATCTGCTACTTAACCTGGTTGGGTAATTATCTTTATGACTATTCTTTGATCTTCCTTTTTATCTCCTCTGCTGTTACTTGGTTGCCTTCCAAAAATTGGTCATAGTGCTCTAATCTTTAAAAAACCTGTATTACCTTCATTTACATGTCATTGCCTGGTCTTTTAATATTTTATTTCACTATTTGTCAGGAGCATGTTGCTACTACCATTTATTAAATTTACTTGCTTTTTTTTCTCCTGCACACAACATTTATCTTAGATAATAGCTACTGTTCATTCTCCTTTGCCTACAAGATGGAGTATTCATAGCTGAAAGATGTCACTTCTGAATCACAACATTGGACTGTAAGGACACGGGTTGTCAGGTTCTCAGAATATCTAAGTAATGACGATCCCCTAAAGATTCTTAGGCTTGACCTAATACTTCTTGATGAAGAGGTATTTACATGTTCATAATGCTGCCTATCTCAGTTTGATGTTTTCCCATCAGAATAAAACAATGCTATTTTAATACAGGGAAAAGCCATGGAAGGTCAAATTCCAGAGAACTGGATACCATTATTTAAACCACAGCTAAAGGAAGGATTTGTTTACTATATCAAATACTTCCAAGTTTGCAATGCCCGTGCAACATATTGTCCTGTCGACCATCCATACATTATGAGGTTCACTGCACATACTAAAGTATATGAGGTCAAAAATATTCAAGACACCTTCCCAAAATATGCATGTGCCCAGGCAACATATGAGGTGCTTCGAAACAGAATAGGCATTACACAGTACTGTGCAGGTAAGATTTTTTTTCCCCATTGCAGTGGTAATCATTCCATGATATTAACTAAAATAGCATTACTTCTTCAATGAGGCTATTGTTCTTATTTCCCTTCCGCATTATAACTGCAGTAGCAATTATTCCATGATATTAACTAAAATAGCATTACTTCCTAATGAGGCTATTGTTCTTATTTCCCTTCTGACCTATGACCATGCAAACACTTTTGTACAGATGCCATCGGAGTTTTCACAGGATGTTCACATGTGAAAGTGCAACAAACAAAAGGAGGAACTAAGCATCTACGAAATGTATACCTCACTGATGGCAGGTACCAAAAAGAATTCATCTCCATCCAATGAAGTCCACAATTTTTTTCTATTTTAACTCATGACAATTCCTCTTGCCTTCCTGTAGAGAGATAGCTGTTGTTTCTTTATGGAATCAGCATGCAAGCGCTTTCGAAGCTGAGCGCTACATGGAAATGGCACACCATGGTCCAGTTGTGTTTCTTTTTGTTGGCATGACATGTCGCATATTTGAAGGTATACATTTCCTACCTCTTCTAACAGTTGTCTACTACATTTCTTCATTCTCTCTGGATATTGCAGTGCTCATTTCATGAATTCTAATGTACTTTCATTCTCAGACAAACTGACACTTCAAGGATCTACATTATGCAAATGGTATGCCAATCCAGAGCTACCAGAGACTGCTGCCCTACAGGATAGGTACCTATTATAAATTCCCTTGCAAAATCAACACAGCATACTAAGAGTGCTGATGAACACCATGATTATGCTGTAATTAAATACATGATATATCTGCAGCTGTACTGGCCGACTTCCTCCACCTACATGGTTTGGCCCAACCGCAGCACAAATAGAACCAGAGAGAATAACTTAACAGAACTATCCCAGTTTACAAATCCACATGTTATCTACGTATGGCGCTACTTATTTAGCATTACATTATTAAACTTAACACACTTACATGATTTGCAAATCTCTTTACAGATTGATGCCTCTATTTTTCTTCGTTCACACAGAGCAATAGGTACATTACCAATGCAAAGATCAAGCATGTGGTTCCTAATCAATCATGGTGGTATTGGGCTTGTGAGAAGTGCAATAAAACAATGCATCCACATGGAGACAAATATAAATGCGTTGTCCCTACATGTTCTGGAACAACAGGAGGACCTAGGTGCCATACTACTGTCACAGAGATCTATATTCCCTCATACAAATTATTGTTTTTCTATAGCATAATCTAATATACCTAACATATCTGCATATATTATGTATATCTCGTCTCTCTATTATCGCCACTGATCCTGTGCCACCAACAGAGCAGCAAAGTGAAAGAACTATACAACTTATGTTCTTTGGATCCATAGCACAAGAAATAATTGGCACTCCAGTTGATACTCTTATTGCTGCTAATGAAGGCCTGGGAATCTTCCTCCCAACAAAAATCACTGCCCTCTATGGAAAGTAGTATGAACTCCATGTAAGTGTTTCACCAATGTCACTACAGCAGGTCAACATCACCTATCAAGTTGATGCTATTGTACACGTTGCTAACATCCCTGCACCTACACCACCTTTGTTGCACCTCCGTATGTCACGTAAGCTAAACCTTTTCTATCAATTTGGTTCTGTATATTAATATGACCTACTGATTACCTTATCTTTCCAATTCTGCTTACTCAGCACTTGAGGGACAATCTCCTCATCAGCCAGCAACACAAAACCAAGAACTCCACTCTACTGATAAATCTGCAGCCATCACTTGACCAAGTGGTTCTGGGTCTACACCATCTGAATGCAATAAGGTATCCACATAATACACAAAAACTGCCTACTTTCATTACAGAAAATGATCACCACGTTAATTAATGATTTAAAATTATGCTAGGACACGACCTTAGCATTACCTGGTATAGGTACATCAGGTGTAGAAAACCCTGACCATCAGGTCCTTGCAGGGACAAAGGTACACTTCCGTACCGGTAGTACTTTTTGGCCTTCATAATCATATCCTTAGTATATTTATGTATTGACTATGTCCATGTAACTTTAGGCTCCTGAATCATCTGAAACCAACCTGCCTTCAACTCCAGCCTCACTTGCAGACCTAAAAAAAACTCAGGTATATCTCATAACACCGTATGTACTATGTTGCATATGAAACCAATTACCTCTTCATTATGTAATAAAATAATACTTTACTACCTGTTTGCCGCGCAGGTTCCGACCCAAAGAGCAAAAGGAACAAACGTCCAGCCGACGACGCATCTAATAGCCACAAAGAAAATGATCCAGGGTATGTTAACTACACAACAAGTACACTAGATTTGCCTGAATAGGGTGCACATTATAATCCAAATCGTCGGAACATATTCTATACTACAATTTATGCTCCATAATGCATTTCAAATGAAGATTTCTATAACTCTCATGTTCGATACTGTGTAACACACCCTCCCTTCCTGTTTGTTACAGTGATATTCATACGACAGCCAGAAAGAAGACCAGGAGGCAACTAGATCTCACCAATCCAGATGAACAGAACTAGGTGATTTGCATAGACCAATAAACCCATTAATATGCGTATCTCCTACGACCAAATTGCAATAATTGAACTCACTACTCCAATGCAGTCCTTTGCAGTCCAGCAGTGCCCTCCCTGACGTTGGCCAACTAGACCATCTCCATTGAAGGGAAGAGAGCCTGCACCCTCCTAAGAAACGTCTTTAGTCAGATGTTGAACATCTATATTATGTGCTCCGAACAACTGCCATATGTAAATTAATCAGTACTACCTCAGCTTGCCAAACATTGTGCTATGTGTGATCGTACTCCTATGCTCGGTACAGCACCTGTGAAATAAGCAAAAAAAAAAAATAGCAGCCTCACAACTCTGCAATGTTTGATCTTCAATTCCGATGTCTGCAAAACTGCTGCTACTTATGTACAGGTACATTCTTTCGGACTGTACAAACATAAAAATACAACCTCCATTTCTGCCATTTACATGTTACATTAAAACAAAATTTATGCATCCTGCATTTCTCAAACGACGTCCTGTAAAACTTCTACGTTTTCACCTCCCTGATCCAAACTGGATTGCTAATATATCAGCAATTATTATATGCCACATATACTTGTGTAACCTTTTCATTAATAAATCAAGGAGATATTTACAAAACAAGAACTTACTAATGTATTCATGGACTAATCTTTCATAATTTCTGTAAATAATGTAGTATATTCAAACATCAATTCACTTGCTACTACAAAATCATTTTTGGTTTATCCTAAATTGATGTAGTTTAATTTTGACAAAATTTATAGTAAAAAGTTAACACCTGACACAATATATAAAAAATTGTAAAAAAATATTCCATAACCATTCTCAATTGCCAATTAAAATATTAATATTCTTTTCTACTCCCAAAGCATTTTCTTTTCATATCTTAAACCATATTTTAGGTACTTCCACACTACTTTTTTTACACTGCGCATTTCATTCTTCACATACTGACGCAATTAAAGGGAAAACATATCAAACCAACAAGAGCATCCAAAAAAAACATCTGCACACCTTAAAAACTAAGGCTGACTCCAACAGGCGAGCCATCCGGCTAGGCAAAGGCAATATGGCTAATGTGGGAGAACTGTAGCACCATAAATCCGTCTCCAACAGAGTAGGTATAAAGGCAAGGCATTTTGGATAGGAGGGGAGAGGGAAGGTAAAATGCGTGCTCCTTCAGGCCAAGCCATCCGCGGCTCGAGCAACGGTCCGTTGGGCGGGACGAGAGAGAAGGTTGTGCGGCAAGGGAGACATCGCCGGTGCGGGGCTGTGCAGCGGCGGCGCCCGGCTAGCTCCTCCCCGCCAAGGTCAGCTCCGGCGAGTCCCAAGTCAAGGTTGGTCCCCTTCCGTTCATCCCGTTCCATTCCCGACTTGGAATCGCTCGATCTGCTAGTTCGTACGTCGTGGGGGTTGATATCTGCATCCGGTTTGAGGAACGGTGGGTTCTCTCCAGATCCGTGGAGTCAGTGGCCGGTTGTAGCGTGCGGCGTTTGCGGCCGTTGTTCTAGTGCAGTGATTTTGGTTGCATGGACTGATTTGCATTTATTTTTCACTTTGGGTCACGAATCCGTGGTTCATCCGTGGTGAATGCTTGTTGACTTCATGTCCTTTGCTAACCATTGCAATCAAAATTCAACCTGCTGCAGGATGGAAAACAACTTGAATCCCTGTGCAAACAATGATGGTAACTCTGAGGCCTATCTTGAAGGCCAGGAATGGGAGTTCCCTCTTTCTGATTCATTGGAAGATTTGGATAATCTTACAATTCCTCAGGTTTGCCACGCCGCTATTGTATTTTGCTGCTATTGCATTGGCTAACTAAATGCTGCTATTGTATTTTGCCGTTGCTGCAAATGGTTTAGATGCGGCAAGCCATAGGTCTGCGGCGGCCAATTCCATTTCATCCTGAAAGACCACACCCTGCAGCTGTTAATGTGGAAGCCATCCAAGAGCACACGGAGGTAATTGGACAAACTCCCGAATTACAGATTCCTGTGCCTCAGTCTAAAAGAGATGGGAAAGGCAAGGGCAAAGCCAAAGTCGCTGCTAATTTCAGTGGCAAGAGGGTGTCACAAAGAGGTAAATCCTTTAGCAAAGAAGAAGACAAAATTATATGTTCTGCCTTCCTGAATGTGAGCAAAGACCCTATCGCTGGTATGTCCCTTTTTCGTTGTAGATGAACAATCTTGAGTTATATCATTATAGTGCAACTTGAATCTATGACCTGTAAATATGTAGGAACAAGTCAATACAGTGGCGGTTATTATCAAAGGATACATAAATATTTTGTTGAGAACATTGAAGGCCCTTCTACAAGAAGTCAAGTTGCCATTTGTAACAGGTGGCTAACCATCCAAAAGGCGGTGAACAAATTCTGTAGTCATCTTTCGTTTGTTGAAAGGTTAAACAAAAGTGGAAAGACTGAGCAGGACCGAGTAAGTCAATGTGCATCCTTATAAATAAATAGCAGTAAACCTACTGGCAGGGAAGAATATGAGTAGACATTAGACAACTGACAGTTATGGTAGTATTGACTTGCATATTTTTGAGCTCACGTGTGTATTAAGTCTCTCCTTAGAAATGCAGTGTTCATAGCATTGTTTAAAACTGGGGTCCATAATTGATGGTTATATTTGATTAGGTCCCTGCAAAATCAATCAAAATTAGTTTGTTCTAGAGATTATGACACTATAGTTATATGCATCATTTTGTTGTAGACTGTGTGAGCACTTTGTCTGGAATTCTTATATAAATGCCAGACTGCAACTTCATGTGATCTTTAATTTATTTTACTTGATGCAGTAATCTTCCCACCCTACAATTTATAACTAATATACCTTCTTCGTTCATAGATCGATGATGCTGTTAAAATGTACGAGGAGTCAGAGCCATGGACGTTCATGCATTGCTGGAACATCCTTCGCCATGAAGCTAAATGGAGCGATAAGATGGTGGAGATCAATTCTGGAGGCAGAAGTACAAAAGTTAATCAACAGGTTGCAGGAAACAATCGAGGCCAACAGGGACAATCTGAGAATGATGATAATGAACAGCCAGCTCGACCAGAAGGAAGGGACAGTGCCAAAAAGCGTAGGAGTCGTGGGACTGCAGACAATGATGCATCTAGCGCTGCAATTGAAGTTCTTCAAAGCATGAATGCAAGGGGCCAGATCAAGGACGACAAAGAAGACAGTCAGATGGCGCAAATACTCCAAGGGAAGGATGCTAAGATAGAGCTTCAACAAAATATGATTGCTCTGCAGAGAGAGGAGATGCAAAAGAGATGGGAACTTGAGAAGGAGAAGCTGAACTTGACTAGGGAGGAAGTACAACTGCGTAAAGAACAGACAAAGGTTGAGATGATGAAGGCTGAAGCTCATTTCATGGGTCAGGATCTAGACAAGTTAGCCCCACACCTCAAAGAGTACTTCATATCCATCCAGCGAGAGATAATGGAGCGTCGAGGGATTATAAGCTCTCCAACCAGCAGTTCTGGATCGAGCATGCCTTAAACTTTTTGTGTGTAACAAACTATTTACTTTCTTCCCTGTTGTGGACCGAAACATCATGTTGTTTGTAGAACTATTTCTTGTATTGCTTGTTGTCGATGGAACATAATGTTGTGTGTTATAATATTCAGAACGTTATGTTGTGTGTACATCTATTTGCTATGTTTGCATGGGCAATATCGATGGCACATAATGTTGTGTGTAATAATAAACTATTGGACGTTGGTGAATCCACGCGACAAAATTAAAATCATACAACTGGATAGATTGTATGAATGGAAGGCTGAAGCTCATACAGTTGGATCCAGCAATTAAACAAAGACGACAAAATCATACTTGAATCCATAGGTTTAGCATCAAGACATACAATTGCATAGATTGCACAAAATAAAATCTGCAGCCATACAGTCATGCAAATGGACCGGTGGAAGCTCCAAAATGACTCCAAAGGTGCTCGACAAGGTCATGCAGAAGTAGGTCATTTGTTTCCTTGCTTTTGATGCAGTTGTAAGCATCAATTAGCTCACTGATCTCTGGAACATCTCTGTTCTCTAGAATTGCTGGATCTTCGGGACCTTCAAAGCCACGTGTATCACAAGGATTTGTGTATATGTTCCGTTCATCTTCTATAACCATGTTGTGAAGAATTACACATGCACGCATGATGGCATTGAGCTGTCTTGGCTTCCACAGCCTAGCGGGATTACGGATGATCTTGAACTTAGTTTGTAGTACTCCAAAGGTTCGCTCCACATCCTTCCTACATGACTCTTGAGCGGCTGCAAAAATTTTATGTTTCATGCTGACCGGGGCACTGATTGTCTTCACTAAAGTTGCCCAATCTGGGTAAATTCCATCGGCCAAATAATACCCCATGTTATATGGGTTGCCATTGATCCAATACTCAACCTCAGGTGTCCTACCATTGGCTAAATCATCAAACACAGGAGATCGATGCAAAACATTTATGTCATTGTGAGAACCCGGCAGCCCAAAAAATGCATGCCAAATCCGTAGATCCTGAGTAGCCACTGCCTCAAGTATAATAGTTGATTTGGATTTATGACCCTTGTACATGCCGGCCAATGCCGTGGGACAATTCTCTCATTCCCAGTGCATACAATCTATGCTACCAACCATGCCGGGGAAACCTCTAGCCTCATTTTGCTTTAGAATGACTGCAAGCTCGTGGGCACGTGGTGGTCTCAAGTACTCTTTCTCATATACATCAATGACAGTGTGCACAAATTGCATGAGGGTGTCAAGAACAGTGGTCTCTGCCATTTTGTATGTGTCGTCTAATGCATCTGCAGCTCCACCGTAAGCTAACATTCTCAATGCAATTAAACACTTATGAATCGGACTGAAACCTAACTTATTTGCTGCATTCCTTTTTTGCTTGAAATATTGGTTTCTAGCACTGACATCTTGGACGATGCGTAGGAACAAAGATTTACGCATTCTGAACCTATATAGTGTTATTGTGCAATGCTTTATCAGTGCCATAATTTAAGTATAAGGTACAGGTTCTGAACATTGGAACAAAGCAAAATATAAGCATCTGCGATAAAATGTTACCTTCGCCTAAAATTCTCTTCACCATACAGTGGAGGATCATTGAAGTAATCTCGCATTATTTGAGCATTGACCTCTTCCCTGTGACGATTCTTTACTGCATGCCCAATGACAGATCCTCCCCAACCTCGTTTCTTCCCTACGACCATTGTGACTGCAACGGCCGTGGCTTGCAGCTCTTCCTCTACACAACGATTTGCGGCAGCCGTACTGCAAATCCCCATCTTGATGTAACTCCATGCCATGGTGAACTCTGTCCGTCCTGACCTGCAACAGGGCAAAAGTATCAACGCCCACTACATTCGTCCCCAAGTCCCCATTGCTGCACTCGTCGCAAAGAAGAAGAATCTGTTGAACTCACCTGCAATCCGTGACCTTCCGATGACCTCCGCCTACTCCAAAGCATCCACGAGACGATCCATGCCTCGCATGCAAAGATGTGCTGAAATGATTCAACCCATTCGACGGATCTGCAGGAGGTTGCAAGCGGCGCGGGAGAGAGTTCTTGCCACCGGCGGGAGCCAACTACCAGCAGAATGCATTACGCTATTTGCCTATACTGTTGGAGGCCGCGAAAAATGACTACCGTAGCTATGTCATTCACGATAGGCAAAACGTCTATTTGCCTACTCCGAATGGCTTCTCTTGTTGGAGTCAGCCTAACATCAACAGGCAGTGCGTTATACCATAGATCCATCACCTTACAGACAACCGTGTCCAACACATGCATTATCTGCCTCCGTCGCAGAAACTCCACTTCCACTATATTCACAAACAGTACATCATACCTCCATATATAGGCAGGTATTTTAACCTATTTACATAGGATAACAGATACTTTAACCTATTTACACAGGATATGCACATGGCCTTTATCATAGACCAAGGCATTGCAACTTCAGAACTACTCTGGAACTATATCTACACACCCCATCACACTAGACTGGCAAAGGCCCCTCCATGCTAATCAATTGTCATTGCAGCACAAAAGCCCAAAATAATTTCTTCCATTACTTCAGACACGGCGATATATCTTGCGCTTGGAAGATCCCTGCCCCATCTTCTCCTGAAAAAAAAACCAGATTAATTTTCATTTCACGGCAAGGACAATCTACCAACTTAGCACAGGAATAAATAAATCTACACATGCCCAACCATGAATAACTTACCATCTGCCGGACCATCGGTTCCAGATCAGCACTTTTATTAACAAGAGACACTAAATCAAAAGCAAGCTGCTCCATTCTTGATTCAGGATGCCTTGGGCCATTATACACAACCTTCACATCATCCATTCCAAGAAGCAGGTCTTCCTCACCAATTGTACCTATAGGCAGGACATCCTTGAACTTTTGACAGATTTTCTTGGCATCTCCAACAAGATTTGTATAACCAAAGCACATTGCTCTACCTTCTTTCATTCTTTGAGCCAGCTTATCACAGAACAGTTTTGACCAATCTTTCTCAGCAGATAGCCTCCATTCTAATTTCTTCACCTCATCGTAATTGATATCCTTAATAATAACACCACTTCGCTTACACATGTGCTTGATAAGGTCATCACTAGCACTTTCCATAGCATCATACCTACCCAAAGCATTATCACCGATGAATTTCTGCTTCACATTAGGACCACCGACCTCACAATTTCTGCTTCCATCTCAATCCAACCACGAAGGCCACCCTCTGGCTCATCGACAATACCCCAATCATGTACTTGAAGCTGCAGGCAACGCGATATTTCCTTCGCGATCAACTGCTTTGATATAACTACTGGCCGTGCAGCCTACAAAATACAAAGACAAAAACGGATATTCCATACATTACTAACCGATCATATGCAACCTTAAACTAATTAATCTGTTACGAAACTAGAAAAACACAAACGAACCATAACAGTCATCATCAGGCAAGCATATGCAGCAACGTATATACACAGACTTACCCTGGAACAAAGTCATCAGTAATCGACTCATCATTACAACCCTGTGCTCCCACGAACACCTCAGATTGCAGAGCACCAGTGAGAGCAGAAAAACCAAAGGCAGCGCAGGCCTCCGGTGGGGTAGTAATGAACACAGCAGGACAGTACTCCGATTGATTACCAGCACTACTCGAGCCGGCATCTATCTCTCCCGACACAGCACCCTATATAAAGATCCACCATTAACAATTCCTCAAAACTACCATGAAAAGGCAAACGCAGTAACTAATGACATACCTGACAAGGCACATTTGCACACCGCAGATCCGGATCCCATTCAGCAGCCCTTTTTACAGCAGGCTCCACTTCTCTCACCTCCATTGATGAATCCGCCTCCATCGATGGCTCCGAGAAATACCGATCTGTTGTCTCCAGGGCTGCCACAGCACCGCTTACCCTTGCATCTAAACCCGTGGCCTCGCCGCCTGACAAAGCACACATAGGTGGCAGCAGTATTGCAACGCCAACTCAGGGCACCCATCAACCAAAGCCCAATACAACCGGACCAAAATGTGCTGTCATGCCGTCCATCCGCTGGGCCCAATCTGCCTTTTGTCGCTCAACAACTACATGGACTTCTGGCTTTTCTTACTCGCCTCCCACAAATGATAAAGTGTGGACCTAATTGCCCCACTGCTGACGCCAAGCACCATCTTTACCGTATCAGATCCTTTCTGGGCCACAATCTCTGAACCCCCACAGCCCATACGGCCATACGCATATTATAAAGTTTTTTTTTAAAAGGGTTAAAAAATTAAATTCGAAAAAGAGTGCCGGTTTGGAACAATTCGAAAAATAGGTACCTCCCGCCCGATCAACGGGCGGGAGGCGACATCCCGCCCATCCAACGGGCGGGGGGTCGAAAAAAATTTCTTAGGCCCCCGGGAGGGGCCTCTTCGCGAAAGAAAAATTTTCTTATTCACGAAGAAGCCCCTGACGCGGCATCCCGCCCGTCCAACGGGCGGGAGGTCTCCCGAGGGATATCCTGCCCTCCCAACGGGCGGGGGGTCGGGGGCATCCCGCCCTCCCAACGGGCGGGACCTCACCCTCCCCCCCCCCCCCCCCACTATTTAAGCCCCCCACCCACCCCTAATTCTCATAATATTCAGCAAAAATCAACAAAAAAAGAAAAGGGAGGAGAGGAAGAGAGGAGAGGAGAGGAAGCGGCGATGTCCACACGTCGGTTTGGAGGTATATTCTCGATATAGTCGTATAATTATCAATTATTTTTACGAATATTTGTTAGGGTAGTTATACGTAGAATAGTTTTCAGTATTTTCAATAGATTTTAGAAATATTTGTTAGGTTAGTTCTATTTTAAATAGTTTTTAGTATTTTTAATAGTTTTTAGATATATTTCTTAGGGTAGTTATATTTTGAATAGTTTTCAGATATATTTTTTAGAATAGTTATATTTTGAATAGTTTTCATTATTTTCAATAGCTTTTAGAAATATTTGTTAGGGTAGTTCTATTATAAATAGTTTTTAGTATTTTTAATAGTTTTTAGATATAGTTCTTAGGGTAGTTATATTTTGATAGTTTTTAATAATTTTAATAGTTTTTATATATATTTCTTAGGGTAGTTGTGTTTTGAATAGTTTTTAGTATTTTCAATAGTTTTTAGGAATATTTCTTAGGGTAGTTATATTTTGAATAGTTTTTAGTAATTCAATAGTATTTAGATGTATTTCTTAGGATAGTTATATATTGAATAGTTTTTAGTATTTTCAATAGTTTTTAGGAATATTTCTTAGGGTAGTTATATTTTAAGGAGTTTTTAGTATTTTTAATAGTTGTTAGAAATATTTCTTAGGGTAGTTATATTTTAAGGAGTTTTTAGTATTTTCAATAGTTGTTAGAAATATTTCTTTGGATAGTTATATTTTGAATAGTTTTTAGTATTTTCAATTGTTTGCAGGAATATGTCTTACGGTACTTATATTTTTCATGCAGATATGGCGCAGACACCGGAGCTCCTTGACGCGAACACCGACGAACGGCACAGGTCGTACCTGGCAACGGTGGAGGGGCAGGAGCTTCACGAGTTGCGCCCTCGTGTAGCAAAGGAGTTGTTGCACCTGGACGACCGCTCGCTTGACAGATGATACTTTGTATTTTTTTACGGAACTAATGTATAGCTTGTACGACAATTATAACCACAATGCAAAATATACAGGTTACGTGAGGCTAGTTTGCTGCCACTCGCACGTATGCTTCAGGCCGGCGACGGCCAAGATGGTAGCGCCAAGAAGCGGATGCAGCTGGACCGCTCTCTACTTGCGGCGTTGGCGGACAGGTGGCGTCCGGAGACGCACACGTTCCACTTGCCGTGCGGGGAGATGGCCCCCACGTTGCAGGACGTGTCGTATCTGCTCGGGCTTCCCATTGCAGGTGAAGCTGTTGGCCCGGTTGTCATGCCACCTACTTGGAGGGCAGAGCTTCAGAAGCGGTTTGCTCCAGTGAACCCGCCACTTTTTGTGAACATACCTGACGCGCCCGGCCCCGCCAAGAGTTGGGTAATACAATTTAGGGTACGTACAATTATTTTTTAATTAATTTAATTGAATCATATGTGACTACCTCTAAGCATTGAACAAATATATTTCAGGCTCAGGATCTCCACCCTGTGGCTGGGCAGTACGAGGTGTCACTATGCCTGGAGGCATATCTGTTGTGGTTTTTCGGCTGGACTCTTTTCTGCAACTCTAGTGGCAATTATGTGGACAAAGTTCTCATGCAGTACGCGCGCGCGATTGCGGATGCGAAGCCGGGCCAGGTACCTGGGTGGAGCTGGGGATCGGCAGTGCTTGGTGCCACGTACCGAGGCCTTTGCCAGGCCTATTTGAAGACGGAGAGGACCGCCGTCATCACAGGCTACCCACTTCTGCTGCAGCTATGGTCGTATGAGCACTTCGCCATAGCATGCCCTCTAATCAGCGAGGAGCCTTATCCGCTCGAGATGTATGGGATGTGGCACGAGGATAGCCCCACGATGGGTTCGCTTTGGACCGATCGACGGGTAAGCTCTTTAATTTACTGCTTTACGTTTCTGTATATGCAAAGTACCGATGCAGTTGTGTAATTTTGCAGATGAGCTGGGCACATCGGCAGGTCCGAAAAGCATACCCGCAGTTCGTGTCCGAATTTGATCAGATGCGGCCACAGGATGTCATCTGGACCTCGTACACCGCTGCGGCTATCCAGACACGTGCGCCGCACGGGTTGTCCTCCCTCTGCACGCGTGACGAGGCATACTGGCTCACAAAGGCGAACCTAGTGTTCGATGTTATCGTCGAGCCGTACTGCGTCTAGCGAGTGATGAGGCAGTTCGGGCGACGACAGCACTTTTCTCTCCTACCTCGAGCGTTCCAGGCCGTGCCGCGCAACGTACACGAGTAAGTTTGTGATAACTCATTTTATATTAATTATATAATCGTTATCATAAAATAATGTTGTCTTTCAAATGTTTGCAACACATATTCGCGTAGGGGATATCATGCCAACGAGGTCAACTGGGTGGTCAAGCTGCAGGAGACGTAGGAGGGTGGCTAGACGCACGTGACGATGTGTGGGACGAGCCGCAGCCACACACGGAGGCGTCTTACGGCGCATACCTCCGCTGGTACCTCCCTCGCACGCGTCCGTACATCACTCTTTCACGTATTGATGACGCCGAGCATCAGTACCAGCCGACCATCTCGGACACGTATCCCTCATACCGTGATCAGGCCCAGCGTGGCGCGGTACGTCTTTCGCAACTTGAATTATTAAATCTTTTTTTTATAAAAGATTGATAACAATATTACTCTGCTTCCCATTACATATGCAGATCGATCTGATCAACTTCGCGGAGGCCGAAGCTACATCTCAGATCACGTTGCTTGAACGTGGAGTACGTGTACCGGAGGCACATTACAAAGACAGCTTGCGTAAGATTCAAGACAACTTGACGCGAGCGTTACGTGCACTGACGTGTCGCGGCAGAGATGACGTGGGGACCTCCAGTTCATCTCATGCGTCCGCCCACGTGTACACAGCTGGTCTGTCGACCTCTGCAGCACCGCACACAGCATCTAGCGGTACTACCGCTAGTTCAAGCTGTAAGTCCTTTATAATTGCCATTTTAATCATCTTTGATTTACACGACTAATTTCGTTTGTTTTTATAGTCATGCACTCGACGGCAATGGGACCTTCTCCTGCAAGAATGGAGTCTCAGACGTTTGGCGCCTATGCTCCAGGAACGTCTCTCTCGTTGGGTTCGACGCCAGCTGCACCGTACTTCCAGGGCTATACTCAGCATGCATGGTCGATGGGAGTTTCTGCACACGGTGGTCCATTCGGTGTGCCGGATTGGGACGACTGGGAGGGCGGCTCCGCCACTTGGTCTGAGTTGGTGGGCGGCGGCGCCGGGCCTGACATCATTGGTCCCTCCCAGACGTATGACGCTCCAGGTGCACAGTCCCAGGATGGCCCGTTCACGCCTGCACCTCCTCCGCCTCGTCCTCACCGTGCTCCAGATGCATTTACGTACTGGGAGGACCACATACGCCGACGGACTAGGACTAGGGGGGAGGACGAAGAGAGCGCGAGGTCCGGGACAGGCGGGGTAGATACTCCTGATTTGGTGGACTTTTTATATATAAACTGTTTTTGTATGATACTATTTTCTTTTTAATTGGTTGATGTATCGTACAATCGTAATATTTGGATTCTACGTTGCAAAAAGTTATCATTTAACCATCTTCATACGAGTTTTACATACAGTAATCTTCTTCGTAAAATTCAATTCAAATTTTATATGCACACAAAAGAGTATGGCGAATAAATATTGTATTTAAAAAAGTATGAATTTCAAATAGTTTATAAAACTTAAATTCCAACAAAAAATAACAAAAAAAAATAAACAGGGGCACCTCCCGCCCACTGGCCGGGCGGGGTGCCTCCCGCCCACTGGTCGGGCGGGATGCCTGCCTCAGGGACCTCTTCGCGAATAAGAAAAGTTTCTTATTCGCGAAGAGACCCTCGGGAGGGGCCTGGAAATATTTTTGGAACCTTCCGCCCGCTGGATGGGCAGGAGGTCCCCGGCCCCACTCCTCCCGCCCGATCAACGGCGGGAGGTACCCATTTTCCAATTTTTCCCACCTAGCACCCTTTTTCGAATTTTTTTAAGCCCTTTTTTTTTTAAAATTCCATATTTTATGTAGGCGCGGCGTTAGCGCTCCAATTTTTCTAGTTTTTTATGGTCCAGCGAAGATTTATATCGAGTGACCCTAGTCCCAGCCAGCCCAAGAAACCTTCGCAGCCCACAAGCCCAGCGCTGCAGACCGCAGCTCAGCTCGCGCTCACCCCAGCGCCGCAGCCCCCCCAGCACCCCGCCGTCCCGCACGCGCTCGCCCCCCCAGCCCCACGGCCCCCTCGATCGCGACACGCGTGCGTGGGCGGAGTGCCCGACTGCCCGTGCCCCGAGCCCCCGAGTCGACAGCTCGGCTGCACCTGCTCCCAAGTCCCAACCCTAAGCGGGCGAGCGGCGACTTGGATCCGGCGGCCAGGCGGAACCACGGGAGGAGGGAGCGCGGGGCCGGCCGGCCGCTCATCGCCTAGAGGTAGGGGGCCACGGCTCCCGGAGGCCCGCGGCCCGGCGCGGGTTCACGGCGCCTCGCCTAGAGGCCGGCGCGGCGGCGCTGAAGCCGGATGCCGCGGCCGCACGGAAGCCGCGGAGGGCAGGCGGACGGGCTAACAGTAGCATAACAGCTAGAAGGAGCAAGCAGGTCATTTTTTCCTCCAACCTTGCAATGCAACCCCCATTTTCCCTACTAAATTGAACAAATTGACCTGTGCGATTATTTATTTCCATAAGGAGACTAGAGTTACTTGGAATTGGAGATACAATCTAAATCATGCAATTTAAGCACTTTTCAGCTATCGCTATTTTAACTATTGGTACGTGGATTAGTTTGAGTGCTTTAAGCACATAGATAAGTGGCCCTAGGCGTGAAAATCTACCAGCTCTGCCACTGGCTTTGGCCCATTTTGTACTAAAATTACTGACGTAGACTTGCAATTTAAACTGCACAATGAAGAGGACAGTAGCAGTATTAAACATGTAGTCCAAACATCCTCTCATTTTGAAACCTTCCTTTTACTTTATCTGTTTTCTATATGTGAAATATGTGGTAGTTTTGTTCACTGAATTTTGGCCCTAGTCTTGACCAATTTCTGAGTCAGTCCCTGAATCTGAGCGCATAAGTTTCTTTCTAATAGGATGGAAGAAATGCAATGTGTAAACTGAAAAAACAAGAACATGCTGCTATGGCTGTTTCTTTTCTTTACATGGAGAAATGCGATGAGTAAACTGAAAAAACAACAACATGTTGCTATGGTTTCCCATACATGGAGAAATGTGATGAGTAATAAACTGAAAAGAAAAAACAACAACATATTGAAATGGGGAGTTGGAAAAAATATTACTGGCTGCGGAAGCCTTTGATTTGAATAAGGAAGGTAAACGGGAAATGGGGAACATGAATCCAAAACACTTTTTTTTTTCAATCTGCATTTATTTTAGAAATGAACACGAAGGATGTTTCATATAAGTTTGGAACTGAACAGAAAACTCATTCGAAATTTCACAGGTTGATTTGAGTTGTTAATTTGAGGCTGTACAGTTCCTTCAGCAATGGTTTATTGTACTCACTGTGCTGATTACTGCCCCTCCATAAAGGACCCTGACAAAGGATACATGTGAGATCTCTCTGTTCTTTCTATATTATTCTAGTGGGATACGATGCAAAACCAGTCAGTATGATTCTTATGAACATGGCCTTATTTCCTGCCCTGTTAATGATTGCCCATTAGATTTTACAAAGCAATTGGTGCTCTTGGGCTTGTGCAATTGGTGCTCTTGGGCTTGTTTATTGATACGTTAACTGACATATTTGATGACCAGATGCTGTGGTACATGTGGAAAGGTTCTTGATCAGGAAATATACACTGATGAGCCTAATTTTGTTAAAGATAACTCGGGGCAGGTTGGTTTTGCCTCCATGCCTTGTAATACTTGGTTTTTATCTTTTTGTTCACCAATTGCTCAGATTGATATGTTTTGGGGCTATACAGAGCCGCTTGGCTGGAAGTATTCTGACAAGCATTGAGTCTGGATATTCAATGTCCCATCAAAGAACCTTAGACAAAGGTATGAATTTTCGGGCACTTACTTATTTTACTTATTGTGCTACTCCATGAGCTAATTTGTATACTTTATTTTATAGGGAAGGATGAGATTAGTCAGATTGTCAATAACTTACATGTCAGCGGTGGGGATACTATCATTAAGAGGGCTCTTCACTTCTATGAGGTCTATATTTCTGTTATCAGTCAATAGTCATGTTTTTTAAATAGAATCCAGTATCATGATTTTGATGTTTCTTCTTTTTGAAGTGCAGCTAGCTCTTGACCGTAATTTTACAAGGGGTCGTAGAACAACACATGTTGCAGCTGCTTGCCTTTACATTGCCTGCCGGTATGCTACCACCTAATTACAGGCTCACTTATTGGAACGTCAGTAGATAATCTTATATTTTCTTCCCCTTCTGTTGTAGGAAAAGCTCCTACACGTTTTACTTACTATTATATTCATTAGAAAAGTAAAGATGTAACTTTCAGAAGCTTCATCTCAGCGTCCATTAGGATTACAACATTTTAAATGCCTAAACTATAACACAAGTAAGCTCTTCCAGGCCACATAAATGCATGTCAAACCCATTCAAGAGGCTATGTTAATATGTGCTGCATTCCTCCAAGTAAACACAACGTATATCTTCCCCACATAAACAATGAGCTCCCATTCTGGAACCAACACCTTTGCTTCCAGAGTGAGCATCTCGCTGTGTGGACCGAGGTCCACATCATCAATGCCAGTGTTGTTGCTGCCGGAGATGAGGTCCTCATTGTTTGGAAAATGCTGCTGCCTCTAGGAACAAGTTCCATGTCGAGGGATTGTGGAACCAGCGAAGTTTTCAAAAAAAGAAAATAAAATTGTGCAACCAGCAAGCTTTGTAGCCCATCGAGAGTACAGGGAAGAATGGAAGTCTGCTTCTAGGGAAAAGATGAGGGAAGGATCAGACACACCGTAGGGAACTTGCCTTGCTTTGCTAGGCAAAGCTAGCCTCTCCCAGCCAAGCTAGGCAATGCTAGTGAAGGTTCCAAGCAGATCCTATTTCTTCCAAAAGCTCTTATGTTTCATCGATTATTGCTGAATTCCCAATTTAGTTTATTATGTCTTTCTTAATCCTCAAAATACTGCTTTCACCATCATGTTTTTGGTGGTATCTTTTGAAAAGTCTTATCTGGCTTGACTTTCTTTTATTCCTTTTCTTTTGGCTTCAGTTTTACCTAATCTTCAGTTTTACCTACTTTTCTGCCAGGCAAAGTAAAAAAGCTTATCTTCTTATCGATTTCTCCGACTATCTGCAAATAAGTGTGTGAGTATCCCACCTTTTTGGCCCTTTATCTGGTATGACTCAACTCATCTGGATTTTTTTTGTTTTGTTTCAGTTATGTCCTAGGTGCTGTTTTTCTCCAACTTTGCCAAGTTTTGCTACTCTCAGATCATCCATTTGTTCAAAAGCTTATAGATCCCAGCCTTTTCATCCATCGTTTTACTCAACGTAAGCGGATAACATATTCTGTTGCATTGTATATTTTGTTCATTGGTTCTTATGTGTGTAGTGTGTGCAATTGTTCAAATGGTTGAGGTATGCACAAATATTCTAAGGTGCTGTCCAAGCTTGTCGATGGTTGTGTGCAGCCGTCATTTTGCCTGTTCAATCATGGCTTGCCCATTAGAGTATTTTGATCTTGAAACTCTGTGTGGAGATTGTCACTTAGCATGTGTTTCAGCTCCAAGACTTAAAAAAGCTACATTTTCCTATAATATGTATATGATGTACTTAATGCTGATAATCTTTCTTGTGCGTTCTAGGCTTTATTTGGTTATTTATTGTCAATACGTCATGACTTCAACCTGGATCTATTTTTATGCTAAATAGTGGAACTCAATTGGTACCAAATAAAAAATAAATCATTGCTTAGTGAGTTCACAGTTTAGTAAAAAAAGTGAACTGTTGGATTACCATGCGGACTGAGATTAGCACTAGAGAGGTCTGCAGGTTTCGATTAACAGCATCATCTCTGTTTGGCTAATCCATTCAGTGCGATTTGAGACTGAACTTCATCTAATCTTACCTCATGACTAACTGAAAATTGTGCCACCGAACAATTTGTTGAGTGGTTTGTTTTTTTGTGCAAATGTTGCAAGTTACATGCCATATGGGTATGTATATCAGAATATTGTACATGTGCTATACTGCTATGTTACAACTAATGAGATCCTTGTGGACCTTGCTTCTAGGATTGACCAGAATTAGTTCCTCTATTTATGTACATGGGTCTGATTATTCAGGTTTTGTTACAATATATTGGTTTTGTTTTTAGGTTTGCTGGGGGGAAGGGATAATGCTGTATCAGACACAGCTTTACGCATTATAGCTAGCATGAAGCGAGACTGGATGCAGGCAGGTGTTCCTTCCTATCTTTCTCTTATCTTCTTTCAAAAGGCTGAATAAGCTTACCACCTTGCTTGCAGACTGGTAGGAAGCCGAGTGGATTATGTGGTGCAGCATTATACATTGCTGCACTCTCTCACGGGTATAATTACACCAAGGCAGATATTGTAAGTCCAGATGATCATGGGATACTTGAACTTATTCAACAATTTATATTATGAAAATTTTACGGGTGCATATTTTTATGTGTATGACAGGCATATGGTTGAACATTGTGTGACATCAATTCTGTTTTATGTTTCCCAGGTTTCTGTTGTGCATGTGTGTGAAGCCACTCTAACTAAGCGATTGATAGAGTTTGAGAATACAGATGCTGGCAGCTTAACGGTATGCTTATTTCTTCCATGAAATTTCCAAACTCGACGAACCTTTCAACTTATAATATTCAATTGAAATTCCTTTTTGGTTTTACAATATATTCTTGGCACACTGCAAGCATGAATGGGGCTGGACAATTGGTTTTATTGGTATATTCAGTTCGGTTTTTTCGGTGCTCAAAAACTTCGGTGTACAAAATCCAAAACCGATCGGTGCACAATAAAAACAGAAACTGACCAATTCGGTGTCAGCTTTTTCTGTTTGGTGTTAGGTTTTCACTGAAGTTCTCCATACTTCCTCTATCAGTTGAGAAATCATGAAACAACAGATGCAGATATTAAAGCCAAACGCTTCAATTGTTCTCCCACATCAACAACCAGTGCAAAAAGACACAAGAATAATCACAGCATACCTTGACAAGAGAAAGCAGCAGCAGCAAGCCAACAAAGTACTAGGATGTGTCTTGGAGAATCAAATCGAGGTTGAACCTCCTAATTCTACCAGCCCCACGACTAGGGCCCAGTACCTGCCAGCTTAGCGGCACCACGCCCAGCCACTCACGCTTCTCGCCACACACATCTTGCCCCATTTGCTGACGCTGGACGCTGTGCTTCCCATTGGCCACCAGGTTCACAGATGTTGCCAACAAAACAAAAACACACACACACACACAAAAACAAACACCGTAAACCAAAAACTGACAGTTTGGTTTAGCTCGTTTTTTCATTTTCCGGGGCAGAATGGCTGACAGTTAACTCATGTGGTGCTGTTCTCATTTAAACAGAGTCATTTGTTTGTAAGCTGCAGTTCTGTAGTCTACTGAACTGTCCAGTAAACATGAGTTAACATTATATGGCAAGTTTTAGATGGTAATGGTTCGAAATTCCAATTTTCGGAAAAAAAGCTCAGACCTGAGGCGATACTGATCCTTTCTAGGCCAGCAACTGCAAGCAACCAGACTGTCATGTGGTTTAGTCTATTCATTTACATTCATATTGTTTTTAAAAAAGGTAAATTCATAATTTTAGTTTGGTCATTTCTAGGCTTGTTCCCATACAGAATTACCAGTACTTAGCCTAGTTCCCTTTCATAAACACTTCTCATCAGTTTGAATTAAAAAAGTGCAATTGTTATTGTATTGTAATGCTCCTGCACTGGTATTCTTTGTCCTGCCACCTTCTAGAGAAAACTGTTCACTTATGGATTTCCATCCCACATCATGGTGTAATACACAAGTATCAACCTTAGCAGGCAATAACAACACATACCCTATCAAAAATACATTGCTTGCTTCTTTTGTCATTCTTAATGCATGTTAACAGTTCTCTTAAGATGTGCGTATGCCTATATCTTCATGCCCCTTTGTTAGATTGAAGAATTTCTGGCGACAGCTGATGAATGTAATCAAGAGCCTGTTCCAAAATGTTCGCTCAAGTCTGGAGAAGTTCTTTGCAAGCACAAGGATAATAAAGGTTCTGTACATTTTGCTCATGGACTGTGTGAAAAATGCTACAACAAGGTAAATCACATCTACTATGTGCGAATTGACTTGCAGACTTCATTTACTTTTGACACTTTGTCTGATTGTCCAGTTCACTAAACTGTCGGGTGGATTAGAAGGTGGTTGTGACCCTCCAGCATTCCAACGAGCTGAAAAGCAAAGACTTGAAGCTGCTAAAAGGGCTGAAGATGCTGCTGCAGCTAAGGAGGCAGTTCTGGAAGAATCTCTTTGTGACACACAGAATTCTGATGTTGAGAATACCATAACTCCTAGTAAGGTAATACCTGCTGTACAGAGGAAGGCTAATGGCATGGAATTTTTTCCCTGGGGTGGTGGTGGTTGGTGTGCCTGTGTGCGTGCGCTTGCATGTGCGTGGGCGGGGGAGCCGGCGGTTCCCGGGTACCTAAAGGTATCCTGAATTTAAGGAAACCTGTCCATTTTACAAGTATGCCTAAGAAAATAAATTTAGTTTGTAATGAAACTGAGTATACTTATATGTAGTTTCCTTCTTATCTTGTCATCTGCATAACAGAGATTTTACCTACCCATGTGCAATGTTTCCAAATTGATTGTTATAATCGTCTTTGGTAAGTCTTAATTCTTCAAGTAAACAAACATTGTAGTTCAATAAGGCAGTATGTTAAATACTTCTTTTTTGACTATTCGACATTATTTATGCAATTTCACCAATTTCCCAACTTTTCCACCTTATAGTTTTTCTAATGTCTGTTAACTTCATTCACAACTTGTACCCAATTTCATCTGCATTATATTAGTATAGACGGTACTTCAGGATTGTCACTTGGAGGATTGGAGTAAGGCTTCGATAATTGTTTTGAATTTTTCCTTGCTTCTGGTGCTCCAAGTAAATTAGTTGAGGATGTTTAGTGTGCCAAATTGTCTAGCAGCTCTTGATTTGTCTAACATATTACATAATATGTTATCTGCTGCTCCTGAAGTGTATGTTGGGCCACAATAATAGGAAACTTGTTCAGTTTGGAAGTTGATGACTTCTCTAAATTTTATGTTCCATGTAGTGCACATTGTTTTTTCAAAATTTCAGTGGCTTAGCCATGTGCTTATAGACTTGTTTTCAAGACATCAGTACCAATGTCATGTCTAGGCATATGAAGGGGTGGAGGACTGTAGGACAGAAGGCGTTGTGCCAGCAGAAGAGACCTAAGGTGATAGCCAAGGACTGGATTTGGAATGTTGTGTCCTTTTCAAGTTAGGATAGTAAGAGTCAATATAGGTTAGTCTCATAAGTTGATATCATTGTTCAGTACTCCCTCCGTTCCAAATTATAGGTTTTTTTGACTTTTCTAGATATATAGTTTTTACAATGTATCTAGACATAGGTATATCTAGGTGCATAGCACAAGCTATGTATCTAGAAAAGCCAAAACGAACTATACTTTGAAACAGAGGGAGTGTGTTTTTGTGCGAGGTGCAGAGGCAAATTGTGTTAGAAGACACGCTGTCCAGTGTTCTCAAGGTGCATCCTTAGCAGCGCCTTGGCGACAAGGCTTGTGTTGGACATGAAAGATGTCCTGCCCCTTAGACAGGGAGGGACAGAGGTATGGCAGAAGCGTGGCGACAGGGGTTGCTGTCAAGGGACATTGGGAGGCATGTGGGGATGAGGGCCACCGTTGCCTGCTGACAGCAGCCCTCAGTGGTGGTCAGGGTCAGCCTGCAGCCCTCAATTCCATTCAAGCCATGTTCTGCCTAGTGCCTACTTCTGTCAGCAATGTAAAAGTAAACTTTATAGAACTAAAAAGACTTAATTTGAAAGGGTTACTCAGTGGGCGACAATCCTAGGTGGACACGTGAAAACAACCCTGTAGAACATATGTAGAAGTTTTGAACAATTCCTAAAAATAAGTTACCATATGCAGGAGAGGCTGGAGAGCTGATGTTCTATAATCATACAAATTGTCAAGATCAAACTCAATTTCTTTCATGATATATGAAATTGGCAAACAATGAAGGAAAAGCTTACAATCAGGATAAATAGTTATTGCAATGAATTTCTTTCTTTTCTTCACTCTTTTGTCAATTTCACATGTCACAAAATAAATGAAATTTTTGTCTGGAAATTTTCCATGGCTGTGTATGAGCATGCCCTCTGCACGCGAGACTTTTCTGGGAACTTTTTAAAACTTATGTTTTGTAAAGTTGTTTCCATGTTTCTGCCCAGTGCATGATTTCTACTATTTACCTAGGTAAAAGATTAATTCGGCACCATGGTAACTTTGAACCTTTTAGACCCAAGCAACAATACTGATTGTGAAAAAAGGAACGTTTAGTCACTTTAATCATCAAATGGTCCAAAATCCCTTTTTGTTGCTGAATGTTGGGATGTGGAGCATCGTTACATGTTTCTATTACCTTTTTCTTTTACAACTCATTATGTGCTTATTTCCTCCCTTTTTCTGTTCTCTGGGAACTCACTTCAAACAGGGTATAAGCGGAGATAAATCTTCAGCAGTTGCATCTGAGGAATGCACAAATGACTCTATACTGTCCAAAGCTCCTGAAGGAGGAGGTTTGTTACTTCCTGAACCATCATACTTAGCAATAATTTCAGTTTTCCTGTTTTAAATCCTTGTTAAATTGTTTTTTTTTCTGAAAGCTGTATGCTATCTTGCATGCTTAGGTGAAAATTGTGAAGGCGATGCTGATCCAGAAAGCCTTTCTGATATTGATGATGTAGAGGTACTTTCTCGATGAGTTCTTTTTATCTTATTTTTCAGGATTTATTTTATGGCACTAGTAGTTAAATGTGGGGTGATGACCAAACAAGCTTCTGCAATTTGATGAAATGCTCCAAATTTTGTAGGTTGATTGGTACCTTCACAATGAGGAAGAAACACAATATAAAAAGATTATCTGGGAGGAAATGAACAAAGAGTACCTTGAGGTAACGGTGACTCAACCAATGTGACACATTTTCTCATCTTGACCAGAGGATGCTACTGCCTGCTGTTTGGTTTTACAGGAACAGGCGGCAAAGGAAGCTTTGGCAGCTGAGTTGGCAGCTAGAGGTGTTGTTGTGGAAGAGGGAAAGAAGAAAGTAAGAAACACTTTTGTGCAATCAAACTTCCTGGTACATTACACATTTGCTTACCATTTTATGCTGGGTGGTACGATCATCGGTGGACATTTCTAACATAGAAACGAAGACGTAATGAAGACACCAAGAGCTCAAAACCTGCTGAAACACCAGCAGAAGCAACATACAACATGCTAAAACGAAAGGTAGATCACTTGTGCTCTGTCACATACACCTGAAATAATTGTCCTATGTGCACTGTAACTTTGAACTACGATTGTAAACTAGCTGAAGTTTAATATTTAATGTCCCTTCTCACAGGGACTTGGTTCAAAGGTTAGTGCGGGAGCTGTTGGCGAATTATACAAGGTATGCCTGTTTCTTTACGTTTATATTAGCAAATATGGCCGGACGTTGCTACAGGAAACCATATAAATATATTAATTAACATATATTATACATCATATGTATAATATAGTACGTGTGGGTTGAGAACTTCAGTCTTTTACTATTTTATTCACCAAGCGCTAATTTTAAATAGTTTCGGACTCTTAGCTCAATATATTGGTCACCCGGATTCTTATTAGAATTCCGATTGACGGACTAAGGAATCATTGCTTGCTTTAGTAACAGTAGAGATAGAGATAGAGATTCATATGTAGAGTTAATAAATTATACCCTGCTGTGAGTTGAATGAATTATATACTGTAAACGATTCTGCAGTATTTTCTTTAATAATTATTTGGTGCGTAGCTGAATTTATTTTGGAAAACTAAATGAACTAACAGCATTGACTCTATATTGCCCATTATGCTACATTTTTGTGACAATGGCGATCAATTCTGCAAGCAGACTAAAGATGAAGATGGCAGCGCGCATAAGAAAGAAGAGATGGATTTTGACGCACAGTATGGGCAGGACGATGCTGATGGTGAAACATTCGATCATGGTTACTACAGCTACGATGGTTATGACGACGATGGCACAGGAGTCTACAATGGCATTGATGATTTTGATTTCAATTAGCAGCATTTGCTGAACAGCGTGCTGATCAGCATGACCTTTTGGGACAAACTAGAAGTTAATCCAGAAGAGATGGGGCAAAAGAATCTCCATCTGTACACTGTAATACTTTAGTTTATTTTTTCGAAGGGAGTTTCGATCAGATCAACAATTAGTCTAGTATGTTGCTTACGATGGTCAACGTAGTTCTGTTTGTATAATATGTGAGAAACTAGGTTCTGCTAGGTTGTAATTGTAACTAAGTGCATGATTGCATTGTTCATTATCGGTAAGTTATGTGTAACCATAGGCATCGTATATCAATCTATACAAGAACGAAATTTTTTGAAAAATGTTTCTCATCTAGATTAGATCTGCTGTACCTCTACGTTGGATATGCTTTTCAGGGTTGAAGAAAGTGGGAGAGGGTGTAACCCATAAAAACTGTGAGTTGGAGAATGTTTCCACTAAAAAAATAATGTTTTTTTTGTCGCTGCAGCTATTTCTTACCCATCGGGTATATTTTACTCTCCCGGACTCACAAAGCCTGCTTTAGACGTGGAAAGCTCATAGCAATTAAGAGAGATAGCATAAGAGATAATTTTTTAATAATCTAAACTTTAGCACACAACTTATCTCTAGATCTACGTATCAGCTTCACATATTTTTGGAGCTTCACATATTTTTGGAATACGTGTATGAGATTCTTTCCTCTTTCTCTCTCCCACCTAGATAAAATATTATATTTTATTTCTACAAGCTAGCTGAGTTGGTACCATTGGAGCAGGCCTAACGCGTGCGATCCAGGTATTCTGCTGCCGCAGAAGGCTGCCGGCCCACTACGCAGGCCCACGTGTCGGTTAGTCAACAGAAGAAAAAGTAACGTAGGTTAACGATTGCAATCTAATAACTCTTCTTCTGAACATATCGCATTCTAAATTCAAAATAAAAAACATAACATATGAACTGAGATAGTGTTTGGTTACCATCGGTAACGCAAATGAAAATGGAATCAAATTACACTGTAATCAGAGGTGGGATCACTGATTGCACTCTTTCTTTGGTTTCAAAATGTAACGGCATCAGATGCCAAGATCGTCCGACCCAACGGCATCAGATACCAGGGTCGTCCGACCCGTCCGCTCCTGTTGCCAGATCTTGGAGGTCCACTTCGCCTTGAAGATGACATCATTCTTTCAACCTTCACCGTTTGCAGCAGCTGGGTCTGCTACCTTGGGTGCTCGCTAACTGCGGGTTCTGGAAGTACTCTCCTACCAAGGTCGCGGGAGACCGTCCATGTTGAAGAAAACAAATCTAGGGAGGAAGAACACATCTGGATGGAGGGAAGAAGAAGCGACTACATTGCTCTTGCCAAATAAGAAGCGTACTGCACAGGTGGAGCTCCTTGCTCAGGTGAAGGCGAAGTGGGCGGTGCTGCTCGTGCGCCGGAGATGGACGGGCGAAATCGGAGGGGGTGATTTCTGAGGCTCTCGCCACCGGCGGCACCCGTGGACGAACGGCGGAGCTCCTTGCGCTGGGAAACAAGGAGGCGGCGGGGATGCTTTTGTGTAGAAGAATCATGAGCGGAATTGAAGGGTGCTCGAGTTATAGAGCGGGAGCGGCGGCGACGGCGCAGCCGTAATAGGAAGAGATAACAGCGGCAGATTGGGGAAATCAGATATGAATAGCCCGATACCTGATTACTGGACACATTAAACCAAACACGTTTAACGGTAATTATTACCAGCCGCAATCTGATTATGTTACGGAACGCCGAACCAAACATTCTGACGCTCCAAATTAAGTTTTAGTTGTGTTAGACAACGTGATGTGCTCACATTTAGGCAGGCCCAGGCGTGTGCGCCCTGGTCAGAGAAGACTCGTCCGTGCATGGACTTTGGGTAACTGACACGTGGGTCTGGACCTACGCGTCAGTGACCAGGGAGGACGTTAGAGAAGATTTGTCCGTGCGCCCAGGGCTCTTCTACTGACCAGTCTTAGATTGATCAGAGATAGGCAAGAATCTTCTACGGTGGGTTCTGTTTATATAAACCCTTACCTTGAGACCTTTGCCTATATATACGTGCACCCTGCATACTATTCAATCAATTCATTGTTTTGCTATTATAAAATAATTTGTAGCAATACCTCATATTATTTTTCCAGAGGCAGGTCAAAAAGTAACCCAATCCTACAAATAGAGCGGGGGTATGTAGCATCCGACCCGCCTCTAGAAAAGTAATTTTGGGGGTAGCCCATGAGCATCATTTTCAGGGGTGGGTCATGGCATCACCCGCCCCTGCCATCACCCGCCCCTGAAAATGTCATTTCTAGGAGCGGGTGACGCCACCACCCGCCCCTGAAAATGGTGGCATTTCTAGAACGGGTGATGGCGTCACCTATTCCTAAAAAAGCATTTTAAAGGCGGGTGATAGTATGACCTGCCCCTAAAAATGGTTCCATACAAAAAGAATCATAACTTTTCATATGATCTCAGATATAGTCAAACTTTATATTAAAATTATAGAGAATGACTGGATCTAAAACTTTGTAGTTGATAACTTTTCATTTAAGGTTATTTAATTATCCAAAAAATTATTATGAACTTACATATGGCTATAACTGTATAGTATCTCGTAGAACTCAAGTCATACTTTGAGATTTCAACAATCTTAATCTTTATATACACTGAAATATATTTGGCATATTTTTTTATCTATCGTTTACAATAACCATAGTGTAAAAGTTTTACTTTTTTGATTTTTTTTGCTATATGTAAATATTTAAATGAATTTTCGGAATAAAATTGAAAAATATTTCTAGGGAGGGTGGTGGCGTCACCCGCCCCTAGAAACAATTTATAGAGGCGGGTGATGGTGTTACTCACCCTACAAATCAATTTTAGAGTTAACATAAAAGAATAACATACCCCATAGAGTCACAGGTGGCTGTGTAGTGCGGGGGAGAGGAAAGTATGCGCGGGGCTTAAGGCATGCGGTTCGAACCTAGGGTGATGCAAGCGTGTATATTTTGTCAAAAAAAATTTAACTCGATAGTACAAGGGCTTATGGTGGTGGCTGATTGGCTGCAATATTTTTTTATTTTTTTATTTTGCTGTTTTGATTTTTGATTTTTTTATTTTTTGGAAATCAATTTGTAGGGGCGGGTCATGCCGTGATCTGCCCCTACAAATCGATTTTTAATTAGGGGCGCGTCACGCCGTGACCCGCCCTAGAAATCATTTTTAGGAGCGAGAAACACTACTAGAAATTTAATTTTTTGCTGCGAGAAGTAGGGGCGAGTACCGCACACGCCCCTAAAAATATATTTTTACCCACCCCTAAAAACCTTTTTCGTAATAGTATTTCTCGTGAGCATATCTCACTTACATAGTTTCAATAGACCAGTTGTACTATGTCACACCCGGTTTCAAGGACAAAACCGAATACATAACTATATGTATGCCAGGATCAAGTTTCATACATATAGAAACTTGATCAGTGAATAATCAGTAATAATATCACAAAAAGAGAAATAAAAGATTAAAAGACTATTAGAGTTATATAGCTTATCTTAGAAACGAAGACTCCAAATTTCATAGGCAATCGACCGGGGTTGCGTAGGCCTAGAACTCAACATCATCTTTAAAAGACTTCACGGCAACTTTCTCTTCTGAGCAGCAATTATAATAAGCGTGAGTACATTTATGATTCTGATATCGATGTGTATCTGGAACCTCTTGTGGATGATCTCAAAACACTTTGGTCAGAAGGTATTGATGCCTACAACGGGTACAAGAGGGAACCCTTCATACTACGTGGCTTGTTGTTATGCACGGTTACTGATGTACCGGGTGGCCATTTCGTGTCCGAACAGTGTAAAGGGGAAAAAGATTACGCTCATTGCCTAGATGACATAGAGATAATTTGGTTGAACAACTCAAAGAAACAGGTGTACATGCGTCATCGGCGTTTCCTTCCCAAGTCCCATGCGTACCGAAACATGAAATGTCAATTTGACGGCACAAGGGAGATAGGAGATGCTTCAAGGAATTTCAACGGACTACATGTCTTCAACCAGGTCAAGTATCTCCCCACCGCCCATGGGAAGAAAGGCGAAAACGCAATAAAGTAGATGATCCAAAGGAAAGGTGGAAAAAGAAGTCAATTCTATAGGAGCTACCTTACTCGGTAGACTTAGCTATCCACCACAGTATCGATGCTATGGATGTGAAAAAGAATATCTATGGCAGCTTACTTGGTACACTCATGAATGACAAGCATAAAACCAAGGACCATGAAAGTGCAAGTTGGGCATAGGACCTAAGCTTCGTCATGACGGCACCAGTACCCAACCTCTAGCATGTGCCATAAATCTAACCAAGGAAGAGAAGAAGGAATTTTGTGACTTCCTTTGTACTTTCAAAGTTCCTTCTGGTTATTCATCAAACATCCGAAAACTTGTGCACGTGAAAGAGCAAAAATTTCTCCCCATGAAGGCTCCTGACTGCGATGTCATGCTCACCACAATGCTTCCTGTTGCTATCAGGAACATACTGCTGGAAAAGTATGGATGACTATCATGAGCTTGTGCTTCTTCTTTAATGCAGTCTCTCAGAAGGTGATTGATGAGGACTCACTCGATGAACTAGACAAGAACTTGTCGGTGTTTAACCGGCTGCCCACCGTGGGATATACCCAAGGTGGTAAGTTTTGGGTGAAGGGACGCCGAGATCAGGAACTCGAAGGTGCAAGGAACACAAAGCTTAGACAGGTTCGGGCCGCAAGATGCGTAACACTCTACGTCCTGTATGGTGGTTTGTATTGCCTTTGGTGTAGAATGACCTAATGATCTGCTGTTTTGAAAGGGGTCCCTGACCTCCCTTATATATCCGAGAGGCTAGGGTTACAAAGATACCAACCAACACTAGCTAAGGAATCGTACCAGAACATATCTCGTGTAGATTCCCTCTGTATCGGTTAGCCTTATCTCCTATTTAAAACAGAATAAATAAGAGATAAAAAGAATGAATAAGAGATAAGGCGAACTTAATCTCTTAGACCTCTTTAAACTACGTCATGTACCCAGTCCCGTGGCCCCGGGTCTGACAAGCCCCCGAGCTCTTCGTAGCTGAGTACTGCAGGCTTATCGAGTACTTTCGAAGCAGTCTCCGTCTTCTTCTGAAGCTTCGTCTTGAAATCCTCCTTCGAGTACTTTCTTGGCTGCATCGAAGCTATGAGGTGCTCATGCCCCGAATTTTATTTCTACTATGGTGTGCGATTGAAAAATCGCACTCCATATGGAGTAGCCCCCGAGCCTTAGGTTGAATCGGAGAATCAGGCTGAGTGTCCCATTAATCTGCAATCCTGCTTATCCTTCAAAAAATTTGAAAAATAAGTAGTCGATGCCACGTATCCCGCAGCCCCCGAGCCTTGAATCCAAATCCCA
This sequence comes from Panicum hallii, assembly GCF_002211085.1. Taxonomy (NCBI): domain Eukaryota; kingdom Viridiplantae; phylum Streptophyta; class Magnoliopsida; order Poales; family Poaceae; genus Panicum; species Panicum hallii. The sequence continues at coordinate 9,246,154 of NC_038047.1, read as the reverse complement.
CAAAATTTGGAGATAAGGATCCATCAACCGTGGCATGCAGGCTAAAAATGACAACTTGCGAAATTACCAAAATGATGGTATAGATGATGGGTGTTAGATTATTAATTCGAGAAACCCCTTTTTCCGGGCTAACTAACCCTGAAAAAATGGTTAATCAAATATTTAATCCAAACAATCCACCAAATGACCCCTCGACTGCAGAATATTCTCGGAAGTGACTCCTGAACTTCGGAACAGTAACTTTTCCCCACCCCGCTGGTTATTTAACCCCGCGACAACAGTAGGGAAAAACCACGCTTTCAATCCGCATTCCGCCAAAAGCCACCAAAATTCCCAATCTGAGCCAAGCGCCGCCGCCATCCCCCAAGGAGATCCTCCCGCTCCAACCTCCTCGCCACTCTCCCCGCAGCCCCCGAGCATCTCGTGGCCAGCGAATCGGAGATGGCGCCCAAGAAAGCAGAGATCGAAGAGAAGAAGAAGGAGGCGCAGCCTTCAACCGCAGAGTGGTCACACAGTATGTGCTCCCTCAACCACCTTAAGAACCTAGTTTCCGAGGGGTTGCTGCAAGAAAAGACCCTTGTCAATTGGCGCCCCTCTTACCGCGAACCTTTTCCCATGGAAAATGTTGACGAAATCGTCACATTTCTCCATTTTGCCGAACGGGGATTGGCCCTCCCCTCTTGTTCCTTCTTCCGAGGCCTTCTGTATTACTATGGGCTTGAGCTTCACCACCTCAACCCAAATTCTATTTGCCACATTTCAATTTTCATCTATTACTGCGAGGCTTTTCTTGGAATCGAACCCCATTGGGATCTTTTCCGCTTCCTCTTCCGTATCAAACCACAGCCCACCTCCAAGAGCCTTTCCGTTGTGGGGGGCGCCGGCATCCAACTGCGTCAGCAGGTCGGCGACAAATATCTCACATACAAATTCCCCTCCAACCTTCCTGGATGGAAAAACCATTGGTTTTACATCGAAAACCATGCTCCCCATCTATCGACAAAGTCGAATAGACCACCTGTAGTGAGAGGAGAATGGAACCTTGAACCCTCCGGCGGGGAGATGGACCAAGTCAAAGAGCTGCTGGACGTCATTGAGGCACAGAAGAAGAAAGGAGTGACCGGCATCTCCGTCATGTTCGCATTTTACAAACATCGCGTCCAACCCATCCAGCAGCGCCATCGCCTGGGATTCGAGTACACAGGCCCCGCTGATCCTTCTCGCATGTGCGCAGAGGATTTGCCAGATGAAGTCGCGCTCCGGCGAGTTCAGCGGGTGCTGCTAGACGTGGACGCCGTGCCGTACGTGCCCACATTGTTTTCCGCATGGAATCCGCCCAAACCAGTAAGTATTCGACTTCTTTTTGCTGAAGATAACCGCTTTTGCTCCGTTACTTAACTGAAGAACTTTCTGCAGGGACACACGGAGCTGTACCGCAGCTACCCGCCGCGACCTGACGTCCCCCGACCGGACCACCTCCTCCCCTCTGCTGCCGCTGAAGCCAAGAGGGCTCGCCATGCTGCAGCTCAACGCAGCAGCGAGTCCACTGAAGGCGTGGGCTCGCAGGCGGGAGAAGCAGCCGAAGGAGAAACGCGCCGGGACAACTCCTCCGAACAGAGCGTGGAGTTGACCGTCACTTTGCCACCGGTGCCGCAAGGCCATCGACTGGTGCGCAAGCGCAAGGCGAAGGAACTCGAATCCACCGGGTAAGAGTCTATCGGTTTGTTGTAATGCGGTACCTTAATTCTGAGTCGTACTTATGACATCCTCCTGTAGTCCTTCCGCGCCCCTCGCCCGAGCCGGGCCCGAAGAAGAAGAGACGAGCCCCCGGCCGCCGCCGCCGTCACCATCGCTGTGGCGGGGACCACGCCACAAGCTGGTGAAACCCCGCCGCCAGTAACGGGGACGCCGCGTCGGGCCGTGCAAATGAAGAAGGCCATTAAGAAGAAATCTGTACTGTAAGTCTGCCTCTTGTTGCACTGCAAATGATTTGATCTTTCTACTTATGTGTTGACTAACTTCGACTTCATTAGTGCTGCAAGTGCCGCGGACCTCCAGCTGACGCCAACTTCGACTGCCCCAGCCCCCGGGTCCTCGACCCGGGAGGAATCATCAAGTGCTGGGCCAGTCGCCACTACGTCGGCCCCCGAGGCATTGGCCCCCGAAGGGTCAGGGCCCGCGGAGCCAGTCCCTGGGACAGACACAACGCTGCCCGACCTGCCGCCTCCCGAGCTCCAACAAGTCGAGGCCGTGGCCAGTGGCGAGAAGCAGGTCGAGGCCCCTGGCGCCGCTCCAACAGATGGCGCAGGTGAGCATCTGACCGCCCCTGCTAGCTGCCGGGATCAACACGCTGTATGCTGAAAACCTTTGTGATTGCAGGTGCGCAGCAGCTGACAACTGAAGAAGTCGTGAGCACCTTCGAGAGACCCGATGAGCCGCAGCTGGCTGAGTCAGGCTGTCAGGATGCCGTCGCCGCTGACCTGGCGGGTGACCAGCTGTTGTCAGACGGCAACATAGAGATCCTCAAGAATGCGCATGACCTTGCCATGGTGTGGCCTGAAGACTGTACTGCCAGAGAATATATCGAATTGCTTATCTGGACTTCCCCTTTTTGCAGAGTATGATCGCTCACTCCCGGAAGCAAGCAAAGGAATTTAAGGCCATTGCCTGCGACCGCAAGGAACTTGCTGTCCTGAGGAGGCGCCTTGACAATGAAGAGTCGGAGAACGTGCATCTTAGGGAGGTCAACGCAGAGCTCCAGCAACAACTCGAGGAGCAAAAGAAGGAGCTCGAGGTGCATAAGGAGTAGCTCAGGGAGCAAAAGAAGGCGCACCAAGGTAAACCGTTGCTTCCCTTGGGTATTTTGCACTGTATGACTCACCCTGGGTTCTGAAAAGCTTTCCACCACAGAGCTTAGGAGAACCTTAATGAGCAAAGAAGAGCTACTTACTGACGTGAAGAACCTGCTGTATCGCCGTACAGATGACGTCGAGAGGCTGCAGAAGGTGATCGGCAACACTGAGCGACAGTTCGTCGACAACCTTCGGTGAATCAAGACGCTAGGCGAGGAACTCGAAGACCTCAGGGGGGCCACCCGGGAGCTGGTGGACGTGGTGGATCCACCAGGAGAAGTCGAAGCAAACCCCCGGACCCTGCTAGAGCATCTCCGTGAGGCCCCAGAGAAAGTAATGAAGCTCCTGTCCGAGGCACCTGTCACGTGTGTCAACAATGCCCTCGCAATCGTGAAGTCCTTCCTGCCGGGCGCGAAGCTGGAGATATTTGCCCAAGGCATGGCGGCGGACTGCACCGAGGAGCAATTCGACAGATACCTTGTAGAGGCCCAACCTGTATCAGAACACATAGTTTAAGGTGTAATGCATGATTAGGGTACTGAAAACAAGTATTCGCTTCCTTGTATATATATGGTTTCCTTTGATGTCTCTACATGTGTATGTGCCTAGGCTGGGTTGGCATCCCGGCTCACAGGGCGTAAGTAGTAGACGCTACCCTGGGTGCAACGACCCTAAAGGTAGCTAGGACTTCGTCTAAAAGATTAGCCATAACTCGATCGAGCAGGTCTAAACTTGTTAGCAAGAAATGCGAGCATCATCGCGTAGTTGCCATGCTTAAGGTAGAGCTACTCCGAGTGCATTGACTCTGGACGTAGTCGGGGTCGCTCCTTATATGAGCGTGCTCCGCAAGTTAAGTGGGATCCGGACGGACGGATCGGACTTGTTGGGAGCAAATGCGGGCATCGCCGCTGTTGTGCCGTGCTCTTGGCAGAACCGAGACTACTCTGGTACGACCACACAGGATGTAGTCGAGGTAGCTCTTTATATGAGTTTATCCAACAATCTGGGTATGAACCAGTCGAACGGATCGATTGTGTTGGGAAAATGCGACTGCTGTCACGTGCGACCATCCAGGGTCGCGGCGAAAACTGATATGCAGCGGATTTGATCGGAGCGGAGGGTTCCGTTGAAAAATGAAGTCGATAAGTTATGAATGTGGCCATAACCTTCGTATCATTCACGACAAGTAGTCGATTTACACAAGTGTTTGCACGTGACCGCGGCCATCGTGCGCTTGTGAAGGAATGTATAACCCGAATATTGTGGCATACAGCCGCCAAATTGTTTCAAGGAAAAGAGATCTTCCACGCCCCCGGGGATTCGGATATCACCGGACATTTTCTTATGGGTAGAACTTGCGCAGGTTCTGAATGTTCCAGGAATTCAAGATGTCATAATCCTCGGGACATTGTAGTTGATATGACCCTGGTCGTGTGATCTGCTTGACGACGAACGGTCCTTCCCATCTTGAGTTGAGCTTGTGCAGGCCGGATTCGTCCTGAATGCGACGCAAAACCAAATCACCAATGCTGAACGACCGCTCCCTGACGTTGCGATCATGATATCGACGGATCCCCTGCAGGTATCGGGCTGACTGAACGAGAGCGGTGCAGTGAACTTCTTCCACAGAATCGAGCTCTAGCTGCCTCGCCTCGTCCGCCTCGCCTTCGTTATACATTTCGACCCTGGGAGACTTCCACATGATGTCGGTTTGTAAGATAGCTTCAGATCCGTATACGAAAAAGAAAGGCGTTTGCCCTGTGGCTTTGGACGGTTGGGTCCGAAGCCCCAAGACGACATGCGGCAACTCATGCACCCACTTGCCTCCCTTTTTGCTGGTTTCATCATATAATCTCTTCTTGAGGCTATCAATTATTAAGCCGTTCGCCCTTTCGACTTGTCCATTGGCCCGTGGGTGTGCGACTGAGACATATCTAACTTCGATGCAAGCATTCTCGCAGAACTCCCAGAACTGGTTTGCCGTGAAGTTTGATCCCAAGTCCGTGATGATGGTGTTGGGGAAGCCGAAACGATGCAAAATATCTGAGATGAAGTCGACGACCCGATCTGGCTTGAGCTTGGCTATCGGCTTGTACTCGATCCACTTAGTAAACTTGTCGATAGCCACCAGAACATGGGTGAAACAGCCTGGCGCTGTCGTGAAGGGCCCGATCATGTCAAGACTCCAATAGGCAAAAGGCCAGGATGACGGTATGGTGATGAGGCTGTGGGCTGGAACATGCGTCTGTTTGCCGAAGAATTGACAATTTTGGCACCTGCGCACGAGATCCTCCGCGTCGGTCACTGCGGTGGGCCACCAGAAACCGGTCCTGTATGCTTTCCCCACCAGCGTTCTTGAAGCCGCATGGTTGCCGCAGACGCCTTCGTGGATCTCCCGTAGTATGTCGTAACCATCTTTCTTTGTGACGCACTTCATGAGAACTCCTGACCGAGCGCCACGCCGATAGAGCTTGCCGTCGACCAGGACGAAGCCCTTGTGTGGCAGAACTGCCTGAATTATTCCAGCTCAAGTGCGCTATTGATCGCCGTACAACTGCAATCAATCCAACGCACTTCAAACGGAACAATCCTTTGGTCTGTCGGGTCTCCGCCCGATGCAACCACGGTTCAGCAGGATCGAAGCAGGTTTACCTCGCACGAAGGCGAGTTCACATCACAGAATAGCTCATCAGCTTTTAATTTTATAGCCATACATACATTATTACAAACCGAGTTCAAAGATAAGTAAATTTATACAAACCATGTTCAAACTGACAAGCATAACAGCTTGTCCAAACTCACAGCGGAAGAAAAAGTTTTACGCGACTACACACGTCGCGAAGGCGAACACCAAGCTTAGCTCAGGGCCTGGTGTTACTCCGGAGGGTCAGTGCCGGCCGGGGACGGGTCCCACTCCACGGACCAGCCAAAAGGAACGGACGTTGGCCACCCAAGGTTGTCCGTGGGATTCTCGTAGGTCATACCTGAAACAGATATTGGCAAGGCTGAGTATTCTAATACTCAGCAAGGCTTACCCGGGATTGGGTATTCTTTAGCCCGTAATTAGACTCATGAAGGCATTGTAAAGGCTCTGGGTTTATTTTCAGATGAAAAGCAACAGAGAGTATAAACTAATTTCAAGTTTTAGCTTTCAGATTATAGCTTGATTAGCCATTCTAGGTTAGCACCTATACTAGACAAGCATGATAGATATTATCATCCACCAAGATTATCTTATCAACAGTTACACTTTTTACTCAATGTGGTAAAAGGGATAAGCAGTCTCATGCATCGTGAGAGGCGGACGATTCCTGAATCGAGATTCAACCTTGCAAGGTAAACCTAACACACACGCTTGGAATACCAACAGGGTGTTCCGAAGCAACTGTTTCCCTCATATTCCGGGTTATGGATCAGGGCCACCACAAGTGACCGCAGGACCGTACGTACACCCAATGTGTACAGGACATACGTCTGTAGCGCGACTACAAAACCCGTATTCCTGTCTGCCTTGCAGAACGTACTCCCACACGTCGGTGCATGTAAACATAAAATAAAAATCAAGTGGTAGAGACATGTCCATTCGCCGGGCCACTCGGGTACTAGGCTTACCGCTTACCATATTTCGCGGCATGTGGCTAGTACTTTCAAACGCTTAGCCACCACTACCACACATATCGACCTTATCAACTTTTAACGAAACAGACAGGGTAAATTTCCAGGTCATGATACAACACATGACCCTGTCCGTCATCCTTATAGTGGTTGCAGGAATGTAAACATGCAACTCCTATATCGCGCGAGTGACAGGAAATCACTCGACTTCTACCGGTCCTATTAGCGGAGCATTTATCCGATAAGGACTCGGGAGCATTACATTGGATTCCTAGGATTCATGCATCTAGGGTTTCACTTCAATTTCTAGACTTAATGCAAGGTATAATATAGATAGACATAGATTGCAGTGTAAGTAAAGTAGTAGGATATGTCCGGGGCTTGCCTTCTTGAGTGGGGGTGGGGGCAGGAGTGTCAGAGGTTTCCGAACTCGGGTTCGGGGCTTCAGTTAGTCCCTCGACGACTTGCGTTGGGTCTTCTGAAAAGCCTTGGTCTTGTCCTAAGACCAATTCGTAGTCCCCGTCGTCGAGCGTCGTTGATTCTATATGAGATGCAATAAATTAAATAAGGTGAAATTTAAATTTAAGATTTTACATTTCAAATGTTGTAACTCATCCAATTAACACACAAGAATTCATAAAATAAAGAGGTTTAGGTTTGAAACACTATTTATAAAGGAATCACAAAGATATTGTGGAGTTTGTTGCAAATAAGAACTAAAACATTTAAATTAAATTTGAAATGAACCAAAATTTAAATTCAAAACTTTTAAATAAAAGATTATAGGTTTTAGAAATTTGATTATATATTAATCATTATAAAATATCACATTAGAGAATGACAATAGATTTCAATTAGGAAAGGTTATACATTAGGTTTAGTTAATATTTCAAATTTAAAAGTTCAAAATAAAAGAAGTTAAATTTAAATCAAATTTGAGTTAGAAACTTTGCACAAAGTTACCTAAAGCTTATAGAACATTCATGCCAACTTCATAAGTAACAAGGCATGAAATATCAAAGTTTAAGCATAAACTACTCCTTAATCTTAGGTTTAAAATAAAGATAAAAGTATTTTGTTTCAGACTAAACTCCATTAACAAAAGTCATAGAGTTCGAAATCTAGTTTCTAACAAAACTAGTTTTGCCATTTTTGGATTTTTCTGTGAATTGTTACGAATTTTACAAGGCAGAAATCACACACACATGAAATAACAGAAGCACCAAAGGGGGGGGGTCTGGATATTATGCACTTGGGCCCCTGGGAAAAGTTCCCTTCTCACGAACACGCCCCTGCCTGGCCTTGACATGGCCCGGCCGCTCGGCCCCGGCATGTTCTCGCCGGCGGCGAGGTCGCCGGCGGGGAGGGACCGGCCAAGCACGACCAGCAGGAGGGGGAAAACACGTTGGGCAAGGTGGGGTTCATCTGGCAGAAGGGAAATCCGGCCGACGGCGAGGAGGAGCGGCGGCCGTGGCGGCGCAACGCCGTTCCCGGTGAAAGGCCGGTGAACACGGGAAAGTAACGCACGCACGAGCATCACTGGAGCATGGGAAGGCGATTTCCATACGTGGCTCGGCCGGAGAGGTGACGCTGCGGGCTGTCGACGGTGAAGCCGAGCTCGGCGGCGCCAATGGAGGGGCGGCTCGGGGTGGAGCAAATTCGGCGAGGGGAATGGCCGGGGCTGGACTGGATCAGGTCGCGGGGCAAGGGGAGGAGGTGGGGAGGCTCTAGGCCAGCGGAATCGGAGTGGGGTTGTGTGGGTGGGGAGAATTTCTGGCGGCAGCAGAGCGGCGACGCTTCGGTGCTGTGAGTCGCCGGGAGGAGGAAAGGGAAAAACAACAGAGAGAGGAGCACGGCTGGGTCTTATAGGGCAAGCACGGCTCCACTGGAAGAAGGTTAAGGAAGAAAGGAAGAGCACACGGCCGGGCACGGAATGGGGGGCGGTGCCGGCGGGTCGGCCAGAGCGGCGTGGCGGCCGTTCGGGGCCTCTGCCCGACGTGGAGGGAGGGGAGATGGCCAGCGCGGGCACCGAGGGCGGTGGGAGGAAGAGTTGCTCGACACGTGGAGCGGGGCGCAGAAGGGCGCAGAGCGGCGGCCGGGGGAGCTGCACCGGCGGCGAAGCAGAGGGGAAACAGAGCAGAGGAGGCAGTGGCGCCAGGAGGAAGAAGGGGAAGGAACTGAACTGGGGACTGGTTTGCAAAATCAGAGAAAAGCAGGGACCTGACTGTAAAGAACTTGCAACTTTTAAACCAGTGCTCAAATGAAGATGGTCCAAAAAGCAAAAGTGCATAGTTTTTCAAACTCTACAACTTCTCTTTAGGGTTCATCTGCAGTTGAGCAACAGTTTTGAAGATATTTTAGACTTAGTAAAATTTTCACATTTTATGTAAGTCCTATGGTTAAAAACACTTTTACATATATACCCAGGGGTAATTTCACATATTTTTGCAATTTAACCACAGATACTACTTTTTGCAAAACAACCCTCATGCTTTTAAACTTTTCCCCCATCTCCACCCATTTTGCATAAAAGGACCTCTAGTTAAAATTAATTACATAAATATCACTTTATCCATAACCTTGCACATATAAAACACACCTTTTTCCATACTTTACACATAAAAACATATCAAAACTTTAGGGTGTGACCATATCAAATACCTGAGTGTCACAGCCTTCCCCCCTAAAAAGAATCTCGTCCCGAGATTCCGGAGTAGAAAGGAATGGAAGAATCAAGCTTGAAGGTTGGTTTGGAAGAAGTCGGGAAAGTTATGCTGAAGATAGGTTTCGGTTTCCCATGTTGCTTCTTCTTGTGTATGATGGTTCCACTGAATCTTGTACATTCTGGTGGTTTCTCTTCTGGTGCTTCTGTCTTTAGTGTCGAGGATTCTGATTGGATGCTTTGTATAGGTCAGATCTGGTTCGATTTCGATAGCTTGGGAATCGATGATTTCGGTGGGGATCTTAACACATTTTCTGAGTTGGGATACATGAAAGATGTTATGGATGGCCGCTAGTTGAGGAGGAAGTTGGAGACGGTAAGCTACAGGTCCACAGATTTCAAGGATTTCAAAGGGTCCGATGTATCGAGGAGCAAGTTTCCCTTTTACACCGAATCTTTGAACACCTCGGGTAGGAGATACTCGAAGATATACGAAGTCTCCAATTTGAAACTGTAATGGTCTTCTTCGTATATCAGCATAGCTTTTCTGTCGAGATTGGGCGGCCTTTAGATTGTTCTGGATAAGCCTAACTTTATCCTCTGCTTCCATAACTAGATCGGGTCCAAAAATTTTACGCTCGCCGGTTTGTGACCAACTCAAAGGAGTTCGGCATCGGCGACCGTATAATGCTTCAAATGGGGCCATCTTAATACTTGCTTGGTAGCTATTATTATAAGAGAATTCTGCCAGTGACAAGTATTTATCCCAATTTTTGTCAAATTGAAGTACACAAGCTCTAAGCATATCTTCCAGAATCTGGTTTACTCGCTCAGTTTGCCCATCCGTCTGAGGATGATAGGCGGAGCTTCGTATTAACTTAGTTCCAAGAGCATCATGAAGTTGTTTCCAGAACCTAGCGACGAATTGTGCTCCACGATCAGAAATGATCGTTTTAGGTACTCCATGAAGACGAACAATTTGATTTAAATAGATCTCGGCATACTTTTTGGCAATATACGTAGTATGCACGGGAAGAAAATGTGCAGTCTTGGTTAATCGATCAACGATTACCCAAATAGAATCATGCCTCCGAGAAGTGTTGGGCAGACCAACAATAAAGTCCATACTGATATCCTCCCACTTCCACAAGGGAATGGGTAGAGGTTGAAGGATACCAGCAGTCTTCAAATGACTGGCTTTGACTCTTTGGCAGATATCACACTCCGACACATATTTGGCAATCTCTCGTCTCATACGAGTCCACCAAAAGTTCTGTTTTAGATCCTGATACATCTTCGTACTGCCAGGATGTATAGAGAATTTGGACAAGTGGGCCTCGTCCATTATTTGCCTGCGGAGCCTATGGTCCTTGGGTACAACAATACGTTCGTTGAACCATAAAACTCCTTTAGGATCAACTCGGAAGCATTTATACTTCCCTTCTCCTTGTGTTATCTTCTGTTTAATAACTCTGACCCCTTTATTACGCTGTTGTGCTAGAACAATCTCATCTCTAAGTGTGGCTTCAACCGAGAGATGGTTTAAGTCACCTTGAGAAATGATCTCTAAGTTAAGTTTTCTCATTTCCCAACAGAGAGTCTCGTTGAACATTTCAGCGGATAGGCAAGAACAATGCACTTTGCGACTAAGGGCATCTGCGACAACATTGGCCTTGCCTGGATGATAATGGACTTCTAAATCATAATCTTTGATAAGTTCTAGCCAGCGCCTTTGCCTCATATTCAGATCTGCCTGGGTAAAAATATACTTGAGGCTTTTATGATCAGTGTAAATATGACATTTCGTACCCATTAGATGGTGTCTCCAGATCTTTAGGGCATGAATAACAGCTGCAAGTTCGAGATCATGGGTGGGGTAATTCTGTTCATGGACCCTAAGTGCTCGTGATGCATATGCAATTACTCGGTTGTCTTGCATAAGTACACAACCAAGTCCAGTTCCCGATGCATCACAGTAGATGTCGAAAGGTTTTGAGGCATCTGGTTGAGCTAAGACTGGAGCAGTCGTAAGATGATCTCTGAGAATATGAAATGCATCTTCGCATTTTTGATCCCAGAAGAATTTCACACCTTTCTTTAGTAGTTCGGTCATAGGTTTGGTTATTCTGGAAAAGTCAGGAATGAAACGACGATAATAGCCAGCTAGACCGAGAAAACTACGAATTTGTTGGATGGAGGTCGGGGGTTTCCAATCCATCACTTCTTGGACTTTACTGGGATCAACGGATATTCCATCACCAGAAATGGTATGGCCCAGGAATTTGACTGTATCCAGCCAAAACTCACATTTAGAGAATTTGGCGTACAGGTGGTGGTCTCTTAACCGCTGAAGGATGACATGGAGATGTTGGGCATGATCTTCTGAGTTTTTGGAGTAGATCAAGATGTCATCAATAAAAACTACGACAAATTTGTCGAGTTCTTGCATGAAGACAGAGTTCATAAGGTACATGAAATATGCTGGAGTATTGGTGAGACCAAACGACATAACTAGATACTCATATAGACCATATCTGGTGGAGAAAGCTGTTTTGGGAATATCGCTGGGCCGAATCTTAATTTGATGATAGCCGGAACGAAGATCTATTTTAGAAAACACCTTGGCTCCGGCTAGCTGATCAAAGAGGATATCAATGCGGGGTAGAGGATACTTATTTTTGATAGTCACCGCATTGAGAGGACGATAATCCACACATAGCCTTAAGCTATTATCTTTTTTTTTCACAAACAGGGCTGGACAACCCCATGGTGAGGCACTTGGACGAATGAAACCTTTGTCTAAGAGATCTTGGAGTTGGGTTTTTAATTCGGCCAACTCATTAGGAGGCATACGGTAAGGTCTCTTAGAGATAGGGGCTGTACCCGGTTGGAGTTCTATGATGAACTCAATATCTCTGTCTGGAGGCATTCCAGGCAAATCATCTGGAAAGACATCTGGATACTCACAGACGACAGGGATATCCTTTAGTTTGATCCCGGTTGTAGCGTAAGTGCAAGGGTTAAGGTACTGTTGGTGCGGAAGATAGAGAATGGTAGGTTCATACTCGGATGAACTTATCTCAACAATTCGGGAAGAGATATCTAAAGACACATGATGCTGGGTCATCCAATTCATACCTAAAAGAACATCCATTCCTTCTAGATCCAGTAATAGTAAATCTGTCCTTATTAGGTTTTGACCCATTTGAATTGGTACGCTTCTACAAACTTGATTTGAGGAGATTCTACCACCAGGAGTTGTGATCATATATACCCCACTAACAGGATAAGATTCCAAACCTATTTTTGTCCTGAACTTTGCACTAACAAAGCTATGGGTGGCACCAGTATCAAAAAGAACAATAACGGGATGATGGTTGATAGAAAATGTACCCGTCATTATTGGTGTCCCCTCAGGAAGTTCGGAGAGCGTAGTAAGATTCACCCGCCCTTGACGGGCCTGCACCACTTGCCTCTTGCCCTTGCCTTTGTTGTTCGAATTAGATGTTTGCCCTTGGAAAGATTTCCTAGGTTGAGGGCAATCCTTGATGAAGTGGGATGGGCTTCCGCAATTGAAACAACGATAATTGTTGTTTCCTGGAGTAGCTGGCGGAAAGCTCGGCCGCAGACCTTGTTGAGGTTGTTGCTGATTTTGTGGCAGTGGTGGTCGGTTGAATTGGGCTTGTTGGGGAGGTCGGGCTACCCATCTGCCAGGTAAATTGCCTCGAGGCGGAGCTCAAGGGGCATTACTCGGGACCAACCGATACCTTGGCGACTGTGAAGTTGCAGGTCCCGTAGGTGCCTTCCGTTTCTTCTCTGCTCGGTGGGCGGCAATGCAATCTTCCTGAGTAATGGCCATATTGACCAACTCATTGAAATTGTCGGTCTTCACTAAATTCAGCCATTCTTTAAGCTTAGTGTTTAGGCATCGGCGAAAGCGATCACATTTGCGGGCATCGGTGTCCGCATGAGATCCTGCATACTGGCACAGGTGATTGAAAACCTGTGCATACTGCGTAACCGTGCGGGTACCCTGGGTCAAGCTCAAGAATTCATTGAGCTTCCGCTCAATGAGTCCGGCTGGTATATGGTGTGCTCGGAACGCAATCCGAAACTCGTCCCAGGTGACGACGTGATCCGCGGGTTGCATAGCATGGAACTGGTCCCACCAGAGACGGGCAGTGCTCCAGAGTTGCTGGGCTGCAAAGAGCACCTTGTTCTCATCTGAACATGGGGCTGGCAATAAAGCAAACTTGGATTCAATAGTTCGCAACCAGGCGTCTGCGTCCAAAGGTTCATCGGCCTTATGAAACAAAGGAGGTTGGGTGCTGAGAAAGTCCTGATAACTAGCCGACAAAGGTTCACCTCGGCCTCGAGGTTGTTGCTGGAAATGGCCCATTTGAGCTTGCACAAGTTGATTTAGAAGCTCAGTTTGCCGGGCCATAACCTCGGCCAAATTTGGAGGTGGCGGTGGTGGTTGCTGAGAACTACCAGGCTGACCTGCCCGGAATCCTTCCGGGGTTCCACGAGTAGCTCCAACCATCTGAAATAAAGGAGACATCCATTATCAACCATAATCTTACTCCAGTTTCAGATAATATGCAATTACCATACGGAATTGTAATGCATATGCTCCATTCAATCCACTTATACAGATACACAGATTTTGAACAAGATAACCAAAACTCAGGATTTAGATTACTATACAGATACTGATATCCTTACATCTTACACTAACACACTCAAATTATTACAAACTTTTATCTAAAAGTACATACCACACATACAACAAGTGGCTTTATAACTAAATAATCTACACACTACTTATGTTACATCTTATACACTAATCACATCTAAACCATCACCCTCTCAACCACAACTAAAAGTCATCAAAATTTCCCACTGATGACTGACTTCCAGAAGAGGAATGATAAGGACTGATGACAGGATCCCCGTGCTCAGAATCAAGTTCTGAGACCCCTTCAATCTCCTCGGGATCTTCCTCTTCAGCTTCAGGTACTGCCGGTGCTACAGGAGGAATCGGGGGCTGTTGCAATTCCTCAATCTGAGCTTGAGCGTCATCTACCGCAAGGATCAGATGTTGGACTTGTGTCTGTAGAAATTCAATAACAGTATCCCGCTGAGTGATTATATGATCACTCTCATAAATCTGATCTTCCCGATGGTGGATAGTCTCGTTTTGAGTAGCAATAATCCCATTCTTCTCGATTACCACCACTCGGAGTTGATCCACCTGGGTGATGTATCTGGCAGCTTCCCCATGGAGACTTCGCGCAGCCTTAATCAGATGGCCTATCTCACGGCGTAGCAACAAGTGATAATGGTACTGCACGCCCGTGAAATGCCTCATCCCTTGTAGTACTTCTTCTGGTGGACCTTCCAGTCTATGACTCTCTGGAATTGTCCCGAGGTCCCGCTCTGCTTCACCAGGATCTGTTGTAGCAAACAAACCAATGGGTTGTCCTACAACTTCCTTGGGGTGTTGACTGCAAAAGGCATAAATGGCTTCTAGAGCTGCTGCTTCGATAGTATCCACAATTCGGTAGCCTATCATGCTGATCTCAATAGGCTGCCATTGTGAACGAAAAAGATGCTGGGGAATAGTCATCCTGACATGAGCCCTATGGATTCCTTCTTCCAAATGTTCCACAGCGTCATACTGAGGAGGTTCCGTATAACAGAAGGTTTGCAAGGACTCCCAAAGTAAATGGGGAAAACCTTCCCAATGAAGGGCATTGGTGTGGAGGTGCCCTTCCGGATCCCAAAAGATATTGGAAGGTGCTGCCATCTGCGACCAGAATACAAATGGTGAAACTTTTTATCTTGTTAAAAGAGTACAAGATAAACAGAGCAAGATAACCAATTCTGATAACCACAAAGGCTGGAAATCAGATGAAAAACTAAGATTCTATATAAGATACCCAACCTAAAACTATCATTAAAAACTCTATTAGCCCATTCCTAAGGCAAACAACATATCCTTCATATGTGAAATTTTCTTTTGTTGACAAATGATGCATGCACGCACTACTTGCCTTCACAACCAAAACAACTGCCGAATATGTTCGGACTTACGTAGTTAATTCCGGTGGCATAACCATACGTCTCTCACTATATATAACTAATCGATAAACCCTACGCATCCTAATAGCGTAACCGTAGTCAGTGTACCTGCAGAAGAATGCACATATATATATCTCCTGAACCTTTCATGGCAGCACGACATGAAAGCGTCCCCAAACATTACTGCTCACTATAGAAACAGCATCTGTACAATTACCGCCGTACAGACAACGTTAACATACGTCATCGAGACAACGTATTCACGAAGGGGTACCGCAAAATGCGAGGGTATGAACAGCGATCGCCATACCCTGCGCCGAACCATATACTCCCAATATAATCAACCTAAGTTGGTATATTGGCAGCATCTCAAGTAGGCCACTGCTTGAGAAACAGCGTTCGGTTCGCATCACCCACGGGAAGGCCAAGCTCCCTCAATTGGCTGAGGATCCTTACCTTCTTACCTCCGTTCGTAGATGTCGTTACAGGAAGTAAGATTGGATTATGCAGGAATTTAAGGTTTAACAGAAAGTAGTGCTGCAAGTCAGATTTATACATATATAGATACTAATAGCCACCTGATACTTCCCATATAAACCCCTAGGGCTTTACGTTCTAATTATCAACCTTAACGGATCCAACGTGACATATAAACTCAGTTGTTGGCAAACTTTTATCCAAGAAACATTTTTTTAAGAACTTTTCTAGATGCAAAAGTAAACCTATAGCTCTGATACCAGCTGTGGCAGAACCGCCTGAATTATTCCGGCTCAAGTGCGCTATTGATCGCCGTACAACTGCAATCAATCCAACGCACTTCAAACGGAACAATCCTTTGGTCTGTCGGGTCTCCGCCCGATGCAACCACGGTTCAGCAGGATCGAAGCAGGTTTACCTCGCACGAAGGCGAGTTCACATCACAGAATAGCTCATCAGCTTTTAATTTTATAGCCATACATACATTATTACAAACCGAGTTCAAAGATAAGTAAATTTATACAAACCATGTTCAAACTGACAAGCATAACAGCTTGTCCAAACTCACAGCGGAAGAAAAAGTTTTACGCGACTACACACATCGCGAAGGCGAACACCAAGCTTAGCCCAGGGCCTGGTGTTACTCCGGAGGGTCAGTGCCGGCCGGGGACGGGTCCCACTCCACGGACCAGCCAAAAGGAACGGACGTTGGCCACCCAAGGTTGTCCGTGGGATTCTCGTAGGTCATACCTGAAACAGATATTGGCAAGGCTGAGTATTCTAATACTCAGCAAGGCTTACCCGGGATTGGGTATTCTTTAGCCCGTAACTAGACTCATGAAGGCATTGTAAAGGCTCTGTGTTTATTTTCAGCTGAAAAGCAACAGAGAGTATAAACTAATTTCAAGTTTTAGCTTTCAGATTATAGCTTGATTAGCCATTCTAGGTTAGCACCTATACTAGACAAGCATGATAGATATTATCATCCACCAAGATTATCTTATCAACAGTTACACTTTTTACTCAATGTGGTAAAAGGGATAAGCAGTCTCATGCATCGTGAGAGGCGGACGATTCCTGAATCGAGATTCAACCTTGCAAGGTAAACCTAACACACACACTTGGAATACCAACAGGGTGTTCCGAAGCAACCGTTTCCCTCATATTCCGGGTTATGGATCAGGGCCACCACAAGCGACCGCAGGACCGTACGTACACCCAATGTGTACAGGACATACGTCTGTAGTGCGACTACAAAACCTGTATTTCTGTCTGCCTTGCAGAACGTACTCCCACACGTCGGTGCATGTAAACATAAAATAAAAATCAAGTGGTGGAGACATGTCCATTCGCCGGGCCACTCGGGTACTAGGCTTACCGCTTACCATATTTCGCGGCATGTGGCTAGTACTTTCAAACGCTTAGCCACCACTACCACACATATCGACCTTATCAACTTTTAACGAAACAGACAGGGTAAATTTCCAGGTCATGATACAACACATGACCCTGTCCGTCATCCTTATAGTGGTTGCAGGAATGTAAACATGCAACTCCTATATCGCGTGAGTGACAGGAAATCACTCGACTTCTACCGGTCCTATTAGCGGAGCATTTATCCGATAAGGACTCGGGAGCATTACATTGGATTCCTAGGATTCATGCATCTAGGGTTTCACTTCAATTTCTAGACTTAATGCAAGGTATAATATAGATAGACATAGATTGCAGTGTAAGTAAAGTAGTAGGACATGTCCGGGGCTTGCCTTCTTGAGTGGGGGTGGGGGCAGGAGTGTCAGAGGTTTCCGAACTCGGGTTCGGGGCTTCAGTTAGTCCCTCGACGACTTGCGTTGGGTCTTCTGAAAAGCCTTGGTCTTGTCCTAAGACCAATTCGTAGTCCCCGTCGTCGAGCGTCGTTGATTCTATATGAGATGCAATAAATTAAATAAGGTGAAATTTAAATTTAAGATTTTACATTTCAAATGTTGTAACTCATCCAATTAACACACAAGAATTCATAAAATAAAGAGGTTTAGGTTTGAAACACTATTTATAAAGGAATCACAAAGATATTGTGGAGTTTGTTGCAAATAAGAACTAAAACATTTAAATTAAATTTGAAATGAACCAAAATTTAAATTCAAAACTTTTAAATAAAAGATTATAGGTTTTAGAAATTTGATTATATATTAATCATTATAAAATATCACATTAGAGAATGACAATAGATTTCAATTAGGAAAGGTTATACATTAGGTTTAGTTAATATTTCAAATTTAAAAGTTCAAAATAAAAGAAGTTAAATTTAAATCAAATTTGAGTTTGAAACTTTGCACAAAGTTACCTAAAGCTTATAGAACATTCATGCCAACTTCATAAGTAACAAGGCATGAAATATCAAAGTTTAAGCATAAACTACTCCTTAATCTTAGGTTTAAAATAAAGATAAAAGTATTTTGTTTCAGACTAAACTCCATTAACAAAAGTCATAGAGTTCGAAATCTAGTTTCTAACAAAACTAGTTTTGCCATTTTTGGATTTTTCTGTGAATTGTTACGAATTTTACAAGGCAGAAATCACACACACATGAAATAACAGAAGCACCAAAGGGGGGGGTCTGGATATTATGCACTTGGGCCCCTGGGAAAAGTTCCCTTCTCACGAACACGCCCCTGCCTGGCCTTGACATGGCCCGGCCGCTCGGCCCCGGCATGTTCTCGCCGGCGGCGAGGTCGCCGGCGGGGAGGGACCGGCCAAGCACGACCAGCAGGAGGGGGAAAACACGTTGGGCAAGGTGGGGTTCATCTGGCAGAAGGGAAATCCGGCCGACGGCGAGGAGGAGCGGCGGCCGTGGCGGCGCAACGCCGTTCCCGGTGAAAGGCCGGCGAACACGGGAAAGTAACGCACGCACGAGCATCACTGGAGCATGGGAAGGCGATTTCCATACGTGGCTCGGCCGGAGAGGTGACGCTGCGGGCTGTCGACGGTGAAGCTGAGCTCGGCGGCGCCAATGGAGGGGCGGCTCGGGGTGGAGCAAATTCGGCGAGGGGAATGGCCGGGGCTGGACTGGATCAGGTCGCGGGGCAAGGGGAGGAGGTGGGGAGGCTCTAGGCCAGCGGAATCGGAGTGGGGTTGTGTGGGTGGGGAGAATTTCTGGCGGCAGCAGAGCGGCGACGCTTCGGTGCTGTGAGTCGCCGGGAGGAGGAAAGGGAAAAACAACAGAGGGAGGAGCACGGCTGGGTCTTATAGGGCAAGCACGGCTCCACTGGAAGAAGGTTAAGGAAGAAAGGAAGAGCACACGGCCGGGCACAGAATGGGGGGGCGGTGCCGGCGGGTCGGCCAGAGCGGCGTGGCGGCCGTTCGGGGCCTCTGCCCGACGTGGAGGGAGGGGAGATGGCCAGCGCGGGCACCAAGGGCGGTGGGAGGAAGAGTAGCTCGACACGTGGAGCGGGGCGCAGAAGGGCGCAGAGCGGCGGCCGGGGGAGCTGCACCGGCGGCGAAGCAGAGGGGAAACAGAGCAGAGGAGGCAGTGGCGCCAGGAGGAAGAAGGGGAAGGAACTGAAGTGGGGACTGGTTTGCAAAATCAGAGAAAAGCAGGGACCTGACTGTAAAGAACTTGCAACTTTTAAACCAGTGCTCAAATGAAGATGGTCCAAAAAGCAAAAGTGCATAGTTTTTCAAACTCTACAACTTCTCTTTAGGGTTCATCTGCAGTTGAGCAACAGTTTTGAAGATATTTTAGACTTAGTAAAATTTTCACATTTTATGTAAGTCCTATGGTTAAAAACACTTTTACATATATACCCAGGGGTAATTTCACATATTTTTGCAATTTAACCACAGATACTACTTTTTGCAAAACAACCCTTATGCTTTTAAACTTTTCCCCCATCTCCACCCATTTTGCATAAAAGGACCTCTAGTTAAAATTAATTACATAAATATCACTTTATCCATAACCTTGCACATATAAAACACACCTTTTGCCATACTTTACACATAAAAACATATCAAAATTTTAGGGTGTGACCATATCAAATACCTGAGTGTCACACCTTGCTTCTTCGAAAGACGCGTGCCGCTTCTGTGCTCTTGGCGTCGATTCCCGCTGGTAGCCGTTGATCTCGAATGAAGTCAATAAAAGCCTCTCGCCAGTCCTCTTCCAGCACCATAACCTCTCGATCGGGTTGTTGGGGACCCACGTCGATGGTTACCTGCGGAGAAGACTTGATGGATGGCTGCTTGAGCTCCTGGATGAAGACTCCCGACGGGACCTTGGCACGCGTGGACCCCAGTTTGGATAGGATATCCGCGCCGACATTGTGCTCCCGCAATACATGATGAACCTCCAGGCCGGAGAAATTGCTTTCCAATTTGCGCACTTCCTGTACATAAGCATCCATTGTCTCCTTATTGCAGTCCCATTCCTTGTTGACCTGCTGAACAACAAGAAGAGAGTCGCCATATACAAGTAGTCGCTTGATCCCTAGTGATATCGCCAAACAAAGCCCGTGAAGCAAAGCTTCATACTCGGCTTCATTGTTGGATACCGCCCATAGGATCTGAAGGACATATTTCAACTGTTCACCTCGTGGAGAAATAAGCAGAACACCAGTGCTGCCGCCGTCGAGCTTGAGGGACCCATCAAAATACATGGTCCAGTGCTCTGGCTTGTCCACTAGGGTTGGGACTTGATTCTCCCTCCATTCAGCCATGAAGTCGACTAGAGCCTGTGACTTGATTGCAGTGCGTGGCTTGAAGTCGATTGACAAAGCCCCCAGCTCCACTGCCCACTTGGATATGCGCCCCGTGGCATCTTGATTATGAAGAATATCCGCCAGCGGGAAGTCCGTGATCACAGTGATCTTGTACTCGTTGAAGTAATGGCGTAGCTTTCTTGATGTGATTAAGATTGCGTATAAAAGTTTTTGAACAGCTGGATACCGTATCTTGGATTTGGAGAGGACTTCGCTGATGAAGTAGACAGGCCTCTGCACTCCAAACGCATGGCCTTCCTCGCCTCGCTCGACTACAATAGCACTGCTGACAACATGAGTTGTTGCCGCGATGTAAAGTAGTATATCCTCCCCTGGCAACGGTGCTGTAAGGATCGGAGGTGACTGAAGATGATGTTTCAGATCCTGCAAGGCCCGCTCAGCCTCCTCCGTCCATTGGAACTTATCTTGGCATTTCAGGAGCTTGAAGAAAGGTAGTCCTCTCTCCTCGAGTCGGGAGATGAACCTGTTCAGGGCCGCCATACAACCTGTTAACTTCTGCACATCCTTGATTGTGGCCGGAGCCTCCATATCAGAGATGGCCGTGATCTTTACAGGGTTGGCTTCAATGCCTCGGTTGCTAACGATGAACCTGAGCAATTTCCCTGAAGGTACTCTGAAGACGCACTTGGTGGGATTGAGTTTCCACCGAAATCTGCGCAGGCTGCTAAATGTTTCCTCCAAATCCGCAATTAAGTCGTTGGACGCCCTGGTCTTGATGGCGACGTCGTCCACATAAGCTTCAACATTTCGGTGCAGCTGATCCGCGAAACACATCTAGATCGCACGCTGATAGGTTGCTCCTTCGTTCTTCAACTCGAAGGACATTGTTTTGTAGGCGTAAGTCCCGTACGGGATGATGAAAGCAGTCTTAATTTGGTCCTCCTCCTTGAGCGCGATCTGATGGTATCCTGAGTAACAATCAAGAAAACAAAGAAGGACACAACCAGCCGTCGAATCGACAACTTGGTCAATGCGCGGCAGCCCAAAATGGTCTTTTGGGCAGTGATTGTTGAGATCAGTGTAGTCGACACACATTCTCCATTCATTGTTCTTTTTCTTTACAAGAACAGGATTCGCTACCCACTCTGGATGGATTACTTCTTTAATGAATCCAGCCGCGAGAAGTTTAGCGATCTCCCGTTTAATAGCCTCACATTTGTTGTGGGCAAACCTTCGCAGGCGTTGCTTTTTGGGTGTAGCCTTCGGGTGTACATTCAAAGCATGCTTGATCAACTCCCTAGGCACCCCTGGCATATCCACTGGTTTCCATGCGAATATGTCTCGGTTAGCCCGAAGGAAGCTGACGAGCGCGAGTTCCTATTTGTCACCTAAGCCCGCACCGATGACAGCGGTCTTAGATGAATCTCCCTCCTGAAGCTGGATCGTCTTGAGGGCCACATCATCAGTCGACTGGATGCTCGACTTGCTGGCCTTTTTGGAAGGAATCTCCAGCCCGGACTGGGAGAGCTGCTGCGCGGCCGCGAGTACTTCTCCCGAAGCATCTGGCACGCGAGTAGTCGCCACGGAGGGTGAGTACTCCACTGAGTCCTGGCATCTTACGAAGCAGATAGATGTAATGCGGCACTGCCATGAACTTGGCAAGTGCCGGACGACCCAATATGACATGATAAGAAGATTCGAAGTTAGCTACTTCGAATTTGATGAACTCGGTACGATAGTTCTCCCGCGTGCCGAAGGTGACTGGGAGGACCACCGTACCCAGCGGATGAGCCGCGTTACCTGGGACGATGCCGTAAAAGGGAGACTTGCTGGGAACCAGCATGTCCTTGAAATCCAGGCCCATTTTCTTCAAAGTGCTGACAAAGATGAGATTGAGCCCACTCCCGCCATCGATGAGGACCTTGGTGAGCTTGACCTCCGCCACCACAGGATCCAGGACCAAGGGGAACTTACCGGGCTTCGAAAAGCTCGTCCACTGGTTGTCACGGGAGAACGAGATGGGGACCTCCGACCAACGGAGTGGTCGTGGTACCGCCGGCTCGATGGACAAAATCTCCCGGAGAAGCAGCTTCTGATCCCGCCTGGAACCAAAATCCTCGTCTCCCCCGAAGATGACGTTGACAACCTTTGAAGCATCTTGAAACTTCGGGTTGCGCCCGTGATCCTCTTGATCATCATCCTCGGGTTCTTTGTCAGCAGGCTTCTTGCTCTTCTTTCCGCCACCGGAGTTGTTGAACGTCCTCCGAAGGTGATAGCAGTCGATGGCGGCATGGCTGGCGCCCGGATGCCATGGGCACTTCTTCTGCAGGAGCTTCTCGAACTCCTCCTGCATCGTCGACTTCTTGCCCCGCGAAGGACGATCGATAGCCACGATGACATCATCTGGCTTTCGTTTCCGGGGTGGACCCGAAAAGTCCCGCTGGCCTTTGTCGTTGCGGTTGTCGTTCGGGCGCCGCAGATTGCTGTCTTGACGCCGCGGGAACCGCTCCCGCATCTTCTCCTCCTGCTCGGACCAATCGTGCATCATATCACGAAGGCCCGCGATAGTCTTCGGCCTGTTCCGCCCGAAATCCCTGTAGATGCCCGGGTTGGTGATGCCGTTGTAGAAGCAATCGATGATGTCGTCCTCTGAGATGTTCGCGATGGTGGCGCGGACATTGAAAAAGCAACGCGTGTAGGACCGCAGAAGCTTGTTACGTTCTTGTTTGCACTGGGCAAGATCGTGTCGAGTACTTGCACGGGCAATCGCTCCCTGGAAATTGTCGATGAAGACCTTCTTAAGTCGTTCCCAGGAGTCGATGGAGTTGCTGCCGAGGCTCTCCAGCCAAGTGAGCGGCGCAGGATCCAAAGCCATCAGGAAGTAGACGACTTTGGTAATGTTTGAACCCCCTGCTACCTCGATAGCCGTGGAGTAACAACGGAGACATTGTTGAGGAGCCTGCTTACCGTCGTACTTGGTGATGCTGATGGGTTTGAAACCCTCTGGGTACTTGTAGCTGCTGAAACGTGCAGAGAAAGCAGGAAACCGATCGCTACAGTCAGTACCTTCATTTTCAACTTCTTCGCGGGTCTTGCGCCTGGAAGAGATCACAGTCCGCGCGTCGCGGCCTTCATTGATGTGCTGGCCAGATCCTCTGGAGGAAGTCGATGATTGGCTTGTCGCGGATGACCTCCTTGCGGTGGCTGCTGCCTCCCGTCAGGGGCCTGGCTCCCGCGGGCGTTTTCATTGCTGAGATGGTGTCGAGGGCGGCCGCCAGCTGTTCGGCTGTGAGCCTGACTTCGACTCTCACCCACGCGCTCCTCTCTGATGGTGGACGCCGGGTTATGTTGATCCAGCTGAATCCAAGCCCTCTGCGCGTAGAGAAGTGCTTGATGTACCTCCGGATCATGGCTGCGCTCGAGAATAGCCATCACCCTGGCGATGTTGGCCATCGGAGTCCTGAAACCCTGTTCGCTTACGGCGGTGAACTCAGGGTCAAGCTCGCGATGCATAGATCGCCTACGCTCGTTGGCTCTCCTCCGCCGGTTGCGCGGGCCCTGTTCCTGGCCCTCCACGCCTCACGATCGGCGTCTTTCTCATCGCCGGCGTTGGCCATGATCTCATCTTTGGAGATCGCTTCAAAGTTGTTGATGGGAAGGTCCCCATCGCCCTCGCCTTCTTCGGCCATCAGCACCTGGCGGGAGGAAAGCTCATGAGAACTTTCGTCGACTAGTTCAGTCGACCCCTCCACCATAGTGGCCAATGGCCTGCCCTCTTGAAAAGGCAAGGGCTCAAGGTGGGCCACAAGTCGACCCTCTGCCTCGAGTAGATCAGAGAGCCTCATGCCCCTCCAATGCACAACACGCCCCTCCGGCAAAGAGGTGATCACCAGATCACCTAGAACAAAACAACCCGAAGCCCCTCGACATGCGATGGCTTCAGACTTTCCGTCCTGGAGCAGCAAGTCCAAGTCCTGCTCTAGCGTGGAGCGGGACCCAGAGACGCCGGCCTCCAGAAGATTAGTAGCCGGTTTGCATGAGCCGAGTTGCGATCGGCCATGCGGATCCCTAGATTGGAACAAGTCCAAACCGGGGAAAGTTGTCACGACACCAGAAGAAGTCGAGCCTGGAGCAAACTCCATCCCGATCTGTGCTGCGGAAGTATGGAGCGACAAGCTGTCGAGTTCATCAACGAACTTGTCGAGATCGCTGCGAGGATCCATAGCGAAAGTTTTCGGCCTCATGTCAACGAGGAATCGCCGAAAGTTGCCCACACCATCTGCGATGCAGACCCACGAGCCAAAAATGAAAGTCGTACCCCGAGAGGGAACTAACCTAATGAAATTCAAAGATGCCATCGAGCTCGCCGGTGGATCTTCGACGCGTCCCCCTACCTGGCGCGCCAGCTGTCGGTGTTTAACCGGCTGCCCACCGTGGGATATACCCAAGGTGGTAAGTTTTGGGTGAAGGGACGCCGAGATCAGGAACTCGAAGGTGCAAGGAACACAAAGCTTAGACAGGTTCGGGCCGCAAGATGCGTAACACCTTACGTCCTGTATGGTGGTTTGTATTGCCTTTGGTGTAGAATAACCTAATGATCTGCTGTTTTGAAAGGGGTCCCTGACCTCCCTTATATATCCGAGAGGCCAGGGTTACAAAGATACGAACCAACACTAGCTAAGGAATCGTACCAGAACATATCTCGAGTAGATTCCCTCTGTATCGGTTAGCCTTATCTCCTATTTAAACGGAATAAATAAGAGATAAACAGAATGAATAAGAGATAAGGCGAACTTAATCTCTTAGACCTCTTTAAACTACGTCATGTACCCAGTCCCGTGGCCCCCGGGTCTGACAGAACTTATTCGAGACAATGGTTCTCCTTGAGGCATACTTCCCACCATCATTCTTTGATGTATCTGTGCATCTCATTGCCCACATGATTAAGGACATAAGGTACCTTGGGCAGGTGTTCCTACATCATATGTATCCATACGAGAGATTCATGAGCACTCTAAACAAGTATACAAAGAGTTGGGTTCATCCCGAGGGAAGCATGGTTCAAGGGTATATTGAGGAGGTAGTTGACTGGTGCCTTGATTTTATTGACCCTACAAATCCGATTGGCATATCGAAAGCTCGCCACGAGGGAAGGTTAGTAGGGATGTGTATACTTGGGTAGAAGACATTCCGACAGGCTCATTTTCTTGTGTTGCAACACACAACGGAAGCGTCCCCATACATTGACGAGCATAAAGTGCACCTACGTCGACAGAATCCGGACCGTAGCGAAGCTTGGTTAGCGAGGGCACATATAAAGGAATTCAATATTTGGTTGAGAGACCGAATACAAAACGCAAACTCTAGCACAGACGATGCTCCTAGAAGTTTGGCGGTCGGTCCTCTGTTCACAATAACTAGCTACCAAGCTTATGATATAAATGGTTACACATTCTATACCACCGCCCAAGACAAGAAAAGCATATACAAAAATAGCGGTGCACGTATAGATGTTGTTGACATCGATGACAAGAAGACAGCATAGTATGGGCAGATAGAGGATATATGGGAGCTCAATTATTAGGACTTTAAGGTGCTAGTTTTGAGGTGTCGCTGGGTTCAAGGCGCAAAGGGTGTCATGAAAGACCCGTATGGGTTCACAACCGTCAACCTCAAGAAAGTTGGATACAAGAAATAGCCATTTGTACTTGCGGTTCAAGTTTCCCAAGTCTGTTATGTGCCCGAGACGAGAAACAAGAAACGACACATGGTGCTCCCGGGAAAAAGATGGATAGTGGGTGTCAAAAATGTCATGGATGAGGAGTACAATCAATTTGATGAAGTCCCTCTATTTGGTTGCTGCCTGTTGTCGGTGTTTTACCACCACGCCCACTGAGGGATACCTCCGAGGTGGTGATTTTGTAGGTAGGGTGTCGCCGAGATCAGGAACTCGAAGGTGCAAGGAACATAAGGTTTAGACAAGCTCGGGCCGCTGAGAGCGTAATACCCTATGTCCTGTGTGGTTTGTATTGACTTTGATGGTGATCTGGTGATCTCCTCGAGGGGGTCCCTGTCCGCCCTTATATAGTCTAGGGGGACAGGTTTACATGGAAGTCCTAGTCGGGTACAAGCCCAGGAGTCCTACCGAGTACTTCTCGGGTAGTTTCCTACCGTGTCCAACTAGTTTCACTACTATATGAATAGTCCTACTGCACTACGAGGAGTTACAATAGATGTAGGGTGTGGGCCATGTCCCATCCCGTATCGTAGGAGAAGTATGCCACGTGGACAGTCCCGTGTGCCCGGATCTGACAAGCCCCCGAGCTCTTTGTAGCCGAGTACTGCAGGTGTCCGAGTACTTCTGAAGGCATCTTTGAGTTCTCCCAAATTTCGTCTTGAAGGTGTCCTCCGAGTAGCTCCTTGGCTGCGTCGAGGCTGTGAGGTGCTCATGCCCCGAGAATTTATCCAATCTTCTTTTATATGGGGTGCGATTAAATTCGCACTCCATATAGAGTAGCTCCTGAGCCTTAGGTTGACTCGTAGAATCAGGCTGAGGGTCAATTTAATCTTGAGTCTTCTGTCCTTATCTTCCAGCAGATTTGAAAAAATAAGTCGCTGATGACACGTGTCCCGCAGCCCCCGAGCCTTAATTCCAAATCTCCAAGGTTTGGAATAAAGGATCCAAAGAATCGTAGCATGCAATATATGACGGTAAAGATTTGATGGTTAAGATGAGCAAATCGGTTTAGTAAATTTGAAAACCTCTTTTTTTGGGATGAATTCCGTGAAAAAATGGTTAAACAA
This sequence comes from Panicum hallii, assembly GCF_002211085.1. NCBI lineage: Eukaryota > Viridiplantae > Streptophyta > Magnoliopsida > Poales > Poaceae > Panicum > Panicum hallii. The sequence goes on along the minus strand of NC_038047.1, from coordinate 9,218,942 downwards.
ATAACATCTCCAATAAACACCCAAAATTACCTCTCAAATCAATCTTCGTGCCCTGAGCCAATGACTAAATAAGATCTCTAGGTAATAATCTGAACAAACCCCTTATTTCAGAATAAAATCCCTGAAATAATGATTAACAAACATCTACCCAAGATAAATCTTAAAAAGCCTCTTGAATCGGGTATTGTTGAGTAGTTTTACAGCATCCAGCATGTAAGCATGAGAGCTGTCCTTTGAGGCACGCGGAGTGCCTTGTCCCATCAAGCCCCCGAGCCAAGTAGCCAGATGATAAGCATAAAGTACACATAGCAAACGATGGCATCAGCCCCCGAGCCTAAGCATTGGGCAAGTAGCCGCTGACTCTTGAATAGTCAATGAAGCCATCTAGTCAGAGTCGATCCCGACTAGGATTGTAGCAAGACAAGTAGTTGAAATAGTCGAACAAGTGTAGAACTAGTCATAAACTAGTAAACCTCTTGCCGTGGGAGCGAGGCCCCTTCAATAACATAGTGTACAAGTCAAAAACTAGTAATATGTTACTAGAAATAAGGGAGCGAGGCCTCTTCAGCAAACTCGCGCGTAATACCAGTTGTAAACCAGCAAAATGGAGTTGTACTGGAAGCGCAAGGCCCCTTCAGTAACCCAAGAGATGAGTCAAAAACTAGTAATTAGTTACTGGAAGTATGGGAGTGAGGCCCCTTCAGCAAACTTGTGTATAATACCAGTCGTAAACCAGTAAAATGGAGTTGTACTGGAAGTATCAATCTTCAGGCACCAATAGAAGATGTCCCCAGTTGATCAAGGATGAAAACGACGTAGATGCTCAATATTCCAAGAATTTGGTACCTCCTGTCCATCAGGTTACTGTAAGAGAAAAGTTCCAAGGCCTGTAACCTTGTGCACAATGAAAGGCCCTTCCCATCACAAGTTAAGCTTGTGTATCCTGGTATCATCCTGGATTCATCAAAGAATCATATCTCCAACATTGAAAGAGCCTCACTGAACGTTCCGGTCATGGTAACGACGGACTCTTTGTAAGTAGCGGGCCGACTGGAACAAGACATTGCATCTTATTTTCTCAGCTAAGTCAAGGTCGAGATGTCTTGCAGTGTTAGCCTCGCCTTCTTCAAACATCTCCAGTCGTGGAGACATTCAAATCACATCAGCTGGTAATATAGCTTTAGACCCGTATACGAGAAAGAAAGGTGACTGTCCTATGGCTTTGCTTGGTTGTGTGCGAAGCCCCCAGACTACTGATGAGATCTCATCGATCCACTTACCGTCTTTTTTACTATTCTCGTCATAGAGTCTTTTCTTCAACCCATCAAGAATCAAGCCATTGGCGCGCTCAACTGTCACACCCGGTTTTGAAAAGGAACCGAATGTATCTTTTTTTTTGGGCAAATCAGAGAGCTTCATTAATAAGACTCAACATTACAATCCTTGTTAGCGACCTCCATCAGCCAGTTCGGGAGATCACCAACCCAGGACATCACCGGTGAAGACGCTGATGGCCTACGTGCACATAAGTGCGCTGCCTCATTGCCTTCTCGGTTAACATGAGTACAAATAAAAGAAGCAAAAGAAAGACTAAGCTCTCTAATTTCATGCCAAACACCAGCGATAATGCTACGGAATCCATCATCTGAGCGAACAAGGGTAGCCACCGTTGCATTGTCCGTCTCCAGGACCACCCTTGTGGCCTCCTGCTCGGCTGCTAGGATCAGCCCGTCCCTCACCGCCAAGGCTTCTGCCATCAAAGCATCTGAAACACAGGGGTAGAACCGTGCTGCAGCTGCCCGGACACTCCCGCTGTGATCACGTAGTACAGCCCCAGTACTTCCGGTCGAATTACTCAGTGAGAACGCTGCATCCGTATTGACTTTCATCCATCCAGAGGGAGGTCCTAACCATCGCACTCGGGTTACCTCCTACCTCGAGGACGTATCTGTACCAGAGCCAATGAAGTCTTCAAGCATCGAAGATATGTGCCTAGCTGCTGCCACCGAACGCCATTCCACTTTGCCATGCTTCCTTGCATTACGTCCTGTCCACAGCGACCACACCCCGCAGATGATCAACTCAGCTGAGCTTACAGAACAATGATCACCTGTTAGCAAGTCCTTCACCCAAGTCGCCTGGTGGAGCTTTGGAATTTTAATCCCTGTCAGCTTCTTCACCTCGTCCCAAAACATCCTTGCCACCAGACATTCAAAGACTATATGAAACAGAGATTCAGTAGCAGCTCCACAGGTATAGCACGTAGCTTCCGGTTCCACATGCCGTCGGTGTAATTCCATCTTCGTAGGGAGGAAGTTGTGCACAACCCTCCACCAGAAGATCTGTATTTTTGGTGGGATTTTCAGTTTCCACAACCGCTTCCAAATCCAGGAGCCATCAGATGAATTTGGCTCATTCAGTTTGCTCACCTCCAACTGAATCTGTTCCTCTTTGAGAAGGCGATAGGCAGATCGAACAGTATACATCCCAAACTTCTCATGGCTCCAAGCAAGTGTATCCTCAACCATTCGTAAACCAAGTCTGATCTTCAAAATTTCATTTGCATCAGACGGTATAAAGGACTGCCGAACCAAGTCCTCATCCCATGTTCTTGTTCCTGGAAGAAAGAGCTCATCCACATGCTGAACCAGTGAATTTTCCAGATGAACAAGCGGCTTCATAGGCCTGATACCTGGGATCCAATTATCATCCCATATATTAATCATGTCCCCAGGGCCAACACGCTTGATAATCCCCTTCTGAAGAACCTTTCGTCCATGTAAAATCGCCATCCAGGTCTCCGAGGATTTCTTTTTCCTTGTTGCTGACAGAAAGTCTCCATTGGGATAATATTTCCCCTTTAAAACTCGGGCACACAGAGAATCTGGTCGTGTAATCAAGCGCCATCCCTGCTTACCAAGCATGGCTTCATTAAACAAAGGCAGGTAACGAAAGCCCATTCCGCCTTCTCCTTTTGGCGTAGTTAGCTTAGACCATCGCTGCCAATGAATTTTGTTGCTATCCACTGAGCTACCCCACCAGTAGTTGGATATGTGAGACTTCATCTTTTTGCATAGCAGAGCAGGTAATTTGAAATAGCTCATAGGGTATGTGGGAACTGCCTGTGCATTGGCCTTGAGGAGCACTTCACGGCCGGCGCAGCTAAGATTATTTGCACCCCAGCCATGAATGAAGTTCCTGATCCTATCTGCAGAATAATCAAAGGTGCCATCAGCAACTCGCCCAACTGCAGTCGGCAAGCCCAAGTATTTTTCCCCCAGCGCTTCCTTTTCAATTCCCAGTGATAGCTGGACCATCTGTTTCATCTCAGGGCCAGTATTGGTGCTAAAGAACATTGCGGATTTTTGTCTATTCACCAATTGCCCTGATCCTCTATGATACGTATCCAAGATACAAGCAAGCCTATCAGCACTACTCTTGTTCGCTTGCATGAAAATCATACTGTCATCAGCAAACAGGAGGTGCGAAATCCACGGGGCATGAATTCCCACCTGGATACCTTTTGCTATATACTGAGGGCCACAATTTTTCAGCATAGAAGTGAGACCTTCCGCACACAGCAAAAATAAGTACGGGGAGATCGGGTCTCCTTGTCTGATACCTCTGGTCGGATTGAAAGGCTGGGATAGTGCACCATTGACTCGCACCGAGAACGAAACACTGGTGATGCACTTCATCACCAGATCACACCATCTCACTGTAAAACCAAGAGCCATCATGATTGCCCGTAAATACTCCCATTCTACCCGGTCATATGCTTTAGCCATATCAAGCTTCACTGCACACGCGCCGTTCTTGCCCTTTTTCTTCCTCAGGTAGTGGATGCATTCATACGTGAGGAGTACATTATCAGTGATAAGACGGCCTGGCACAAACGCGCTTTGCTCCTCTGAAATGATGTCATCAAGTATACACCTCAACCTGTTCGCCATAGCTTTAGAGCAGATTTTATATAGCACATTGCAAAGGGATATGGGTGTGAACTGTGTAAGCTCCTGTGGGTTTGCCACTTTTGGTATAAGAACTAGCACAGTCCTGTTGACCTCGTTGCACATCTCTCCCCCATTTAAAAAACCAAGCACCGCATTCACCACCGACTCTTTAACAAGGCTCCAGTGTCGCTGAAAGAAGCCCGCCGTAAAGCCATCAGGTCCTGGTGCTTTGTTCGGACCCATTTGAAACAATGCCTTCTCAACTTCTTCCACCGTGAAGGCTTGCTCCAAAACTTCAGCCATTGCAACCGTGACTTTCCTTGGCACATATTGGCAAATCAGCACTGGTTCAAGATCAGCCTGCGCCGTGAACAAATTGTGGTAAAAGTTATTTGCCATCGCCTCCAAATCCTCCTGTTCAGAAATTAAATTCCCATCCTGATTTTTCAGTGCATGAATCCTATTAGTCCGCGCCCTCGCCTTGGCCTTGGCCTGGAAAAAACCGGTGTTGCGGTCCCCTTCCCTCAGCCATTCGACACGAGACCGCTGCCGTTCCATGACTTCCTCCCTCGCCAGGGCCTCCGACAGTTGACTCATCATTTCCTTCTCACGTGTCGTCGGCCCCCGGTATAGGGTATCTGATCTCTCAACTTCTATTTGTTGCTTGAGAGATGCAACTTTCCTTTTGACAGAGCCAAAGACCTCCTTATCCCAAGAATTAAGGGAGGACTGCAATTTAGTTAGTGAACTCGCAACAGAATTCAGATCAGCCACCCCCCGGCCTGGGTCCCAATTTTCCTGCACAAAGGCCATATAATCATCATGGCGCTGCCACATATTTTCATACATGAACACCCATTTCCGTCTCCTCCTCCGAGTGCTCCATTGTCTCCTGTGCATCTCGATCACCAATGCACAATGATCTGACTCCACCAGTGGTACATGCATTACAGAAGTGTCTGGAAACAGCTCCATGAATTTGTGATCGCCAAGAACCCTGTCCAGTCTCACTTTCACATTCCTGTCCTCCCCCTGTCTATTATCCCATGTGCAGGGGAGTCCATTGAAACCCAAATCCATAAACTGGTAGTCCTGAACTACATCCCGAAACGCAGCAATATGCCAGTGTTCCCTCTCATTTACTCCAAAGTGCTCCTCCGGCGCTAACACCTCATTGAAATCCCCCAAGCACAACCAAGGAATATCCAGCTGAGCTCGTAGGAATCTCATAAGGTACCAGCTATTTTTACGCAGTTCCCGTCTCGGCTCACCATAGAAACCTGTGAGGCGCCACTCCCGGACCCCCAAAGATGCACACGATAGAACCACATCAATATGGGATTTAGAAGCACTCAGAACAGCCACCGTGACATCCCTCCTCCACAGCAGCACCAGTCCTCCACTTAGGCCCTCCGAGCTCACTGCTTCACCATTCAGAAAGCTCAATTTATTCTTCAAACCAAGAGCACGCTCCTTGCTCATCCGTGTCTCCATGAGGAACACCACCGCGGGCCTCGCCACCTCCACCAGGTGACGGATCTCTTGAACTGCCTCAGGCCGCCCGCAGCCCCAGCAATTCACGCTTAGGCAATTCATTGTGCCCGGCGGGGACTGCCTTCCGCAGCCGCCGCCGATGACGCAATGTTTGTGGTAGATGACCTTCTCTGCTTCTTAATCATCTCCTCCATATCATCCTCATTCCCTCCACCACCCCGATCCAGCTGAGAGACCCTCGCAATCACCAATCCTGCCGGAACTAGCGCTGTATTATTCACTGGTAGCAGGTTGAGGCCAGGAGCAGGGTTGATCGCCGGCCCGTTAGTCTTGGATTTCCTCTTTCCGACCGTCTTTTGTACCTCGCCTTTCTTTGTCTGGAACAACGGACGGGTAATACGTGTCGACGGGTCTTTTCCTTTCTCATTAGCCAAAGATTTAGTTTTGAGTGGAGAAGTGGCGTCCCCCTCCAGCTCATGTTCATCAGCACCTCTCGTATTATCCTTCTTTCGATCATCAGGTTTCCCAGCTGACTCCCTCGACTGTTTGGAGCCCGACGATGCAGCACTCCCCAAAGACTCAGCAGCTGCTTCCGCAAAGCTCTGAAGCTTCTTCTTCTTATCCTCTACCCGTAGCTTGACATCATAGGGCATCTTTCCTTCAGCATCACGTGGAGCCGGCGTCTCACACACCAGGTCAGAATGACCCAGCACTCCACATGAACAATAGAAATACGGCAGCTTTCGTATTGAGCATCAAACCACTCCGGAGGTTCATCCTTGCTTCTATTAATTAGGGCACCCCTTCTAATGGGTTTACTGATATCAATAGCCACTCTAGCCCGGAGGAAAGGGCCACTGGCTTTACCTTCTCCATCGACATCCATCCTAACGACCTCTCCAAGAAGACCCATAGCACGAGCTCCACGTTGCTGGTTCATCCAACCTAGCGGTACATCAATGAGCCTTGCCTAGATCTCCATGCGGTCGAAACGAATCTCCGACGGCTTTAGCTTGTGATCATACTCGCGTAGAATCACCGAGTACTTGCCGAAAACCCAGGGCGATGCGCCTAGGATTCGGTCCTTGTCCTCCTTGCTACCAAATTCGGCTACAAACAGGTTAGCAGTCTTCTCACCAATCGAGCGGAGCTTCAAACCATATGGGTTCCCCCATGCCGGCTTCAGAGCTCCCATGATCGTGCTCTTGTTCAAGGCGCCTGGGGAGATCACCTTCCCAACCAGCGCCCATTCGGTTGCTGTCTCCTCACCGTCAGCCTCATCATCGCTGAAGGCCACATACTCCCCTTCCTCTTCCGTCAGGTTGAGTTTCTTTAGCATGTCGACAACGTTAGGGTTTGCGTCATCCTGTACTCGGGTCGGGCGTGAATCCCGAGTCCCATCTCCTCCTCCGGTCGACGCCATTGGCACAGGGCCGGAGAGGCTTCAAGAAGTACCACGCCTCACCCAGGAGTAGGCGCGTACTACCACGATCCCAACTAGAGACCTAAGCGGCGCGGGTCCCAATAGGGTTTGTGGTCGACGGCGCCGGAACGGCTAACCGGCGATTTGCGGTGGCCGCCGGCTGCAGCTATTGCCGGCGTGGCGGGGACACCGTGACCGGAGCAGTCGACGGTGGAGCAAGGAAGATTGTGGCCGGAGAAGCCCCGATCTAGATCAGGATCGCGGTCGCCTCGAGAGTCGCCTTCAGGTCGCCCGGAGATCGCGGAGCGGTTTCCACAATCAGAACAGACACCTGGTTAACTGCTCCCAGGAACCAAATGTATCTCATAAGTGCGCCAGGATCAAGTTCCACACATATGATAGACGTTACAAGTGTATACCCGAAACAATGTGATAACGAATAAGAGTATTATAGTACTTTATTACATGACCAAAAGTCTTACTCTTAAGCAAATAAATAAACATTTATAACTAGCAGCGGACTTCAACTTCACAGGCAGATGACTGGGAGACATACGCCTAGAACTCTTCAAAATCTTCAGGGAACTCTGGATAATTATCTTGTTCTGAGCAGCATTGGTTTTAATAAAGCAAGCGTGAGTACACTTATGGTTGGTACTCAGCAAGTGTAGTAAATTATATGACATGCAAGGCTAAAATTAAGGAAAAGCTAACATGGTTTGACTGCGATAAGCATTTTTAGTTGATCGAGTTTTATTTAGCAAGCATTAACTAAGTGTAAGTATATTCCAACCCTTAAATAAATAAAAGAGATAAGTAACAACACCATGAATAAAGAACATCAATTTAGATCATCTTTAAGTTCAATTATCATGTGAGGGTCCAAACCGCTCTTAACCGTGAGCACGGCTGATGTATAAGTTTTTACTCTATCGAGGTTGTACACTTTACCCACAACTCGCGTTTCCCTTAATGCCCGGGTTTGCAAGGCCCTTAAACGCTTTCGAGGTGAGTGGCAGGGATTCACTACGAGGCCTTTACAAAGATTCCCTAACTTGTGATAATCCGCTAAGATTTCAAGTTAAAGCGGTCATAACCCTCCCTAATGAGGAAGTGCCTCAGCCAAGGACCACATATCATAAAGCCTCAAGAGGATCGAGCTATACCCTGACGATGCAACCCCTCTTGCCCTTTCGGTAAGATTAGCATAAGCTAAAGTTTCTAATTAATTAGCCAAGACCAAAGCCATGTAGTATTGTGGTTGCACTGTTTTCATGGGTGGTTCTCTAGGTTTCAATTAATGCAATGATCTTGAAGTTATTACCAATAAAGTGTTCCAAAACATGAAGTTAAACAAGTGTAGTGTGATTTTTAGGTTATCCAACCAAAGTCTAAGTAAAAGCAACTATTATAGCTACAATATAAATATAACAACCCAGGTTTACTCAAGGAAGTTCAAAAGAAACTAGGCACATCCTTAGTTTGGGATCCATCATATTATAAACACATGCATGCATATAAAGTAAATTTGTGTATTTAGAAAGTTATTAGGACCGGTGGTTGTCATCCCCGTAGGAGCACGTGGTACTAAGTGAGGCAGACTTTGAAGACTCCTTATGCAAGCATGATTCTTCGAAAGAGAAGCTTTCATACTCATTTGTGGAATTCTTTCTTTCGGACTCTAGAGTCATTGCCTCAGGAATGTCCATGGCACAAAGGTCGTCTTTCTCAAGTGGATTCATCATGAAAGATTGGGCCAGAGGGAGAAGGCTTAAAAACTCAATCGAGGGTGATGAAGGTCGTTCGGTTTTGTGGAGATGAGAAATAGGTTTGGATGAAACGAATGGCAACTCAAGCATCACCTCCTCGAGTGGGTTGGACTTGGGATGAGGCTTTGCAATTGGTGTTTCTAGGCTAAAGGTAGAGGTGGCGAAAGCACTTTTTTGAAGCTCGTCTTTGAAGCTCCCTTGAGATGCTCCTTCTTGGAGGAGTTTTTCTAGTGGGTAGCCTACGAGAAGATCAAAATCGAGGATAGGATAGATGTGGAAGTCTAGCTGAACCTTGATTTTTTCTATCTCGATTGGCATTGCCCTTGCGATCCCCCGACATTCAAAGATGAGTCCCGAGGGACTCTTGAAGAGTCTGTCGGTCAGGACTAGAGGCATGTTCCCTAAGAAGGTGTCCGTGAGGAATTCGGACATGATACAAGCCTCGGCAACAGCGTCATCAAGGGCTTCTATGACATTTCCTCTCATAGAACAACAGGTGGTCGTGCAAGGTGAGTTGATTTGAATTGCTTTGGAAGAGCGTCTCACTTCCTCTGACCATTCCTCCTTCATGGGCTGCTTGAGAAAAGATGTTGGGAGAAGAAGGGGGTGCCGTAGGTCTCCTCTCACAAAGGTAGATCGAGGTGTTTCTAAGGTTTTCATAAGGATCATCCTCGAAAAGAACTCCAAAGGTTGAATTTGTTCTTCCTTCGATGTTCGTGGTTCAGGAGAGGACTCAACAGATGAACCCTGGGATGTGGAAGGTAAAGGGTTCGATTCGGCTGCTGAGTGTCTCTCATGGATCGACTCAGATTCCTGGTGGGGTTTGCTAGGATTGGCGAGGAAGGAAGAGTTTCTTAGGATGTGGTCTAGAATTTCCTTTCCTTCTGTCAGACTTTTGTGCACGAACGAGCCTCCACCGGTGATGTCGAGATGTAGGGCAGAGGTCATATCTAAACCTATGCAAAAGATGTCTAATGATACATCATCGGGTATAGACAAACCTAGGCTTGATGCTAAAAGGAGTGAAAATCTAGCCCATGTTGCTCCTACAGACTCCTTCTCTAATTGCTCAAATGCGAGAATGTCACTCCATGTAGAATGTGTGAGGGATAAAGGAGAGAAGGGGTGATAAAAGTAATCTCGCATATTTCCCCAATCACCGTTCACATTTCCCATGTTGTGGGTGTACCATTGCTCTGCCCTATCTATGAGATAGAAAAGAAACAACTTCCACCACAAGGTTTCCTGTGTCAAGCCTAGAACTATCAAGCACAAACACATTTCCTCGAACACTCGCAAATGATCATGGGGATCTTCATTTTTGGTTCCGGAGAAGGGTTATTCTTGAATCAAGGCAATATAACCAGGGTGAAGTTCAAAGCCAGAAGCTGGGGTAGGCTTAGAAGAGGGTTGTGGCTCTACGAACTCACCCTGAATGATTGAAAGGTATGGACAAGGATAACCTTTCATAGGTAGCGGGGGTGAAGATAGAGGAAAGGAAAAGCAAAAGATATGAGGATGAACTAGGTAGCCGGGGTGAAGGTAGAGGTAAGAAAAATAAAGATATGATTTTTTTAGATAAAGATACGAGGACAAACTAGGTTCGATGGCAATACAACAACCGTTCCCTGGCAACGGTGCTAGAAATGCTTGTTGGTATTTCTTAACGTTCACAGAATAATCCGCGAGCGCATGGAGATACCGTTGTAGCACTTCACCCATGAGTATTCAAGGGAATCATATTTTCATGGGGAATGGAGGTACAAGCCTTCTAATTTGTTCATCCAAGGAGAAACAAGAGTAAGGTAGGCGAGGATACAGAGGATTCCTATGGCTTTAGAGTTCTGGTAAAGATAGGTTCAACTTATACTTGCTTACTTCGGGCATCGGCTTACACCTGTTCTGTCAAGCGTATCCGGCTATTAGCTCTACGCCCAACCTGAACGTGGGGGACTACAAGGGATGGATAGGGCTATCACCACCTGCCGCCTACCCTGATAGACCATAGGGAAGGGTAGCAAACAAAGGTAACTTCAAGCCTAGACACCACGTCTACGCTATCGATTACTACTTCTAGCCCCGGTCAGAAACAACAGCTCAAGAGCGGAAAATGATCCTGCAAGCAAGTAAAGAGCAGAACTTACTTAACCAAGAGACTCACCACCATAGGAGATCACGAACACTTACTTAGAAAGGAAGCATCCGTCGAGGTACAAAGCCGGGCAAGAGTGCCGACAGGCCGGCACTTCCCCCGAGCTACCCCTCACTCTCTCCCTATTTTCTAAGCACTACGGAAGTAGGGCTTCGCCTTGGAGTGGAGCTCTTCTCTTCTTCTCTTGAGGTGTGTTGAATAGGGGGCTCTCCTCCTTGTGTAGTCCTCCAAGGTTGGTTTCTGGTGGGGTTATACATGGAAACCTTGTGAACTGCCTTGGGGAGAGCACGGGGGATCTTCCCACCAAAACTGAGCGAGATAGGAGGTCGTCCAGGTTCGGTCGAACCTGGGGTTCGGCCGAGCCCCGGCTGCCGCCTCTCACAGCCGCCTTTCATCCGGGACACTGCCAGGTGGGTCCCCAAGTGGGTATAGGGTGTTGGCAGTAAGTTTAGGCGGTTTCCTCCTATTTGTGGGCCCTTGAATCTGTGTGTCAGCCTCTGATTGGTTGGAGGTGTGTTTCTTGATCTCTTGGGTCGAATTGCTTCGGGATGTGGGCCCTAAAATTCTCATGCTCACATAGAATGCTCTAAAATGTACTTTTCCCTTTGTTTGAGCATGGTTTGCCTTCGTACGCAGGCATGGTCCCTGTAAACAGTGACTCACCAAAACTTGTGGAAATGATTAGTATTAAACTTCTATCTCTAGTTTGGTGTTTATTATTCCACTGCGTTCTGCAGGAGTTGACGGTCATATTTACCACTGAAGGATTATCAACAACATCGTGGTCCGAACCTGTCTAAACCTTGTGTTGCTTGCACCATCGAGTTCCTAATCTCAGCGACACGCTACCTACAAATCTACTACCTTAGGATATCCCTCGGTAGGCTTGACGGCTAAACACCGATAGGGTAAGTTTTGCTCTATCAACCGTACTAACTCTCAACAACTCAAGACGAGGAGAGCCAAGAAACCCCACAGATGACTAAGGTAACAAAGGCAAGGTACTCATGGTGATTTACTCAATCTTCTGGAGACTATCTTAGCTACAAAACATGACACAACAGTAGGTAATGGTTAATAACAATTTTCTAATCGACAACCTAAGCCCTAATTTGCTTGGGACGAGCAAAGGATAGTTTAGGGGGATTTTGTTGACGCTCGTTAAATACCAAATTCAACCGTCAATTCGATCAGAAAAGATAGCTAGTATTCTTGCACGCATATTTATTCAGAATAATACCATTTCCATATGTCCCTTGGAAATAGCGCTATGTAGGGATTTGAGCAGAAATAAAGGAGGAACACACCCTTGGTGGCAAGAAGCAAAACACCGACGAATCAGCTCATGCCACCTCAGCCTCCCATGGATCAAAGGCCCACAAACACAAGTAAACAAACATACTTCAGTGCCAATCCATGCAAACCGACCTTGGGGCCCACCTGCCAGCCTCCTGGCCAAAGGGGAAGTCGGTTGGAGGCCAAGTGGGTTCGGCCGAACCGACATTGGCTCCCCTCTTCTCTAGCTTGCACGTGGCAGCTCCTCATCACTCCCCAAAGGCAGTTACAGCTGCTAGCACCTATTTTACCGGACAGGGACCACCTTACCAATGCTATAAATACAAGGGGAGGGGCTCCAAATGAAGACACACCTCAAGTTGCTCATTCTCTCATTCCTCTCTTATTTAGTCCCTAGGCTAGTGGAGTTTAGGCTGAAGTAGCTCTTCTTTGGGATCCCAGGGTTGCTAGGAGTCTTCGGTATGGCTTTTGCACTTACCATCCTTTGTAATTCTCGGATATTCCTAATAGAGTTATCTTCTAGATTTATATACTCATGGTTTATATTATGCGGTGTCAGATGTATATTCCATGATTAGTTTACATTCATACCTTATACCTTGCATAATTAGAAGAGTAAATCTAGCACCACGGCACTAGTTCTAGTATGATGTCAGTTGATCCGGAGGGTTGGGGCTCCACGCGGGATACTAAGAGTATTACTTATTAATGCAGGCATGGTGCTTGGGTTAATCAAGTGACTCTAGATGTCGCTTTATCCCACGGTTTGTAGAGGTAAGCGGAAGGTGGTGATAGCCCTGTCTGTCCTCTATAATACTCCCCGGTAGTGCCTGGGAGTCTAGAGCTGAGTCCTATTCATGTGTATGTGTATGTGTATGTATGTATAATATAAGCTGTATGTTTACATTAGAAGTATATAAGTCCTTAGTAGTTCTCTTCTTCCTTTCTCTCTGCTTTTGCCTATTCATAAGTTTGAGCTTGAGTTAACTTGTATGTCACACTACCGCATTATCCATATATTAAACTTACCCCTGTTTATACAATTGAATATTTTATCAATAATTAATTATCAACTTATCTATTCTAAAACCGCCACCTTCCTACGGAAATATAAATACGACACCCTAGAATTCTCCTGGATAAAATGCTACAACGGTATTCCTTGCGCTTGCAGATTTATCTGTGACATAAGAAATAGCAACAAGCATTTTTGGCGCCTTTGCCGGGGAGTAAAAGAATAGCTAAAGTTCTTAATTAATCTCTTAGTTGGTATTCATTTCCCAAATAGGCTAACTTGGCTCTTTTTTCTTTTATGTGAAAATAGGGTAGTGTATGACTGGCTTCGACCCACTGAAAAATGTTACCGAGGATCTGAGTCACTTTTGAGAAGAGTTCGACCTCGTGTCATACCTCCTCAGATCTCACTCTCGGCAGCCGAAATAGTCACCCCAACATCATCAACTTCCAACCGCTATGGTCCAGAAGACACTCCGTGAATTCTCGGCTCCTTCCGCTGACAACGTTCCTGTCGCGCCAGATGTCAACAGTGGAGAAGAGAACTTCGAGATCAAGACGGGTCTCATTATGATGGTCAGGCCAGCCCTTTTTGGGCAAGGCTAATGAGAACGCTAGCACACATCTCCAACAGTTTCTGGAACTCTGCAGTACCTTCGTTATCTAGGGAGTCACGCAGGACACGATCCGACTCCGACTGTTCCCATTCTCTCTTCTTGGGAGAGGGAAACAGTGGTTCTATGCCAACTGAAGTATTGTAGGCGCCTGACCAACTGTTGAAAAGTGTTCCTCGCCAAATTCTTTCCGATGGGCAAAACCAATGCCCTTCGCGGAAGGATTTTGAGCTTCCAGCATGCGCCAAATGAGTCAATACCTGAAACATGGGAGAGGCTTGAGGAGTACATCCTGGCGTCCGCACAATGGGATGGACAACTGGTTTATTCTCCATAACTTCTACAATAGCCTGTGACCATGTCGATACTCCTGCAGGTGGTCCCTTCTTCAACCATTGATAGGGCTATAGTTTTGATCGAGAAGATGGTGTCCAACCAAGGATGGAATGAAGATTGCCTCCAACCACATCAGCACGGCATGCACACTGCCAAGGAGACGGACATGCTAGCCGCCAAGCTTGACCTACTCCTCTAGAAAATGGATGATCATTCCCATGACAAGGCTCCAATGCACGCACTTCAAGCCTTGGACACTTGCATGACATGTGAGGTCTGCGGGAATACTAGACGTTTACGGAACAACTACATCGAAACCTATGAGGATGTCATGTACATGAACAACCATAACAATGGGTTCCGTCCACAAGGAGGTCAGGGGTGGAATCAGTCGCACCCCTACTACCAAGGACATACTGGTAATCAACATTCTTTCAATCCTAACCAGCCTTCTATAAGAGATCCCGTATTCGGCCAAGTAAAGATCAATGAATCACTGCAAAAGAAGTTGGCTGCCAATGACAAGTCTGGAGACCATCCATGCCAAGATGGATGACATCTCCTCTGCTATCAAGAACCAACTAAGCTTCAATAAGATGTTGGAAACTCAATTAGCTTAGTTACCTGCTGCTATTCCCTCTGCTGAGATAGGGAAGATCTTGGGGCAACCCGAATCTTCCATGGAGAACGTCAACGCAGTGACCATGAGAGGAGGTAAGACCACTCCCGATCCCCCTTATCCTGATCATGCCAGCTGGGAAAAAAGAAACAAGACAGCAGAAGAGCCTCCCAGCAACAAGACGTGTGAGAGGTTTTGGTAATATGTTAGAGGAGATGACAAAAAAGTGCATTACCAATAATAGGAGAGTACCCTACAAAAGGTTAAGTTTGATGAGGTTTTGGTAATCTTTTGGAGATGCTCCAAGTTTCCAATACCAATTTCGAAACCATCCAAACAATAGATATTTGATACCCTTAATACCAATTACGAATTTCAGGATTCAATGTCTTACATCCAAACAGGGTGTTAGAGATATTATTATTTTGTTTGCTGTGTATGAAGCTGCAATGTTAGGTATTTTGCTTGCTCAGCAAATTTCTCCACTTTTACTCATGAAGCTTATCACAAGTTAGAAAAATATAACTATTCAAAATACGAGTTTTGTTCTTACAAAATCATTAAATTTGCCATAATATTATTATAGATGGAATACAAATGCCATTTATAGCATTATCGTAAAAGCTGTTTTTTAGTGGAAATATCATTCCATGGGCTCAGGTAGATCGCTGGCCTGTCCTCGACGCCTACCGGCGTGCCCATCCAACATAAGTTAAAGTTTCGCTTAATTCTTTTATAAGCGGTGAACCACACACACGAACCTTTGATATTGTTTTACTAACATAAAACAAAAAACATGCTTATACCAGGCTTTCTCGTACAAGTAGTGTTGTAATCATTATTATAGATAGTAAACATACGATGTTTAAAAATTTCAAAAAGAATATAATCTGATTTTTTGAATAAAAAGATAGGATTTGCACATGCGACATGCCCATCCTATTTCAGATGTTTTGCCGGCCAGTCGACCGTCGCCAATATTCGGACGGTTCACCGGGACGGGACGGGAACCCCTCTGGCTCTCTCCCATAGTCCCATTCCAAGGGCCGGCCGCGTCCTCTCCTCGTAGTGCCTCCCCACCGCCCTCCCCACCGCGCTGGCCGGCCTCGCCCCGATCCAGATCAAGGTGCGCATCTCTCCTTCCCTCCTTCCTTCCCCGTCGGATGGCGTCCTCATCTCCCCCCAGCGACGAACGCCATTGGCCTGCACTGGAGATCCGGACGCGGTTGCGTGTCTCATTCCTGTCGTTTTCGTCTCCCTGGCTGGTTAGGATAGGATGCCCTCGCTTGTTCGTGATGTATTGCGCTGCGGATCTTTCCCCTTCGTTGCTTGAGCGCTGGAACCCAACTGTTTGTTCATCTTTTTTCGAAATAAGCAACCAATCAATCCGGTGTGCTGCGGATTTGGTCTATCTTGTTGCGTGTCTGTTTTATTTCGACGAATTTTTTTAGGGATTTGCCGCCTGCGCTTTTCCGCGGCTGTACCTCTTCCGTGTTAATGATTCCGTCAATGTTTTCTTGGAACTGGAATCACAATCCATCAATTCGGGTCACCAATTAGTGCGGCAATGTGAATTTGTGTTAATTCTTGCTCTCACGATGTTTGCCGATTTATGCTGGGATGAGTTTCTGGCCTGGATCTTGAAGCATTAAAACTAACTAAATATTTTATCATAACTGTAAGCCACCAAATTGCAATTTTGTACTATGGTTTGGTATTTGAGTATAATAAGATGCTATCACCTCGTCTTCTGTTTTCCAATTGAAATCATGCATCTATTGATATGTACATTTTCTTTGTGTCCCTCCACTTGATTCTGTCATGCCTATTGTTTATTCCAAGCTGATTTGTTCTAGCTTTTATCTTCTATCTTCTCTTATTGCAGCTGAATAGTGTGATTTGATTCCTGCCATCAATTTTTTTTCAAGTATAATTTAGACTAGCAATGTAGATCACATATTGTATGACTCATGGTTTCTATCGCTACTAGTCCAAGTTTTGTTCAGTTTCTCTCTAGGTTTTAACCTGCTCAGAAAGAAGAAGTGCAGAATTGAAAAAAAAAATATGTTAGAGAATTGCAGTAGCAATACTTACTTTTTTGTTGTCCTCATTTTGTTGATTGTGAACATGAGGTACTGGAATCGGAAGTTGGATTTGGTGTTGGTCCAAAGTGTTATTATTGGGTTTGGGTTATTATTGGACCTGGTTAAGTAATGGTTAGCCTATTAGTAAAATTTGACAGATTTGTGCAACTAAAATCTGTCACTTTATTAGCTGATGTGTCAGTTTGTCATTTTTCAGAAATATGACAGATTTGGACACATCAAATCTGTCACAGAAAGATTTGGTTTTCATAATTATCACATAATTTTTTTAAAAAAAATAAATTGTCAAAATTTTTCCTTTTTTTTCTTGTTGAATAATGCCAAATCAAATAAAAAATCCAAAACTAAAAGGAAATAAAATAGTTGAGATAGAATTCTTCATGACATGATGGAAGTTTTCCCAAAATATTTCCTTTTCTGGGACGCTTGTTACAGTGTCATGGATTTCTTTGCTACAAGCCCTCAAATCCACCTAGAATCGGGTCTGATTCTTTATGTCCGCCCCTTGGATCAACCTTTGAGTTAGTATCTATGTTATTAATGTGAGAAGGTTTCTTTCACATGTTCATCTGAAGGATTGTAGAGATTGAACCAGAAAGTCTTGTTTTTTTTTTGTTTTCTTCACCTTCTCCTTCACTAGCAACGTGTATAGATTTCTTTTTGTTGCTGATTTGGTTGCTTGACAGCTTCTTCTGTTTGCAGGTTCTGATCACAAAGCGCAATGGATCTTCCAGTAACGGATCCTGGAACAGAGAGAGGCGAAGGCCCGCTCCTTCAATGTCCGTACTGCGATTCAGAGGCAATGCACAAGCTGGCACAGCTCTTGCTCCCTGGCCTGGCTGCAGTCTGCGTTGACGGCACGACAGGTGATCTGTTCAGGAAGCCCTCCGTTGTCGCGGTTGAGTTGAGGAAGGAGATGGTGGACTACGTCACACAGAGGAGCGATACTTTCATTGCTGATGCTCTGATCGAGTCCGAAGCGAATCAGGAAACCGAGAATGAGATGCCGGAGGACCCTTTCGAAATCGTTTCAATTTTTATGGATGATTTCAGCAGCACCAAGAGGAATATCATCGGCCATGTCTCTGGGTGGCTGCTGAGTGACAACCGCGAGGATAAGATTGATGACTTTGTCCAGGAGATGGAGATGACCCGCTTCTGGCCTCTGGATAGGAGGGAAGCCATTGCCGAGGTCCTCCTCAAGAATGTCGACATCAAGACCAAGTTCCACTGCCCTGAGAAGTATGAAAATGAGGAGCGACTGGCTGATCACAAGGAACAATGTAGCTTCAGACCTGTTACTTGCCCAAACGAAGGATGCCGAGCTAAAGTTTCTGTCCGCTGCATGGATGCTCATGATGCTGCTTGCCCATTCAAGGTCCTTCAGTGCGAGCAGAACTGTGACAAGCGCCTCCTGAGGCGTGATATGGATAGGCACTGTGTCACCGTCTGCCCAATGAGGCCCATGAAGTGCCCCTTCGGCTGTGATTCCTCATTCGCTGAGCGCGATCTTGAGAAGCACTGCTTGGAGTTTCTTCAGGCACATTTGCTTAAGGTCCTTAAGGTGATTCACAAGAAAGGGCGTTCGGAAGAAGAACTTAAGGAGCTTGCTCAGAAGCTTGAAAAGGTCTGGCTTTTGATCTTTCTAAATTACATTATATGCTTTTGGAATGAACTAAGTGTCCTATTTGCTTCCGGCATATTATGTGGAAATTGATGGCACATGTGAATCTTGTTCAATCGCTTTACATCTGATTATATAGTAAACCTTTTATTTTTGTCAAAAAATATGTCTTATCTTATTTGCAGACAAAATTTTGATGAAATAAAATGCAAAGGTTGATCTGATGCGATTGCTTGCCACTTCTTTACTGATAATGCCATTTTATGCAGTATGATGAACATGGTAAGCTGGCTAAAGCTCGTGATGCAAGACCTCTTACTAATACTGTGAAGGACCTTGAAGCAAAGATGAAAGGTGAACCCTCGAGTTAAAGGGGTCTTTTATACAGCCAAACCTCACAAGATGGATAAATGACATGGATTAGTTGAAGAGTTTGTTCCTACGTGCAGCATACAAAGAAGTATATAAGTTCTGCTTTATTTTTTGCTTCTTTCTCTCCCTTCACAATCAAATCAGTTTGTCAGTATTATATTGTGCTATCGCTATGTGCCTGCAATTTTGTATAAGTTTATTGTTTGTTTTGGTATATAAATCAAAGGTGGCGTGTAAATTGAGTTCCTTAAGGCTGGAAGTTATACTTTCCTTCTCTAAAATTCTGCCTAGCAGCGCCGGAAGCACCACCTTGTTGCGAGAGATGCGCACCTATGTAGTAAATGAAACCAAATGTGATTGTCTTGTCACGTTGTTGACAAGGAAGGATCAACATGAATTTGAAATCGATACTACTTGCGAGCCCAACTCATCAGTCATTGATGCGTAATCAACTGAAAGTAGTTTATTTGAAATTAATCGTTTATCAGTGTAATGGCTAGTTTTGCATGTGAAAATTGCCTCGGTTACGATGTAAACATGTGTTGCAGCAATGAGAAATACTAGTCTGTTTTAGTGCGAGAATTGACGAGTGCGGCTCAGAGTCAAACTGTATGTGGGCAGCCGGTGAGGCGTCGTCTCTGTTGGCGACCACGACAGCGCACGGCTGCCGCTGGCCTCAAGACATGAAAGCTACGTGCGCAGCACTACACAAAATTGCATTTGGCCAAAGACGTGAAGCCATGAATTCAGGGGCGAAGCTAGAAATTACGGCCACCGGGGTCCTCATCATTTCTGGACGGGATCATCAACACTAAAAAACAGTAACGAACATTAGCTTTATATAGGATTATCATAATTTCGTCAGGGTCGGCGGGCCCCAACAACTAACCATAGCTCCGCCACTGCATGAATTTGGACATGTGTAACTAGAAGGGCAGCACCTAGCCACACCTCTGCCGAAATCCGTACCAACATTTTTTAGAAATTGGTCCCTTTGGTTGACATACCCATGAATACTCGCCAGAGATTAAACCGGTTGGGGCGAGCATATGGTTGTCCTAGCAGTTGGCTTGCTAGTTAGGATGTCATGGGATGGAAAGAGTAGAGGTAACGGAAAAACAAAAGTGTAAATAAAAAGAAAAAGACAAAAACATTAGAAACGGATTCGGTTGTATTTATGGACCAAGAAGATGCGATGCCTCATCAAGCAAAGGGTACTTATTATTGACTGAAACCATAAATGAAAATACCAAAATACCCTTACCGTTATTATTACGAGCGGTTCCTGACCCACGAAATAATAGGTTCCGGTTCACGTCTTAGATTTTTCGTAATGGGTTCTTCCTACTTTTTAACCATTGGATCTGGACCCTTCAACGGTTCTTAAAATTTCCAAATACCGTAAAGTTTCTCAAAATATAAATATTACTAAAGTAATACAAAATATGGATACCGTAATTGACACAGTACACAAATCAAATTCTCTCATATCAATTGCTGCCGCCTTTGTAAAAATGCAATCTTCAACTGATGACTGAAGCAAACCTATTTACCTTTCAGGACTTGAGTGATGTTACCAAAAGAATAAAATCAACTCCAAGTTTCACACAGGATAGCACTGAGGTGCCCTGTCAAAGTACCTTTTGAAAATTTGAAATAAACACTTTTCATGAACGACCAATACAATTTTCCGCCACACACATCAATGAAAAGTTTGTTTTGGTGTCATCTGTATTCAATGTAGAAAGAGAAGAAGAATTCAATTTTGCAAAAGGGAATATCATCTCAGTTTCTGTAAACACGTGTCATTAGAAAACACAGGCACCAAGAACATCTGATGAAAGGCAGACAAGTACAACTTCTCAATCTGAACAAATCAACCCCTTGCGGCAACTCAAACAGCAGACTTGTTCAGGAGAAAGAACAGCAGCTGCACGGTGCAGATCGTCTGTAAGAGTCACAGCTTAAAACAAATCAGCATATGGCATGAAAGAAAACCGACAAATAACAAATACCAGTGCAGGTGACAACTACAGAAGCACAGTAAAACAATGGTAATCAGTATAATAAAATTTGAACATATTAGTCCTTTTGAGAACAATCATCATCACATTAGTATTTCTTTCTATGGGAAATAATTAGTATTTCTTCTGCACCCACTGCTTTTACAGGACGAGATATCATCATATATATATATATATATATATATATAAATATATATATATATATATATATATATATATCACCAATAGTTAGGGGTGGTAAAAGATCTTAAATTTAAGTCTAGATAATTTAAGAGTGGGCCCTAAAAGGGTTGGGCTCTGATGTTATTCAATTTTAAGCTAAAAATATATAAGGGACAAGTTGGATGGTGAAGAAAGCATCGGGCCATATCTGTTACCACCCTACCAATAGCCATCGCACAGGATTGGAGCAGGAGCCCTTCTTGAAATGATGGAAGCGACTGGAATCTCGCATTATGATCTCATGGTCAACAATCTTCGAGATATAAGTGAATGCACTGTGACAGTCGCCACAGACACGCAGATTCTTTGTGATCCGTATGGGACAACCAGGGGAAGTTGTGAAGAGTCCGTATGCGAGGGCAAGCTTCTCACTGTGTTCAGCAATAAGATTATTTTTCTCCTCTTCATCGACATCGTGCAATGCGAAGTTTGTCTCAAGGACACAACCCATAGCCTTAATGCGATCGATTAGTCTCTCTAAAAGAGCATAAACCTCTGGAGATAGAGGGTGTGTCAATGATCTCCAACAAAGAAAGATGCAGTGCCTTTCTTACCCTGGACCCAGCTGCATCCGGGCCTATCCCTGACTTCTTCATCAGTTGTCCGATTCTTGCTACATCTTTCCACCGCCTTGCTGTGGCATAAATGTTGGAGATCAGCGAGTGGGATCCATCGTTCTCTGCTTTCATATCAACCAGTTTGTTCAGAGCGTATTCAGCAAGTTCCACATTTGAATGTACTCTTGATCAGGTACTAAGTAATGCGACCCAGATAACTGCAGTGCAAAGGGTGGCTGGAACTTCAGAGGAAGACTGCAGGGGTAGCAGATTGGGTTGGTAGATGGTTCAGTGTGTTTTGGGATTGGTTGTGTTAAGCTGTTTGCTGGGCAGTCCGTGCACTGCATTTTGTGTTCGTCTTGGCTATAGACACTCACCTGTGAGTGTTCGAGGCCAGGATCTTTCTTTATCTAAAAAAGATAACTGCAGTAGGCTCCATTGTCATTTCCTCAACTGTTTTCCATGCCTTATCTAATCGCCCAGAGCAGGCCAGCAAATCAATAACACACGCATAATGCTCCGCACTGGCAACTACACCGTAATCTCTACGCATGCTATCATAGTAATCGAGACCCTGATCAACCAAGCCTGAATGGCTGCAAGCGTAGAGAAGAACCAGGAAGGATATATCATCAGGAACAAAGCCTTCCTTTTGCATTTTGGCAAATATATCCATGGCATCATTACCACGACCATGCATTCCATATCTTGACATCATTGATGTCCAGATACTTGATTCCTTTTAGGCATGCTATCAAATACATTTCTAGCAATATCGACATCACCACACGCACTTTGAGTACATAT
This sequence comes from Panicum hallii, assembly GCF_002211085.1. NCBI lineage: Eukaryota > Viridiplantae > Streptophyta > Magnoliopsida > Poales > Poaceae > Panicum > Panicum hallii. Next base: position 9,196,561 of record NC_038047.1, on the reverse strand, counting down.
CGATAAGGCAGTTTGCCACAAAATACATAGATGCTTCATACTGATGGTGGTGGGTGACATAAGCATGAATCTGCTTACCCACACGAAGAGGAGCCAAATGTGCAAAATGCAGGAAATTGTATAAGCATTTGGGGCAACTGCATATGGTTTTGAAATCATCTCCAAGAAAAGCTTTAGGGCATCATTTGAGTCCCCATGTTGCGCATACCCATCGATCATGACAGTCTAAGCCACCACATTACGTTCCTTTCACCACCGGAGACAGGTTCTTTGCCGAGCGTCCGCCGCACTCGGCAAACAATAGAATGCACTCGGCAAAGGCTTTGCCGAGTGCCGCACTCGGCAAAGTGGGCTCGGCAAAAAAATCGTCGGCAAAGGTCTTTTTACCGAGTGCTTTCTGTCGGGCACTCGGCAAAGACTTTGCCGAGTGCCTTTCTCTGCTCTCGACAAAGAAAAGGTGCCGTGACGGCGCCTTTGCCGAGTGCCCGCGATAAGGCACTCGGCAAATCCGGTAAAAAAATATTAAAAAAACAGCTCATGGTCGGTGCCTCTTGCGCCGCTCGCCGTCGCTGTCGTCCGCCCGGGTAGAGCCGCTCAAACCCTAGGGTGCCACCGCGAGGCCGCTCGACGGCGGCGCATCCACACTCCGGTGGACGCGCGCGCCGGCGAGAGGATTCGCCGGTGGCGCCGTCGTTTGCGTCGCCGTGCCGTGCCGAGGAAGGAGCTCGCTGAGGGCGCCGTGAGGTGCTGAGGAAGGAGCTCGCCGAGGGCGTCGTGCCGTGCCCAGGAAGGAGCTCACCGAGGACGAAGCCGTGGGGGTGGTCGCGCACCAGCGGCGTCGTGGAGCTGCTGCTACTCGCCGGAGCCGGAGCTGTGCATCGGGAGGAGCCTCCGCACGGTTTCTTCATCGTTGTCCTCCCTGCGAGAGAGAGGAACGGGAGTCTTGTGAGAGAGAGAGAGAGATAAGGATGGAGCAGGAGATAAGAACGAGAGAAGAGACTTGTGAGAGAGAAAAAACAAACGAGTGGTTGTGGTTCAATGAGAGAGGTCGGATATTTTAGGAGATGAGAGAGATGAGCAGCCCGTGCGCCTCGTTTCAAAAAAAATTTCGGGCCGGGCGATGCAGTTGTCGCCTCGTTTCCAAACAATTTTGGGCTGCGCGCGCAGTTGTCTCCTCGTTTCCAAAAAATTTTGGGCCGCGCGTGCAGTCTTTGCCGTGTGTCCAGCACACGGGCACTCGGCAAATCTAACGGCCGTGAGTTACCGTTTTGTTGCTGACGGCTCTTTGCCGAGTGTCCGGCACTAGGCAAACTAAATCTTTGCCGAGTGTCCGGCACTAGGCAAAATATTGTTTGCCGAGTATTTTGTTTTACCGAGTGCGGCACTCGGCAAAGACTTGATTTGCTGAGTGCCCGATATATTGCACTCGGCAAAGATTTTTGCCCTCGGCAAAGACTTAGTCTCCGGTAGTGTTTTGAGGTATGTGAAAGGAATCGATGCTCTTAGCTTAAGAGGGAGAGGGGGTGAATTAGACAACTTAAAAACTATAACCTATGCGATCCATCTTTACTACAGAGTTTTCTACAAAGGAGAGGTCTCCCCGTCCCCTGAACACGGTCATCATCACCACTCCACACCAAACCGGAAGGTTTGATGACTTATCAACGAGCCACTAAGACTCCAAGGAGCCGATACAGTGATGGTTCACTCAAGAATAAGACAAAAGGTAGCTACAACTTGCTCACTCACTTTCTCTTAACCTAACCTAGCACTAACACTCACTAAGCATGTGCTAAAGCTATTTGTTGTCATCACTTAGCGCTATGGTGGTTTGGATGTCTTCTTCAGTGTGTATGAGCTTCCTCAATATTCCAACAACTCCACATGGGCGAGTAGAGAGGGGTATAAATAGCCCAAGAATTCCAAAAAGCCATTGCTCCAACGGCCAGAAAAAGTGCAGTAGTACCTGATGAACCGACACTCTGACTAGATGGGTATCGGATCATCTGGTACCCCTTTTCAGCCACATAGCCATTGTCCCCTCTCTCTCCCCACAGTCTTCTTTTGCTTGTGTCATTGCACGAATACTTACTCCGACACCCGTCAGCGGTGCTGAAGGATTTTCTCCTAAAATCTTCTATCGCCAAACATGCTCTCTGAAATCGACCGGTACTTGCAATGATGCTTCCACTAGTAGTACCGGATCATTCGGTGCTAAAGACTGAACTTCACCAAACCTTTTGGGCACTATTGAGTGGATCACCAGACTGATCAAAATTGCACCGACGCTTTGAAAGAAAGTACTAGTTCAACCGGTATTATAGCTATGACTGCACTTGGAAGTTTCCATTGCTCCGCACTGTTCAAAAACAAAGGTGTCGGTTCATCTCTGGATTTTCACTATGATTTGCACTTGCTAGGATTTGGACCACTTACTTTCGGCATCTTGACTATAATTTGGATTTCATCCATGAGATCTAGAAATCCTACAAATATGAGATTACAAACTTGTTAGTCCTATTGTCTATGTTGTCATTCAATCATGAAAATCACAATAATAACCTAATTAGACCATTTTCCTTACAGTATAAAATCAAGTATGGATTATGCAGCTTTGAAGCATTGCACTTTGAGTACATATCTATTAATGCATTGGGCAATTAGATCCTCACCATCTCCGTCACCTCCAAAATGATTATTCAAGAGTACTAGGCATTTCTTAAGAGAATATGCATGAGTTTCCATACCCAGAGATAGTGCTCCCAAGGAAGCGCAGGCAGACAACACAGAGATGATTGTGATAGAATTTGGCTCTGAACCATAAAGAATCATTTGTCGAAAAGAATCAAGGGCCTCTTGGTAGCATCCCCTCTAAGCATACCGAAATTACAGCACTACAAGTTATCATGTCTAGTAGGATATTTTCTTTGCACATATTCTTGAAAATCTCAAAGGCTGCCCCAAAGTCCCCACTTTGGGAGTATCCACTAACCATTATATTCCAAAAAAAACATATCTTTACATTCCATTGTATTGAAAACTTATACTGCATCCTCCATTGACCCGCCCTTTGTCGGAATAAACGGGCTAGGTCCATTTGTCTAAATAATAAATTGAGAATTAAAATCCCACGAGTAAATAATAGGGAGTTATGAGGTGGTTAATACTATATGGGTAGTTGGGAATAATCCTAACCAACTTAAATGGTGGACTATGAGTACACTATTTGTGAACTTGGAAAAAGGAGAATGGCATGCCACACACGCACACTCGCTCGCCTCGCCGGGACGAGGGCGTGACGAGCCAAGCCATGCGTTGCGACAAGATGAGGTAACAAAACTAAGTATTTGAATGACGTTGATAGCTGGGCCATTGTTCTGACGTTACCAGTAACTAACCGTCATTAACTCGGGTAAAGACGTCTAGGTTCATCCCCCTCACCTCAACCAGCGTCTATATAAGCAAGCTCCTTCCTCTCTTCCTCCATACCCAACACACTCAGATACTCCCACTCAGGAGATCCCTCTCTTCTCCCTTTTGCTCATCTGCTGCTGCCCTTCATCCTCAACGAAAAGCTCTGCACACACAGAGGTTTGCGTGAGCAGGTCTCCTGAACCTCATCGTCGGGATAGGCGGGCAGTAAGGTTTTTGGGGAGCGTACGACTACACGACTTCTCAGTGTACATCTACTTCCTGCTACTTCCTGAAGGCCTTTGTACGTGCTACATCTAGAAAGCCGTCGTGGGACTGCACAGCAAACATCTCCCTGCAACGACTTTGTTCGGCTACTTGAAGCAAGGTCAACCGAGTAGCATGTCTACTCTAGTTAGCGACAGGGCATCCAATGCCTCTGGTAAAGGACCCACCTCAGGGTATTTCCTGAATCTATTCTGGTTCTTATTATATTTTATGTTGTCACAAGATCACTACAATTTGTCATGATTAAATTATTAATTTTTAGAATTAAAATATACTGTAAAATGCCTAAATTTCTAACAATCCAAATATTTTCAATGGGACAAACTTTAAGAGGTGGCATGATGGGATGGTCCTTTGGTTGATGGCCATGAACATTTTTCACATCACATAGGAGAAGCCTGAAACGTTTGAGACTCCAGAGGTGGAGCAAACTTTCATGGCAACTGATAACCTATTTCGAGGTGTCGTGATTAGTGTTCTAGCTAAAGAACTGGTGGATATCTATATCTTGTTGCAGTCTCCCAAAGATCTAATGGATGCGCTTGAGGCCAAATATGGTGTTTCTGATGCTAGGAGTGAGTTGTATATCATGTAAATGTTTAATGACTATAAGATGGTAGATGACCGTCCAATAGTGGGATAGGCCCTTGAGATTCAATCACTAGCAAAGGAACTCAAGAGCTTCAAGTGTGAGTTTCCTGACAAGTGTGTGGTTGGGAGCATAATCACTAGGCTGCCACATTCTTTGAGGGACTTTGCCACTTTTCTGAAACATAACAGACAAGTGTTCAGCATTGCTGACTTGATTGGCTCTTTGGATGTTGAGGAGAAAGCGAAGGCGAACAATACTCGCGGCAAAGGAGTTGTTGGTGCCTCAAATGCCAATTTTGTGTGCAGAAGAATAATTCCAATGCTTCCCAAACAAGAAGAAGAAGAAGAAGAACAAGCTGGATAACAGTGCAAAGCCTAAACTAACAACCGCCTTTAAGAAGAAGAGAAAGTGCAAGTGCTACACTTGCGATCTTGAGGGGCACCATGCAAAGGAGTGTAAAGAAAACAAATACAGGCCCAAGTCTGCAAATATAGTTATTAGCAAGACTGGTGGAACATCTCTAGACTTTATTTTGACACATTCCACGAGTTTTGGCAAATTTATGGTGCAGGTGACAAATGGGCCAAAAGGTGTCGAAAACCAGACCAATTCAGGTTCAGCCAAACTCCATGAGTTTGGCCGAACCATGCCAAGGTCGGCCGAACCCTAACTAAGCCCATTACAGCCACACTTCATCCGCATGCAAGGAAACGCAGACGGAATGCAGGAGAAGTGTGCTATCGAAGTCGATTTGATCCGAGGGACCCTAGGAATGACAGATGGATCCACAGGCCCACCAAATAAAGTAAATGACCAAGATTACCTTCGTACGTAACTGAGGAAGAATCACCAGCCATCCAAAGGCAAAGGCGATGCAAAGGATGACTCCACGATGCTAGGTTAGGTTCGGCCGAACCCAACTTGACTCCCAAAGACCATCAACCATCTCGAACAGTTGCGCACCGACGCCAGCAAGCAATCAAAGCCGACGAAGTGGATGGTGGTGCATCCAACGGTTTGGCCGAAACCCTATGGTTCAACCGAACTGGATCCACCGCCAACCACCTTCACACTCACCTAAAAGTAGCCCCCTATCCTAAACCACCTTCCTCAAGCTATAAATAGGAGTACACTGCTCAAGAGAAGGAACACAAGTGAAGATAAGCTCCTAGGCGAAGCCCTCAACACTACTCATAGAAAATAGGGAGAGAGGCGAGGTGAGATTGCTGGGGAGGAGCTGGAGTGTCGGCATCTCTTCTACCTTGTATCTCTATAGAGATGCAGCTCAGCTTCGAGTAACATCTGGATCTTGTCTGGTAACTCTGGTCTTCCTAATTAATTAAGCTTTAGTAATTACTTTCATTCGTGTGGGGGTTCCTCGTTCATTGTTTACTAGGCTTGTGTTACTAGATTTGGATGTTTTGCTCTAACATGGAGTGAAATAATGATCGAGTGGTATAAACGCGATGTCTAGACTTTAGATTGTCTTGGTTTGTACCCAACCCCAAGGATGGTAGTTGTAGTCGGCAAGTTGTGACAATTCTGTTTGGCCTACATATTACATATTCCACCATGTAAGAGTGGTTGGTGCTGGCTTGGCGACTCCCCTTCCCATCCCTATTTGGAATTAGCTCAGTCCAGGTACTCGAAGTAGACAGTGCAGTGAATTCCGGTTCACTCTATTTCTTGGGAAAATTTAGTTTATCTAACAAGTACCCTCTCTACCCTTCTATCTATCTCTCTTCCTTTGTTGTCACCTACCCCTAGACGAAACAGTTAGGATTAGTGCACTTTCGCGCTACATCGATATTCGTACGCTTGCAAATTTATCTGTTACGCTACATTGGTAATTGTACGGTTGCGGATTTATTTGTTAGGCTTAAAAGACGCCAACAAATTTGCACATCTTGTTTGTTCTTTTCTCCTTTAGTATTAGAGACTAGAAAGTGGAAACAATGTATGCAGCTATTACGTTTGTGAGTACTTGCAAACTTTAGTAAGTGAGAAGGTGATGAGTGACCACATATAAGTATATAAATACCATTCACAATTTTTTTTCTTATTATGTTGATGTGATGGTTTAATATATTCATATTTTCCAAATGATAGATGATAAGAATGAAGGATGAAGTCCTCTTGTCGGATAGGTCCCAGTAGTCTCGGAGCAACTCATAGGATTTCTATTAACAAGGTCGTAAGTTCCAAAGGAGAGTTTTTCTTTAATGGACAATTTAATAAAACACTGCCAATGCCGTTATCGTGAGATGTAAACAAAACACTATTAAGCGATGGATCATGACATGGTATATATTTGTATATTTGTAAATATTAATATAATTATAAGTACTAGTATATTTGTATGTTGTATTTATACTTAATTATGTGATGGATCGTGACATGCTATTTAATTTTATAAAATTTTAACTCAATCGCAACTAATCAATGCATAGTAGATTACTAGCTTGGGTACATGTAGCAAATCAATAGTAATAAAAAAAGTAAAATCGGAAACAAAATGAAAAAACCTGGTACTAAAGAGGCCCCCATTGAGCGTCAGCATGGCGATCCCTTTAGTAGTAGCTGGTGCTACAAATGTTATTTCTAGGGACGGATAATGCGTCCGCTCTTGAAAATAATTTCTAGAGACGGTTCACGGCGTGACCCACCTCTAGAAATTGATTTTTATGACCCGCCCCTACAAATCAATTTCTAGAAAATGAAAAAAATTAAAAATAGCAAAAAATAAAAAAAAATATTACGGCCAACCAGCCACCACCACAAGCCCCTTACTATCAAGGTATAATTTTTTAACAAAATATGTATACTTGCATCATCCGTGGTTCGAAACGCATACCTCAAGCCTCACGCGTACCTTCCTCTCCACCATACTACATAGTTACTTGTAACTTTATATGGTATGCTATTCTTTTATATTAACTCTGAAAATAATTTGTAGGGGCGGGTGACACCATCACCCGCCCCTATAGATCGTTTCGGTTTCCTATTTTATTCCGAAAATTCATTTAAAGCTTTACATATAGCAAAACAAATTTAAAAAAGTGAAACTTCTACACTATGATTATTTTGAACTATAGATAAAAAATATGCTAAGTATATTTCAATGTATATAAAGGTTAATATTCTGGAAATTTTAAAGTATGATTTGAGTTATATGAGATACTATGTAATCATAGCTATTAGACAATTTATAATAATTTTTTTGAACTAATAAATGACCTTAAATGAAAAAGTTATCAACGACAAAATTGTAGGTCTCGTCAATCTCTACAATTTTGATATAAAGTTTAACTTCATTCTAAATCATATGAAAAAGTTATGAATCTTTTTACGTGAAACTATATTTGTAAGGGCGGGTTATGCTATCACCCGCCCCTGGAAATGCATTTTTAGAGGGCGGATGATGGCGTCACCCGCCTCTAAAAATGGTGATCATTTCCAGGGATGGGTGACGCCATCACCCGCCTCTAAAAATTCATTTTTCAGGGATGTGTGGATATCTACAGTAACCCCGCTCCATTTGTAGGAGCGGGTTATATTTTGGACTGCCTCTAAAAAAAGGTGTCCATACAAATTCTTTTTACGGTAGCGTAATCAAGCATTTTCCCATCCAGTACTAATCATGCATTTTCCAGTAATGCCTGCAACGTACAATGTACGCATTCGAAACCTAAAACCTGACTTCCATCCCGTTTAACCCTCCGCCACAATGGCCGAGAAGAACTCGACCCCTAAGTTTCACACTACTGATTGTGTTATCACATCAGGATTCATAATACTATATATACTGCATATATTGTGCTCAGAACTTTAATGTACAAAATGCAACATGCGTATATATGGTGAATGGACATGCATCCTTCGTGCTATAGTACTTGCAACTAGTAAAGTATTGTTGTACATACAGCTACTATACAGAAGAGCGTAAAGACTTCTGTATGTGCGGTAGATGCACATCCACACAAAGTCTTATTTAGATGGATTCATTCCCTGATTCCCTCTCAATATATATGGATTAGAGTCGAAAATAAACTAATTTTCCTTCTATCCCTCCCAGTACGTATGGATCGAAGGGATCATTATTGTGTTTCCAAACGAGACCTAATAAAAAGGATCATTCGACTTGCAGGGCATGAACACCAATAGCGTGTAGTTTCGGCACCAGGATGAGCTTCTGCTTTGGATGGACAGTCAAACCAAACACCTCCGTCAAATCTATGTCCTCCTTCTCCATGCCAGCCGGCAGCTCCCAGTCAAAACAGTACGCAAGGTTTGCCAGCATGATCTCAACAGTAGCCATGCCAAAGTTGAGGCCAGGGCAGATCCTCCGGCCAGCCCCGAACGGCACAAACTGAAAATCGTTGCCTCTGAAGTCGACGGCCGCAGCGCTGCCACCTTCTGTGAACCTCTCAGGCATGAACTCCTCCGGCTTCTCCCAGGACTCAGGATCTCTACCAATAGCCCATTCGTTGATGATGACTCGCGTCCCACAGGGGATCGTGTAGCCATCGACCTCGCAGTCCACCATTGAGAGGTGAGGGAGAAGCAGCGGCGCTGGTGGGTGCAGCCTTAGCGTCTCTTTCACAACGGCTCTCAGATATGTCATGCTAGCTATGTCGTCTTGCGCCACCATTTCTTGTCCTTTCGGTGTGTTCACCCGCACCTCGGCTTGTAGCCTGGTCATGAGCTGAGGGTTGCGCATGAGCTCCGCCATGGCGAGCTCTAGAACCAACGATGACGTGTCCGTGCCCGCACTAAACATGTCCTGGAGATGTACGTTATTTATTAGGTTAGATGAAATAACTAGATCTACCAGGTTCCTTTTTCTCTAATGATCATATACTGTAGAGTAATAGTATTAATTAATGAAAATAAGTATGTTACAATCAAGATGGCCTTGATGTGGTCTCTGGTGATGCCGTACTCCTTCTGAACCGAGAGCAACACGTCGATGAAGTCACTGTCTTCTTGCTCAACACCACCACCAACACGGCCATGCTCAGAGCTTCTTCTTCGTCCCTCGTGGTCGGTTATTATCGTTTCAAGCAACCCGTCCCATCTTTTGCGTGACTCGTCGGCCTTGTTGCTCGAAAACCAGCCGGTGATCGAACCTAATGCGTTTGAAAGCCCTGGGAAGTACTCTTCCAGGTTGAACCCATCAATCAGACGAATGTTCGTCTCGATCATCTCCCGGAAGAGCTTGTTCCGGCCTTCCTCCCTGAAGAACTTGCCCGACACGGCTCGGCACACGATGTCGTTTGCGAACGTGTTCATCGTCTCACTGATGTCCACCGCCTTGCCCGCAACCGCCGTCTCCCGGATCTTCTCCATGACCAGGCGCACCTGTTTTTCACGCATGAACAGATAGATGCGTGTGGTAAGAGTACACACACTGCAAAGGTGTCACGTTGATAGGTAGCATGCTACCTCGTCTTGTCGGGCGTCCCGGTAGGAGTTCACCTTCTTGACGGAGAAGAGGTGTGTGGTGACGAGCCTCCTGAGCTGGCGCCAGTGCTCGCCGTAGGGGGAGAAGCCGATGTCCGTCGACCCGTAGAACAGGGCGTCGGCGACCTTGGACGCCGGCCGCGAGGCGATGGCGTGGTCGTGCATCCGCAGGACCAGCTGCGCCGCGCGCGGGGACGACACGATCAGGCTCGGGACGGTGCCGAGGCGGAGGAACATGAGGCCGCCGCCGCCGTGCTTCGCGTCGAGGCCGCGGAGGGAGACGTGTGGGCGGTTGCCGACGTGGTGCAGGTGGCCGATGATGGGCAGGCCCGGAGGAGAAGGGGGAAGGCGACGCTTCGGCTGCTGCTGCTTGCTGCCATGGCGGCTTCGGGAGATGGAGTGCCCCAGCAGCAGGAGGAGAGGGACGAGGAGGAGTTGTGCTAGAGGTGTGGTCGCTTGCAGGACTTGGTATGCTAAATTCACGTGATCCATGGTTCCGAGACAGATCCTCGTACGAGCTTGTTCTGGTGTAAAGATTGTGGTGTTTTCTGGTACAAAAGGTACCTTTGCCTGCCATATATATAGTTGCGTGGGTGCTTTCATATTTGCATGCCCCCATACAATCTTGGCTGCTCACAGCACACTAATCGTTCTTTTCATTGGACAGGGTAGCATGAATGATTGAGGTGATTACTACTCTTCATTTTCATAAAAAACTAGATTAAATAAGTTTCAAATGGTGATCAAGATACGAGGGTATAGCTCTATCCACTAGGGGATAAGTCTCCTCTGCACTACCGCAGGGGAACTCACCGTTGATGTGTAGGCCCAAGTGAGGGAGAGTCCCTCTTGAAGTACTGCAGAGGGACTACTTCCCCACCAGGACTCAAATCCTGGTGCATATAAATTATGCTCATATAATTGCTTTTAATAGTGGTTTAGTTGTAAGCTTGCGATGAAGGCCGACTCGCGATTGTGTGGGTACAAGTGCATTGTCTTTTTAATTAGAAAAATACACATATACATAAATATCCCATCACCAGGTCGAGTATGGATCAGAACCATCTTAGGAGACCAGTGAATAAAACCTATTATATGGCTCTCAAAAGTAAGGTTCTGTTTGGAGCTGCTAATGTTAGCTAAAAATTTAGTCTAAACTTTAGCAATGTTCAGTTTGGAGCTTATAGTTAATGGGGGGAACAGCCATATCCAGTTGTACTGCCGCGCTGCTCTGCTCTAGTGCTGCGCCACTGCTGCTGATCTTTTGCTCTGCTTTACTCCTGCGCTGCTCCGTTTTTTCTTCCAGTGCTGCTAGGCTGTGCCGTGATGAATTTGCTGTGCAACCATGCTCTACTGGTGGGTGGAGGGTAAGGGTTGGTGGAGGTATTTTCATTTTTTTCATGATCCGCTGGTGGGCATTAGCACTTCTTAGCTCATTCCTCCTATCTAATGTTTTACCTATATTTTCAAGTTTAGCTAAAGTTCAGCCCACCCATTAGCAGTGCTGATTGGATGGGCTAATGCTAAAGCGGAATAAACTTTAGCACTTGCAATAGGGTGATCCAACAAGGTCTAAATCAAACTTTGACACCTACGATAATTTCATCACTCTTAAAATCTGCAGGGATGACTTCACCACTCTCAAAATCTGCATGTTTGGTCTCTCGAAAATACTTCATAATCATGGAGTATATATACTTGCGTATTTATTTATAAGAATGAGTATGCGTAAATTACACGTAGCATAAATAGTCATACAGCTGGTTACACAGGCACGAATAAGAGACAATTGACAGAGCGCAAATGTTCAAAATGTGACTTACCACGTGTAAGGCAATCCCTTCGCAACGTTATCCATGACATATCATGAGTCGTGGAAGATCTGTACCAGTCTACCGATGCTGATGCGCTTGCGCTTCGGCCGCCCACAGAGTCAGATCATAATGACTGAAGAAGAAGATGTTTTTGTACGTGGAGCTCTGCGCAAAGCACGGCCACGGCAGCGGTCGCAGTTCTCGCCGGAAGCCGCTGCAGAACGGAGTTATTGGATGAGAAAAGAGCAAAAACAGACGAGCTCCACCGAACACGGAAATTCTGCAGGCGCACCGTCATCAGAGAGAGAGAGAGAGAGAGAGAGAGAGCAATTCGGCTGGTGCCGAGCTCTGCTGTGTTTATCTGCAAGCGCCTTGACGCCTGGTGTGTCACCGCAATTCTGAGTGCTGACCGAATTGGGAAGCGGGTCTCTGTGTGCATGTGTTGTGAGAGAGACAGGTTTAGATTTTTTTTAATTAAGGAGAGTTCCGGCCTCAGCTATCACAGGGTGATTGCTTGCAGCCTTTGATTATAAAACAGGCAGTTCTGAGACTGAAAACGTCTTACACGCTAAAAGTTCTGGACAAAGAGAAAACAAGACCAAAAACCAAAGATTAGAGACAACACAGTCTAAGGGGGAGTTTGGTAGAGCTCCGCTCCCTGATTCTCCTGATCTGCTCCCTGATTCTCCATGGGAGCTGATTCTTCTGATCCTGCTCGAGAATCAGAATCAGTTTGTAAAATCGTTTGGCTGCAAAACTGATTCTTATGCGTTGATTACCTATAATACCCTTCGCTACCTATTCTTTTATAAATTGTGGTTGTATAAATCTGGAATAATATATATAAATATTACATGAGTATTTAAAAGGCATCTAAAATTCAATTAAGGTCTAGAGTCAAACAACATAAAGGTCTAGAGTCAAACAAAATACAATTAAGGGTCTAGAGTCAACCCAAATACAATTAAAGACCTTCGTCCAACAAAATACAATTAAGGGCCTACAGTGAACCGAAATAAAGACCTAGAGTCAACCAAAATACATCATACTTGTAAAGCAATCACCTTGCCTCCCAAATTGCTCTAGCTAGGTCATCACGAAACCTATTCATGTTCCTACTACTAGAAGCTGTGGTGGATGTGTCGGACGCATTATGAGGAACATGTCTTCTGTATCGGGTTGGAATTGTAGGAACATAGTCAGGGTCTCGATCATATTTTTGAAAATCCTCATCAAGAGCATAATTCTCGCGGATGTAGTTATGAAGGCACATTGTGGCAGCAGCAATCATCATTTGCTTATCAACTGGATATGTCGGCATCTTAAGAAGAATCCTCCATTTCATCTTCCATACACCAAATGTGCGCTCTACTACATTGCGAAGACTTGAGTGCAAGTAATTAAACCTCTCTTGCTCACCATTAGGTGCTGCGCTATTCCTCCATTCTGGAACATGGTATCTCTGACCTTTGTAAGGAGCTAAATAGCCATCTCTATTTGGGTAACCAGCATCAACAACATAATATTTTCCTGTGTCATATGAGAACAAATATGAAGTTTGGTGAAAACAATATTCAGAAATAACAGAAAATAGAACTCAAGATATAATTAAAGTGTACCTAAAGGAGGATGTGGAAAGGTATCTTCATCACTTTCAAGTGCATGGTACAGTACAGTAGTATCATGCATAGAACCAGGTTGACCAATAGAGGCATATGTGAAACGCATGTCAAAATCAACAACTCCCATTACATTTTGAGTAGGTTTTCCAGACCTTCCAATATATCTAATGAGGTCCCTTTTCCGTGGGGTTGCAGATATATGAGTGCCATCAATTGCTCCTATGCAATCTTTGAAGTGTGGCCACATTCTTGGATCGTTGGTAATTCTACTATGCACTGTACGGAAATTAGGATCCTTTGGTTGTATATATCTTTTGGACATTGCCACCATGCAATGCAAAACATCAGTGAATTTGCGACTAATTGTCTCACTAGAGTGCTTGAAATCTTTTTGGATAGCAGAGTTTGACCAACTATGACCACAAACCACAAGAAACAACCCAAGACATTCTATGGAGTTCATATGACTAGAGGATTGTAGGCCAAAATCACTAACCAACTCATCATGCAATTTGTAGAATAGCCATGGGGGCATCCTGAACATGTCATAACATTCTTTAGGATTGCTGAGTGTTTCCATGACCCAAGCCATACCAGAAAAATTTGTAGTCCTTGGATCATTCTTGTCAACATGAGATGCATAATACCATGATAAGAGAGATGCAGCAGCATGAATACCATTTTGGTTGTCCATGATCAGCCACATGACTTCCAGATCATCCACTTCTGAGTCACTTGAGTCCATCCCACTATCAGAAGAAGACATCTGTCGATACACACATAACAATTATGAGAACAAGAAGCATTATCATGTAATTGTAGCACCATATAAGATGTCATACATTCCATACAGCACGAACCATGTCATGCATCTCATAGAAAAAATATTACAAGACAGCAGGAAAATTATGATAGGTTCATGAAAAATTGTTACAGCACAATACCATGGTAAAGGTTCTACTAGGGGAAAAAATGACAGCTTGCACGCAGCAGGGAAAAATGTAACAAACTCATGAAAAATGATACAATGAACACGCCACATGTCTGTTCTGACACTACATGGTCGAATCATTCCTTGTGAGCCAATTATGCTTCATTGTAAGCCACTGAAACCGTTCTTCCGGCGTCTCCAAAGTCATAAACATCTCCCTCTCAGCTTGCTTGATGAAGACTTGAGAAGCTATGAAGTGTTCTTTGCTTCCTGGAACAGCACCACACTCTCTAACCAAAACCATGACATCCTTGATTGAACACCCAGAAGTATCCTCCCTCCTTGCCAAAGACTCACATGAGGCAGTACTCCTCTCGCTCATGGAAACAAGCTTGGTCAGTTGATCCTGCACCCAATGTCCTCCTGAAGTTTTTGGTTTTTTACCCTTATCCTTTCGGCTAGTAGGTGCAGGCCGCTTTCCTTTCGAAGGTTCAGGGGAGATCTCATGGCAATCATCACTGGCTTCGTTAGCCTCGTAATCTTCATCTTTGTCATCGTCAGGTTCGGTGTCTTGAGTGTTAGGTGCAGCACCACTTGAAGGAGACCAATGATCATCTCCCGTGTTCCGAATGTCTTCAAACATAATGGTCTTTAAATCTTCATGCTGAAGAGGACCATCCTTGAACTTGGCAATTCCTTTGTATACCTGCAAACAAAGAGAATAATTACATACATATTTGCAAGATTTCAAGACTATCAAAAGATATCAATCATAATTATTGGTACCTTATTTTCCTTCTTCCACCATGAGTCAGGTGCAGTATATGTCTTCTTCACAGGGTCCCATCCTAACCCAGTTTCCCTGGACAATCTTTTCCAGTTACCATACTCTTTCCGCATCTTATCCCATTTGTTCTTAAATTGCAGCTTGCTATAATCCAATTCAGTTTTCTCCTTAAACTTTTCCATAACATTTTTGTACCCAGTCCTGTTAAGATGAGTGCCGCTGCGATTGTGTGCTCTCACTTGTTCAGCAAACAACTCACATAGAAGTCTAGTATTCTCCTCATTCCAATCAGCGTTTTCAGCCATCTCGTTGTACAGAAAATAGTTAATGGCGAGTACCGACATATTAAACGAATACAATTGTAACAAAGAAGTGGCACAATAGTAGGACATGTGAAAAATCAACTGTCTGTACCAACATATTAACCACAGGAATATGTAGCACACAATTACACAATACTTGCTTATGTGATCAAACAAATGCACTTGTCTGTACAAAGAATGTAGCAGTCTGTAAAAAAAAAATACCACGAGCATCAGGTTGAGCGGTCTGTACCTTAGGCCGGAGAAGTAGAGACCGAACCAGACGAGAAACTGCAACAGAAGGGCTGGTGAAGCCGCCGGTGAAACCTTACCCTGCAAAAGCGCCGGTGAAACCTTACCCTGCAAAAGCAGAAGGCCGTCGTGTGAGAGGAGAAGGGTGCACAGGGAGTCCAGGATCCTCCCTCCCTGCAAAAGAAGGCCGCCGCCCCCTGATCATCCACGCGCGCCGGCGCTGGCCTGCCCTGCTCCCCCCCCCAACGCGCGCCGGCGCTGGCCTGCTCCCCTCCCCCCCCAACGCGCGGCGGCGCTCCCCTGCTCCCCCCCCCCCCCCGCGCGGCCCCTGCTCCCTCCCCCCACGCGCGGCCCTCTCCCCTGCTCCCCCACCCGCGCGGCGGCGCTCCCTGCTCCCCCCCCCCCCGCGCGGCCCCTGCTCCCCCCCCCCACGCGCGGCCCCTCTCCCCTGCTCCCCCCCCACGCGCGGCCCCTCTCCCCTGCTCCCCCCCCGCGGCGGCGCTCCCTGCTCCCCCCCCCGCGGCCCCTGCTCCCCCTGCTCCCCCCCACGCGCGGCCCTCTCCCCTGCTCCCCCCCACGCGCGCCCTCTCCCCTGCTCCCCCCACCCCGCGCGGCGGCGCTCCCCTTCCCCCCACCCCCGCGCGGCGGCGCTCCCCTGCTCCCCCCCACCCGCGCGGCCCCTGCTCCCCCCACGCGCGGCCCCTCTCCCCTGCTCCCCCCCCTCCCCCCGCGCAGCGGCGCTCCCCTGCTCCCCCCCCCCGCGCGGCGGCGCTCCCCCGGCTCCCCCCCCATGCGCGCGCAGCCGCCCCCCGCTCTCCCCTCCCCCGCGCGCCGACGCGGCCCCTGCTACCCCACCCCCGCGCGGCGACGCTCCCCCGGCTCCCCCCCCCCCCGCGCGGCCCCTGCTCCCCCCACGCGCGGCCCTCTCCCTGCTCCCCCCCCACGCGCGGCCCCTCTCCCCTGCTCCCCCCACCCCGCGCGGCGGCGCTCCCCTTCCCCCCACCCCCCACGCGGCGGCGCTCCCCTGCTCCCCCCTCCCCCCCACCCTGCGCGGCCCCTGCTCCCCCCCCCACGCGCGGCCCCTCTCCCCTGCTCCCCCCCCCGCGCGGCGGCGCTCCCCTGCTCCCCCCCCCCCGCGCGGCGGCGCTCCCCCGGCTCCCCCCCCGCGCGGCCCTGCTCCCCCCCCCCCCCCGCGCGCGCCGGCGCTGGCCTGCTCTCCCCCCCTCACGCGCGCAGCCGCCCCTCCCCCCCCGCTCTCCCCCTCCCCCGCGCGCCGGCGCAGCCCCTGCTCCCACCCCCCCCCCCGCGCGCAGCCGCTCCCCCTGCTCTCCCCCCCCCCGGCGCGCGGGCCGGCGCTGGCCCTGCTCCCCCCCCCCCCCCCGCGCACGCGCGGGCCGGATCTAGGGCGGCGGCCGGTGTACAGGAGGGCGGCCACCAAACCTAGCGAGCCACCATTGGTTCGGGCGTTCCTGTGCGGAGCAGAAGGGGGCCGGAGTGGAGGTGCCCACCGGCGGCTGGATCTGGGGAGGCGGCCGGAGTTCAGGGAGAGGAGGGGGTGGACGGAGTAGGAGGGCGGCGGACAACTGCTGAGCGTGTGCGGGCGACTCACGGGGGGAGAAGGGGGATCGGACGGGGGAGAAGGGCGGCCTGGTTTTGTTCAGTGGCAATTGCGGGTAAATAGTCTGCAAGTTGATGGCGAGGTCCGTAGTGTCGTTGGTTGAGAAGCGATTTCAGAGCGCGGGGGAGCGGGTTCTATCCGATCCCTGGGTTCAACGTGAAAACAGCGATCGGTTCTCTCGCTCCCAGGAAGAATCGCTCCCCAAGAAACGTTGTTTGGCACAGATCCTTGGATTCTCAGTGAGAATCGGGAGCGGGGAGCCGTGCCAAACTGGCCCTAAAGACTAGTTCTTGATTCTGTTTCTAAAATTCCAGCCGAAATTGTTGAAGATTTCTGTCAAACTTTTGCAGCCCTTCATCAAGATGAGCCGAATCACTCTGACAGGTTTAGATGCCTGATTAGCCAAATCAATGCCCGATTTCCTTTTAAACATCAAACCATACAGACAGGTTTATATTAGATTATTAGCCAAGGATCAAGCATCATCAATATTTGTGCCATGTCTCTTCGAACAAGGGACTGCTTTTTACTATGGTTCATGGCACTACTAGAGGGAAAAATAGTATGTTTTTTAGGACTATGTTAAGTGCAAGCTCTAATTTTGCAATTTAGAACCCTGATTCCATCAATCCGTGCAGGACGGGCTACAATTTTCAAAATAAATTTTACTAAATAAAAAAATCAAAATTGTTATCTTTGCTTTCTCTAGTTTGTTCTTATTCTAATACCATATAATATAGATACTTTCTTATTTTTTCCTAGTTGTGATTGGCATTAGCTGTCATTTGCTCTCAATGTTTCTCAATCGACAATCATAGTTTTCTTTTTTGCATTGCACTTATATTAGTATTCGACATTTGTTTATTAGTCGAAACATTAGCTTGAGAAATGTTTAACATCGAATTTTGTGCACAAGCGTATACAAGATGTAAATCGTAACACGCAATGTGCATTTGTACCTTGGGATAGTTTTCCATATTGCATAAAAGTATTTTGGGATATACTTTTTATAATGATAGATGTACATAATTTACATATAATTTATTAGTTAATTTAGGTTATTTTTATTGATAATGGACGTGAGTAATTTAGATCATATTTTGGAGTTACTTTAGATTCATTTTCTTTTAGGTGGAACTGCTCTAGATTATTTTTTTAAAGAAGAGTAAATTGCACTCCAAATTCTTAAATTTGTCCCACAGTTTTATCTAGATTCTCAAACTCTCAAATCGGCCATTTAGATCTCTAAATTATGTTAAAACTGTGTTAAATGGTCATGCAAACTTCCGACACCAACATAACATGTGATAGCACGTTGGCAAATATTTATAAAAATTCCCCGGCATAGTCTTATTTGCTTCTCTCTCTAGCTCTCCAATCTCTCTCCGCTAGCTCGGGCCGAGCCGAGCTCCCTCCGCTGCCCGTGCTCTTTCCCTTCCCCTTGGTCCTCCACCCGCCGCCAGGGTCGGCCGGCAGCCTCGGTCCTCGGGCCAGCGGGGGCAGAAGCGGAGGCGAGCAAACACCGAGGGGCGCCGCCGCTGCGCAGGCTGCCGCCGTGCCTTACCCACGCCGGTCGTGCTCGCCGCCGCCGCGCCTTGCCCGCGGCCCCCGTGCCGGTCGTACAGGCCGCCGCCGCACCGTGCCCGCAGCTCCGCCGCGCTGGTTCCCCGCACCTGAAGCGCCGCGAGCTTGCCCAACGACGCTGATATCTCGCCCGTGAGCAGGAGCCAGCGACCGGTGGCGCGTCCTCGGCTCCTCGCCCGCAGGACTGCCGCCTAGGCCCGCGCGATGTCCGAGCGGGACCTCGAGGCGCAGCTCCGCCACGGCCGCCACGTCGCGCGGCGGCGGCAAGCGAAGACGGCGGCGAGACAACGGGCCACGGGCGTGGTTCAGCCGGCGGGCGGGGCTGCATCGCGCAGCAGCATCAAGCTGCATCTTGCCGCGGCGGGCAGGCAGAGGCTGGCAACGAGCGGCAGGCCACCTCGGGGCTTCCATTCAGCGGCTTGGAGCTTTGATTTGGTGCTCAGGACCGACGATTTTGCCGCTTAATTTGAGCTTGATGGAGCCGCTTTGCTTGATTCCATCCCCTGCTCGATGGAGCTGCTCATGAAGGAAGAAGATAAGAGAAATGAGAGAAGAGAGATTCTAGGGGGCTTTTATAAATGTTTACGTGAGAACCGCCCAATTTGCACTCGATTCAGGTGAAATCATCGATCAATCCATCAAGATGAGAACTGGCACATGTCTATTTCTTGATACGCTATATGCTAATCCATATTTAGAGGCACTTATATAATCACCTAAAATAAAAGCAAATCCGGTAATCTCGATACGTGCTTGCGGATTAAGCATATGTAGCATAATACAATTCATACATCACCGTATGAACTATAGAGAGCAATTTTCACATAACGTAAGATTCAACATTAAGGTTTACAAGTTCATAACAAGGGTAGCTCAAATATGAAACTAAAAAGTTCCAACTCCAAATATAAGCATTGGGCTCACGAATGACATTAGAAGAGATATAAATTTAAGTTTGATGTTTCCGTTATGTTCTCACACGTCTAGCAACGCAGTGGATAAAATAACTAAAGCGTGATAAGAAAACGACATCTTTGCTCAACGATGCCATCACAACAACTCACTCCACTCCGGCACCGGAATCGACGGGATAGAAGTGGCCAAAACACAAGCTCTGGTTTACCGGCAACTTAGGTTAGAAAGTAACATGAGTACAAAGGTACTCGCAAGACTCACGCAAATAAATAAACAAGGATTATGCAAAGGGGGTTCAACAAGGATGAGGCTTTATGGTTAAGTAATTATTGCATAAGCATGAGCTCTCTAATCCAACAACTAGTTCCTAGCAAATTAATTATCTTGCCCAAACCACCACACTAGTTTTAGTTGATTAAAAGAAGAACGAGTACTTTGATCATAAAAGTGCTTTCTACGAAGAATTCATGGGATATTGAGCTTGCTCATGACTAAGAGTGTGGCAATTCAAATTGATTATTTAACCTTGTAAGGATGTACTTCTTTACCCACACGACGCAAGGACCATACGGCTCACCCAACCGGCCAAGTTGGATGAGGGGGTACTTGCGTCAACCGTTCCCAACAAGCCTCGGCTATTAAGGTACGCCTAGCTTACGCGGAGAGTCACCTAGGTCCACCGAGGATACCTCTAAACCTTTCTACATAGCCCAGTGGCCATGCGTCTAGGACTGAGCCTCAATGACTAAGACAAAGGAGGTAATGGGCTCATCCTTATCATGACTGGATATGTGGTAGCATGATAAGTTGTTCAAAACCAACATCACACATGGACGGTTTTCGAGCAGACTATACCTCCAAGACTCTTTTCTCTAGGCCCTACCATTCCGTCCAAACCACGGTAACATCTTTCCAACAAAACCATAACCGAACAAGTGCGATCAAGAATAACCAAGTGAGTGTAGTGTGATCCTATTCCAATCTTTCCTTTCAAGTTATAAAATAAATATAAACATGGCTAAGCAACTAGTAAAATTAGTTAGTTAACCAACTAACATGTGATAAGGACATGGATAAACAACTCAAGGAAGGTAATGCATAAAAGTAGGTATAACAATGCGATAAATAAATATAATACATAACCCATAATTACCCAATTGAGATAACTAAAACTAAATCAATTTAGAGGGGGCAGGATATAATGCTTAGCTGCTTGCCTTGGTCTTCTTCCGGCTCAACCACTTGACACCGGGTTTGGGTTCGACAACCTCGACGGACTCGACGGTTTCATTCTCCGGCGACTTGGTCGTTATAATGCATGAATGAGTGTATGCATTAGCATGATACCATGATTCATGCATGAGAGGATATGAGATGAAGAATGAATAAACAACATGCAATGTTACACAAACACGAGCTACTAACAAAAACAACCAAGCATCACTAGCACTTAAGCAAGAAAACCTAAAGTAAGAATATCAGCAAGAAATTTGTACAGCAAGCATAAATCATGAATTAATTTGAGAATGCAGAGAACATCCATCAGAAGTCATAAAAGTTGGATTTGCAGCAAAATATATTTTATAGAATTATTTATGAGCATGACAATTTTCAGTTATTCTAAACAAGTTAATCTTAAAAGATATGCAAATCACTTTAAACAATTTTCAGAAAATTACCACAGGAACTAGACAGATTGGCAAAGCTAATATAACATGTTTTGCCATTTTATCACTTTTCAAACAAAAATTATGAATTAAACAATCTTTCATGCGGAGAACAAGAAGTTAATTTAAAAATCTATCAATAAGTAGAGATTCATTAGAACAAGCAACACCACTTGATAGCACATTTCACAAGGAGTCTAACAAAATTTAGTTTGGCATTTTTAGAGCAGTATAGAATTAAAGAAATTAACTTTATTTAAAAAAGTATAACTAATTTTACAGAACAGTAACATACAAACACAACATTTTTGCTGAGTAGGTCTGCAACACAGGAATTCAACAAAACAAGTTTCACAACTTTTGGACATCTACACAATTTTCTATGAATTTTACAAGTTGACAGATTTAGGAAATACATAAAAATATGAGGAAAACGTTAGGGGCACCTGGATCTGGCGCTCCTAAGCGCCAACAGGTGGGCCCAGGAGGCCAGGCGGACCCGGGCTGAGTCAAGGCCAGCCGCTAGCCTTCACCCGCGACTTAGCCTGGGCATTCGGGCTACCCGAATTTTTCGGGTCGGGTTTTTCGGGCTTTTGGGGAATTCGGGTATTCGGAAATGCTACCCGAAATCGGGTTTTCAAAAGCTAAGCCCGAAATTTCGGGTATCCGAATATTTCGGGTTCGGGTTCGGGTAGCCCGATTTGGCCCGAAATTTGATATCAGGTTAGAAATCAGTGTTACTTGTACATATTTAAAGCATGATTAATAGTTAACAACAGCCAAACAAACGAGTATTAAAGAGCATGCAAGACTGCAAGTCAACAAAAATAAGACTAAGAGAAGTTCGTAACAAGAGTAAAGGCATAGAACAGTAGAACACAACATAAATTCGGGCTATTCGGGTAATTCGGGTACCGCGGCCTACTACCCGAACAAGCCCGAAATTAATTCGGGTTTCACGATTCAATACCCGCGGGAGCCCATTGGGTATCGGGCTTCGGGCTAAATGGGTTCGGGCTCGGGTTTTTCGGGTTTCGGGCTTCGGGCTCGGGTTTTATGCCCAGGCTAACCCGCGACAGGGGCGCGGCGAGCACGCACCCAGCGCGCGTGGCGCGACGCCGCCGCACGGCGCAAGGACCGGCGAAGGGGAGTGGGCTGAGGCGAGCAGGGCAGGGCCAGGGGAGCGTGCGCACGGGAGGAGTGGGCATGACGGGGAGGCTCACCGGTGGCACCGACGGGCGGGACAGCGCGGCGAGCGGCAGCATGACGAGCAACTACGGCGGCGGACAAAGAGCGGCGCGGAGGAGCCCTGCATGGCGAGGAGGAGGGCCGAGTGAGGGCACAAGCAACAAGAGGGAAGGGAGAGGAAGCCAAGGGCGCAAGGAATCGGGGCGGGGCTCACCAGAGGTGGCGAATCGCGGTGGCCGGCGGCGAGGAAAACAATGGTGGCGGCAGCAATGGAGGTGGCTGCTAGGGTTTGGGGAAAAGGAGGGGGCCGGTTTAAAAGGAGGAGGAAGGGAGGCCGGAGGCGAGCAGGCGCCGATGGCTCGGCTGCCGCGCCAACAGGCACGCGCCGGCCCGGTTGCCCAACCGGCGCCCTGGGAGGCGCGGGAGGAGGGGGTGAGGGGCTGACGGGTGGGCCCGGGGTGAAGAGGAAAAGGTGAAACGATGGTTCAACTTCAAAATTCATAAACTAGAACTTTTCATGCTACAAAAATCTCCAAAAATTTATAGAAGCAAGATAAAACTACCAAGAACACAATGCAATGACAAGCACTCAAAAATCTATTCTAGATTGCTCACAGTAAAATAAATAAAACAACAGTTTTTCAACATTCCAAGAATTTTATGCTTCGGACTTGTTGCCACAAAATTCTAAAAAAATATTTAAATTCATCATTTTAAGTCTAGTATTTGAATAAATTATTTGGAAGCACTGTTGCAAAGCAAAATTTGAACTTTCTTCACTAGCATTCATTCAAACAATGCATAAAGATGAATAAACTCATGCAAGCATATGCGCATGATGCCTCATTATGATTTAATGATGCTCATGATACTATTGGTTACATGTTAACCATGTTTTTAACATTTGGGTTGTGACAGTTTGCCACCATGGCACCATGTGGCATGCCACGTTAGTGTCGGAAGCTCGCGTGGCGCGTTTGGGATCTTGGATGAACCACTTAACATGGTTTAGGGACCAAAATAAACGATTTGAGAGTTTGGGGATCTAGGTGAAACAGCAGGATAAGTTTGGAAACCTCAAGTGCAATTTACTCTTTTAAGAATAGTGGACATCGGTAGTTTCAATGCAAATAGGGATTATAATGGCATGTGTGGCCAATTTAGATGAGGATTAGGGATCACTTAGGTTATTTTTCATAACGGTAAAGGTGGCTAATTTAGATATAGATTAGAGGATTACTTTAGAGTATTTTCATATGGTTGAAAGTGTGTAATTTTTTTTAAAAAAAGATAGAATAGATCCTTGGGCTATTATTTTGGATGGCGATTAGTTTCTGCACATCCTCTTTTACCACACATTCATAAAAAATATTGCAAGAATGTCACCATTGCAAGCTTGCAATAATGCATTCATAATGCATGAAAAATGTCAGAAGGTTAACCAAGGCAAATGATAACCAGTATGTCACCTTTTTGACTCGGATGCACATGTAGGATTTGAAGGTACGTAAGCAGGTTAATGAGGACCATCTTTTTTTCCAAAACATAGTCAAAGATTTCGTGCTATAAAAACTCAGATGGCAACGGGCAAACTGGAGACAAATGTGTATTCTGCTTATATTTTCTGTCACGTTAACTTTTTCACCATCATTGTCTTGCATGATATATGCCTATATTCACTTGGCACTCTTTTCTACGTTGTTAACATCCTAAGATCCTCGTCATAATTATTAGTGACACGTATCCGTTTTATGCTATCTGTTGGCCACATATATATATATATATATGCACCTAACTGTTCAAAAAAAATATATGCACCTACGACTAAGTTAAAGGGTATGGATAAGATGAAAGTTACAGCCCATTCAAACATAGTGTTTAAGTTTTCATATTTTTTCTTTCTAAAATTGCTAGGAAGTCTGGAATTCACTGAATGAAAGCAACAAGTACCTAGGCTACCAATTGAGAAGATTAAACAGATAACCCACCGTCAGGACACTGGCTTTATATATTACTCTTCTGTCTAATGTTACTAATCGTTTGAGAGCCTTTTAACGAGTTTTTTTAAAAAGGGGATTAAAAAATTAAAATTTGTAAAAGTGGTGCCAGTTGGGAAAATTTTGAGAAATGGGTGCCTCCCGCCCGCTGAACGGGCGGAAAGGAGCCTCCCGCCCACCCATCGGGCGGGAGGTTCGAAAAAAATTTCCAGGGACCTCTTCGCGAATAAAAAACTTTTCTTATTCGCGAAGAGGCCCCTGAAGCAGGCCTCCCGCCCGGCCAGTGGGCGGGAAGGCCACCCGCCCGGCCAGCGGGCGGGAGGTCCCCCCACAGGCTATTTCAAACTCAGACTTCTATACTTCGTAGTTTCACAAGCTATTTGAAATTCAGACTTTTTTCAAATACAAAATTTATTCGCCATACTCTTATGTATGCATATAAAATTTTAATTCAATTTTATGAAGAAGATTACAGTATCTAAAACTCATACGAAGATAGTTAAACGATAACATTTTGCAACGTAGAATCCAAATATTCTGTCTTCAGTCAATGCGGCAAATATTACAAATACACATCTAGGTGTGATACAATCTCAACGCGGCAAATATTACACATGAGCAAACAACGTTCAAATAAAATTGCAACTAAATGATGCCTGATGACGTACTAGCATTCGATCGGCGACGTCTCCCACTCCTTGATGCAACCGGAGGTCTTCCATCTGTAACATGACCTGTAGGGCCAGCTTCAGCAGAACTGGGGCCAACATCATTATTTGGACAACGTTTATACGTGTGTCCAATCTGATTACATGCACTGCAGCGCTGTATCCTCGGACGGAGCTCTGACTCATCCATATCATTACGAATACGCCGTGTCTGACGGCGCTCTCTCTGAACCCGTGATGATCTTGGGTCTGGAATATATATAACAGGATTCACTGTCTCAGTGAACGATCGAACCAAACGGAACCCATAGATCTCATACTGCCAGGTGCTGGTAATTGTCTCCTTTCTGAAGTAATGGGAAACATATATATCGACAGTATGTCGAATATCCGCACAAGCAGCCATTACATGAGAACAAGGTAAGTGCAGCAACTTGGGCCTCATGCATGAGCAACAACAAGTTACATCAAACTTGAGAATGCACTCCTTTACCGCAGTTTGACGTCTCATGCCATGTCGCGCCCTGTCTTAAGGAGATACCTCAAACTTGAGCTCCTGTGTTCCACATTACCGTACGTGGTGTAACCGGACGCTTTCTGCCTTCTTAGTCATATATTGTGTTACCATGAATCCAAAATTTCTGTCAGGATCTCGCATGAATACCTGATTTTTAGTGAACCGGTCCCTAAAGTAATCGGTACACCCCCGGACGATGAATTCCACAATTGCAACCAGTGGAAGCCCATGAACACCTCGCAGCATCCAATTGTAAACCTCGGCGAAGTTGGTGGTCATTATGCCGTACCTTGCACCATCGGTATCATAAAGGAACGCCCACTTCTCTTTGGGTTCATTCTCAATCCATTCAGAAAAGTTTTTCACCACTGAGCCAGACCTTCTGCGAGTACGTGCAGTATCTGTTGGCAAAAGGCACAAAGCCTCTGCTTCATCATGTGCAGTTATGTTTTTTGATGCGTCCTCGGCTCTTTTCTTCCCGGTCAGTTCATCAAGTTTCTACCACTGCTTGTTAAATTTTTGCTGATTCATTTCCTTGCATAGCCTCTTAAACATATCCATAAGGTGCTTGTTCTTGAATTGCCTGAAAAAGTTTGCACCGATATGTCTCATGCACCACCTACTGCGAACATCATGCCACTTGGGCGGCTCTCCGGTCTCCACACACCCCTGCTGCAAATCTAGTATTGCCCTCAGTATGCCGGCGTGACGATCATGAATCAGGCAGACATCTTCCCTATCCCGAACGATTGCAAGCTTAACCCGTTCCAGGAACCAGTAGCAACTGTCCGTGTTCTCACTCTCAACAAAAGCAAAAGCAACATGCAGCAATTGATTGTTTCCATCTACTCCAATAGCTGTCAGCATTTGCAATTTATACTTTCCTGTGAGAAAGGTCCCGTCGATGCACAGGAGAGGCCGGCAGTGATGGAATGCGTTAATGCATGGACTCAAGCTGAAAAAGACCCGCTGTAATGTGTAGGGCGGACCTTCTCCTCTGTCTAGAGTTTTCAGGTCATAATAGCTTTCAGGATTTCTCTGACATAGGACGGCCAGCATTCGAGGAACATTATCATATGCAGCCTCGAACGTACCAAACCTCATCTCCAACACCTTTTGTTTTGCACTCCACGACTTGCTGTACGAGATGGTATACTTGTACTTTTCCTGAATGTACCTGATAATAGACTTTGGTTCATATGACAAGTTGTCTACTATCGTCCCGTACATCTCATTTGCGATGTATTGCGACGTGAGGTTGCGATGGGTCTTCTGCACCCCAGGCAAATGACAAGTGTGCTGAGTGACAATGGAGCATTCCCAATAATCTTTCCATTTACCCTTATAGGCATGCACCCGCCATGAACAGCCCTCCTTCACACATACCACATCGTACTTACGAGATTTGCACTCGACTGTTTTAAACTCTCGCATAAGAGATAGAGACCAGCACTTAACAGCTTCCTTCACCTCTTCAATTGAGTGGTACCTCGCACCCTGGATAATTTCATTCTCCCTGCAATCCGAAGGCCAGCTAGATCCGTCATCTACGACAAGATGACTGAAGTCGCTGCTTACCCAATCTTGAGGCACATCATCGTCATCATCAGATGAATCGGCATTCATTGCTTCGTCCAATTCACGTTCTTCGTCTTGCAGCTGTTCAACAATGAAGGGTACGTTCTCCCCCTCATCAGCCATGCATTGAGGTGTTGCGGTCCCACTTGCCTCAATGTTTGCCCCCTCAACTTCTTCATCAATATTTTCATCCCCCGGAGCAGCTTCAATATTTATCAAAGGGTTCTGGTGCACACTGACAAGGAGTACCAGTGGTCATTGCCAATGACTTGCATTTTGCAGATAATTTAACCAGTCCTCGTTGCTTGCAAGTGGCATCAGCTCCCAGATCAAAGCGTGAGTGGTACGATTAATGACGCATTGAACACTCACAGTGTGTGTCTCCTGATTAATCCTTAATCCCCTCATTAACCAGTTGCATAGGGATTCAAATGTCCTCTCGTGCGGTCTGGTAATTCCTCTGACTGCACAGTTGAATTCACTTAAATCTACCCCATGTGGCCCATAAATCATATTTCCTTCTCCGTAATATATACTGAAAATACCCTTCTCGGAAGACATATCTGAAAATACCGCACAATTGAATTAACTAGTTATACTACATATTAATACACAATGACGACCCTAAGTTTCAGCGATTCTCAGATTATATTTTACAAATTCTAAACTATTCAGAATATCAATTATACTAAAAACAAATGAAAATACTAAAAACTATTCAAAACATAACTATTCTAAGAAATATTTCCTAGATTATAGTTATTTTCAAGTAATTATACAGCTAGAATGAGAATATACCTCCAAATCGACGTGTGAACAGGGCTTCGCCGCTTCCTCTTCTCTCTTCCTCTCCTTTCTTTCTTATTTTCTGATTTTTGCTGAATAAAATAGAAATTTTTGGAGCTGGTTCGAGCTTATATAGCCGGGGGGGGGGGACATCCCGCCCGACCAAAGGGCGGGATGCCCCTCAGGACAACATCCCGCCCTTTGGATGGGCGGGATGCCCCCGCCTGCCCCGGCAGGGACCTCTTCGCAAATAAAAAATTCGCGAAGTGGCCCTCGGAGAACGTCCCGCCCACTGGATGGGCGGGAGGTCCCCGGCCCCACGCCTCCCGCCCAATCAGCGGGCGGAAGGTACCCATTTTTCAAAATTTTCCCCACCGGCACCCCTTTTCCTAATTTTATTTTTTATTCCTTTTTTGAAAAAACTCGCCTTTTAACAGTCTTTTTTAGAGCATGAGCCCAAGCTCATATAGGCCCAGCAGGCCTGTGAGTCGGCCTGTAGCCTACCTCAGCCCAGATAGGTCTACTGACCAACATTTTAATCTTTTTTGCTTCCTAGCGATTGAATGTACAGTACAGGATCCCACCTTGCCGGGATGGCAAGTCAGAGGACAGTAGAATATACGGAACATTTCATTTAGTAGCACCATCAATGTAATCTTTCTTTAGGCACCAACTCTGGATCTTGGCATTACAGATCATGAAGTACAATGGTTCTACTTTTCAAAAGAAGTACAATGGTTCTGAGGTTACAATGTGGTCCACAGTTACTGATGCATATGTCTCTCATGTTAGTAAAACTAATATCCCCCTTAAATTATTTGCTTACTTGATGCTAGCTATCATTTTCTATGGTAAATTAGTGAAGCCGTTTGACCTCTTTTCTTTGTATATGTAATTAAAGGTATCTAAGCACATGGGCTATGCCATCATTCCGTCAAATGTACTGATGATCGAGGGCAATCTATCGGAATTCTGTAAGGTCTTGGTGAAATTTCTAAGATGCTTCCAAGAATGTGCTGAAAATCTGAAATACAACATGTACGATTGCACAAAACTGCACATGGCACTACATTATAAGCGGTCTCTGTGTTTCCTTAAAGTTTTCATTTATTTATTTCACGAGTTCCTCTGTTTGAGGCACCTAACAAAAGATCTTCGTTCGTACTATAAGAATATTTTTATTATCATATTCTCCCTCCTTTACCTATAATTTTACAGGTGGTGTAGTTCCTGATCCTGAAGACAGAGAAGGTGGGAGCATCATATCCACACTCCTAGAAGCAAGGGTAAAAACTAACTCTGGTGAAGAGATTACAAACTTCTAAACAGAAACTAGCCAATTTATGCTATACCCAATTACTTTTTCTGGAAGTTGTGCCTAAAAACCAAGTAACCAACCCACTAAGCCCTAAATGAAGCAATTTTGTTCACTTGATTCCAATCTAGTTAAAGAGCAGATTATATATTCTTTGGTCCGTGGTACGGACAAAACAATATTAAAACGTTTGTAAACCTCGTACTAATCAAGCCATCAACTTTACAATGTTTAAAACCGATTAATCCTGACCCTCTGAAAACTGTCGCCTCAATCACTGGTGATGAGGCCACAAAGAATTTTATAGTTACATTGTTCAATGGTAGTGCTCCCCCCATTTCTAATCACATTTGTTTGGTTCATCTTTCCATGAAATCCATGCATGTTCTCAGGCACGATTGCATTTGGCCTTATCTATGTTCCTCTCTGCGTAGTGCAAACCATAGTGTATCAGAAGAATTAGCCTCTGCTTGCAAGTCTGTTAATTTCTACAGGAAACATTGGATTTTTAGTAAGAATTTTTTAATGCCTCTTAAGAGAAGCCACCACACCGCCAAAAGAACAGTCATCTTAATATTTTGATTTATTTTTCTTAGAAAAAGAAGGTATTAATGGACAGCTATTAAGCTCTTTACCAGGACAGGGATGAAACTACTAGCTAGGTTGGGCTTGTTTGGATACAGGGGATTATGATCAACTTTTAATCATCCATGATATATTACGATCCCGTATCGCCTAAAATACCCATTCAATGTTCTCAAATTTGCTTGTAAAATTGCTAGACAAAATGAATTTTGTAGAAGTTGTCCAAATAAAATAGAATACTAGATGAAAGTCATGCAGCTCATGCTAATTGAATAAGTGGAAGTTAGTGAAGACCACGTTACAGTTTTTGCAGATAAGCACATTATTTAAGACAGTCTGTTTCTGAGATTAATATATTAAGAAGGTCGCTGATATAGATGACCAAATACAATTAATCTCTTTTTGTGACTTGCGCAAATGAATCGAGATAGTTGGTAGCATTGACTTTGAATAGTCAACATAATCACCGTAATGAGACATGAGAAATAAGACTCAGAAGAGGGGGGATATGCACCAAAATCATAGAGGAAGTGATATTAGGAAAGAAGTTGAGAAATGCTAACATGATTTATATACTGCTTGAGTATATGACTTCATAGAGGCTCATCTACTATGTACTCTCTCCATCTTAAATTATAATTTATTTTAATTTTTTAGATACATATATTTACTATGCACATAGATGTATCCTGTATCTAGATACAATGAAAAATTATGTATTTAGAAAAGATAAAACGAATTGTAATTTAGTACGGAAGGAGTACTCGACTGTTTCACTCGAAATCATGCTCGAGGGGAAAGACTGTCGTAAAGGTTGAAATGATGGTTTTATTATTTAATTAATATGCTTAATTTACTCCAGTGGTCCACAAATGTTGGGGCTACAGCCCTGCAAAAGTAGTTGATGTTTGTCAAAAGGTGATCCATTCTGCGAGGAACTTCCGCAGCAACTTTTTTTTTCCCGATCCATGTCAATTGTTAGGGATCTTTCATGTTCTCTGATTGACGTGCTTGTGGGTTTTTTTAACACAGAGAGTTACATGTGCAGGAGAATGAGCATGTGCAGCGAGCTTTTTTCTTTATAGCCCAATCCAAACTTTGCAGAGCGTGCGTGAGTGAAATGAGACCTTTTGTCATGTGGCACATACGAGTGGACCTTTGTGCCCTGACAACGGAAACAGTCAAGATCTGGTGAAAGTGAAATGGAATCTATCGTGTTCTGCGGTGCATATTAATATGAACTGCGTGCAACCTCGACTCTAAATCCCTCCGGTGTATAGACATGCCCAGTAGTTTTCTATCTTGTTTACTAGTTACCATGCTCATGATCTAGCTTCAAAATGCGATAATTGAACATACGAAACATGACTGTGTACACAACGTTGAACTTACAACGCACTATGTAAATTTTGCATGATCGATATTAAGACCATTCTACTTTAGAGCAAACTTATTATTCAGTGTAGTTTTCTTGTTTCGTGAAGTATAATACTTTAAAAATGTAAGCTGAGCATAGTTCTTAGTGGGATGCATGTCCTCCTCCAAGTCGGAAATGCCAATATAAGTACTTCCTTTAAGTATTCTAGCTAATTTCATTCAGTTATTGTTTGGTTTCTCAAATAATCCAACAGTTTTGTTAAAACATTTTTTAAAAGTGTATTATTATAGATATTAAGTTATTTCTTCGGTGTACATATTCTGAATGCACTTTTGTCCAAATAACATTTTATGAATTTCTTAGAAATATTTAGAAGCTTTTTTTTACTATAATGCACATTAGCTAGACCATAGAAAATATGATTGTGCGACAGACAGGGGAACATAACTAGAAAATTGGTGATAAATTTGAAATCATAGCTCGTTGAACTACTGTATAGGGTCTCTATTTAGGTTGGGCAAAGTATGGGAAAATAAAAAGGTACCTTAAACTGTTCCTTTTCAGCTTTACAATCATATGAATCAACAGTAGTACCACACCTATGTACCGCCTTAACCAAAGAGATGCGTATAAAGGGGTCCATCTCATTGGAGATCCCATCCAACTCTAGAATATTAAAATAGCAAATGACCATCAAATCCATGGCAGGACTACATCTACTTGTAGCATAGCAATGTGCAGGATGGGGCCTGCCACAGTGGACGAATGGAGCCTCCTGCAACGACTGCTGGTTCCCTGCGTGGCTCTCTCCATCATGCAGGCAGACATGCCTTCCTTGTGGGGTTGGGTCACCGCTTGTGTTTCTTCTGGCCTGCAATAATTTGTGATGCCTACTATAAAAAAAGTGGCTGCAGCACTGTGATGGTGACAATAGAATATGAGGGGAACCAACAAAGAAACAGCTCTCCATGTCCCCTTGCACAATATTTGCTCAATGTACAAATCACTGGAGAAACAAAAGGAACAGAACAATGCAGAATAGGAAAAGTATGTCTGTCATTGAAAAGTGGGAGGCGTTGAAAGGGTCGCTTGCTTGTTGAGCTCAACAAGTGACGATTTTCGGCGGTGCTGCTAATAACTGAAAAAAAATGGGTATACGGCCGCCTTGGAAAAATCTCTTGCTTGTTAAACTTAATAAGTTGTCATTATCGGCAGTTGCCATAAATTAGGGCCATATGACTTGCAAGCATTAATTTGACTTGTGTTTTCCCCTTAGGACTTTTTCATATAAAACTGGTACTTATGTAGAGTTGCCATCATGGTCTGATAAAACCTTGCAAGAAAATTTAAAAAATTGAGAAACAATTTTGCACCTAGCAAGCACCAATGTGAATAAAATATCTTCAACATACTTGATTATACAGTAAACTAACAATAATGTAAATATAAGACCCAGCCATTTATTCCAGCCTTTGAAATATAGCTATTTTTTGTGAATGAAATTATAAAAAAGGTTTCTACATCTAACAATGTGATTTGCATCAATAAGTAGTGAGTTTTTCATACATCTGTCAAATGTATAGTTAGCAAGCTCATACTCCTCCGACCTATAAAGACTGTTTATTTAGCCTTCAATTTTTTTTCCATAAAAAATGATCTTTTAGATTGTAATAAAGGCCATCTAATTAAAGCAATATCAAACACCAAGAAATAATTGCATAGAGAAGGGCATGGAGCCAATCAAATGCTTAAGTGGATGTTACTTTTCATGTTCCAATGCATTTGCATTTATTGAGACTCTAGGGAACCAAATAAACAGCGCGGTCTTCAATCACAACTGCTATAGTTAATTAGGGTAACATGATCATTTTTCACTGCTAGTAATATGTCTGAAATTTTCTAAACGAACAGTCTTTATGGGACGGAGGGAGTACTTTTTAACTCCATGTATGCTAGACATTGATACCGTTTTGTAGTTGATCATAGCTAATACACCTTCTAAGTTAATTAATGGAAGCAAATATAAACCTTTATCCATATACATTGAGAAGTGTGAGAATGTTAAAAAGTGCAGCAAGCAGGCAATATACACACTAGTAAACGTTTAACTGAATATTTTATGGGTAATCTATTGGGTGTAAGGATAGGACATATAACATATAGGAGGGACCATATCTTCTTCAATTGAGGGTTCCACCTACCACACCCTCCATGGTATCCAAAATAATTGTTGTATACTAGTGTTCATCGTCAGGTAATACTAGTACTCTAGCGGGTGTCGGTGGATGAGTACCGCAAGCTGGGATTCATGGGAACCTCCATTTAGAGATTCGGCCAAGGGTGTAACACGCCGTAGGGTTTCGACCGTGCGATGACCAGGAGACAAGAAGGTTTAGACTAGTTCAAACCGCTATAAGCGTAACATCCTACGTCCTGTGTGGAGCTGGTAGTTGTATTCAGTTGAATCTCCTTCGGTCCCCTTTTTACACGTTGCCCATTTATTCTATTTGTAGCCTTTCCCCGTGGGCCCCAGGAAGAGACTTACCGCCTTAAGTGTGAATGCGGCGCCTCATGAAGGGCGCCGGCTTGCAAGTGGCATCTGCCCGCTAGACAGGGTTCTGTGCTGTGGGCCGGGGCTGTTGTCTCCCAAGGTCCCCCCTCAAGGGATCCCGGGATGCCCTGGGATCTCTCCCGGGCTTCGTGCACCGCCTGGGATCTTTCCTGTGCGTTGCCCGGGATCGCAGGCGCTCATCTCTATGCCTGCCCGATGTGACAGGAGGTGTAAGTGCCCCTACCTCCACCGTCCATCGCCAGACGACGGGACGTGACCTGGGAGGGGGGCTCCCACTACTCTGATCACCGCGCCGTCTATGAGTATGCCTCCCCTGTAATCATGTCATTTTACGGGTAAGGCGCGCCGCCCCTGAGCCTCGCCTGGTTGTAGCAGGGCAGGCGCATTAAATGCATCGTTAAGCGAATCCCTTCTCCACGAAGGGACCGCCATGTCCCGGGGAGGCGCTTAGCCTCCCGCGGTCTCAGATCCTCTAGGTGCTTCAGTTTTGCCCATTATTGCTAATGGGCCAGGAGGGCCTTTTGGCCTATTTACCTTTGGTTTGTCCACGGCTAGGGGGACCCCGTTCCCATGGTGCTGAAAACGGGTTTTTTGGTGTTGGTGTTGTTGTAGTTATTATTGTTGTTGTTATTATTATTATTATTATTATTATTATTATTATTATAGTAGTAGTAGCAGCAGCATGCATGCATGTGAGCCTGTAGGATCCTTTTAGGACTAGACCTGGATTTGTTAATTATGCTATATGAACACACACAAATGGAATATAGAAGCATATGGTGTTTGGAGACAACTATTTTCCATGTGGATTGGAAGGGAGTGTGAGAGGATGAAGAGGAAATTAATTCATTACACTTCTCAATCTCCTGCAATCCACAAAATAGCATTAAAGCTGGCAGAGTGAGGAGCTCTTGTGTCAAATATATAGGTCCATTGACATCACAGTGCTAGATAAGTAGCATAAATGTCAATGTGAGGTGACACTAGTAATGGCAAAAGAAGAAGACGAGAAATCAGTTGTAGTTTTCAAATATCGAGTATCTGAGTTTCAACACTCGACTTGATGGAAAAACCAATCACACCAATAAATTCTACAAAAGGAGGTCAAAATCGTGT
This sequence comes from Panicum hallii, assembly GCF_002211085.1. Lineage (NCBI taxonomy): Eukaryota > Viridiplantae > Streptophyta > Magnoliopsida > Poales > Poaceae > Panicum > Panicum hallii. The sequence continues at coordinate 9,161,615 of NC_038047.1, read as the reverse complement.
AATTGACCCCACCTGGATACAAGCCATCAATAAGCATGGTTTCTTGCATTTTCTGATTTATTCCAGGAATCAACAAAACCATTCTTTCATTGGTCATAGACGACGTGTGACTGTGGACAACAAGGATCCTACTACAACTTTTTCAATGTCAAGCTATGGCCCAAGAAAATACAGTTCAACTCAGTCAAGCTCAGATCCTTACCATCTTTGCTATCTAACCATGCTACTTTGTTCCTTTGAGAAAATATCTGTCATGTTCATTGGGATTCACCGCTTCGAAAATATTTGATCGATTTCCTTCTCGTTTTGAGACTTAGGACCATTTGTTGTATGTGTAGTGAATTTCTCCGCCATGGTCCACATTACGTGCCATTACTATATATTCTAGATATATAAATATTGATAAAAAGCATTTACAGATAAATTGTATGGAATTGCATGCTTTTATATGTTAGTTTTACAAATGTAACATTACATGTCAACATACAAGGTCCATTGGAAAATGGTAGTGGGCGGTGTTTGAGAATTGGGATGCAAAGGAGTACCTTTTAACCAGTGGTAAGCACGGTTAAACTTTAGTATCTTGCCTTCAGATGTCCTTGTGCCTCCTTACCCGTACACTGATCCGGACAAAGGAACTATCCATCAGAGCAATTTTTTTGAAAGAAAAATCAGAGCAAAATTTTTGCTACATCCTTTTTTTACCTCCTTGTGCAGCTATTTCAAGACATATGATGCCTACAGAATCCAAATTTCACCACGCAAAAATAAAAACCATCTCGTGTCCATCAGGCTATAATTTATTATCTGTCTATTTGTCAGAAAGAAGGAATAAATTGAAGTTCTCTGTCACAACCTATTTATCCGGACACAAAGTTAAAAATAACAGGTAATTCAGGTAACTACTGTCAGTGTCAGGTACCGAGGAAGACACAGAAGGGAGGACGAAGAAAGAAATCCCGTCAGGCGCATTCCGACACCACCAAGGCCGGAAGCCGGACGTGCAGCGCAGAGCCATCGCCATTCGCCAACTCGCCACGCACCAACCCCGCGCGCCGCGCCCTCTGCGGCTCCGCCCTCTCGCTGTCTGTCGCTGCAGCGGCGCTACAAGAAACGGCAGGAACCGCGCGCCGCAGCCGCAGCGAGCCCCATGTGTTCGTGCTGAGGCTCGACAATACTCTCCTCGCCCAGCCAGCCAGCCGGCTCCCCTCCCCCATCACCTCGTGCTCTCCACTGCCGCATGCGCTGCGCCCCTTGTCCTGGCCCCCCTCCTCCCACCACCTCGTTCTTTCCTCCCATCCCGCCCTGTCTCGGCGCGAGACAGCGCCGGTCAGCTGACAGGGACAGCTAGAGCGCGCGGGCGGAGCCACCTGCGTTCCCTGAACACTTGTTGATTTCTTGATGAGTTGGCGTCGGCGGCGGCAAGGCGGAGGAGGGGATTCGGCTTCCCCGGCACCGGCGGCCGCCTGAAGATCCCTTACTTTTCTTCTCTGGTGGGCTCTCGCGAGGTAAGCGGGCCGCTTTCCGTTTCTTGATTCTGGTTACTCGCGCGGAGCCATTTCTATCGGGCATTTCGTCGCCGGGAGATCTGATCTTTATTTTTGGCAGGAATTTAGCGGTAATGCCTGCTTAATTTCGGGTTAAATGCGTTGATCCGGGCTCGATTTTCGTGGTTAGTCGCTTCAATCCTCCTTTTATCGTCCGTCCGGCCGGCCGGCCCTCTCTCGGATGTCAAAAGGGCGCGTTTGTACCGATGCGCTCAGGTTCTTCTTCCCCTTTGCCGTTCTTGCCTTTCTTCGCCTGTCCAAGGTCAATCTGCGAGCTCAATGCCGGCGCTGGTAGTTGCGCCATTCCTCCTTGGGCAGATGGGGCCGTCTCGCCCTCCCGCCCCGAGAGGGACAGGGGAGATAGCGACGCGTCTCTGCTACCGTTTTTCCACCACCATTACTGCGTCTCCGCCTCCGTCTGACCACATCGCTTTGTGGTCTGCAGAATAGTAGGAAAATTATAATTGCAGTTTAAAAAAATGGGGTGGTTTGGGATGCGGCTGCTTACCATTTCCTGGATCAGTTTGGGGGAAGATGCTATCTTCATTTATCTTCCAGTTCATTTTTTTTTAATATATCAGTATTCCTGTTCTTCCCTGTCAATTTGGCGCGATTTGTTTCCTAAAGAAAGGTGACATCTGTTGTACACTTTGATCCATGTGGATGCAGTACCAAGTTCTTTGAGTGCTAGTATCTTCCCGGATCAGTTGAGGTTATCCTCTATGTTCAACTTCTCTATTGATTTGTTCAATTTGGGTAGTTGCTTGCGTAGAGAACCCAATCGTGCTGCCATTTGCATCGGCTTCTTCTAGAAGTGGCATACTGATCCAGTTACTCATTTACTACCGCCCTTACCTCCATCGTTCGCCAGCTACCCACAGAAAACGCTGAGCCTGTGACGCCATTTTGTCCCTGCTTATGTAGGATTCTTGTGTTTATTGTCAATTAGACATGTGGCGTTTTTTCCGCTGTTTCTGAATGGTTTCTTTGTATAGTGCCCAAGTGGTGTGTGGCGAATTCCACAAATCAGTATAAGGCTAACACCCGCTCTCCATTACTGTGCCTGCCTTAGTATTTCTCGGCTTTAAGAATTCTGTAATTCTATCTGTGCAGTTCCATAGGGTGCTCAAGTAGTGATATCCAGTACTTGGAAAGCCTCTGCAATAATTGTTGGTAATATTTTGTGTTTTCATAGATACAAGCGCCATGGGGCTCTTAGGTATGATGGGCGATTCGTTCGGGTGCTCGGCTACCGGGGAGCGACTCGTTTCCGCCGCAAGGGATGGAGACATTCAAGAGGCTAGAGCCCTCTTGGAGCTCAACCCTCGCCTTGCCCGGTACTCGACATTCGGGATCCGGAACTCGCCACTCCATTACTCGGCTGCGAAGGGCCACCATGAGGTGAACCATTGATTTTGTGTACAATCGTTTCCTGATCTTTCTGCAATAATTCTAGATCCACCTTGCCTTTTTAATTCATTTAATCAGTTATCAGTATGTGGATTTGCTATTATTTGACAAATAGTACCTCCTTGCTCCATGATAGATTGTCTCCCTCCTAATCGAATCCGGGGTCAATATCAACCTTAGAAATTGCAGAGGACAGGTAAATTCTTCTATTTCTCACCTTAGATCTTCAATGATTTTTTCATATTCCTTTGGAGTATTTCATCAGCAATTAGTTTTCATCCAGGATTATATTAGGAAATACACTTAACCGATAATTTATTCAATAAGTGGTTTATGCAATGATATGATACAACTACAGGCTTTGTAACTGAGGTGGCCTATTTTTTCGAGTGGGAATTAGTAGCTTCATGGAGAGGAGGGACTATATCCTTATTTCATTTTCTTGGTTGAGTTTTACTGTACAAAATGGTTGTGAAGTGCTCAGTACTTAAAAATTGATAGAGATAAGACTATTCTTCAATGGGTCACCTGATTGTTTACTTTTCTTCCCAGTTGTGTTTTAAGTTATGTGCTTTTTTTATTGCTAACTCTGAACATTACACTGCGCAGACTGCTTTGATGCAAGCTTGTCTATATGGTCACTGGAAAGTTGTACAGATTCTAGTTCTTTTCAAAGCTAATGTAAGTGAACATTACCTAGCTTATTTTTGGGTCAAATTATTCCAAAATCTCTATTTATGCAAGTGATTTGTATCTTGAATTTCTAGATTCATAGGAGAGATTGTTTTAGTGGCGCGACAGCTATTCATTTTGCCGCCCTGAAAGGTCATACTCGGTGCATTCGGCTTCTTGTGGCTGATTACGTGCCTAGCTTGTCAGACTTTTGGAACGTTATGCGTGGAAAGTCCAGAGATGAAACAAAAAAGGATGCCTTCGATGCGGTGTATGTAAAACCCTGACGTTCATCTATATTGGCATCTTTCTAATCACTTATAAATTTGCATCATTTTTATTTGTACTCTCAGCGTGTTCATTTATGTGGTCATCCCCTCTCACGGATAAATGTGTGCCATTTCTTCTTGTGCTCTCCAGATCTCTCCGGAGGCTAATTAATGGAAAGTCAGATGGCGGCGTCACCCCGCTTCACTTGGCAGCCCTTCATGGCCATGCTGAGAGTGTGCAGTTGCTATTAGATCTTGGAGCTTCCGTCTCTGAGGTCACAGTCAATGATGGTTCAACTATTGACCTCATTGGTAAGTATTAAACAGAAATGACCAATGTGAACCTGATTCAGTTTGTCATGGAACTTTGACCATCAGTTTGGCATGTAATTGTGGATGACAAGTTGATTTTTCCTGACTTTTTTAATATGATCCTAGATTAACTAATTCCTTCATGCAGGTTCAGGTAGCACTCCTCTCCATTACGCGGCATGTGGTGGAAGTGCTGTCTGCTGCCAAGTATGACGGCTAACTTTTATATTTCATGAGAATTTAAGCAATATGCCAACTCCCATTTACTGATTTCTGCTAAACAGCTTCTCATTGCAGCAGGAGCGAACATCGGAGCTGAAAATGCTAATGGGTATGCACTAGCCAGTCTATCATAAATATTTGTTTCTATACCAAATTAATTAAAGTTATCTTATAAAAAATTACTATATAACTGCCACAGCATGGTTATGTTCTTTGTTATACAAAATGTATTATGAAATAAGATCTCTTTATTTAGTCACTTGCAAATATAGTTGAGCCACCTTTACTTTGAAGTACTCAAATCCTGAAGCTATTTTTACTTTTTTGTACTTATGAATTCTGATGTTGTATGCTCTTGTATCCCACATGAAACTTGAAAAATGTTGTTTTCCAATGACGAAAGACTGGTTGGGCTGGAGTATGTTAATCCCTTACTGGAAAGACTTCCATGCTAGTTGTTTGGATTGCTTACTCTTCTCCAATACTATTTGCTTGAAGGTTGACTCCTCGAGATGTGGCTCGTTCGTGGCACAAAAATAGTGTTGAAGGCATCCTAAGCAAACAGCCAGAGGGCCGAATACGCATTCTTCCTTCACCATATCTGTGTCTACCACTAATGAGCATTGTCAAAATCGCTCGGTGAGTTCAAATACCAGACAAAATATGTAGTTATTCGTATATCATCATGAAGTGTCTACAATTAAAATTTAAACGTTATCTCCTGTAAGAACATCTAAAATTTACCAAACATGCATGCTCCAGTGGTTGTATCAACATAACTTGCTCCAGTGAAAGAGATGAAGGTTGCCAATGCTTTACAGCAGTATTTTCCTATTATGTATTATCTTTGTCTTTGGGGAACTAAAACAACAGACTTGCTCCAAACCAACAGGCATGCTTTTCACTGTCCAGAATGATGATAATAAGAAACGAACATTTATTTGTTATCCCCAACATCAAATTTTGAAGTCCACAAAAACAGATAGAGCTGCCATGTTTTCCTTTTTTTCATTTTCTTATATGCCATTGAAAATTCAACCGTTTTTTTATATTTTGCAGTGAGTGCGGATGGAGAAAGACTTCTGCCTCGTCCACATGTCAGGATCCATGCGTCATATGCTTGGAGGTGGAATGCACGGTAGCTGCAGAAGGTACCGGCAAACTGACTCATGATGCATCGTTCAACCCTGCTAATATAACCAATATAACTGCATATTTTAATAGGCTGCGGCCATGAGTTCTGCACCAAATGCGCACTGTATTTGTGCTCGACCACAAGCAGCTCAACATCCATCCGTGGCGTTCCCGGCTCCATATCATGCCCTTTGTGCCGTCATGCCATTGTCTCTTTCATGAAGCTCACGAGTACCACCCCAATAAAGGAGCTTCCATGGACAAGCACATCGCTAGCTCTATGTGCAGCAGGCGCAAGCACTGGTTCCAATCATGCCAGCTCCTTGCATCGTCGGCCAGACAGGCATCGATTGCGCTCCTCCTCGGTTCAGTTGGGATGCTCCTCTTTTAGATCCATTGGCTCTGGGAAACTGTCGTCATTGAAGTTGAACTGCACAGGAGCTGAAGAGGCGGTGCCTTGCCTCATCAGTTGTCTCAGGCCAGATGTGCAGCGGTCGTCATCGTACAGGGAAAGAATTAGGAGATATTCAGAGTTTTGATAGCAGCCCTCCGTTGGTTCTCTGCCTCCCTTCCTGCGAGTTTTCGGGGTTTGGCAGTTCAAACTTGTTTAGTGTCTGTCCATGTTTCTCTTTGCTTCTGTGTTTCTTGTCATGTAATATGCATGCAGTCCTCGTGGAGAAGAACTGTTTGTGTACATGACTCGTTCGTCTACTTATATGTGAAGTATATACCATCTGCGTTTTACAAAAGCCAGCAAGTTCATGGATCTTCGTAAAAAGTTACCTTGGAGGATTTCAGAATTCTGAATCTGCCAATTCAAGTTAGCAAGTTTATGTTTCTTTGTAAAGAAAATGATTCCGATAATTTCAGAGGTAATCTGACAAGATTGAATCTGCCAATTCAAGATCTACAGAAAAAAAATCTGCTCATTAGCTTGCAATCTACATTGTACATCCCGATCACAATCCTGTTAGTTTGATCTAAACACCGGATCGGTCCAACAACCGATCCGGAGACGGTTACGCGCCCTGATCGGGGGCGCACAGCCAACCCAATGGCATGTGGGCCCCCGTCGCGCAGCGCCACAATAAAAGGAAAGGTGGGGGCCGGGGCACGCCGGACGATGTTCGCCGCGTTGCCGTAATTCCACCTAAAAGCCCTAGCACGATCCGATCTAAGTGCGGTGCTGAAGCGACGGGAAGCGCCGCCGCCGCCTCTGCATCCACGCCACCGCCTCTGCTCGACTTCACCGCCGTCCGCTCACCCTTGTCTTCGACTACGGCTTGGATCTTTCACCGCCATGGCAAACAATGGCGATGCCGGAACTTCAACCGGTGGTATGGCTCCTCTAATCAATCTCCTTTTCTCTCTCTCTCTCTGTTACATTCTCAATTAGCCCTAAATTGCTATCCTGTTTAGCCTAATCACCGAGCCGGCTTACACTTAGTCGATTTCTGGACATAACATTGGTATCAGTAAGCCTAACTAAGTGTAGTTAGGCTCGGGTAATGATCTCGCACAGCAATTAGAAGGAGGGGAATTGCATTAAGTCGGGAGTAAGCAAGAACAGACCGATTCAAACCTTTCGGGGTGAAAGTATCAAAGCATCCCGTGCAAAATCTAAACCTAACCCTAACCCTAGCTCACAACAGAAAGGGGCGGTACAAGGGGAACCTACCCGGTTTTACCTTGGACCGCCCGCCGTCAACGCGCCCGGGACGCCGGCGCCTTGACCAGATCCCGCGAGGTTCTCTGCCTCGGGTGGATGGAGGTCGCGCGAGTCGTTGACCCCGCCGCGCCGTAGATCTGGGCGCCACGGAGACGTCGCTCGACGGCGGCGCGCTCCCCTTGCGGCGAACGCGCACGCCGGCGAGGGGGCTCGCCGTGGCGCCGCTTGCTCCGAGCCGCCGGCCGTCGCCCTCGCTCGCGTGCGTGGAAGGAAGCAAACACCGGGGGAGAGAAGAGAGTGGCTAGGGTTTCCGAGAGACGTGGGCGCGCGGGGGTTTTGACCCGCCGAAATCGACGCGCGACCGTCGATCTCGATCGGACGGTCGCGGTCGATCCGCGGGCGCACGGGCCGCTTTTGGCCCAGGCGGGGGACGGCTTTCCCGGCCCAGGCCCAGGTTGCGGCCTGGTGCGCGGGTAAGCGCCCCACTCGCGCGTCGGCCGCGCTGGGCCGGGCCGTTTTGGGCTGTTTTGGGCCATATACACAGTAAATTTGTTAAGTATTTTTCAGAAATCTTCCTTTAGACATTTCTTGTATAGTTTTGTCTCTAATTTAATTTTCACCAACGTGATAAATTCTACAGAGAGACAGTCAGTTAGTAAGTTTCTGAAAGTAAGCATATTTTAATTTTTCCGCTGCAAACTTAATTAAGTTATATCTTTTAATTATTTTCGAACCAACGAGACATTATAATTAAAGGAGTCAGTTTTCAGTTTTCTTCTGTTATAATATTATTATTTTCTGACCAACGTTGATAATAGCAGTATTATAATTTTTTAAGTAAGTTTCCATGCATTTGCTCTAATTCTACCCAACGGTGTTTTAGAAATAATGCAGCTAGATATTTGTATGTCTTAATATTGACCAACGTTGAATTAAGATATGCAATTTATTATTTTATAAAGCAGTTCTCACTTTTCTTGATTTAAATTTCAGGATCTAATGCAATGACTTTCATTAATGCTATACCGCCGTTGGATGGTTCCAACTACGGGATATGGGCATAAAAGCTAGAAGTGGCTCTCGCACTGTCAGGCATTGACTTAGCCATCACCTCACCGTTTCCTGTTGATCCCGAGGAACTGGTGAGGGACCCGGAAGAGACATCTACTGTTTGGCAAGCTCGTCAGAGAGAACATGCAAATGTTCAAATGAAGTAAGATCTTGAGAGAGCAAAATGGAACTCTTCCAACAGGAAGTGCTTGATGGTCATCAAGAGTTCCATTATAGACAGTATCAGGGGAGCAATCCCAGATTGCGCCACCGCAGTTGAGTACTTAAAGAAAGTTGAGAGTTAATTCGTTGGCTCCTCAAAAGCTTATGCACAAACTCTGATTCAGAGGTTAGTAAATGACAAATACACTGGCGGTGGTGTGAGAGAGCACATACTAAAGATGAGCAACATGGCATCCAAGCTCAAACCTATGGACATGGAGCTTCCTCATGCTTTCGTTGTCCATTTGGTTCTGGCTTCTCTGCCAAAAGAGTTTGAGACTTTTGTTGTTAATTACAACATCAGCCTAGAGACATGGGATCTAGAGAAGCTCATCACGATGTGTGTGAAAGAAGAGGAAAGACTTAAAGCCTCGCATGGTGACACGCTCAACTATGTTAGGCACAACAAAAGAAACAACTCTTCTGACAAATACACGAGGTCACAAGGGAAACCTCAGTTCAAACGGGGTTCCACTTCTTCTTTTTCTTTGTCTCACCCAGGCAAGGGTGGAAAGAAAGATCAACCACACATTGAAAAGGATCAATGCATGTGGTGTCACAAGACAGGACACTACAAGAAAGATTGCCCAGATTTTCTAAGGCATTTAATTAAGAAAGGTGAGGATGTTATCACATTTATAGATGAGACCCTGTACGTAAGTTATTCTAAATCTATTTGGTGGATTGACTCAGGTGCAACTGTTCATGTTGCTAATTCCTTGCAGGGTATAAGTACAAGGATGATGCTACAAAGAGGGGATAGATGGCTGAAAGTCGCCAATGGAGTTAGAGCCGACGTTGAAGCAGTTTGTCAACTCACGTTAGAATTAGAGAACGGCTTTAGACTCCAGTTGAATAATGTTCTTTATGTACCCTCTTTGTCTAGAAACTTAATTTCAGTATCATGTTTGGCAGATGATGATTATGATTGTCATTTTGGCAAAGAACAATGTGAGATTATATTTAAAAGTCAGTGTGTTGGTCTTGCCATCCGACAAGGCAAACTTTATATGTTGCCTATGCATGAGACTGTGAATTCCGTTAGCAATACTACGATTATTGAACGCACGACTAACGACACAAGAAATAAGCGCAAACGATGTGAAAACGAAAATTCAGCGAAATTATGGCACTGTCGTTTAGGCCATATTTCGAGGGGGAGAATTGAGAGATTAATTAAAGAAAATATTCTCCATCCGTTAGATTTTTCAGATGAAGAACATTGCATCGATTGCGTTAAAGGAAAGTACGTTAAGAAAATAAAGAAAGGAGCCAAACGCAGTTCAGGGGTTTTGGAGATAGTGCACACAGACATCTGTGGTCCATTTCCCATAAAGTCTGTAGACGGTTATGATTCGTTCATAACGTTTACAGATGATTATTCGCGTTATGGCTATATTTATCCAATTAAAGAAAGATCAGAAGCATTGGATAAATTCAAAATTTTTAAGGCTGAAGTAGAAAATCAGCAAAATCTTAAGATAAAAATAGTAAGATCTGACCGTGGAGGTGAGTACTACGGTCGACACACCCCGTATGGCCAAATTCCTAGACCTTTTGCGAGGTTTCTACAGGAAAATGGAATAGTAGCTCAGTACTCTACACCGGGCGAGCCTCAGCAAAATGGAATCGCTGAAAGACGTAACCGTACCTTAATGGATATGGTGAGAAGTATGCTAAGCTACTCTACGTTACCGATTAATTTATGGATGGAGGTGTTAAAAACCGCTATTGATATTCTTAATCGCGTACCAAGTAAGTCGGTGCCTAAAACACCGTACGAGTTATGGACCGGGAGAAAACCCACACTAAACTATTTACATGTATGGGGCTGTCCAGCTGAGGCGAAAGTATTTAATCCAAGTATTGGAAAGTTAGACCCTAAGACAGTAAGTTGCCATTTTATTGGCTATCCAGAAAAGTCGAAGGGTTATCGTTTCTACTGCCCTAATGGATATACAAAGTTCGTAGAAACGAGATACGCTGTCTTTTTGGAGGATCAGATGATGAGGCGGAGCACGGTAGCTCGGAAGATTGACCTTGAGGAGAAGCGGATTTTCGTACCTACTCCGATGATCCAAGATCCATTTTTCGTGTTGCCTGTTGCTGCTTCACCTACGGTGTCAGCACCTGTTGTTAGTTCTTCACCAGTTGCTACTTCACCTACAGTGCCAGCACCTGTTGTTAGTTCTCCAGCTGCGGCGACGAGTCAGAATCAGGAACCTGTCCTTCAGGATCCGATAGAACCGGTAGCCGTACATCAGGGGGAGCAACAGCAGCCCCAAGTAGAAGAAGTGCCGATAGCTGAGGCACTGAGAAGGTCTCAAAGAATGAGAAAGCCCGCTATTTCGAGCGATTATCAAATCTATAATAGCGAGGAAATTCAGATGGAGGGTGACCCCACTTCATTTGAAGAAGCCACGAGAAGCGTTCATTCATCTGAATGGTTGGAAGCCATGAAAGATGAAATGAAATCAATGAGTACCAAAGATGTTTGGGATCTAGAAGAAATTCCTAAAGGAGCCAAAACAGTAGGCTGTAAATGGGTCTACAAGACGAAATGTGACTCCAAAGGGAATATAGAAAGATATAAAGCGCGACTTGTGGCGAAAGGTTTCACGCAAAGAGAAGGGATAGATTATAATGAGACATTTTCTCCTATTTCATGTAAGGACTCCTTCAGAATTATAATGGCGTTAGTGGCGTATTATAATTTAGAGTTACATCAAATGGATGTAAGGACGGCGTTCCTAAACGGGGACCTTTATGAGAATGTTTACATGGCACAGCCAAAAGGTTTTGTCGTGGAAGAAAAAGAAAAGATGGGATGTCGTCTAAAGAAATCCATTTATGGATTAAAGCAAGCCTCCAGACAGTGGTATTTGAAATTCGATGAAACCGTAAGAAAGTTTGGTTTCAAAGAAAATGAGGAGGACAACTGCATTTACGCAAAATTTAAGAATGGAAAATTCATTTTTCTTATTCTGTATGTGGATGATATTCTACTTGCTAGCAGTGATATTGATCTGCTATTAGAGACAAAAGAAATTCTTGTCCTCAAAGTTCGATATGAAAGATTTAGGTGAAGCCTCATTCGTTTTAGGAATTGAGATTCACCGAGAAAGAAACAAGGGGGTTTTAGGATTATCGCAGAAAGCATACCTAGAAAAGGTACTAAAGAAGTACGGTATGCATGCGAGTAAGCCAACACCTGCTCCTATAGTCAAGGGCGATAGTTATGGGAAATTTCAGTGTCCCAGAAATCAGTATGAAATCGATCAGATGAAAGCGGTACCATATGCTTCAGCTGTTGGAAGCCTATAGTATGCTCAAGTCTGTACGCGCCCTGGCTTAGCTTTTGTCACCGGGATACTTGGCAGATTCCAGAGCAATCCAGGGATAGAATACTGGAAAATGGTTAAGGAAACTTTGCGTTATGTGCAAGGAACGAAAGACCTCATGCTAACATACAGGAGATCTGAATCTCTAGTGATAGAGGGTTATTCAGACTCAGACTTTGCGGGAGATAAGGATGACAGAAAATTCACGTCAGGCTATGTGTTTACTCTCGCAGGTGGAGCTATATCGTGGAAAAGCTCCAAACAGACAGTCACTGCATCGTCTACGATGTATGCAGAATTTATAGCTTGTTACGAGGCATCGGGGCAGGTTTAATGGCTAAAGAAATTTATACCCGGATTAAGAGTGGTTGACAGCATAGAAAAACCACTAAAGATGTACTGCGACAATGAGCCTGCAGTATTTTACGCTCACAACAACAAGTCAAGTGGAGCTGCCAAACACATTGATATAAAGTTTTATGTTGTTAAAGAGCAAATCCAGGATCATACAATCAGTCTTGAGTATTTGAGCACTAAGAAGATGTTAGCGGATCCGCTAACAAAAGGCTTACCACCCAATGTGTTCAGAGAACACTTAGCCGGCATGGGTTTACGGGAAAGCCTGTGATTCCTGGACAGTAAGGGCCCAAAAGTAAGGTTCTGTTTTAAACAGAAGAGTGTATTGTGATTGTTAATCCAACGGTATTAACTGTTGAGACGAGGCATGCCTAATGCACAAATCTGAATAAAATCGGACGAAGAAGCGAGTAAGTGAGTTAAGATCAAAGGGGAGAATGTTAGTTTGATCTAAACACCGGATCGGTCCAATGACCGATCCGGAGACGGTTACGCGCCCTGATCGGGGGTGCACAGCCAACCCAATGGCATGTGGACCCCCGTCGCGCAGCGCCACAATAAAAGGAAAGGTGGGGGCCGGGGCACGCCGGACGATGTTCGCCGCGTTGCCGTAATTCCACCTAAAAGCCCTAGCACGATCCGATCTAAGTGCGGTGCTGAAGCGACGGGAAGCGCCGCCGCCGCCTCTGCATCCACGCCACCGCCTCTGCTCGACTTCACCGCCGTCCGCTCACCCTCGTCTTCGACTACGGCTTGGATCTTTCACCGCCATGGTAAACAATGGCGATGCCGGAACTTCAACCGGTGGTATGGCTCCTCTAATCAATCTCCTTTTCTCTCTCTCTGTTACATTCTCAATTAGCCCTAAATTGCTATCCTGTTTAGCCTAATCACCGAGCCGGCTTACACTTAGTCGATTTCTAGACATAACAAATCCATGTTCTCAGATGAATAAAATCACAATCCATGTTCCTGATCACAATCTACATTGTAATTCCCATGTTAGCACAGCTAGCAAATATGTCACATTGTCAACCCCCCCCCCCCCACCCCCCCAACCATTCTTAGTATCTTGAGAGTATGGTGCATGTTCTCCCGATCTGAAAACCTTGGCCTTTCTTCAGCTTTAGGCGATAGCACATCCTCGCTTCTGAAGGTTCTTCCATGAAGTGATTTGGCTTTGTACATAGTTGAACAAAGTCTGTCGTTCTGTTGGTTCTGGTGGTTCTTACTGTAGTTTCCAGTCTGGTGGTTTTGTTGGCTGTCGTTCCGTCATTTCATGGTTGTAGTGCAAGTCGCACTCCTGAACTGTAATAATCGTTGAAACAGTCTTCTGCTTTGCTTAAGACGGGGGCTTCGACCCTAATACTCTAAAAAAATAGCACAAAACTAAAATTGTTTTAATCTCCAATGTACTTGGGCCATAACTCTGAGTACTTGGGCCGACGCACTCCTTGCTCAGCGAGCGAGGAAGTATGCGTGCGTGACTGGCGAAGGGGTACTTGGGCCAGAATGCGCCGTCGAGAGCAAATACAGGTGCGAAGATGCCAAGGTTGCACGCCACGGCGATGAGGCCATGCAATTATATTATAAGTCACGACATAAATCATATTATAAGTCACGACATAAATTATATTATAAGTGAACTGTGAGTTTAATGTGTTTCAGTATTAATAAAGGGTTTATTAGATTCTTTTTTTAAAAAAGAAAGAAACTACGACTTACAATATGGTTGAAACTAAGGGGGCGTTTGGTAAAACGGGAGAGGCCACTCCCTGCTGATAGAAAAAAAAAGTCTTACAAGGGAAATAAAGAAATTATATTAGATAATCTAGCCAAATTTACTGTTTGACCTAACCATGGCAAACTCATATTTTTAGCAAAAAATTAATATTTTAATAATGATACGTGCCAAACTAATTTTTCAAGAAGTATCCCTTTTGGACAGACCAAGGCTGATCGGTCCAAATGCATCGACATGACTGAGCCGCCACATTGGCGTGGCACGCCAAACTAATTCAGATTATACTTCTTGTCATGGATATTGACCCTGCCTTGCGTCAGCTGTACCCATTGCCCTAGTGGCAACCGGCCATGATCATGGAAGTCTCCCTCAGATAATACAGACCTTATGAGGCTGAAAAGAAAAGGTGGGAGCTCTCCATCTCATGGTTATTATTAAGTGCTACATCAGAGCTCAGATTAGGGGAGTAATCCTAAAAATATATGGCTCTAATGGAGGACCATTCCAAGTTGTTTACACAACGCCGTGGCAGCACCTTAATCATCGCTACAGGAAAATAGTATATTTTCGTCGGCCAGAAACCGACGAAAATAGATCAAAATCTGTTGAAAATAGACCGACGGAATAAAACAGACGAAAATAGGCTCTTTTTCATCGGTTGCCGATGAAAATAACTATATTTTCGTCGGCAAAAAAGGTCGACGAAAATAAGCTCATATTTTCGTCGGCTTTAGTGGCCGACGAAAATACTGGTTGCAGTATTTTCGTCGGCCAGGTGGCCGATGAAAATACTGGCATCTAAAAAAAGCGCTCAGGCTGAACAGATGTCGCGCTCACACTGAACAGATGTCGCGCTCTGAATTTCCATGGACCATGGATGCAGATGCAGGCAGTGCAGCAGGCTGCCCAGGCTAAACAGATGTCGCGCTCACACATGAGTTGTCGGATAAGAGCTCATTTTTGTACAGCAGTAGGGGTTGGCTTCGGACTTGAGAGTTTGCGATGAGAGTTTGCAATGAGAAACATGGAATGGAATTGTGGAACCTCCTCAAGAGGTGATTTATAGTGTTACTACAATTCAATAAAAATATCAGCTACAAGACACAGCATCTTACATATAGATTATTGAGAGGCTATATATTTTACAAATACAGATCACTGCATCTTAAATCTAACTTACTATTCTCTAACAGTACCTCGAGCCTTGCTACAGGCGTAGGATGTGAGGCACATATTTGGACTACAAGTCGGTCCCATAGTCGACTTCACAGCTTTAAGATGGTCCTGGTTCAGCGGACAAGAATACGAATGAGGTGCTATCATGATTTCAAGATAACTCAAGTCATATCTAGTGCTATCTACGCAAGCATAAACAGTGCTTACCTAAAACGAGAGGCGTTGCGCTGAATGTGTTATCGGTATCGTTCATTGCAGAACCACTGTTTGATCATTCGTTCTGTACATTTGCCTTTTGTTGATCATTCTCCTTCTCTTTTCCACAATTCTATATTTGTTCACCTTCTTGTTTGATTTCTTCAGTGAGTTCACTGTCAGCTGATGCAGCACGTGACGACAAAACATTAATATTCAGAGGAATAACTTAAAAATATGGTGCATTGTTCATTTCAGGATTCAGAATGTTATGGTTGTGTTGGGTAATCTATATTCAGGATTTAGAATGGTATGGTTGTGAGATGAAATAAGCAAACGTAGCATGTATCCAGCCTCCAGGAAACAACACTTGATTATACAGAAAAGTGGAACGACTAAAGACCGCAAAGACAAGAATGCTCTCTCAACCAGATGTGCTTTTACTTTATGTCAAAAACACCCATACGGTTATGGCACAACTATTTTTGCACGTTCACGTTTGAGTTTTTCAACTGAACTTATTATATCACCATTTGAAGGAACAGAACTAGCAAAACAATTCGAATGTCCTACTTATAAATTACAGTGGTGACCTATTAAACAAAGAACCATAAGCAAGGTAATCGAATACTTTTATTGTGGTTCAGTACGCAGGAATACTTTTTAGCAGGAAACAACAGCATTTGTGCAAGATTCCAGAAAAATTATTTTTGAGTCTGAAAAAGGAACAAGTATAGCACGATTGTGCAAGCTACAAAAGTGCTTACCATCTCTTCTGCCGAAAGTGTTTTTGCAACTCTCACATCAGCAGTTGCTAGAGCATCCAACTCCTCCCATTTTTTCAATCAAACATTAAAGGCATAAACATTAAAGGCATAAGTAACTTGCACCACGTATAATTTCAAATAGCAACATCTGCAATACAAGTTTCCAGAGCAACTTTAAGTACCTGATAGCATTCACAGTATTTCTTGAGATAGCTTGACTTTAGATTTAGAGGGGTGGCACGGGCGCGCGGCGGGGCACAGGAAGCTGCCATCTATGGCAAAGACTCGAGTCGTGATCCACTGATGCTTAGCTCCGAAGGCTGTAACTGCTCCATGCAGCAACAACCTAAGAGCAAGAGAATCATAGGCTGGAACAGAGTATTTTAACCCTACCTACATAGTTGTGCAAATCATGCAGAAAGCCATTAGAGGGTAAAGCCGCTTTATCAGGTAATTGCAGCTTATAAATTGGCCCCAGATCACCGAAAGAAGCTACTGCCCCAGATGTCAAGCACACCAGTACACATCACCAAAAAATTAACAGGCGGCACGAGGCACCACATGGGGGATCAGATCAGGAACAGCAGTTGGCAATTTGGGTACAGTTCACTTTTTCCATAGCACAACCTTGCAACCATACCATTACACAATCATCTCAATAACAAAGGAGAAAGCACCAAGTAAAAAGAAGGGCATAGAATAGCTACTTAGCTAGGTATCACCAGTGCTCTTCCAAGAAGAGGCACCGATGAGTCCATCCGCAATTAGCAGGTGAACGATCGATTTGCAAGAGAAGTCGATGGGCACATGCAGGTTACAATCCCGGAGCTTACTTGGAGTGGTCGTCGAGGCGGAGCGGCGAGCGGCGGGCGTGGGCGCGCGCGGGGCGGCCCACGGGGGGGGGGGGGGAGGGGGGCGGAGGGCGCGGGGGCGCATGGGGGCGGCGGCCGCGGACAGGGGCGAGGCCGGCGGCGGACCGCGGGAACGGGACAGCGGCCGACCGCGGGGTGGCGGGCGGCGCTGCGGGCGCGGGCGTGGCCGCGCGCAGGGTGGCCGGCGGGGCGGAGGGCGCGGCGGGCGGGGCGGCGGGCGCGGGCACGCACGGGCCGGCAGGCGGTGGGGTGGCGGCGGCGCAGGAGGCAGGGAGCAGGCAGCGAGCGAGTGAACGAAAGGATGAAGTCTTGATCGGCGGCGGCAGCTGATAGGGGAAGTGTGGCAGAACCGTCTGAATTATTCCGGCTCAAGTGCGCTAATTATCGCTATACACCCGATATTAACTCAACGCACTTCAAACGGAACAACCCATTGGTCTGTCGGGTCTCCGCCCGATACAACCACGGTTCAACAGGATCGAAGCAGGTTTACCTCGCACGAAGGCGAGTTTACAATCACAGCACAGCTCATCAACTTTTAATTTACAGAAACGCAACATTATTACAAATCTTTTTCAAACTTTAAGTAAATTTATACAAACCGTGCTTAACACGACAAGCTACACAGCTTGTCCAAGTTCACAGCGGAAGGAACATAAATATGCGACTACGCACGTCGCGAGGGTTGACACCGTACTCAGCCTAAAGCTTGGTGTCACTCAGGAGGGTCACTGCCAGCCGGGGACGGATCCCACTCCACGGACCAGCCATACGGAATAGAAGTTGGCCAAGCAGGACTATCCGTGGGGTTCTCGAAGGTCATACCTGAAAGATAGACTAGCAAGACTGAGTATACTAATACTCAGCAAGACTTACCCGCTTCGCGGTATACTTAGCCAGGTAACTAGACTCATGAAGGCATTGAAAGGTCCTGGGTTTAATTTCAGCTGAAAAGCAACAAAGAGTATGATCTACATTCAAATTTTAGCTTTCAAATTCTACTTGATTAGCCATTCTAGGTAAGCACCTACTCTAGGCAAGCAAGATAGAGATTAACATTCATCCAGATTATTCCATCAATAATCACACTTTTTACTCTATGTGGCAGAAGGAATAAGCAGTCTCAATCTCCGCGAGAAACGGATGATTCTGAATTGAATTTCCAAACCTTGCAAGGCAAACCTAACTCACACGCTTGGAACAACCAACGATAGTTCCGAAGCAACCGTTTGTCTTTCATTTTGACTTGTGGAACAGGGCCACCACAAGCGACTGTAGGACCGTACGCACACCAATTGTGCAGGACATACGTCTGTAGCGCGCTACATGACCGTACTCCTGTCCGCTGCGCGGAATGTACTCCCGCACGTCGGTGCGTGAGAAAAACCAAATTACGAGTGGTGGGAGGTATGTCCACTCCTCGGACCAATTGGTTACTAGGCTTACCGCTTTACCATATTTCACGGCATGTGGCTAGTACTTTCAAACGCTTAACCACCAGTACCACACACTGCGATCTTATCATCTTTTATCAACATAGACGGGGTAACTTTTCCGAGTCATGACATTGCACATGACCCCGTCCATCATCCTTATAGTGATTGCGGAATAGTAAACATTCAACTCCTATATCGCGCGAGTGACAGGAAATCACTCGACTTCTGCCGGTCCTATTAGCGAAGCATCTATGCGACAAGGACTCGGGTACAATACGTTGGATTCCTAGGATTCACGCATCTAGGGTTTCACTTCAACTTCTAGACGTAATGCAAGATATAAAGTATATAAGTAGAATTGTAATTAATTGAAATACTGGAGTATGCATCGGGGCTTGCCTTCTTGAGTGGGATTGTGTAACACCCTAAGGTAATTTTCCCTAATTTAAGTGAATTTATTTGGGGCTTAAATAAATTTTCCAGAGCTTTCTCTAATTTACCTTGCATTTAAAGTAATTTTATAACACAAGAAAATAAAATTTATTATAGATCAACTTGCTTGTGCATTCATGCTGGCGCATTGTTTTATTTGTGTTGAGTTTATAGGGTTGAATTCAAATTTATTTGAATTCATATAGATTTGTTTGGATGGTTTGAATGTAGAGAAGGAAAAAGAAAAGAAGAGAAGGAGAAACAAACCCTTTGGGCCGGCCCGTTCTCCTCTCCCCTCTCTTCTCTCCACGCCGGCCCAACTCTTCCCTTCCCCTTCCCTCCTTCCCCGCATGGGCCGCCGAGGCCCAGATCCCTCAGTGCAGCCCAGCCCGAGCGCCTTCACCTCTCTTCCTTCCTCCCTCTGCCAGCTGGGCCCCACTTGTCGGCGCCTTTTCCCAGCCTGAGCGCGCCGTTCTCCTCTTCCCCTGTCTCTCTCTGGCCATGTGGCCCCGCGCGCCAGCGCCTCCTTTCCCCTCTCCTCCTTCTCCCAGTGCCCGACCCCTCCTCTGTTTTTCTTCCCCGCCGGCCGGCCGCTCTGCCGCTGCCCGTGGCCCCGCTCTGCTGCGCGCCCCGAGCCCTTGCGCCGTACCCGAGCCTGCGCCCTGGCCAGCACCGAGCCTCCTTCCTTCTAGAAGGCCGCCGCGCTTGGATTAGATCCACCCGCATCAAGTCCGCGGGAGGAGCGGAGGCCGTTGCGCGATCGACCCGCACGCCAAGGCCGCCCTACCTTTTCTTAACCCGGCCGTTCTCTCGCGCTCCTCCTCAGCCGCCACTACCTCTCCAGTTTTTCCCCGTGCCCTTGCGCCGCTCGTATTTGAACAGCCGCCGCCGACCGAGCCCCGCGCCGCCGCAATTCCGCCCCGGCGCCGCCAATCCCCCACCGTAGGCCGTCGTCACAGCTTCCAGGCGTGGTAAGGATCGCGCCGTGCCCCTTCTCCCTTCCTCCCTCCCTCCGCGTGAGCACGTCCCCCTGGCCGCAGTTGTCCCGAGCCGCCCTTGCCGTGGGGAGCTCTGACTCAAACCCTAGTTAGCCCTCTCAAACCCCAGACGAGTTCTCCGTGTCGCGCTCTACCTCTAGGGCTTGATATCGTTCAAAATCGAGCCCGGAGGGCCGAGTTTGGCCAGCTCCGGCGAGCCTCCGCCGCGGGAGCCGAGCTCCGGTGGCCGGCGCCGCCGTCCCGCGCGCCCATCTGCCCGAGCCGTAGGATGCGAGGCGAGCGGACAGGATTAGATCGAGCCGTGATAGATTAGAGCCGCCGGATCGAGATCCAACGGGTGAGGACCACGCGTACCCCTTCGCGTAACAGATCTAATCCGAGCCGTTAGATGACGATCCAAGGGCCCAGAACAGAAGATACCGCTTCAGCCCGTTTCTTTTGCTAAAGAGCCCTCGGGTCTTCCTGGAATCAACCCGCGCTCCCGTGTAGTTCAAAGGTATTTACAATCAGGCCCGGTTTTACTCGTTTAGACCCCTGAGCTTTCCAGTTTTTGAACCCGCCATCCATGCTGCGTGTTTTCACGTGCTAGCCCCTGTGTCTACCCTTTATTTGCATTTAAGTCCTCGGTTTTTGTGCAGAACCCCTTAGAACCTCCAGTTTTCTTACAAATAGGTCCCTGGATCTTGTTTCAAGCGTAGTTTTCGCGTTTTAGCTCCGTTTTAAGCGTTCTTTATATCCACACGATCGTTGTAATGCGTAGAATAGTTCTAGGCCAGTTTTGTGTGCTATTCTATTGTATTGGTGTACTGTTTTCTTATAGTTTGCTTTTATTGTGCATGTGTGTATGTGTGGACTATGCTTGATGATCGTGAGTAGACGCGGAGCCTTTGGACCAGTACCAGGAGCAGCCATCTTCCGAGCAGTTCGAGCAGCAGCCGGGAGAGTACGAGAAAGGCAAGTATAACATGAACCTCCTATCACTTTTAAATACAATTTCATACTGCATTTTAATCCTGTATGCCTATAAGGACTTTCCTAGCCACTTATTTACCCTTTATATATATTCTTTGGGTTGCATTTTTGGTTAGTTGTGCTAGGTTGCTGCGCTATAACATATCTGGGTCCTTTTTAATTAATTTGATTAATGGTCTTATGCAACTTAATTCTGGAGCCGACCCTCTGTGCTGTGTGCTTGAGTGGTTCGTGCGTCCTTAAAAGATGTTTTTGTTAGAAACATGGTTTAGGGGGCCAGCACGGTGCTTAGTGCTTGGTTGGCCACTCTCCATAAGGACCGGTTCATAGAGCGACAACCTGGGACAACCGCGCAACCACAAGACTGGAATGGGACGGTCTTGACTTATTAATTATATCGTGTTGGTTCGGGAGTAACTTACCTGCGTGGGCAAGAGGGGTGGTAAGCTTCAATGGTCCCTGCTCCTCCGGCTTGGTCTGTGCTGTGTGTCTTGTACCCCCGGAGGTGGGCCCCATCATTGCTGATCCAGAATCCTTAGCGGTTACACCTTACCAACGTGATCCTTTGTAACGGTCTCGTAGTGTCCTTGCTAGCCATCTCACCTAAGGAAGTGTGATGAACAACTAGCGTAGCTCACGACTTGTGGGTAAAGTTGTGCAACCTCTCGAGAGTGTAAAACTAATATATCAGCTGTGCTCACAGTCATGAGCGGCCCAGATCCTCCGTCTGATTAGTGGGGTTATCAACCTTTGATTAGGGAGATTCCCCAGGTGGTTTTGGTTTGGATGGTTCTCAGTAGTTCTTAATTAATATTGATTAATTCTTATGCAATTTGGGTTATGGTAATTCATCCACTCGTAGTAATTAGCTTTAATAAAATTTGCCAAGATTAAAAGCTAATGCAGTTGAGTCAGCTAACCTTAGAGCCTCATACTCGTGTTATACTTGTTGAGTACTAGTTTGTACTCACACTTGCCTCTCTACTCTTCTGTTCTATTTCGGATATCTTCGACTGCTGCTCAGTGCCCGGCAACGTGGAGGATTACGTCAGCGGCTTCGACGACTTCTAGGCGTTTGTCTCCCAGTCGACGTCCCTGTGGCGCCCAGCTCTTTATGTATCTCTTTTACGCTTCCGCAACTCTTAAACCGATTCTTGATTCGGTTGTAATAAAATAATTCATTTATGATTTATTTACGATTTATATTAATGTTATTCGTGATATGTGTTGTGATATCTTATTGATTCTGTTGTATATATGCGTGACTTGATTCTGGCGCATATATGATTGCTCGATTTATGTCCTTTATAAATCGGGTGTGACAGATTGGGGGCAGGAGTGTCAAGGATTTCCGAACTTTGGTTTGGAGCGTTAGTTAGATCCTCGGCGACGTTTGTCGGGTCTTCAGAAAACCCTGGGTCTTGTTCCAGGACTAGCTCGTAGTCTCTATCATCGAGCGTTGCCGATTCTACATGATATGCAATGATTTAAGTGAGATGGTTCTTAAATTAAGAATTTTATTTCACGATAAAGTTGCAATCCAATAAATTATCCAAGGTAAACTCATGAAGCAAGGGGGTTCGATCCCAAGCTACCTTTTAAACTTAAGTTATGAAATTACATTAAAGTAATTGACAAGTTTAATTTTTATTTTAAATTCATAAAGATTTTAACCTTGAATTTTTGTGGTTAAATTTATTTTCAATAAATAAGCTTATCGTAAATTTTCTATAATTTTCTGGAATTAAAACTAAAGCATTTGAATTTAAATTCAAATCTCAAGTTTAAATTCAAATCTTGGGTAAATAAAACTAGAAAGTCTTGAAAAGTTAATTATGAACTAATTATCAATGTATTAGGTTATGGTAAAAATATCTAAACATAGAAATCTTAGGAACATGCTTAATTAAATTAAGACTATTTCAAATTTGATTTTCAAAAATTTAAAAGAACTTAAACTACAAAATAGTACTAAGCATGAAATTTTTACACTAGCTCACACATGACCTAAAAATACTACACACCAAAAATCATAAGAAAATAAGTTAATATGAAAAAGTTATGCATAAGATACCCTTTTACTTTGAGTTTAAAATAGATCAAAATGCATTTAGTTTCATACCAAACTTTATTAACAAAAGTTGTAGATCTTGATTTCTAGTTTCCAACAAAATCGGTTTGACAAATTTTGGAGTTTCCTACAATTTCCTATCAATTTTACAAACTGGTAGCTTGCCCACATGAAATAACAAGGAGATTTACACTTGGGTCCTTGGTTTTTTGCATATGGACCCTTAGAACAGAAATCTAGATTACATATGGGTCCTTGCCGGGGGAAGACGACGGCCGTGACGTTCGGCCGGCGTGTTCTCGCCGGCGGCGAGGGTTTGGCCGGGGATGATCTGGTCCTACATGACCTACATAATCTACTGTGCTCACGGGTGGGTGATGTGCACCAGGATTAGTGACGGAGCACGGTCGACGATGATGGATGGCGGCGGCCGTGGTGGGGCATCATCATTCCCGGCGAGGGGCCGGCAAACATGGGCAGGAAGGGCGCGCAGGAGCACTGTGGGAGTGCGGGGATGCTTTTCCCCTACCTAATTTGGTCGGATACCGAGCAGAAGGTGGTAATCGACGACGGGGCGGGTCGGGTTCTCACCGGCGGTGATGACGGCGCGGCGTTCCGCAGGCTAGGGTGCCGGAGGGTGGTGGGGAAATAGTCGAAGAGTTTCTGCCGGCTGGTGTGGTGCTTCTGGTGACCTTGGTCGGGGTGGAGAGGCCTTGTACCGGCGGTTCGACGGGAGGCCGAGCGGCAGCGGAGCTTGGAGCTCACCAGCGCTGCGGGGAATGGTGCTAGGATGCGGGAAAATGAAATTGGAGGGGCTGAGGAGCACCAGCGGGTCACGGCGGAGCTCTGGTTGCACTGGATCGGGGTTCGGGGGTGGTGTGGGCGGCTGTCGACAATGGCCAGGGATGGCGGCGGAGGTCGGGTGAAGGGAGGTGATCGGAGTAGGAGAAATTGAGTGAAATGCGTGTGTGCAAACGCATGGGAAAGTGTGCTAGGAGTTCCAGGATGTGCTCGGGGTCTCGAAGGAGATGTGGCCGCGCGGAAGCAGGATCTGGCACGCCGGCGGCACGCGTGGCGGCACGGCGAAGCTCGGGTAGCAGCAGTGCGACGTGGGGAACGCGGGTGCGAGACAGCACAAGGTCGGGAGGGCGGCGGCAAGGCAGGAGAGTGATGCGTGGGATCGCCGGGAAGCAGGAGGTGGCACTGATCATCTTGCAGTGACGGCGAGCGGCGGCGTGGAGCAGCTCGGGCAGACGGTAGGCGGCGTGGCGAGGCGAGGAGAAGCCAGCGCGAGGCCGGGGAGCGGCGGGGCAGGTGCTGGGGCGGCACGTGGCCTGCCTCAGGGCGGCTCTAGAGCGGGGAGATGCACGGCACATGGCCGGGTCAGAGCGGCGGCGGCGCGCGGCAGAGGAACAGAGGAGGAAGGGGAGCTGAAGGAGGAAGACGAGGACTATTCTGTGATTCTCCAAAAGTACAGGGACCTCACTGTAATGTTTTGATAACTTTCAAACTAGAGCTCAAATGAGAATGGGCCCAAAAGCAAAAGTGTAGAGTTTTTAAAAATCTATAACTTTGCTTTAAGGTTTATTTGTAGAAGAGCAACAGATTTGAAATTACTATAAAACTTAGCAAAGTTTCTAAACTTTATATAAATCCTACTTAAAAACTACACTACATTTATATCCCATGTGTAGTTTCACCTACATTTGTGATTTAAACACAAGTTTTTGACTTTTGCCATAACAACCTTTATGTATTTGAATTCCACTTCCCTTTCTCATCCATTTAACACTAAAGGACCTTTATTAATTTATAATTATATAAAACCAACCCTTTTTCTTGGCATTTAAATTTTTAAACATACTTTCACCACATTTTGCATACAAAATCATACTACAATTTAGGGTGTGACCGTACTAATTACCCGAGTGTCACAGGAAGTTATTTTTATCGGCCATCCTAGCCGACGAAAATAACCGTAGTTTCGTCGGCTTAGGTCAAGCCGACGAAACTACTGAACAGTTTAATTTCGTCGGCCCAGTGAGCCGATGAAAATAGAGCTACTTTCGTCAGTCTGGGCCGAACTGACGAAAGTAGGCCACTATTTTCGTCGGCCAGACATCTGCCGACGAAAATAATTAATAATTTCATCGGTCTAGTAAAGCCGATGAAAGTATACATTTGTTTTCGTCGGTTAGCTGTGGGCCGACGAAAATAAACGTGGCCGACAAAAATGATCTGTTTTGGTGTAGTGCATGGAGACATTCCCAGGGTCTGCTAAGAATGGATCCCATTGACCGATTACTAGCTGTATTTCTTCGAAACAATCCTACGATCGACCGCTTTACATTCAAAGTACCACCACCGGCACAGAGTACCATTGTCAAATATTTTTTTTAAAAAAGATCAAATATTGCCTACAATTAATTTTTCAACGCATCTTCGCGTGGTTGCTAGATTAGAAATTTTGTTTTGTGAAACACATTTTACATACAGACAACTCATAAACACCCACGCATACTCACCCCTATAAATATGTGCACGTAATTCTATTCTTATGAACAACTTAGATTAGCGAGTCGTCAGATCAAATTATTATAGCTTAGTACTGGGCGAGATCAAGTTCCACCACACACAAGGAACCTTACCTAGGTAAAGATACGCTCAATTCACCTGCTAGATTGATGGAAACGAGCATTAGGTCACGTGACAGCCATTATACATGTTATCCCTGTCTACATGAACCACGTCCCTGTACCATTCGTTTGCTGGATTAGAGATTGATAGAAACGAGCATCAAGTCACGTGCGTGACAGCCATTATACATCACTATAGAAAATAATTTGTAAGCGTGCCTTTTTTTCAAGGAGCGGCCGGAAATGTGATCCACTCGTACAAACAGGAGATCATTAATGTAGCTTTCGATCCGTCCCTGCAATTGTATTTTTAGGGCTGGGTGGCAGGACGATCCGTCTTTAGAAATAGCCATCATTTTTAGGACTATTCAAGAGTGGATGATGGTGTTACCCATCTGTGAAAATAACGGCTATTTCTAGGGGCGTTCGCCCTATAGCCCAGGCCGGGCTACAGGGCGAGCCGCTTTCAGGGGCAGGTCACACCCCCTACCTGCTTCTAGAAAAGTTTTCCATAAACCTCATATTTTCTACTATCTTAGCCCTTATTTTTTCTATATTTATAGTTCACTATAACTTAAGTAGAAGTTTCATTTTTGTATTTTTGCTATATTCTACGATTAAATGAACTTTCTGCATCAAAAAAGAAAAATCAGTAGTAATACGTAAAGGAGGTCCAAACTTTCCGTAAATTGGCATCGCGTCATAGTTTAGCTGTGTAACATTATCATAAAAGATTCAAAACATTCTACATAGAGTAGACTGTACATTCTCCATAAACTCATCAACTTCCCACATTAATATCTTATATAACTCAAACCACACATTTAGGTTTCCACAGTCTTAACCCTTATATATATATTGAAATATGCCTGGCTCAATTTTTTCTAAATTTATATTTTTCTACAACCTTAGTGCAAAAGTTTTATTTTTTTATATGTTTTGCTATATCCTACTATTTGAATGAAACTTTAGTATAAAAATGGTTGGCAGGGATGGGTAACGCCACCACCCGTTCCTGAAAATGCCTCCCATATAAATTGAATCCGCACGGGGACTTAGAGAAATTTTTCGCATTGCACATGTGATGCCATTGGGCTGCCGAAAATTTCAACTCTCCTTGCGCTCCGGTGACTCCACCACCCGGTCTCTTGTGGCGGCGCCCTCCGCCAACCGCCCTCTCCACGGCTGTCCTCCCCGCGCGACGCCTCCCTGTGCGGCTGCCCACCCCGCGGCGGCACCCTCCCCGTAGCTGTCCTCCCCCCGCGCGGCACCCTCCCCGTGGCCGTCCTCCCCGCGCCGCGCACTCCTCGCGACCGCCTTCCCCACAACATCCTCCCCACAGCGGCGCCCTCCCCGCGGCTGTCCTCCCAGCGTGGTGCCCTCCCTGTGCGGCCACCCACCCCGTTGTGGTGCCCTCCTCGCAGCCGCCCTCCCCGCAGCAGTCCTGTCCCCGCGCGGCCGCTGTCTAAAAATTCCGAAACAAATTGCTGATTTTTTTGCGGACTAGATTTTGTTTTCAGGGGCAGACCATGCCATCAACCGTCCCTGAAAAGTGATTTGCAGGGTCGGGTCATGCTATCACCCACTATTTTTAGGGACGGATCATGGCATCACCCGTCCCTGCTACAGGAGCAGACATATTACCCGCTTCTGCAAACAATTATTTGTAGCCGCGAAAAGCAGGAGCGGTAGAGCATGCGCCCCTGCAAATACCATTTCAACCAGCCCTAAAAACCATTTTTGTGACTGCATGCGTCTCTATCTACATTAACCACGACCGTGTACTCATGTGAGCTGCGTTCAAAAGATACGCATATGCGCTGTATATGCAAGTGCACGGAGGGCTTGGTCTCACTACAACAGATCTCTTCATTCATCTTTGATATTTGTCCTGGCTGCTGTTGGGTCCGGAACTAATAAAGACGTTAGTAATGGGTCCAACAGCTAAGGCCGAGGGAAGAAGAGAGGGATCTTTTATCCCGGTTGAAACCTACCTTTAGTCATAGTTGGAGGCTCCAACCGGGACAAAAGTCTGCGATACCCTTTTAGTTCCGGACAAAGTCTACAGTCGGGACAAAAGACGAGCCACCGATGCATGATCTCTTTTTTTTTAATTTCATTCTCTGACTCCCTCTCCCTCCCTCCTTATCTTCACCACTCAGTCACTCTCCCCACACTTATCCTCTCCCCTCTCCCCACACTTATCCTCTGGCTGCTCTCCTCATCTCTTCTGCCCCTTCCTTCTTGCTCTGCCACCGCCTCCCCTCCCTTCGTCCATGTGCACGGGAGCGACGGGAGGCACGTGGGAGCAGCGGCGCAGGGCCACGGCGGCCGGCGCGAGGTGGGCGTGCGGGACCCCGGTGAAATGAACCGGATTCCCAAATCAAGGAATCTGACTCTCTGTATCATTATGATAGTCCCTAGATCAAGTGCTATCACATGTAGAACTCATTCCAGGCATAATATCATAGTCATACTCAGATTAAGATTAAACATGGGTTTATTTATTACATGAATCCATAGGATTTGTATTATGGAATTTATTACAAGCCTCTCGGCTAAAGCGGTTCAGACAGAAAACGTAACGCGGTAACTAGTCTTCGGGCCGTCCTTCAACTTCTAGACCTTCTCCACAGGCAACTCGAGCATAGCACGGGCTTCAGTCGTACCAACCGTCATCGTTAGGGTCGAACTTCGGATCGGATCCTGCATCATACCATGCTATCCCCAAGGAATGGGATAGGTTCACATCACCATCCGAATGCAAGCTTTATTGTGGTCTATACTATGGTAACAAAGTTCAAGAGGTAAAGCTGGGGTTTCCTATGCATGCAATATATATATATATAAAGTATTCACATCTCCCTCGATTTCCGACTCGGGCCCTTCCGGCATCCTGGACTCCCGGTCAACGCACACCTTCCAAACCACCAAGTCGATGCGAGAACTCCCTCTCCTCGCATCTCAACTGCCCCTAGAGGGAGGTAGAAGTCATGAGTAACACTAACTAATAAAAGCAACAGAGGAGTAGGGATGTCTATGACCGAGGATGCGGCTATACGTATAGTTTACACCCTGCAGGGGTTATACACCTGGACCCACTCGAATCGACACTAGCCGGAGATCAGCCGACTAATAGACAAAACACCGGTCTACTAAAATGAAACTAGGAGCCACGGCACCATTCGGCTTTCCCAGGTCTTGGGCGCATCCTCCCACAGGAGGTCGCCCCGGGACTGTGAAGCCACCCATGCGTCTCGGGGAACGTGAGGTAAGCACCTCCTTCCCCTGCATCGATACTCG
Source organism: Panicum hallii (assembly GCF_002211085.1). NCBI lineage: Eukaryota > Viridiplantae > Streptophyta > Magnoliopsida > Poales > Poaceae > Panicum > Panicum hallii. The sequence continues at coordinate 9,132,808 of NC_038047.1, read as the reverse complement.
ATCCTCCTACCGGCTTGGTACCGCGCTTGCTAACCCCGGACCGGGCCCACCCTCATAATGGGTAAGTGGTGTGCACGCTTAACAGATTCCCACAAGTCATAGTTACTCTCACTCGGTCCTTAACTGCCGAAGCGGGCATCTTCGTCAAAAGCGTCTCCACCATGGTGGTCCGCGACTGCACCCTTAACGGGTGCCTCCAACACCTCATCCTCGTAACCAAAAACTGTGCCCGCCACAGGTACTCCGTAGGGTGTGCCAAGATACACACCCCAAGCCCTCGATCCACGATCGAGTTAGGTTTGCCCACTCCCGGCTAAAGCCCTAAACACCAACTCCTGAATATCATAACTTCACACACGCCAAGACTATCCATCCATTCCCACGCATACACATTCAAGGATTGATAAGGCATTTCATATAATAAACAAGCGAGATAGGATTGCAAGGAGTATGGGTACATAAAATAGGCCATGCAGGTTCATCTCGATAAAATTACACACATAGCGATAGAAAATCTAATCAAGCAATGCCTAATAGGTATTCAATTCATAGATGGGCGTGAACCTGGCGTCTCTTCGAAGTCCTCCTAGGCTTCTGGGTAGTCCTGGCCGTCGGTCAACTCCTCGTGGTCGGGTCCTATTCGTAAATACGAGTAAGAGTAGGGTCCAAAGTGCAAAAATATACAAAACTATTCAAATAAGATCCAAATCACCACAAAACCTACTCTAACGGGTGGTTTATGATTTTAGAAGAATTATGGAACTGGTTTCATAATTTTCGGAGGTCCAGTCGATTTATTATGAATTTTTTAAGGAAAGACCTATTTCTGAAATTAATAAAAAAATTTTGGAAAAGAAAAATAGTCAGTAGTGACATGTGGCAGCACCAGAGTGTGCCACGTGGCATGCTGACGTCAGCATGACGTCACCAGGGGGTCCGGGACTGCTGACGTTAGTGGGCCCTGCTGACATCAGCGTTGACCTGTCAACGGTCAATGGTCACGGGGTCAATGGGTCCCACTGGTTAGCCTCACCCCGAGGCCGACAGGTCGGGCCCTCGATCCGGCTGGGAAAAGAAAAAAGAAAAAGGCTCAGTTTGGTTCTAGGCCCAAAGGAGCTGGGCCGCTCGAGGCTGAGCTAGGCTCAGCTTAGGTTCCGTGATCGGCTCGGCCTGCGGCTCAGCAGGCCGGCCCGGTTGTTGGGCTGGCTGAGTTTGTGGGCCAACTCGGCCTACAGGCCGGCATGGGCTTTGAATGGTCGTGGGTGGCATGTCCTCGGGCCTTGCTGCTCCTTGGGCCGTGGCAGGCTGGCGGCCGCCTTCCTTCTTCTCTCTTTCCTGCTGACTCGTCGGTCCCACGTGTCGGCCTTGGTGGGATTTGGTGCGGCATCGCCTTGACCTTGTGCGGCACGCGGGGATGCGGGCATGTGTGTGATGGTGCCGTGGGTGTGTGCGTGTGTGAACGCCCGGAGGGTGTTCGGGGAAAAGCCTCAAAGGCTTGGCCGCAACGCGAACGCGACGTCGCGGGGTCACCGCGCATGGCAAGGCCGTGGCGGGGGCATAGCGAGGCTGGGGGCACGGCCGGGTCTCGCGGCACAGGTGCGCACGCACGCGCGTGGGTCCTGGCTTCCCAGGGCCGCGGCGTGGCCGTGCCGAGCGCGGGGCACCGGCATCTCGGGCCCACGGCACAACGCGATGGTGGAAGGCGACGGCAGCTGCGGCTCGCTAGGCGGCGCGACGGGCTCCTGCACAAGAGTGGCACCAAGGCCGGAAGGGTGAGGTGATCCTAAGGCTGGACTACGGAAGGTTCATCGGCATCGCCGGCAGTAGGGGGAAAGGAAGGGAGAGGGTGGCGGCGGCGCTCACCTAGGGCTCGCTGGCGGGAGACCTGAAGCGGTGGCGGGTCGAGGCAGGCGGGTTGGTGCCGTGCAGGTGAGCGGCGACGTCGTAGTCATCGTACGGGCGCAGGCGTGGCGGAGCTCTGGTGTAGCGACGGCCTTCTCCTCCTCGCGCAGCTGGACATCCTCCACCTCCTCGCGCTTCTCCTTCTCCTCCTCTTCGGCTGGTGCGGCGGCGGCAAAAGGGGAACAGGCGGAGCAGCGGCTAGGGTTTGGGGGAGCGGCCTCGGGGTTCTTAAAGAGCGGCCCTAGGTTTACGACGCGGGCCCGGACGCCGAGGGCGGCGATGCCCGGCGTCCGTGCCACGGCCACGCGGCGCGCATCCGGCGGCTCCGGCGCTGGGTTAGGCTTTGCAGTGCGGGCGGCCGGGGCGCGGGGGAAAAAGGGGCGCGCGCGGGCGGTTACGCCGGGTTGTCGCGGAGCGGGGCAGCGCGCGGGTTGGCGGGTGACGCGAGCGAGCGGGGCCGCGGCGGAAGGGAAAGGAGAAAAGGGAGGGCGCGGCGTTTACGGTCTCTGTCGCGGAGCGGGCGAGCGGCGGATGGGAGCGAGCGGAGGCCAGGGTCGTGGGTGACTGTGGAAGGAAGAGGAAAGCTGACGGGCGGGTCCCGCTCATCAGCTGCCCGAGTGGGAAGGTGAAGGGGCACGTGAGCGGGTGAGGCCGGTCGGTGGGCTGGGCTGCGCGGTCCGTGTCGTGCGGGGGAGAAAGAAAGAAGGCTGGGCCGTGGTGGCTCTGGGCCGTGTGGGCCGTGTGCATTTCACGTGGAAGGGAGAAGGGATGCTGGACTGGACCGTGCTCGCATTTGGGTTTCGGCCCACGGGGTGTCTAACTATTTAAATCCTGAATTTGAATCTGAATGCCCTTTTCAAACTCAAACTCCACACAGTTTTGATCATACCAACTTGGAATCCAATAGAAAATCCAACAATTGTTACATAGCTTGGCACTTTCACAAAAAGTTTTTGAAAACTCAAAAATTTGCACAATGTAAAGTGTTTTGGAAATTTTGGGATGTTACACCCAGCGGCCGGCGCGTGGACCCTTCTCCCGCCGCCCCCTCTCCGTCCTTCCTCCGCTGCCTCCTCCCCTCCCTTCTTCCTCATGCACGGGAGCGGCGGCGGGCGGGAGCGGTTGCGGCCGGCGCGCGGGCGAACTGCCCATCTCCTCCCTTCTTCCTCCTCACGGAAGCAGCGGTGGGGCGGCGCGGCTAGACCCTGCTCGGCCTGGCCTCAGCGGGCAGCGGCGCGGGTGGCCTGGCCAGGCCCCGGCGGGCGGCGCAGCCAGATCCCGCTCGGTTTGGCCCCAGCGAGCGGCGGTGTGGATGGATTATCTTTTTTCAAATATATATATGTGGCCGGATTGATTTGTGAATAATTTTGTGGTAGTAACTGATCTTCTGAAGAATTGATTTGTGATTATAATTGATTTTGTGATTGCAGTTTGGAGAAATATTTGGAAGCTAGCCCGTGTACGGGAGCCGGCGGGCCGATTTTTTTCTGAAAAACTACATTAGCCCCTGTTGAATAGGCGCTGAGACAAAAACATCGAGCATATTAGTCCTAAATAGCCGGTCTCGGTTGAGAAACCAGGACTAAAGCCGGTTCCCAACTGGGACCGATGAAGGGCCGGTTCCCACCTGGGACCGACGAAGGGTTCTGTACTAGTGTCTTGGGACTCCCAGTGCTCATCCTGACGTGTTGTAGGCTTGTAGCTGCATGCGCAGGATAAACACTTAGCAACGTATAGGATAGTTTATTATTATTTACTCCCTCCATCACAGGAAGAGTGCAATTCTAATTTTTTCAGATAGATTAGTGGTGGTGTAAAATAACCTTTATGACCTTATTTTTTTGACATGCATAGAGTTCCTAAAATCATGGACAGGAGATAATTTTGGCATGCGAGATCTGACCACTAAATTAGACGGTTGTTGGCGTCAAATTCCTAGAATTCTCTTTTGTAGGATTTTTTTTAAAAATATGCTAGGATTGCACTCTTCGTGAAGACAAAGGGAGTATAGAGTAATTAACAGTTTAACGTGAACCAATAATATATTTATGTTAGTATATAATTGCCCCAAAATTATTCGCAAGTTTTCTAGATCATTTTTATTTTTGAAAAGACCCGATGGATTTTATGATTTCTTAAAAATCCTCTCAAGTGGACAATGGGTCTTGCAGTCTCCACTATTATAAAAATGATATTTAGGGACGGTTGAAACCACATTTGTAGAGGCCGGTAAAGATGAGTGGGTAACGTATCCATCTCTGAAAATGCAAAAAAAAATATCCCAGCTAACCAGCCACCACCACAAGCCTCTGTATACCGGGGTTCGGAAAACTGACACAAGTGGGTCAATTCCAACAGACGATAAGGTGCCGAATGCCATACACGTGTCCGAAAGTTGAAACAAGAGAGTTACAAAACCTAGATAGATTACACTAAAGACAACGCACACGGCTGACACTTTATTTGCTTTCACTGAAAAAACGAGACTCACGCTCACGACCCGACTAAGGACGATGCCAAATCCTTCTCTGCATCCGCCATGATGGAGTGACATATGCGTCAATCTCCGATCCAACGAGACTCACGTTTGATTTTAGCTTCTTCCGCCCTGCAAAATACATGCAAATCCCTACATTAATAATCTCTGGTTCGTGTAACATGCATGCGATGGTACACGCACGACGATCCGTAGTAAGGTTGCCTACCAATTTACTAGAGAAGTATGTCGGGCACCACAACTACACCAAAGCAGCTTAATTTCGTGGGCCACATCTAATTTTATCGGCCCAATGCAGGCCGACGAAAATTTCCAAATTATTTTGTCGGCTTACACAAGCTGATGAAATTAGAAGTGTTTTCGTCGGCCGGCACGGGCATCTAATTTCATCGGCTAAGTCTGGCCGACGAAAATAACGGTGCCCTAATTAAATACCTGCCTCCCCACGTCTTGCCTACACGAGCCGCTCCCGCCCCCGCCCCAGCGCCCCGCCGCCGCCCTGCGCAGCCCCCCTCGCCGCCCAGCGCGGCCACCTGCCGCCGCCCCGCGCTGCCCCCCCCCCCCCCCCCGCCTCCCCGCCGCCCAGCGCGGCCACCCGCCGCCGCCCCGCGGCCCACGGGTGAGGGGAGGGAAAGCAGGTTGATTAAGGTCGAGAGAGATGGGGAGGGGGAAGATTGTGATCCGCAGGATCGACAACTCCACGAGCAGGCAGGTGACCTTCTCCAAACGCCGGAACGGGATCTTCAAGAAGGCGAAGGAGCTCGCAATCCTCTGCGATGCAGCATGAAATTTGCACATCTCCAAGCGCCGGAACTGTTTATTTTCTCTTCTTCCTTATTTGATCTATCTAAATTTCTTTATCGTTTGTGTACAAAACTTGTACACTAATTTGGTCGTTTATGTGTATTACCATTGGTGCTGTGTGCAGCATGAAATCAGTGATAGATCGGTATGGCAAGGCCAAGGAAGAGCAGCAGGTTGTCGCAAATCCCAACTCGGAGCTAAGGTTCGCTCTAGTTATTCTGAAGTGTTCTATTATTTAAGCAGACATTAATATTGCTTGAAAACTGTTTATTTAGATCTGGGATCCAGAACCCCAAATTAAAGCATCATGCAATGCTAAATGTCTCTGCATTCTCATTGTCTTGCATCTCAAAATATTTTTAGATTTACAGAGGATATGAATGAAGCACAAACAGAGGAAGACATCTCAAAATACATGCCTTTTCTTTCAAATACTTCTTATAGCAAAATTTACAAGTTGCTAAACTAGAAAAGCCTGCTTCACAGACTAAGTATAATGAATTAATTAGATCCAACAGATAACATTGAAGCATACAACCTTGAATTCATCCACTGCATATAGTTGGAATTTTCTCATCTTCCAACACCATCCAGCAGATGTTATTTCATTGAGCACTCTTCTTCATTTGTACACAAGTTGTCAGGTTTGTGAATGTTATTGCATGCTGCCAGAAATATGTGAATGAGTTTCTTCTCTTGCTTCCTTCTTGTTTATTTTCATGAATAAATTACAGATCAACATAAGCAAAAAAAAATCTGGCTAAAATTCCACAAAAAACTGACATGCCATCTACTTCAATGAATCTTTTTGTTTTTAATCTTCGTTCAGACAAATTGTTCTACTTCAACATTGAAACATGCGCCTTATGCCCTTAACTGAGTATCTTGGTTTCATGATTGAATCTCATGACATGTCCCCATGTTGGGATAAACATACATGTTGAGATAGCACACTTTGAATAAGAGAATCTGAATTGATATGTTCCTCACAGTTGCATTGGAATCAGCTATTTATTAGGACCATGCCACTGCCCGATACATCATTTATATCTTTGAGCCAGCAAAAATGTCAAGACACTTGGCTATCACTGTGACCTATAAATATGGATAATATTTATCCATTTTTCATTATTTGCTCAGAGGTTGTGTCAGTTATAACAGAAGTATCATTTTCCTGATAACATGCTTGTGTCAAGTAAATATTAGTAAACCTCAAATAATGCACAGCTGATTTTTCAGTATATATTTTCTTGTCTTCCTAGTTATACATTCTTAGGACTGCAACTTATTGAGGTGCTATCCTTTGCCAATTTTGCAGATTCGGGTATTCTTCTCTGTTCCTGGGAGTTCTGTTGCAGATAATGATGTACCAGATTCTTTTTAAAATCTTAGCGGAGAGGAGATAAGAAATGAAGCAAGGGTGAGAAGGGAAAGGTTAGAGCATATAGTTCCTACACCATCCAGCAGATGCCATAATCAGCCATTTTACTTTCAACTGCAAAAGCCTATTTGCCACTTGAGTTTGGTTAATCAAGACACCGAAATTACAAAAGATCATTTACTTATTCTGACATGTTCTTCTTTATATAATGCTGCGAAGTTCTACTTCATGCTACAAGATTTCATAAATATAACATCCTTCTTGTTACAGACGTACACATGCTAATTCATTTAATTTTGACCTGTGTGTTCATCAATAACATAACCTGTGCTTTTCTTCATAGTTTTGGCAAAGGGAGGCAGCAAGCACAATGCAGGAGTATTTCTCGAGACAAGATCACATGCTGTAGATTCCCAATACGAATTATTATGTGAAAGGCTAGGCACCAAAATACTTAAGACAATATAGAATTGGACACCTAGAAAATATTCGATGTAAACAAACAAAATAAAGACTATTCCCAGTTAACTGCTTATGGATGCTTATGGGTGATTACGACTTTCTGGTTTCTATTATGCAGCTGTTTTTTATCAGACGCCCAGTATTTTTATCGGTCAGGTGGCCGACGAAAATAATGGAGCAGTATTTTCATCGGCTGGAGGAGCCGACGAAAATATATACAGTATTTTCGTCGGCTAGATGGGCTGATGAAAATACGTTGCACAGTTTCGTCGGTCTCGCTGGCCGACGAAAATGCGTTTATTTTCATCGATTTTATTCCGTCGGACCGACGAAAATACGTATTTTCGACGATTTTTGGGCTATTTTCGACGGTTGGTGGCCGACGAAATTATGCTATTTTCTTGTAGTGCACCAAGGAGAAGCAGCAGTCCTTGAAGGCCTCCATAGCGCGGCTGTAGAGGGACACGAGCGCCTCTACGCTCCCGTCGCCCTGGGGGCACAGCGGCAGGATGTAGACGGTGCCATCCACTGGCTGGTTGCTCGGCATGTACAGGAACTGCCGGCCGCCACCGAAGTCGAGGTCGTAGAAGGGGATCCTGTACAGGCAGTACACATCGACGTCCGGGCTCTCCGCCGCGTCGTACATGGGTTCCAGCCCTTCCTCCTCGACGGCCCCGGAGCCGATGAAGTCGATGAACGACCTGAAGTAGGCGTCGTCCACGCGGGCGACCTCCCGGCGGATGAGCTCCGCGGCGCGCCCTAGGGGGCCGGCCAGCAGCTCCCGCGCGGTGGCGGCCGGGTGCGCGCGCAGCACGAGGTTGCCGGTGTACCCCTGGGGCACCCGCGGGCTCCTCATCCGCGCCCGCCCGTTCACGGCCATGTGCAGCATCGTCGTGGCCTCGCCGCCGTCGAGCCCCCGCGCCCTGGTCACGCACCGCCAGAGGTGCGCCACCAGGCACTGCATGGTGGTGTACGGACGGAGCGTGGTCGCCGCCGCGGATGCCCGCGACTTCAGGTCGGAGATGAACTCCCTGCTGAAGCGCACCTTGTGCGTCACCACTAAGTCGTTGTCGGCGGCGCGCGGCGGGCTCTTCTTCTCGTCGTCGTCGTCGTTATCGTTGGGGACCTTGAACTCGGTGCCGCGGTGGTCGAACTCGACCCGGGGCGGGTGGCGGGGCAGGAAGAAGGACTCCCGGTCGTGCACCGGGACGGGGTCGACGGTGGCGCCGCGGGTGCACTGGCCCCAGGCGAGCAGGCACTGGCACATGGCGAAGCCGTCGCCGACGGCGTGGTGCATGGTGTGGCCGACGACAAGGGAGCCGCACGCGAACCTCGTGACCTGGACCAGCATGAGCTCCTCCGCGCCCTCGCCGCTGGGGTGCAGGCGCCGCGCCGCCGCCGGCTGCAGCAGCAGCGGCATGGCGGCCTCCAGCGCGATGCCGGCCGTCGCCTCGACGAACCGCGCACCGGCGTCGTTCAGCAGGAGCGCGCGCCGGCCGGCCGCGGGCGACCCGTCCGCGGCGATCAGCCTGCCGGCCCACTCGCGGTACTCGGCCAGGGCCCTCGCGAGCCCCGCCTCGAGGGCTTCGGGGGTCGGGGACGGTGAGCGGAAGCCGTGGATGCTGGACATGTACTCGTCGTAGACCTCGTCGAAGACGGTGAGGGGGATCACGACGTCCACGGCCGGAGTGCTGCCCTCGCCATAGGCGGGTTTGACGACCTTGGATGACTGCACGACGATCTCCATATCACGGGGGTGGTTGGTGTCGCTGAAAAAGCTAGAACTATACTTGTACGTGTCCTAGCTATGAGCCTCCCGATCATGAGCCGCTGTGTTATATAACCGTCAGAGATGCTAAAAGCATATATTCTATTGCAGATCACCTAACTCCAACCATGGTTGACTAACACATGATATCCATATATCGAAGAAACCCTCGTCCAAACAATACTGCCCTAATTCTGCATACCATGTTTCCTTCTGGCAGGATCAGTCGTGTCGTTATCTTTTTGGCTGGCAGTCCCATTGCACTGCCTGGTTGCAACTAACAGGGATTCGACGTGAGGGATGTACGAGAGAGATGCGCTTAACTTGCAGCACCTGGATCACGCTACCTAGCTAGTATGCAGTGCGAATGCATGTGACCCGCGTCAGGGCGCTACAAATCATGCAATGCACACCGTGAGGAATGGTGCAGACTATGTGCCCCTTTCGAGAGCTCCACGAGCGGCTCCAAACCAGGCTCCCGCCGGAGCCCTTCCAAAGGCTGCAAACAGAGCAGCTCCATCCCAGAAGCCGCACCTGAAACCCCTTTTGCTTACACGGAGGAGAAGCCACGAAACGTGGCTCCGAACGCAGGCCTGCGTCCCCTTGTAAACGTTTGCCATGAACTTTACATTAGTTACAAAGATTTTGCCATCCCCTATTTTTCTCGGACTCGGCACGCAGGCATCGCTAAAAATAAAGAACGCTCCTTCCTCTATCCTTCCTCTCCTGCTGTCTCCCCATCGCGAAACTAGGTGCGGCAACGCATGAATCCTCTCTGGCGGCCGGCGGTAGCGCGCAGGGAGGGCACTCCGATCAGCGAAATCAACGTATCCGCGCTGGCGGAGGTCGATCCCGGCATTGGGGGCAGCGGTGGGTCCCCATACGGGCGAGATGGCACCTGCGGCCAGGCGGAGCGGCAGCAACCGGCCAAGGCTCAGTGTACGCACTGCACGCTCCGAGGGGGAGCGGCATGGCCCAGCTCTCCTACGGCCGGCCCGACCACGTTCGCAGCGGCATGGCCTAGCATCCCGGCCTTCTGTGTGGGCGCAGTTGTACAGATTCTAGTTCTTTTCAAAGCTAATGTAAGTGAACATTACCTAGCTTATTTTTGGGTCAAATTATTCCAAAATCTCTATTTATGCAAGTGATTTGTATCTTGAATTTCTAGATTCATAGGAGAGATTGTTTTAGTGGCGCGACAGCTATTCATTTTGCCACCCTGAAAGGTCATACTCGGTGCATTCGGCTTCTTGTGGCTGATTACGTGCCTAGCTTGTCAGACTTTTGGAACGTTATGCGTGGAAAGTCCAGAGATGAAACAAAAAAGGATGCCTTTGCACTACCGGAAACGCGGCCTTTGCCGAGTGTCCAGAGCTTTGCCGAGTACAAAATATCGGGCACTCGGCAAAGAGACTCTTTGCCGAGTGCTGCACTCGGCAAAAGAAAACACACGGTGAACTTCACCTTTGCCGAGTGCCATACACTAGGCAAAGAAAAACACTCGGCAAAGAATTTTTTGCCTAGTGTCGAGCACTCGGCAAAGGTAGACACTCAGCAAACGAGCGCCAGGACGTACAGGCAATTAACAGCGTGAGTCTTTGCCGAGTGCCTAGTCGAAGACACTCGGCAAAGAGGAGTTTTGCCGAGTGCCTAGGCAAGACACTCGGCAAAATATACATATTTTTTCTTTATTTTGTCCAAAATTTTTTCTATTGTCATCCTACATTCTCCTCAACAACATATGTAATTTAGGTTCATTTATGGAAGCATCTGCTATATTTCGTCAATTTATTTTATTTTATTGAATTTCTTGAATAATTCAAATTTGAACTGCGTGGTCATTCGAATAATGGAAAAAATAAATAAAAAATTATTATTCATGTTAATGAGCATGCTTTGAGGCCTTATCGAAGAAAGGACCAGAAATTTCAAACCTACTATTCACGAAATATGGCAACTAAATTGTGTTCAAGTCGTGTTTAAATTGTATAAAAGGCAAATTTGGTCGGAAAATTATAATACTTGTCGAGATGTCATGTTATCATGTGAGGATACCGTGATAAAATTTTTATAAAATTTCGTGAAAGTTTCACATCTACGATGCTTAACACCTAATCGGGCTTCACATAAAATCATACACCTCTTTGGAGAACTTTCAATTTGTAAGCATCGGTATGTTGTAATTTTCACGAAACCTCATCAGATTTTTATCACTGCTTCCCCATGTGATATCATTACATCTCGACAAGTTTCATGATTTTCGGACCATATTTGCTTTTTATACATTTTAAAAACAACTGGACAAGAAGTTCGTCGTCATGTTTCGTGGACAATAAGTTTGAAATTTCTGGTTTTTTCTCGATAAGGTCTCAACGCATGCTTCAATAACATGAATATCATTTTTTTCATTCATTATTTTCCATTATTCGTGTGACTTGTAGTTCAAATTTCAATAATTAGAAGAAATTCAATAAAATGAAATAAATTGACGAAATATAGCAAACACTTCGAGTAATGGGCACAAATTGTACATACTGTTGCATATAATGTAAGTATCACAAAAAAAAGTTCGGTGCCAAAACGTGAAAAAAATAAAAATTGTTTGCCGAGTGTAGGGCTCAAGGCACTCGACAAAGAATGTGAATATTTAAAAAAAATTGGATTTCTTTGCCGAGTGCCATATCCGGGGCACTCGGCAAAAGAGGGGCCTTTGCCGAGTGCCCCAGATCTGGCACTCGGCAAAGAGGGGCCATATCTAACCGGCTCACTCGCTGTTACCCACACACTCGCTCACTCGCTCACACGCCGCGCCCGCGCCTCCGCCCCCGCCCCCGCGCCTCCGCCCCCGCCCCAGGCCGCCCCCGCCCCCGCCCGCGCCCCCGCCGCGCCCGTCCCCGACCCCTCCAGCTGCGCCCCCGGCCCGCGCCCCCTTCTCCCCACACAGCCCGGGACACGCCGTGGAGCCCCTGCTCGCCTCTGCTCCCATGGACGCGCAGGCTGCGCCCGCCCCCTCCTCCCCGCATGGCCTGGAACGCGCCGTAGGTGTTTGTGCTATGCCTCTGCAATTAAATTGTACTTGCACTAGTACAATATGGCTCTACACAAGTGGTAGCCTTTTTCCATCACAAGCGGCTAGGTTGGAAAACCGCTTGAGATGTGCCAGGCCATTCAAACCGCTTGTGATGTTTAAGTATCACAAGCGGTCCAAAATTAAAAAGCGCATGTGATATCCGCATCAACATCACAGGCGGTTTATAAGACAACCTGCTTGTGAGTTTATCACCATCACAGGCGGTTTTTAACCTGACCGGTTGTGATATAATTTTGAAATCACAAACGGTCAGTAATATGAAACGCTTGTAATGCGGGACATGTGTCACAAGCGGTTTTAGAATCTTAACCGCTTATGATGGATTCATATCTCAAGCGGTCTGTAATAGGGAACGCTTGTGATGCTGGATACGTATCACAAGCGGTCAAGCTAAATAGAACCACTTGTATGTGAATACCAAACCGAGTAAAATTGCATAGACAGAGGCCCTTCATCCAGAATCACAGAATGAAATATACTCAAGTCCAATATAGATCAATACAGAATCACAGAATCGATATTCTTTCAAGTCCAATATAGATAAATACAGAATCACATAAGGGAAATTTCTATAATCTACAAGTAACAAATTAATATGTAACACTATAATGAGCTCCAACAAATGAAGTTTCTAGCTGAGACCTCTCCTGGGCATTGCTGCACATATAGGCAAAACAAATCAGTTAACCGTGACCTTTAGCATCAACATGAGCATTTATATTGTTAGTAGAAAACCACCATATATATATGTGAATGAATTTAAATAGCACACATAGAGAACTTGAGAGATTTTAAATTCATTGGTAACCACAATACATAGTCGATCGACACATGACAAATACAATTTGATTCATACAATTTTTCATGAACTACCATTTTTCCGCATGTATGGCTTCAAGTTCTTATCAATTTTCTTTTCCACACGCTTGATTCTCTCAGGACCATTAAAGACGGACATCTCTTCGTACTTATTGTATTCCTCATCTCCGTCTCCCACATTCTCAACTCCAACAATTTTTTGCTTTCCAGAAATAACTACATGGCACTTCTCATTTGATGGATCGAGTACATAGAACACTTGTGCAACACATTCGGCGAGAACCCACGGGTCATCTTTATATCCTACTTTCTTTAAGTCTACCAGTGTGAGTCCGTAGTTGTCCACTGTCACCCCCCCCCCGGGATGTTGTACCCATTGGCACCTAAATAAGGGTATTTTCAAGCTCGGACCATAATCAAGTCCCCATATTTCCTCTATGAATCCAAAATATGTGGTCTTCTGTCCCTGTAGGTCAAAAGCATCAATACGAACACCGCTATTTTGCACAACACTTTTCATGTCTTTTGATTTAGTGTGGAATGTGTACCCATTGATGTCATATGCTTGCCATGATGTCACTAAACACGATGGTCCAGAAGCCAAATTCCTCATTGTTTTCTCTTCCAAAGAGTCTCCGGATGGGATGTTTTTGTCCATTAACCATTCGCTAAAACGATGTTTGTGCTCCCTCATGATCCAGTCCTCTGTGCGGTTCTGATTTTTCTTTACGAAGCTCATCTAGGTGTTCCTCAATGTAAGGCTCGGCTATCGCGAGATGTTGTAGTACACTACCATGAGCACAATGTACTATCTTGTAATCCTTGACGCGGAAAGTTTTCCTGCCCATTCTCCCTCTCCCACATAGTTTACCCTAATGTTTAGGTACAGGCACACCTATCATTGTTCCATCTCTGATGTAATCTATACAGCTCTCAATCACTTCTTCTGTAGTGTATCCCTCCATGATTGAACCCTCTGGGTGAGCGCGATTTCGCACATAACCTTTTAACACTGCCAAGTACCGCTCCAACTGAAACATATGATGTAAATATAGTGGCCCTAATATTTTTATCTGATCCACGAGATGTATGATAAGGTGCACTTGCATATCAAAAAATGACGGAGGAAAACACATTTCAAGCTTGCACATAGTCTCGATGATGTATGCCTTCAGATAGTCCAAGTCTTCTAAAGCTATTACTTTTTGTGACACTGCATTGAAAAAGTAACACAAACGTGTGATGACAACTTTGACATGCTCTGTTTCGAGGGCTCTTACCGCAATTGGGAGGAACACCGTCATCATCATATGGCAGTCATGAGAGTTGTAACCAAATAGAGACAAGTCCTTCATCCTAACTAGTTTGTTGATATTGGATGAGAAACCTGTGGGCACTTTGATCCCACGCAAACATTTGCAAATTTTTGTTTTCTCCTCAACTGTCAAGTTGTAGCTAGCTGGGGGAAGGTAAGGCTTCCCTTTGCCACTATCCACTGGATGAAGTTCCGATCTGATTTGAAGATCTACTAGGTCCTAGCGTGACTTAAGTCCATCCTTTGTCTTACTCAGCATGCCCAGTAAGGTTCCAATGATGCTATCAAAATATTCTTTGTTACATGCATCAAATCAATGCTGTGGCAAATTTCCATATATTTCCAGTATGGGAGGTACTTGAAAAAAATCGATTGCTTCTTGAAAGTTGTGTCAGTTGAAGGGTCAGTTCTCTTTCTCTTTTCTCCTTTGTTTATTTCCCCTTTCCGAATACAACCTGAATGTTTTTTACAATTTCAAAAACGAGTTTCCCGCTATAAGGCTTTGGTGCACCTTCACTTTCCAGTTCATTGTTAAATTCCTCTTTCATCTTTCGGTACTTATGCTGCTTCATCAAGAACCGTCTGTGTCCCATGAACACCAACTTCTTGGATGATTTAAGGTATAAGGAAGCAGTTCCATCCACGCACACTACACAATCATTCTTTCCTTTGGTCTTTTGCCCTGAAAGTGTGGCGCCCCCGGGAGAATCATGGATGGTAACAAATATAATTGCTCTTAGGTTGAAATACTCCTGGCGATACTCATCCCATATTCGAACTCCTTCATTCCAGAGCTTCGCCATTAAGAGGTTCCAGGAACACATCAATATCAACACCAGCTGCTTTCGGACCTTGAATAAGAATAGTCAACATAATGTACTTCCTTTTGTGACACAACCATGACGGAAGGTTGTACATCGTCAGAGTCACGGGCCAGGTGCTATGTATACTTCTTTTTTCACCAAATGGATTCATTCCATCTGTACCCAAAGCAAATCTTACATTTCTGATTTCTTTGGCAAACTCAGGATACATATGATCAAAAGTTTTCCACTGTGATGCATCAGCAGGGTGTCGAATCTGTTTGTTATTCTGCTTGCGACTTTCAGCATGCCAGCGCATAAGCTCAGCCTTCCTAGGGTTTGAGAACAAACGCTTCTAGAGATCAATTACTGGAAGATACCACATCACCAAAGCTGGGATCTTTGACCTCCTTTTGCCATCCATGTCATCAAAAGTGTCATCATCAATTTCAGGTCCGATAGCTGCTTTCTTGTTTCTATTTATCTTCGCGATTTTGTTCACACACTCTTGATTGTAGCTCTTCTTGTATCGACTGACATTGCAAACTGGGCATCTTGTTGCGTTCTCAAACTCGCCACGATACAGAATACAATGGTTCGGACATGCATAAATTTTTTGCACACCCAGAGCTACGGGAGATATAAGCTTCTTCGCTTTATAAGTGCTGGTTGGTAGTTTGTTGGGTTTTGGTAGGAGTTGGGACAGAAAATTTAAAAGATTTGTGAAGCTAGTATCAGACCATCTGGCGCTAGCCTTCAACTTAAGAAGTTCAAGAACTGTACGCAGTGTAGTAAACTCTTTGTCACAGCCCTTTGATTCATCATATAAAGGTTCTTTTGAGGCACTTTCCAGACCCTCCAATTTAGGTAGATCTTTCTTCTGTGATCCCATAGAACTCAACATTTCTGGATCCATATGGCGCAACATGTCTTCGCAATCAAATTCTACAAAATCTTGATTGGCATCCGCAGAATCCACTTTACCATCCTTTTTAGCTAACATTCCCACAGCACTTTCGTCATTACCAAGCACTTCACACGGATCCAGCTCACCATGTTCTGTCCATATCGTGTAATTATTTTTGAACCCTCTTTTGAGCAGATGTGATTGGATTGCTCCTGTATCTCTCCAAGCTACCTTATTATCACAATCGATGCATGGGCACAATATCTCCTTACTTTTTCGCATATTCGCGTGCTTGTTGGCCGCTTCAATAAAGCTTCTGACATTTTGAATGTACGATGGATGTGGTCTTGGCACATTGTACATCCAACCTCGGTCCATTGCCTATCCCTATATTGATTAACGTAAATTGAATTCAAGACCATATGACGATAGGTACATGACAGTGAAACAAGATCATATTGATAGGTACATGACAGAAGTCTGAATCTTCAAAATTCTATGCCATGAACTACAAAAACCCCTAATTAATTGAATTCGATCACTAAATCATGAACGAATGTGCATAAACAAAAGCAACAGACAAATTTGATGAGGATACCTTGCGGCTTGGGGTCGGTTCATCAGCTCGTGGACGCGCGGCGCTCTGCTCGAGGACAGCAGTTCGTACACGGCGCGACGCTCGGGGACGGCGGCAGCTCCTGGACGGCGCGACGCTCTGGGACGGCAGCAACTCGTGGACGTACGTCATATGGTCAACTAAATCAATGATCCTATGAACAAGTGTGTTTCCAAAGTTGTCGAAATCAAGTGATTTTTATTCTAGGAGTTCAGTAACCTAAAGTATGATGCCATGTCAAGTTATAGATTTTTTGGACAAAAAATCCATATTATTAGATTTATTTGTTGCCATCACACAGAGCAAAGGTACCTTTTTTAGTAAATAAACAATTAAATTTTGGATCATTTTCTGGAAATTAGTCAATAATATAACACATCAAACAATATATATTTTTCAGGAATTTTTTTGAGATATATTGTTTGTAGTCTTAGTTCAAGTTCGAATTACTCTCAAGAAGCATGTAGAAATTCATTTAAATACAATTAAATAGTTACCAAACTCAAAAATTCATGAAAATTCTATGCAGCGACACTCATGCACTATATGATATGTAGAAATTGTACCAAAAGATTTATCCAACGTTCACACACAGATTATTCTGAAACAAAATTTCATAAGACCAAAAATTGAAAAAAGTTATCCCAAGCGGACTGGAAGGAAAAAGCGGTTGGGAAGGAAAAGCGTATCACAAGCGGTTTCACAAGCGGTCGGGAAGGAAAAAGCGCTTGTGATGTTCCACGTCACAAGTGGTCGTGAAGGAAGAAGCGCTTGTGATGTTCTACATCATAGGCGGTCATCAAGGAAAAAGCGCTTGTGAACAGATGGATGCCTATGTGTCCCACGCAGGCGCGCCCCAGACAAAATTTTCATCTCCCTCCCGGAGGCGCGCCGCCAGACAAAATTTTCATCGACCGCCTACCGCGCCAGCCGTGTCCATCCCCACCGCCATCCCCTTGCCGGCCGGAGGGCCGCGCCATCCTCGAGCTGAGCGGAGCGCCGCCGTCCCCGAGCGGAGTGCCGCCGTCCCCGAGCGGAGGGGCGCCGTCCCCGAGCGGAGTGCCGCCGTCCCCGAGCGGAGGGCCGCCGTGCCCTAGCGGAGGGCCGCCGTCCCCGAGCCCAGTGCAGCCACGGTTGTACCTGTTCCTGTTGGCCTTCTCGTAGTTGATTCTCTGCCTCACAGTTTACATATATGTACATCAATTGTTCTTCCTAGATGCTACTCTAGTGCACTGCCCTTTACAGAATACAGTTATTCTTCCTAGATGATAACAATACATGAACTGCCTCTTATGTTAACCTCTATTTGTTAGCATGAACTGCCTCTTATGTTCTAAGATAGCATGTATTCTTGATCTGAATTGCATTGATTCATCATTTTCAGTTACATAGAATTAGCTTAAATTTTTCTACTGATGTGCTGTGCTTATATTTGTTACTAGGATGGATGATATGGACTTGACCGGTGTCTGTAACAAATCTAATGAAGACGCGACCAGACTCCATTGGCAGACATCAAGCAGTTCCAGTGAAGGCAGCGGGGAGGAGGATAGTTCTAGTAATGACAATCCTTCAACACCCATACCTCCGAGACAGAGAAAAACTTCAGATGAGCTTGATGCTGACTATATTCCCAACGAAGAGGAGGTAAATAGAAATCAGCCTGATAACTTAAATTATGTAGCATCTAAAATATGTCCATATATTAAAGGCCATCAATTGTTTGAATATATAGGTCTCAAATGAAGAGAAGAAAGAGGAGGCATGCTCTACAGGAAACACAGAGGAAGCTCCGGTGGCTGAATCATCTGTTTCACAGAAGCGGAAACGAGGGCCACGAGGTCCCAATCAGCTGAAGGCCGGTGCAGTCATGTACATAACAAATCTCAATGCAGAGGGGTTTCCTGAAGAACCACTTGATGTGGTTACAAAGTTCCGAAATGCCTGTGGGGCTATTGTCAGAGATATAGTGCCAATCACACTTCAGAAGTGGAAGGATTTGGATGAGGACACCCGCAATAGGCTATGGGCTAAGTTGTCCGAGTCATTCAGGGTCCCGAAAGGCATGGAGGATGCAGTAAGGAAGTCGATGCTCTCTGCTATGGCCAGGAGGTTTCGTGGGTGGAAGGTTGAGATGAATAGGGATTTTGTTAAGAAGAACAGGGTTCCTCCGCCGAAGAAAATAGGGAAAATCACACAAGCTCAGTGGGAGGAATTTGTTCGTCAGAAGACCGAACCGAAGGCCAAAGAGCTGAGCGAAACTAATTCTCAGAGAGCAAAGAAGAACAAACACCCCCATCACCTCGGGTCAACTGGATATCTCCCTAAAACAATGGAGTGGAACAGGATAATTGAGGAAGCTATGGCCAATGGCACTTTGGACCCATTATTAAAATATATCGATGAGCGAGCTCTTCGTTGGATCTTAGCTCGTGCAGGTTTGACTAATGAGGGCAAACTGTTGCATCCAGAATTGGTTGGTGAAGTTGCAGAAAAAGTTCAAGAATATGCAGAAAAGAGAAAGAAGGGCGAGTTTAAGCCTCGGAGGGAGAATGACATACTAACTGCAGCACTTGGCACTCCTGAACACACTGGACGGGCTCGGGGAATCTCTTCTAAGATTTCCTGGAGAGAGGCATTTCCAGAGTATGCAGCATCATATAGGAAACATGAGAAGGCAAAAAGGACCCTTGAAGAGGCTATTGATGAAAGGGTACAGAAGGCTATTAATGAAGCAATGAAGAGAATGAAGGAAACAGGATGTGTACCGAGTGAACAGCATCCAGGCCCCATGAGTCCACCTCTAGTCCCTAGCAGTGTAGGATCTGTGCAAAGCTTGGGATTGGGCACCAAGTTCCCTGTAGACTTCATTGTTGAGGACACGCCTTGCCGTCTTCATATTCCAATCAATCGATCTGGGACAAAAACAAAACAGGCTGCTATTGGTGTGCTAAAACCAGGACTGCTTTGCTGCAATGATAGTCCTGTTCCGCCATTCTATGCTGTGGTCCAAGTTCTAGAGATCACAGATAGTGGTTGTGAAGATTGGGAGATAGACTATCCAGTTGAGGGGATCATGACTTTGCAGCAAGCAGTGAATAAATTGGTCCTTTGGCATCAACGCGACATTAAGTTGGGTGATGAGCCGATCTCAAGCCCCCTATCGCGTCATAAGTCACCAACACCAACTTCAACACCCATGCAACAGAAAGATAGTTCAATCCCCATGGTGCAGGAAAGTATAGCACCGGCCTCCCACAAAACTAGTGAAACAGTCATATCACCTCTGAAGAAGGCAGTTGAGGAGGGGGATGTGGATAGAATTGTTCCTCAGAATGTTGATGCTGACATTAGAAAGGAAGCAAAGGTTGACACCAATGTTGCAGGGCCAAGTACTTCAAAGAAAATTCATCAATAAATAGCCACTGACAATGTCAAGAAACCGGCAGAAGTTGTGACACGCTACTTGGAAAGGTTGAAGAGAGTTATGACAGATCAGTCAAAAGTAGAATCAGCATCTTGTGGAGTACGCACACGGTCCCAATTAAAAGACAAGCTCGAGGTATGGGAAGAAGATGGAATGATTCATACTTGAGATTCATTACGTCTTAAAGTCGATATCCCGATATACAAGAAGGAGGATGTTCCTCCTAAATTTGTGAATGGGAGGCCGTTCTTGACAACGGTGCAACTTTCTAAGTTGTCGGCTGCAGAGATTACAATGCATGAGTGGTACATGGTGGCTAGCAACAAACACAAACTCGAGGGCTTCTCATATGTTGTGCCAGATGATGCATTTTGGAGCAAAGATAATGTAGATGCTGTGCGGCATTTATTCTTTGACGATCTGTGGTCGTTGTACTATCGAAAAAGGATGGAAACCAACTACTTAACCCTCTTTTGCTTGTAAGTACCTCTAAACTTTAATGTCTGTTAGTTTTGTACAGCACAGATTCTAACAATTATTGCTTCTTACATGTAGGATGCAGTACATAGATGGTAAGAAGAAACAACTTCAGACAGGGTTTCTTGATCCATTGATGATATCCCAAGCTCGCTACAAAGAAGTTGTTCGGAGACATGGAGAAGAATACAAAGACCTTGATGATGATGAATTTGAGAGAGCAGTCAAAAAGAATCAAAGAAAAAAAATGAGGCTAATGGCAGCATACATCGGGCGAGCCATGTACAATCATGTACAACATGGCAAGGAGTTAATAATAGCTCCGCACCACTTTAAGTAAGTTCTCCACATGGTTTTGAACTACAAATTATGGCAATCGTGATCTTAACATGTGTTTTCGTATATGTATATGTAGTGACCACTACATTTGTATCAAGATCTTTCCAAAGAGTGGTACAGCCATGGTCTTCGACTCGCTGAGAATGGAAAAGGATGCATATAATGACTTCTTGAGGATTTTAGAGAAGTATGACTATTTTACACTTGTACTTACAACTTAGCAAATGTATTCTCTTAATCTCACAATGGTATTCTTATATGCAGCGCATACTATTTTTATTGCAAAGATCTTGGCGGCGAGCATCCAGAGGACAAGCCTAATTTGTCAATATCATTATGTTCAACCAGTCAGAAACAACCTCCTGGTACTGTCCTGTGCGGTTATTATGTATGTGAATGGAGTCGTGTCAACCGTGAGGATGTAAGTTCCCTATCATTGTCTATGTTTCAATTTTTTTTATTGCAGCCCATGACATTACTATTACAGAGCACCTTTTGCTTTCATTCCAGGTTTCTAAATCCAACATCAAGGATGAATCGCAAGGAAGAGATATGGCTACTGTCGGCGTGGCTAAGGTTGTAAGAGACTTGCTTTCCTTTTTGCACCGTGAAGTTCTTCCCCTAAATGGACTACTCTTCAATAAAAAGGGAAAGTTGTCTGATCTCCCAGAATTGTACAATCTAGCTCACAGTGTTTAGACCTTGAATTTGTTTAGCTTATGTCATGTGTGGGCTGTTCTTCAATGTTGATGTATGGACTTGAACTTGAGCTGCTGTAAATTATGGTTTGGTGCTAATACTATTGTTGTCGTTCTGTGAATGTGATCTGTGATTTGTATGAATCTGTATATCTATTTGCTGTATGAATCTGGATATGATTTATGAATGCAAATTGAATTTGGATATGAATCTGAACATATTAAACCGCTTGTGATGTGTTAGATCACAAGCGTCTGGGCTTGCAACCCGTTTGTGATACGTATTTATCACAAGCGGCTGGGCTTAAAACCGCTTGTGATATGTTCCTATCACAAGCGGATTGGCTTACAAACAGCCTGTGATATGAATTTATCACAAGCGGCTCGGGTTAAAACCGCTTGTGATATGTTCCTATCACAAGTGGATTGGCTTATAAACAGCCTGTGATATGTTCGTACCACAAGCGGCTTTTCTTTCAACCTACCTGTGATGTCTCTGAAACACAAGCGCAGTGTTTGTTTCTCACAAGCGGTCCGTTTAGACCAAACCGCCTGTGATGTTTGTCTATCACACGCAGTGCGTTTGGACCAAACCGCGTGTGATGTTGGTCTATCACAAGCGGTTTGTTTGGACAAAACCGCCTGTGATGTGTGTCTATCTCAAGCGGTTTTTGATCGACCGCCTGAGATGTTGTTTTACATCACAAGCGGAGCGTCTCAAGCGGTTCCTGAAAGCGCTTGTGTAGAGGCTAACCGGACCGCTTGCGTAGAGCTTTATTGTAGTAGTGTTGGTTTGGCCAGTTCTATGTTCTTATCACTGCATTGGTGCTTCATATTTTTATTTTGATACTCTTTCGTTCTGCATGATAAACAATTGGTGAACTGCACATCTAGTATAGGCATAAGAATACAATTAAATTCTCCTAAGATATGATCACTTTATTTTCTTATTGAGAAAGTAGACGTGGTATGTATATGTGCTCATGCATATGTGGGGATGATGGGTTAATGTAAATGCTATGTCTGGTGGTAAACAATCACAATGATAACAGAAATAAACCACTACCATAGCTATAATTAATCTTTTGCTAGTTTTATTTGAAGTGTTCCCGTTCATTTTATATGTCGATCACCTTTACCATGTCTGTTGAGTCAGAATAGGTAGGACAATAGGACATGTATTAAACCATTAAGATGCGAATTAACAACTTCAACCAGTACAAGCTTTAGCTATAGAGAGAAAAGCTCTATGTTCCTCACACCACTGAATTAGTGTGAAATTCCTTAATAATTGTGGCTTGTACGACTGAAATTGTGGGTTAAAACCCATGTCAGCTAGATATCTTGTAAACACGCTATGCTAAATTATCCAGCTGCTTACAAGCAGAAACTTCTAGTTTTTTTTAAAAAAATACATTTGGGTAATACACACTATGAGTTTATTACTGTGTATTGACTCCCGCGATTAGTGATCTAAAGACATCCATTAGGCGATGAGTAACCAATCAGCTAGGGCTTTGGACGGCTTCAGTTTTGCAAGTTGGGTGTGTTCATGGATGCACTGCATGGTGTGTACTGCTTCCCACACGCAAGCTTGCCTTGTGACCACGTAGATGTAAACAATCATATGATCTTGAAAGCTTATCTTGTTGATAGCGGAGATGGACATATATATGCTTGCGTATGCTCCACCCACCTTCTCTTTTCATGGTTTCTGTTAAATAGAAGCATCTCAATGTTCCCTTTTACTTTCCTATAGATGAAGGGCCGTTACATCCTATAGATGGAGGGCAATTGATATTACTCTGTATCGGGTGTGTATGTTAGAGGATGGAAGACCGTGCGTGGATGTACATTGGCCGCCCAAGTCAGGCTGGGATGACTAATGAGTGGATCAACAAGACCGATGCTTTCTTGGAAATGGCGTTTGGCGAAGCTGCTAAAGGAGCGAGTATGATTCTCTGCCCATGCAGCAAGTGTGCAAACAGGAAAAGACAAAATAAGAAGAACATGGGGGAACATCTTTGCAAGAATGGATTTACGGCAGACTATACCCGGTGGATCTACCACGGTGAAGCCAATCGTATGAAAGAGGATGTGGTGCGACCACGTGTCGAGGATTATGATGCTGATACCGGTGTAGTGGACATGTTGGATGACTATGGGGAGGCACGGTTCGCTGAGGGACAAACGGAGGAGGAGCTAGAGGCGACCGCAAAGGCGTTCTACGACATGCTTGCCGCGTCACATAAACTCCTTCATGGACATACGACGGTTTTTCAGCTTGATGCCATTGGACGCATAATGGCGTTAAAGTCGCAGTACAGCCTGAGTCGAGGCACCTTTGATGGTTTGTTGACAGTTATTGGCAGCCTGCTTCCGAAGGGTCACATTGCCAAAGAGCATGTATGAGGCACGGAAACTCCTTCGTGCACTCAAGATGCCGTATGAGTAGATACATGCTTGTAAGAATGGGTGCGTCCTGTTTAGGAAAGGATACGCGGAAGCAAAGTACTATCCAAAGTGTAAATTCTCAAGGTTCATGGAGGTAGACAGTGATAGTGATGGCCCAAAGAGGCAGCTTAACATTCCCGTGACAGTCCTACGATACCTTCCGTTCATACCGAGGATCCAGCGGCTATACATGACTGAGGAATACGCGAAACAAATGACTTGGCACAAAAATGGCAAATGATACAATCCTGACAAGATGGTACATGCATCCGATGGTGAAGCATGGAAACACTTTGATAGTATTCATCATGAGAAAGCCATAGATGCTCGTAATGTACGTGTTGCGCTGGCAACAGATGGGTTCAATCCATATGGAATGTCGGCTGCCACATACACATGCTGGCCTGCATTTGTTATCCCCCTCAATCTACCCCCGGGCGTATGTTTTCAACGACAGAACATAATCTTGTCGTTGATTATTCCTGAACACCCGGGGAATAATATGGGTGTGTTCATGGAGCCTCTCATTGATGATTTGATCCGTGCTTGGGAGGACGGGGTATGGATATACGATCGGGCTACAAAGCAAAACTTCATAATGCATGTTTGGTACCAATACTCCATGCATGACTTGCTGGCGTATGGGTATTCAGCGTTGTGACACCCTGAAAATCGCAAATTTAAACTACGCGTTAAGACGTCCTGATCGAAAACTTATTTGTTGTAAAACCCTGACTCCCTCCGTTTCACTGCCACACGGACGGCCGACGCGAGCCTGACCGTCGTCCCATCTCCGCACCATCCACGCGCAACTGTGTTCCGCAATCGGCGCCGGTGCGACGCGGTTCGTCTCGTGCAGCGTGCGCGCGTGGCCGACCGGCCGCGACCGCTGCCGCAATTAGCGCCGGCGCTTCTCGTGCCGCGCGCGAATCTCCGTGCGCGCGTGGCCGACCGGCCGCGGTCGCCGCCGCGACCGGCACCGACGCACCCCCTCTCTCTCTTCCTCTCTTTCCTTTCTCTCTCCCATTTCTTTTTCTTCCTTTTCCTTTCTTTTCCTTTCTTCCTTTTTTTTTTTCTTTTCCTTCCTTCCCTCTTCTTTCTTTCCTCCTCCTTCCCCTTCCCTCCTCCTTCCCTGCGCGCCCGAGCGCCGCTGTGCACTGGCCCCGCCCGGCCGTGCCGCACGCGCGCGCGCGCCGCGTAGCCGCGCGCCACGCTGCGCCGCGCCTCGCCCCTGGCCCGCGCCACGCGTGCCGTGCGCGCACACGCCCGCGCCCGGCGCTGCAACGCCGCACCGCCCGCCGCGCCGTACGGCGCCCGCGTGCGCCTGCCCCCGCGCGTGCCGCGCCGCTCGCCGCTGCCGCGTCCTGCCCGCGCGCGCGCCGCCGCTTCCTGCCCTGTGCTGCACAGCGCCGCCCCGAGCCACGCCACGTCGCGACGGCCGCGTGCGGCCGGAGCGCCATTAATGGCGCCCGCACCGCCCGCCGGCCGCCCCATCCCAACCCCCTCCGCCCCGCCGTTCCTCGCCTATAAATAGGCCCTCGCGCAGCCCCTCACTCCCCCACAACTCCCACCGCCGCCGCCTGCCTCCTCCCCTGTCCCTAGCGCCGCCGCCGCCCGCCCCCCACCGTGGGCCCACTCCCTCACCGCGCCCCAAGCCGAGGTGAGGCCGGGAACCGGTTCCCCGCGCCCCCCTCCCTCTTTCCCTCCTCCACCCCGAGCCGCCCGGGCCCTAGGCCGCCGGATTGGCCGGGCGCCGGCGCCCCACCTCCCCTCCTCTGCTCTATGCGGGAGGAAGGAGGAAGAAAAGGGCATTTTGCCCGTAACCCCTGCGCTTTCCTGTTTTCTCCAAGAAAACCCCCCCTCTCTCTAAGAGTACCCTTATCCATTCCCTTTTTACAAAAGAAACCTCGCCTGTTTTGTATTTCAATTTAAACCCTCCAATGCATACATCTAGATATACTTGACAACCTTTTAGCATGCCTAGAATATTTCTAAGATTCGCAAATAGATCCCTACTCTTTTCTGATAGTTACGAATAAGCCCTGGACCCCCGTTTGAGCCCTGAAACCACCTTTAGCGCGTCATTTTATGTGCGAAACGACCCCCGATCGACCCGAAACTTTACCACGCCCTTTCTAGTATAGTTCTAGCCATGCCATTAAGAAACCACCCAGAGATATTGCCCCGACCTCCGTAACTAAATTATTTCCGATTCAAGCTCGACGATAAAAGCTTTTACTTCTTGTGCTTGATTGTGTGCCTGTTTGATTGCGTCGTAGGACACGGAGTGAACGAGGAAGGACCCGAGCGTGACCAAGCAAACGAGGATCAGTACTGCGACCCCGAACCCGAGGGACAGTGCTTCGACCAGGACTTCTCGCAAGAGTTTGACGATGGCAAGTTCAATTCCGCCCTTTGATGCATGTTTCTGTCCTAGTTTTTATAAACACAACCCAGTGGCCTGTTTTATAAAATTGCATGGTTTTGCGTGCTGAAAACATGGTAGGATAGCCACCCTTGTTTGAGATAACCCTACCTTGACCACCTGATTTTATAAAGAAAATGTGTGTGTGTGGGAAGGGATACAATGTGGTTTTGAAAGACGAGTTAGACGGGATGGATGGCATTTCTGTGTGAATTGCCGTTGGTGTGCTCGTACCTGTGTGGTTGAGCGAGGAAGGGAGATATCCATCCTGTCACCCCTAAGGACCGAGTTGATGTGACATCTCACCTAGCTTCTTGTCGTGCGAACCACTTGACCGTTGTATGGGCAACGGCTTAGCATAAATCCCACTAGTTAGCCTGATAGCCATCAGGAGAGCTGAGAGCAACGGGTGATCAAGGAGACGGGATAAGCTCTGTGTGACTTATGCCCCGGTTAAACCTCGGTGATAGGTCGAATGTCCCCTTGATGGATCCCGTGGTGGCTAGTCAGGTCTAGCTAAGGTGGGTAATGGCTTTGTTGGGATCTGCACCGGCACTAAGGTGTTCGTGTTGTGGTACCCCGCCTGTGGGTAAAGTTGCACACCTCTGCAGAGTTGAAAATCTATTCGAATAGCCGTGCCCACGGTATTGGGCAAGTTACGGTGTGGTCACATAACTAGTGTTTCTCTCTGGGAATGGATGGGCTGGTGTGAGTTGTTTGGAAAGTGTCCGACAGTTGTGCCGTGTGCTACGGCGGACGGGGAGTCCGGTAGCAGTTTAAAACTTGGATCCTGTGTGGATCAACATCGTGTGCTCCTTGGTATTGGAAAACTTGTTTTGAAAATGTTTTTTTAAAATGAACCCTTGCATATAACCGAGTTTTCCGCAAATAAACCCTAACCGTACCCTTGGATTGTCCTTTGCATTAATCTCTGTTATACCCCCTCCGTGGGTGTGATTGGACTTGCTGAGTACGTTCGTACTCACCCCATTCCTATTTTTACAGTGGAAGACCCAGACTACGTCCCCGAAGACAACGAGTAGGGTTTCGTCCTGCACCCAGTCTTGCCTGTGGTTGAGGCCACCGTTGGATTCCGCATGGCGCAAGACTCTGATGATTCTCTTTTCGTAGCTAGTGTAGTAGTGTGGGTTCTGGTTGTAATCCTCGCGATAGTGGCGCTTCACTGCCCATTACCGCGTAGAGTTGTACGGTGATGTACCATCTGATGTAATAAAAGTGTTATCAGCCTCCTGGGACTGATAAATCGACACTTTTAAGTCTTCCCTGATGGGGGACGCTTCAGGTGGTATCAGAGCCGTAGGCTGGCCGTAGGACGTGACCCTAGGAGCGAGACCCCTTTTCAGGCCCTAGAATTTGTCCCGATTTGGAAACTTTCTGCACAAACACTCACCACTGGTCTTTTGCCTTGTTCCAGATGGCTGGCAATGGATGGGTTAGCGGAATCTGCCACGCAGAGCCCGGCCACCCCAAGTTGCTATTGCTCAGCCTGGAACGCGTCGGGGTTATGGAACCACCGGAGTATGCCTACCGTGAGTACATCGCCGGAGGCACCCTTCGGTGCGACGTAATGGTTTTTGTGGAGAAAAGCACCCGCTACCCTGATGTGGACCCTTGGTTTATCTCCACCACTGGTTTCCGCTTCCCCGACACCTATCGAAAGGCCGCTCGTAAAGCCCTGCGACGACTGCGTGTGCTCTACAGGCACCACCTTCAGCGGACTCCTATGGGATTTTTCCCACCCGCTGAGGGGAGAGGGCGCACTTGGATTGCTCGAATGAGGGGACTTGGACGAGAAGAAGAAGACCTGGAAGACACGGTTTCTCACCTGTCCATCTACCTCACTGGCTTGGATGCACTCTACCGCGAACAAGCGGCACAACTGAAGCAGCTAATCCATGGGATTGAAAAGTTAACCCAGGAGCTGGAGGAACAACGGACAAGAGCCGCGAGCGCCGAGTATTCCTTAGCCGCCCTCCAAGCCCAGATGCAAGAATACGAGAACCGCAACGGAATAGGTGGATGGATCGAAGAAGAAGAAGAAGAACCCATGGAGACCCATTGGGATAAGGGTACACAGACCGAAAACGAGATGGATCGGTTCCTTCCAATAAAGAAGCGCTCTATCAGGACCGAGGAAGAATCCCCATGATAGGATTAGCACCCCGAGCTGGAACCCTACCCTAATGATCACGTATCCATGAAAACTGTACCACCCTTGTTGTAATAATAAATATCATCTACTCGCTTTTGCACCTGTACTAGGTTGTTTACCCTACTTCTGTTTCAGATGGCTGAGGAAGGATGGACCCAGGGCGACTGCCAAGCTGTACCTGGATTCCCCAGCCTCTTGATCAACACCCTGGAGGACCTTGGCGTTACGGAGCGCCCAAGGTACTACAGCCGAGAGTACGAGCACCATGGTACCCTCCGCTGCAGGGTGATCCTGGTCATCGCCAGGAGCAACCGCTACCCCGACATCCAGCCTTGGCGAGCGACCGCCACAGGATTTAGACACCAAGATACCTACCCCCTGGCCATCAGAAAAGCACTCCGTTATTTGTGCCGGATTTTTGAAGAACACCTCGCCCCCACACCAGCAAAGTTCTTCCCGCCGGCCATCAGAACCCCAGTTTGGGAAGCACGCATGAGAAACCTGGAACGACGCCGCCACGAAGAAGGCCCCCTGTACCAAGTGGCTACTTACCTAGCCGCCCTGGACCAACTTTTTGATGAGCAAGCCAACCTTCTGAGGGAGCAGACCCATCGAGCCGAGCAAGCAGAGCTCGCAGTAAGACTGCAGCAGATCCGAGCCGCCCATGCCGAGGCGAGAGCCGCAGCCGCGGTCAGTAGCGAAGCAGTCGCCCAAGAGAGCCTCAGGCAAGCCCGAGATCGGCGCATGCAAGATTGGACCCAAAGCGGAACACCAGTCCCGGCGATAGGGGAGGACCATGTTTTACTCGGGACACCCATCATAGGATGGGGGACACTCTTCAGAAACACACAAGCCCCACCCGAGAACCCTGAAAGTTCCGCTGCTGCCGCCGAAGGAGATGCTGCAGCGCAACCCCCGACCAAGGGAAACCCAGAGGACGGCGAGCAAGGATCACTCGCGCTCTCTGCCCCAGAAGAAGGCCTGCCCCGCGAGTAAAATGACCGGCGCCACCCTAGTAATGTGTCCCCAGCCACTTTTGTTGTGGTACCTGATCCCAGACGAGTAGTACGATACCTAGCCTTACCTTAAGTTGTAACCCCCCTTTTGCAGTAATAAAATGGTTTGTGCTTGTTGTTTGTGATGTTGTGTGCTGATTATTTATATGAGTACCGGCAGGAGGTAGATTCTGCCTTATATATATATACGAATTAAACAACTTAAACATTACATAAACGTAACCCCGATTTACCCAATCAACAGGTGACCCCCCGGAACGTCGCGAGGGCCTCCCGTGGCCGGAACCCCGTAGCTGCTAGTGTCGGAGCACATCCCGTTGAACAAGATCTTCCCCAAGGAGAACAGGAAGTAAGCCAGAACCGAGGGGGAAGTCAAGAAGGAGAACAACTACCACCACCCCACCTCTCGGAGACCTGGCGCAGATCATCCATAACCAGACCCTCATTCTGGAGACACTGGCGAATGCCCTCATTAACCGGCAGCCACGAGGGCAGAATATGAACGACAAGCTGACGGCCTTCCTAAGGACCAAGCCACCTACCTTCGCCGGATCCTGCAACCCGTTGGATGCTGATGACTGGTTGCGAGTAATTCAGAGGAAGCTCGAACCATTCGAATGTCAGGACCGGGATAAAGTCCTTCTGGCAGCCCACCAGCTCACCGGAACAGCGTTATCCTGGTGGGAAAACTATTGTGCCGCAGCCGAAGATGCCTCTACCATCACCTGGGCAGAATTCGTAAGGGAGTTCCGCCGCTATCACATTCCTTCGGCTACCATGAAGCGCAAGGCGGATGAATTCCGCGCACTACAACAGGGAAGCATGTCGGTGGAAGAATACACCCACCGATTCATAGAATTAGCCCGGTACGCGCCGGAAGAGGTGAACGATGACGACAAAAAACAGGATATGTTCAAGAAGGGGCTAAGCCCAGAACTCCGGACCCTGCTTACCCCTCAGATCTACCCGGACTTCAACACCCTAATGAACAAAGCCATCCTCACAGAAAGGGCCAAGACCGAAGAGCGGAAGGACAACAAGCGGAAATTCCTGGAGAGCAAGGCCCGCCAGCAGGACCGCTTCCAAAAGTAGAGGAACTCCAGCTATACTGCACCAAGATCTCAGGCCCCAATGCAGTATAGGACCCAGTCTCAAGTAACAGGACCACGGGCCCCTGACACGCAGTCTAGGAACCAGAATACCATGAGGGCCCCACAGAGTAATGCAAGCCAGGTCGCCCCAGACAACAACAATGTTAGAGTCTGCTTCAACTGTCGTGAGATAGGGCATTACATTGCTAATTGCCCTTATGCCAAGAACAAGCCGGCCACATCAGCCTTCTCCAACTCAGTGAATGGACCCAGACCAGCCTTGACCGGCGCCAACCGAGTGCCTGTCCGCAACAACGATAACAGCCAGCAGACAAAGCAGCCCCAACAATCGTTTGGACGAGCCCGCGTCAATCACATTGATACGCAGGAGGCTCAGGAAGCTCAGGGAGTAGTGCTCGGTGAGTACCTAGTCAACTCAGCTCTGGCAACAGTACTATTTGATTCTGGAGCATCGCACTCATTCATATCCTCGAGTTTTGTGGAAAAACACAAAATACCTACAGTGCTACTAGCTACACCCCTAATAACCCGGACGCCTGGTGGCGACATCAATTGTCAATTAGGTTGTCCACGGGTAAGGATCAATTTAAGTGGGGTAGAATTTCTAGCAGACTTGGTAGTACTTAAGTCTGGGGGAATAGACGTGATTCTTGGAATGGACTGGTTAAGCCGACACAATGGTCTCATAGGCTGTACTGACAAAGTGGTACATCTAACAAACCCCGAAGGAATACAAGTGATCTGCCATACCCGAGACAGTAAGTTTGACCCGATGGTGTTTAGCGTGGAAGCCCAGCCCCTAGGAGTCCCGGTAGTAAACGAATACCCAGATGTTTTTCCCGAAGAACTTCCCGGTATGCCACCGGACAGGGATATAGAATTCGTCATCGACCTTATCCCCGGAACCTCCCCTATAGCCAAGAGACCCTATAGGATGGCAGCCTCGGAATTGACGGAATTAAAGAAGCAACTAGAAGAATTGCAGTGAATTGGTTTTATCAGACCAAGCTCGTCGCCATGGGGAGCCCCGGTTCTGTTTGTCAAAAAGAAAGATGGGAGTATGAGGATGTGTGTAGATTACCGGGCACTGAACGAGGTTACCATTAAGAACAAGTACCCCCTCCCCAGGATTGATGACCTTTTCGATCAGCTTAAGGGAGCCAAGTACTTTTCCAAGATCGATTTAAGGTCAGGGTACTTCCAACTCAAGATTAGAGAAAGTGACATCCCTAAAACAGCTTTTGTCACCCGCTATGGGCAGTTTGAGTTCACCGTAATGTCCTTTGGACTAACCAATGCCCCTGCCTATTTTATGAACCTCATGAACAAAGTATTTATGGACGAGCTGGATAAGTTTGTCGTAGTCTTTATCGACGACATACTTATCTACTCCAAGAGTATTCAGGAACATGAGCAACATCTGCGGGTAGTATTGGAAAAGCTGAGGGCACATAGGTTATATGCCAAGTTCAGCAAGTGTGAATTTTGGCTGGAGAGAGTAGCTTTCCTTGGTCACATTTTAACCGCGGAAGGTGTGGCAGTGGACCCAGAAAAGGTCGAAGCAGTCTCCAACTGGCAGCGACCGACTAACATTAGTGAAATCAGAAGCTTTCTGGGATTAGCTGGGTACTACCGGAGATTTATTGAGGGATTCTCCAAGATAGCCCGGCCCATGACGGAACTTCTTAAGAAGGAGAAGAAGTTCGCCTGGACGGAAAATTGTGAAAGAAGTTTTCAAGAATTGAAGCAAAGGTTGACAACTGCTCCAGTGCTGACCCTACCGGACATTCATCGGGATTTTGTCATTTACTGTGACGCATCCCGACAAGGATTAGGATGTGTACTGATGCAAGAAGGGAAGGTCGTTGCATACGCTTCCCGTCAACTCAGGACTCATGAGCAGAATTACCCGACCCATGATTTGGAATTGGCAGCCGTAGTGCATGCCCTTAAGATTTGGAGACACTACCTAATTGGAAATAAGTGTGAGGTTTACACCGACCACAAGAGTTTGAAGTATATATTCACCCAACCAGATTTAAACCTAAGGCAAAGGAGATGGTTGGAGTTGGTTAAGGACTACAATTTGGAAATCCATTATCACCCCGGAAAGGCGAACGTGGTAGCCGACGCCTTAAGCCGGAAACCCTATGGACCCAAGGACGACAATCTGTGCGAGGAAATGGCACGATTAAATGTGCACATTGTCCCACGAGGTTCCAGCCAAGTGCTAAACGTCCAATCGACACTAGATGATGGGATTAGGGAGGCCCAACAATCGGATCAAGAGTTAATGAAGATCTGCAAACAAACTGGAGAAAACAAAGCGCCGGGCTTCAGAGTAGATGATAAGGGAACGTTGTGGTACGAGAATAGGATTTGTGTGCCCCAGGAAGGAGACTTCCGGCAGATAATCATGGACGAAGCCCATAACTCGACCTACTCCATCCACCCAGGATCCACTAAAATGTATATGGACATAAAACAAAAATATTGGTGGAATGGAATGAAAGCGGATATTGCGCGATTTGTGGCGCAGTGTGATACTTGCCAAAGGATCAAGGCCGAACATCAAAAGCCGGCAGGATTATTGCAACCCCTACCCATTCCAGTTTGGAAATGGGATGAGATAGGCATGGACTTTGTAGTGGGACTGCCCAGAACACAGAAAGGACACGATTCCATATGGGTAATAGTGGATCGACTCACTAAGTCGGCTCATTTCATACCTGTACGAACCACTTACGGTGGAGAAAAGCTGGCAAAGCTTTATGTGGAGAATATAGTGAAGTTACATGGAGTGCCTAGCAGAATTGTCTCAGATAGAGGGACCCAATTTACGTCTAGGTTTTGGAAAAGCTTGCATAAAACTATGGGTACTAAGCTAGACTTTAGCTCCGCATACCACCCACAGACGGATGGTCAAACCGAAAGGGTGAACCAAATTATGGAAGATATGCTGAGAGCATGTGTCCTGACCTATGGAAATGATTGGGAACAGAGTCTGCCCTATGCAGAATTCTCGTACAACAATAGTTACCAAGCTAGCCTGGGCATGTCGCCATTCGAGGCCCTCTATGGGAGGAAGTGCAAAACTCCCTTGATGTGGTCGGAAGTTGGAGAACGCGCACTAGAAGGACCCGACTTTATAAAAGAGGCAGAAGAAAAAGTAGCGGAGATCCGCGAGAAATTGAAAGCAGCTCAATCCCGACAAAAGAGCTACGCAGATAAGAGAAGGCGAGAAATAAGTTTCAATCCGGGAGAATTTGTTTATCTCAAAGTCTCACCCATTCGGGGGACACGAAGATTTCAAGTGCAAGGAAAATTGGCCCCTCGATACATAGGACCGTATCGAGTTCTAAAGAAAGTCGGAGCGGTAGCATACCGACTGGAGTTACCAGAAGAAATGTCGGACATACATCCAGTATTTCATGTTTCGCAATTAAGGAAGTGTTTGAGAGTACCCGAAGGTGAACACGTGCCAGTAGAAACAATAGACCTGCAACCGGATCTACGGTACCAGGAAGTACCGGTCAAAATTCTGGACACTGTCACCAGGAGAACAAGAAACTCCGAAGTACGGATATGCAGAGTTCAATGGAGCAGACACGGAGAAGAGGAAGCCACCTGGGAACGCAAGGAGGCTCTAAAGAAGGAATTTCCCCATCTGTTTAGGAGCCAGCCGAATCTCGAGGACGAGATTCATTTAAGTGGGGTAGGTTTGTGACACCCTGAAAATCGCAAATTTAAACTACGCGTTAAGACGTCCTGATCGAAAACTTATTTGTTGTAAAACCCTGACTCCCTCCGTTTCACTGCCACACGGACGGCCGACGCGAGCCTGACCGTCGTCCCATCTCCGCACCATCCACGCGCAACTGTGTTCCGCAATCGGCGCCGGTGCAACGCGGTTCGTCTCGTGCAGCGTGCGCGCGTGGCCGACCGGCCGCGACCGCTGCCGCAATTAGCGCCGGCGCTTCTCGTGCCGCGCGCGAATCTCCGTGCGCGCGTGGCCGACCGGCCGCGGTCGCCGCCGCGACCGGCACCGACGCACCCCCTCTCTCTCTTCCTCTCTTTCCTTTCTCTCTCCCATTTCTTTTTCTTCCTTTTCCTTTCTTTTCCTTTCTTCCTTTTTTTTTTCTTTTCCTTCCTTCCCTCTTCTTTCTTTCCTCCTCCTTCCCCTTCCCTCCTCCTTCCCTGCGCGCCCGAGCGCCGCTGTGCACTGGCCCCGCCCGGCCGTGCCGCACGCGCGCGCGCGCCGCGTAGCCGCACGCCACGCTGCGCCGCGCCTCGCCCCTGGCCCGCGCCACGCGTGCCGTGCGCGCACACGCCCGCGCCCGGCGCTGCAACGCCGCACCGCCCGCCGCGCCGTACGGCGCCCGCGTGCGCCTGCCCCCGCGCGTGCCGCGCCGCTCGCCGCTGCCGCGTCCTGCCCGCGCGCGCGCCGCCGCTTCCTGCCCTGTGTTGCACAGCGCCGCCCCGAGCCACGCCACGTCGCGACGGCCGCGTGCGGCCGGAGCGCCATTAATGGCGCCCGCACCGCCCGCCGGCCGCCCCATCCCAACCCCCTCCGCCCCGCCGTTCCTCGCCTATAAATAGGCCCTCGCGCAGCCCCTCACTCCCCCACAACTCCCACCGCCGCCGCCTGCCTCCTCCCCTGTCCCTAGCGCCGCCGCCGCCTGTGGCCTTGCCGCCGCCCGCCCCCCACCGTGGGCCCACTCCCTCACCGCGCCCCAAGCCGAGGTGAGGCCGGGAACCGGTTCCCCGCGCCCCCCTCCCTCTTTCCCTCCTCCACCCCGAGCCGCCCGGGCCCTAGGCCGCCGGATTGGCCGGGCGCCGGCGCCCCACCTCCCCTCCTCTGCTCTATGCGGGAGGAAGGAGGAAGAAAAGGGCATTTTGCCCGTAACCCCCTGCGCTTTCCTGTTTTCTCCAAGAAAACCCCCCCCCCTCTCTCTAAGAGTACCCTTATCCATTCCCTTTTTACAAAAGAAACCTCGCCTGTTTTGTATTTCAATTTAAACCCTCCAATGCATACATCTAGATATACTTGACAACCTTTTAGCATGCCTAGAATATTTCTAAGATTCGCAAATAGATCCCTACTCTTTTCTGATAGTTACGAATAAGCCCTGGACCCCCGTTTGAGCCCTGAAACCACCTTTAGCGCGTCATTTTATGTGCGAAACGACCCCCGATCGACCCGAAACTTTACCACGCCCTTTCTAGTATAGTTCTAGCCATGCCATTAAGAAACCACCCAGAGATATTGCCCCGACCTCCGTAACTAAATTATTTCCGATTCAAGCTCGACGATAAAAGCTTTTACTTCTTGTGCTTGATTGTGTGCCTGTTTGATTGCGTCGTAGGACACGGAGTGAACGAGGAAGGACCCGAGCGTGACCAAGCAAACGAGGATCAGTACTGCGACCCCGAACCCGAGGGACAGTGCTTCGACCAGGACTTCTCGCAAGAGTTTGACGATGGCAAGTTCAATTCCGCCCTTTGATGCATGTTTCTGTCCTAGTTTTTATAAACACAACCCAGTGGCCTGTTTTATAAAATTGCATGGTTTTGCGTGCTGAAAACATGGTAGGATAGCCACCCTTGTTTGAGATAACCCTACCTTGACCACCTGATTTTATAAAGAAAATGTGTGTGTGTGGGAAGGGATACAATGTGGTTTTGAAAGACGAGTTAGACGGGATGGATGGCATTTCTGTGTGAATTGCCGTTGGTGTGCTCGTACCTGTGTGGTTGAGCGAGGAAGGGAGATATCCATCCTGTCACCCCTAAGGACCGAGTTGATGTGACATCTCACCTAGCTTCTTGTCGTGCGAACCACTTGACCGTTGTATGGGCAACGGCTTAGCATAAATCCCACTAGTTAGCCTGATAGCCATCAGGAGAGCTGAGAGCAACGGGTGATCAAGGAGACGGGATAAGCTCTGTGTGACTTATGCCCCGGTTAAACCTCGGTGATAGGTCGAATGTCCCCTTGATGGATCCCGTGGTGGCTAGTCAGGTCTAGCTAAGGTGGGTAATGGCTTTGTTGGGATCTGCACCGGCACTAAGGTGTTCGTGTTGTGGTACCCCGCCTGTGGGTAAAGTTGCACACCTCTGCAGAGTTGAAAATCTATTCGAATAGCCGTGCCCACGGTATTGGGCAAGTTACGGTGTGGTCACATAACTAGTGTTTCTCTCTGGGAATGGATGGGCTGGTGTGAGTTGTTTGGAAAGTGTCCGACAGTTGTGCCGTGTGCTACGGCGGACGGGGAGTCCGGTAGCAGTTTAAAACTTGGATCCTGTGTGGATCAACATCGTGTGCTCCTTGGTATTGGAAAACTTGTTTTGAAAATGTTTTTTTAAAATGAACCCTTGCATATAACCGAGTTTTCCGCAAATAAACCCTAACCGTACCCTTGGATTGTCCTTTGCATTAATCTCTGTTATACCCCCTCCGTGGGTGTGATTGGACTTGCTGAGTACGTTCGTACTCACCCCATTCCTATTTTTACAGTGGAAGACCCAGACTACGTCCCCGAAGACAACGAGTAGGGTTTCGTCCTGCACCCAGTCTTGCCTGTGGTTGAGGCCACCGTTGGATTCCGCATGGCGCAAGACTCTGATGATTCTCTTTTCGTAGCTAGTGTAGTAGTGTGGGTTCTGGTTGTAATCCTCGCGATAGTGGCGCTTCACTGCCCATTACCGCGTAGAGTTGTACGGTGATGTACCATCTGATGTAATAAAAGTGTTATCAGCCTCCTGGGACTGATAAATCGACACTTTTAAGTCTTCCCTGATGGGGGACGCTTCAAGCGTATAGTGTGTTCACGGGAAGTTCCCATGTCCTGTATGCAAGGAAGGTCTTAGGTTCATTTGGTTGTAGAAGGGTGGCAAGTATGTTGCTTTCGACAAACATCGGCAATTCCTCCCTCTTGACCATCCATTCAGACGAAACATCAAGAACTTTACGAAAGGTGTCGCAGCAACAGGCCTTGCACCTCCAATGAAGACTAGTGGTGCAATTCGTCAGGAGATAGATGGTCTCGTGGTCAATCCAGCAGGTGGCTTTGTGGGATGTAGCGAACAACATATGTGGACTCATAAGTCAGGCTTGTCTCGGCTCCCCTACTATGATGACCTTCTTCTTCCAAACAACATTGATATCATGCACACCGAAAAGAATATCGCTGAGGCACTTTGGTCAACAATCATGGACATTCCTGGCAAGACAAAGGACAACGTTAAGGCTAGAGTTGATCTGGCAATATTATGTGATAGACCGAACCTAGAGATGAAGCCTCCTGGTCGCGGAAAGACATGGAGAAGGCCTAAGGCCGATTTCGTATTGACCAAGCCCCAGAGGAGGGAAGTGCTAGACTGGATTAAGAAGTTGATGTTCCCTGATGGGTATGCAGCTAATCTGAGTAGGGGGGTCAACTTTTCATCTATGCGAGTCTTAGGGATGAAGAGTCATGACTACCACATATGGATTGAGCGGCTTCTTCCGGTGATGGTTCGAGGCTATTTCCCTGAGCATGTCTGGCTCGTGCTTGCAGAGTTGAGCTATTTCTTCCGCCAGCTTTGTGCCAAGGAGTTATCTCGGACCGTGGTTGCAGACTTAGAAAGAATGGCACCGGTGTTGCTCTATAAGTTGGAGAAGATCCTTCCACCCGGCTTCTTCAACCCAATGAAGCATATGATTTTGCACCTCCTGTATGAGGTACGAATGGGGGGGAGGGGGGCGTGCAGGATTATTGGTGCTATCCAATTGAGAGATGTCTAAAGGTGCTTCGAAAGAAATGTGGAAATAAAAGCAAAATTGAGGCTTCCATTGCAGAGGCATACATTCATGAAGAGGTGTCCAACTTCACAACAACATACTATGGTAAGAACAGAACATCGTGGCTTGATTGATTTTCTACATTTGGACGGCTTAATTTCATCTTCTAATATGTCATGCTTGTACTTGCTGTCCTGTAGGTGACAACCTCCCTAGCGTGCATAATCCTCCCCCTCGTTACAATGCTAGCGAAAATGAATCGAACCTCAGCCTTTTGCAAGGGCAACTCGGAAGTGCAAGTGGTTCGACCACTAAGATATTGAGCCCTTAAGAGTGGCATCAGATCATGCTATATGTGTTGACCAACCTTGAAGAGGTGGTGCCGTACATGAAGCGATTTCTTCGTGAGTTCTGGCGTCAATCAAGGGATCCTACCCTGCAGGAATGTGATACCCTTCTTAGACAGGGCGCAGGGAATGGATCGCCCACTTTCATTGCTTGGTTCAAACAGCAGGTACCGTCCAATCTAGCTCGTACTTAGTTTGTCATTCGTAGTTGTTCTTACGTGCAAATAATATAACGATCTATCGTGCTTGAACTTGTAGGCTCATAGGATGAGTGCCGAGTTGAGACAGGTTGCCGATGGCTTTGACTATAGGGTCAGGTCATATCCTGGTTATGACGTTAATGGATATCGTTTTTGGATGAGAAGCCATGAGGCAAGTCGACCCAATCGAAAGACCACAAATTCTGGAGTTTTTACTCCCGGCCTTGATAATGTTGAGTATTATGGAAGAATTGAAGAAATATATGAACTCAGTTTTCATGGTTCCAAACCTCTCAATCCCGTCATATTCAAATGCCATTGGTTTGATCCAGAGGTAATGAGACGGACATATTCTAATCTTGGGCTAATGGAGGTCCGACAGGATTCTGTCTTACCAGGAGACGATGTCTATATTGTGGCCCAACAAGCCATACTAGTTTATTATCTCCCATATGCGTGCCAAACCAAGGAGCATCTTAAGGGTTGGTATGTTGTGCACAAGGTATCACTGCATGGCAAAGTACCTGTCCCAATCGATGAGGATTACAACTTAGACCCAAACACACATGATGGAGAGTTCTTTCAAGAAGAGGGGCTAGAAGGGCAATTTGAGATAGACTTAACCGAAGCAATCGGAACGGAAGTTGAAATGGTTGTTGATGAGGAGGAGGAGGAGGATCAGGTGAAAAATGCGAAAGACTTATAAATGCTAGAAGCATTACATTTAGGCAATGTCAATGATGATAGTTATGCTTCGGATAATGAGGACTATGACATGGTTGATAGTGATGATGAGACTTATGATCCAGCTAATCCTGATGATGAAGATTACTTTTAATCAATGTAATACTATATTATTATGTAATTATGTTTTATTTATTTTGCATCTCTTTCTAAATATGTCATGTTTATCTGTACTTATTGGTTTACTCTTCTTAATTTCAGGTGATTCAACAAAGATGGTGGGCGGTGGTTACTTGAGGAACGTACGGTCCCTTTACTCCAGGGCGAGGAGTGCCCCTGCACCGTCTGATGTAGCAGAGGGGTCGTCACGGAGGGGGAGGGGGAGGAGGGGGAGGGGGAGCTCACAGGGGCCCTCGCAGGACGACACGGAGGAGGAGGCACAGTTGCCTACGCAGGACGAGGAGGTGCAGGAGAGGGACGAGGAGTCGCAGGAGGAGGACGAGGAGGCGCAGCACACCGCCTCTGGTTCCGTGGGCTCTGGTTCCGCAGCCTCTGGTGCGTCGAGAGTCTACTTGCGAGGTCCCCTGAGTCTCCCTCACCGACCGATACCTCATGAAAGGCGCCCGCTGATTACTCTCGATAAGGATAGGTAACTTTAAATGTTTTCACCGCTTCTACATGTTATATGTTCAAATCAGGAATAGAAACTAATGATTTTTCTTAATCACTTTGTGCAGGGGCTGGAAGATTGTGCACCCTGGAGCTTCTCACAAGCGCACCGTCCTTGGAGATGCACTATGAGGCGTGTATCCAAGCCGTCAGAAATTACCACGCCACCGTCCTTGGACAGAGGGTCACCAAAGAAGAAGCAAGAACAATTTATTTGACTCCGGAGCAGTACATACAGGTAAAGAACAGAACACCATGGCTTGATTCTTTTTCTACATTAGGACGGCTTAATTTTATCTTTTTCCACAAGGGAAAGGCGACCTCCGACGTCAGCTACAACCCGGAGGATGGGTCCGAGGCATACAGCAATGCGAGCATCCACACCCACCTCAGTGAGTACACATCGATGGCAAGGGAGGTCCATGGCCCAGAATATGATCCCACCACAGAGGACCTTGACACAGAGATCGTCATGAGGGTCGGAGGAGGTAAGAAGAAAGGACGGTACTGTGGCAGAACCAACCTGAATTACACCGGCTCAAATATGCAAGTCCTCTCTCAAGGGCTCCAACGTACTTCAAATGGTGTAACCCCTTGGCCTGTCGGGTAACGTCCCGATAAACCACCGAATGCAGGATCAAACAAGGTACCTCGCACGAAGACGAGTCCAGAGATACAAATGCCAACCGTTTTTACATCACAGATCTAATATTACATGGTATACAACCATAGTACAAAAACCTAACTAATTCGAATTTATACAAGACTTTTTCAAAGTTATAGTATCTGCAGCAGAAAATAAACGTGACTCTACAGACGTCGCACAACGGATGTTTGAGCTAAGCCCATGCTCAACATCACTCGGAGGGACCTGTGTTGGCCGCGGACGGATCCCACTCCACGGACCAACCATCGGGAAGGGCATAGGGTCATGGCACAAGCAGAGCAGAGTCCTCTGGGAGATTACCTGGACAAAATTTACATTGCAAGACTGAGTATTCTAATACTCAGCAAGGCTTACCCATTTCATGGTATATTTAGCCATGTAACTAGACTATGAAGGCTTGTAATGGTTCTGGGTTTAATTTCAGCTGAAAAGCAACAAAGAGTAGATCCTTAATTTTCTAATTTTTAGCTTTCAGATTCTAGTTGGTTATCCATTCTAAGTAAGCAATTATAGCTATTCAAACATGGTAGAACTTTTTCAGCAAACATCATCTTTGATCATTATCAGGTTGCTCTTATTACTCTATGTGGCAAAGGGATTAAGCAGTCTCAATCTCCACGAGAAACGGACAATTCCTGAATTGAATTTCAGCCTTGCAAGGGTAAACCTAACTCAAACACTTGGAACATCCAGAGATCATTCCGAAGCAACCGTTTGCCTTTCATTCCGACTCGTGGATCAGATCCACCACAAGCGACTGTAGGACCATACGCACATCCAATGTGCAGGATGTATGTCTGTAGCGCGACTACATGACCATACTCCTGTCTGCCTGTGCGAAACGTATGCCTACAGTGTGAGTGACTGTAGGACGTACTCACATCCGCTGCGGAACGTACTCCCGCACATCGGTGCGTGTGCGAAAAACCAAATTACGAGTGGTGGGAGGTATGTCCACTACTCGGACCGATTGGTTACTAGGCTTACCGTTACCATATTTCACGGCATGTGGCTAGTACTTTCAAACGCTTAACCACCGCTACCACACACTGCAACCTTAGCCAAATTCATCAACACAGACGGGGTATCATCTCAACCATGATACTTCATATAAATCCCGTCCGTCATCCTTATAGTGATTGCAGGAATGTAAACATTGCAACTCCTATATCGCGCGAGTGACAGAAAATCACCCGGCTTCTACCGGTCCTATTAGCAGAGCATCTAATATAATATATAAGTATAAGGTTGCATAATGTAGTAATTTTAAATAATGTAGTAATGCAAGATATAATATATCAGTATAAGATTGCATAATGTAGTAATTTGAAATACTAGGTTATGCACCGGGGCTTGCCTTCGTTGGTGGGGCTAGAGTCAGGGATGTTAGTATTATTATCTTCCGAACTTTGGTTCGGGGCTTCAGATAATCCCTTAGTGACGTTCACTTGGTCTTCAGAAATATCCTCTGCAGACTCCTGGGAGATCTCGTAGGTACCGTCTACGGAAGTAATTGTATCTACATGTAATGCAACATTACATTCAAAGTGTGCACATAAAACTATTTTACTTCACGATAAAGTTGCAATCCAACACTCATTTAACATATTACTCATATAACAACTAAAAAGATTTGAAACTAAACTTAGGTAGAGCTTTAACTAATTAAAATTGACTATTTGTTGAGGATTACAACAGAGCTGATTGGAAACAACAGGGTTTTAGCCGATAGAATCGGCAAAGGAGGGAGTTATCTACATAGTTTTTAGGAAATCTACTGATTTCTGTTTGGAAGAGAAATCGGCAGGAGCGGTCCCTGTGTATGATCAGAGGGGATTAGCCGATTTTGGTTCACCTGAGGTCAAATCGGCTGATATAGAGAGGAACGTTGAAGGTACAGTACTCCAAGGATAGAAAAAGAAAAGATCTTGCTGATTGGATTATCAGTATGTTTCTGTTCTATCCGATTGGTTGGTGCATTGGCCTTGGCCTTAACCGATTCATGTGCATCAGGTCTAGCCGATTGGATGTCTACTGGTGCTAGCTGATTGGCTAAAGCTGTATCGGCCGTGCCTAACAGAGACTCTTATTGTGCTAACTTGCCGATCTGTGGTGGTGTGTTTCGGCAGGTGCAGCCGATATGTCATCTAAATCGGATGTCTAGCTGATCACTGCGCGCATCGGCTTAGCCGATTTGTGGTTTTAGCAAGCTAGTCGATCTGTGAATATCGGCACGCTAGTCGATCAGTGCATGTAACTATTCAATATTGGAAGTAGCCGATTGTGCAACAACTACTCGACTCGTGTAGCATGTAACTATCCAATTGCGCATTGGTAAACTAGTCAAGAGTGTGAACATCAGCCGAGCTGATATGTGCGCATGTACTAGATTTGTGAATCGGTACAAGTAGTCGATCAGTGCATTTGCAAACTAGTTGAATAGTGAACATCGGCTGAGCCGATTTGTGTACGTGTACTAGTCGATCGGTGAATCGGCATACTAGTCGATTTAGTGCATCGGCACATTAGCCGATTTACACATCAGGTAGAACTAGTCGAGTGAAGTATTGGCATAGCTAATTGATTAGTGCGAGTAACTAGCCGATGGTGCATTGGTAGATGAGTCGAACTACGTATCCGTATGGTCTGTGTCTCGGCGTATTCAGCCGATTGGTTGGTCAGCTGTGTAGCCGGTTTTCATCCTTAATGTTTTCCTATATCTACTGGGGTATATCAGCTGTGTAGCTGATTGTCCTATTCTGCATTGATTGTGCCTAACTGAGATGTATTTAAGTGTTATCCTAGGTAACTAGGTGTAGTTGCATCGGCTTGATTACGTCAGTACAACATACAGCTGATGGGGTCATCTAAACCAGATCTGCTATAAGAACCAGGTGGAACAGAATACTAATATCGGACTAGGCTGATGAGAACACAAGCGCGGAACTAGACTAAAAAGGATGTGGCTGATGGGCTTGTGCCGATAGATGTGTAGCTAAAGAGGGCGTGTGGTGGGTAGGCATATAGCCGATGGGTGTCTTACCGACGCGCAGCCAAAAGGCACGTGGCCGATAAGGGTGTGTTCTATGGGTGTATAGCTGAGGGGGTGTAGCCAAATATCTTAGCTGATAAATCGGCCGATAGAAATATGCTGACAAAGAGGGGTAACTAAGGATTTTGATAAAAAAAGGGGCTCTAAAAGATTGTAAACCAGACAAGAACAAGGTCACGATAGCAGGGCACGAGCACTCGTGTGAAAGGGTTAATTAAACATCATACATGTCTATCACAAAAATATAAGCTAAGACTATCAAACTTATCAACAATGCAAAATAAAAAATATTCTATTTACCAAACATATCATTCACTCTTCTACTGGCCAGTCATTTATCGAGTATTGACTAACTTAATTAGCTACACTAAACAACAGGTTTAACTACGTAAAATAACTAGGGCTGATTTCATTTTAACCTAATAGATATGGTTTATAAACTATAAACAACTGATCTTAAGATTAAGATCTGATATTACAAAGATTATCACAAACAGAACAAACAGAATCAAATTTACCCTAAAATTTTCAAAACATTTTATGCAGTAAAAAAATTAGAATAATTATTGCAAACAGTTAACACCTAGAACATGTTTCATTTTTACAGAATAAACTACAATAGAACTGAGGTTGAAACTTTTATCAGCTACAGATAAAGCGATGTCTAAGGTACTGTAAATTTATCAAGATTTTTATCTTCACAGAAACTATGCCACAAAAATAAACAAAAATAACCCTAACAGATTAAGAGTTATTTATAACTATAGATATATACAAG
The DNA here is from genome assembly GCF_002211085.1 of Panicum hallii. Classification (NCBI taxonomy): domain Eukaryota; kingdom Viridiplantae; phylum Streptophyta; class Magnoliopsida; order Poales; family Poaceae; genus Panicum; species Panicum hallii. Next base: position 9,088,142 of record NC_038047.1, on the reverse strand, counting down.
ATCTTGTTCTAAAATTTTGTGAACAGGTTACACTACCCAAGAGAAACACCTCAAAATATTTTTATAATTTTTCAAAAGCAAGAACTAGCATAAATGAATTATCTTTGAAAACAAGAATAAGTCCATAACTTGATGTATAGCCTATTATTAATCCTAATATTTTTACTATGGATTACACATGCAAAAAAAGGAAGTTAGGGTATCAATTTCAGATACAAACATTAACAGAAACATCCTTAAATAAAATCTAAGCATTTCATCAACATATAAAAAGGGTACTCGAATTTCTAAGAAATTGAGCAGTAAAGAATCGAAACTTTTACGCAGAGCTACACATAGGACATACAACCTAAGTTCAAAAATTCAGCCACAACACATGCATATAACATGAGATACAAATAAAATACTTATTTCCTAATATTTAATCTACATCAGAAAATACACACATACAGCTCAAACTACCTATATAAAAGTAGTCAAATTTAACTCAAGGATTCAACAAAATTGGTTTGGCATTTTTCTGAATTTTCTACACATTTTTGAAGTTCACAGCTTTTGAATTGGGGGGAGTTCTGGAATCTTGCAGGGACATCCTTGAAACTTTTGAAATCCTTTCAATCAGGTCCTTAGCTCGTCGGGGAAGAAGAGCAGGAGCAGCGCCGGCCAAATTCGGGTGAGGGAAGCGATGGGGGGTGGAGGAGGAGTGGTCAGAGAGCATTAGGAGCTCAAGGCGCACCTTCAGGGGGTCTTGGGAAGGGAAGGGGATGACTGGAGGTGGGGTTCCCACGGCGGCCGAGGCGGCGGCACGGAGGAGCTCATCGACAAGGAGCTTCCCGGCGAGAAAGGCGGCCAAGCTTGGGTCTGATAGCTGCAGCAGGAGGAGAGGGAGCTACTGAAGTGGTTGGATCGATGGGAGGAAGGGCGGAAGGACGGGCTCGACAAGAACAGAAGCTCACCGGCGAGGAGGTAGCGACGGTGAGGTGGTTCCGGTGGCTGGGGTGCTGGAGGGCGGTGAAGAAGCTGCTGGGAAGCTTCTGCGGAATGATGTAGTGCTGCTGGTGCTCTTGGCGGAGGCAGAGGGGCTCTATGGCGGTAAGTCAATGGTGAGGCCGAGCGGCGGCAGAGCTTGAGCTTGCCGGCGCTGTGGGAGACGATGTTCGGGCGCGGGAAAATGAAATTGGATGGGCTGGGGAGCACTAGTGGGTTGTCGTGATGCTGCAGGAGTATTGGATCGGGGTTGAGAGGTGGCAACAGCGGCTGTCGACGGCGAGAAGTGGTTGCGGCGGAGGTCCGGCGAGGAGCTACGCTCGGGGAAAGGAATTGCCGTGGAAGAGAAGCGCGTGAGTGAGTAAAGGAGATCGTGGAGCAGCTGTGGAGCAGGTTTTAAGGTCGAAAGGGGTGCTGCGCGCGCGAGCAGGAGCTGGCGACGGTGGTGGCGAGGTGGCGGTTAGCAGTGAGCTCGGGTGGTCGTGGCGCTCGCGGAAGAGGGCAGCAGGGGAGGGGAGCAGGGCTGGGGAAGGGGAAGAGCGACGCGTGGAGTCCGCCTGAGCAGGAGGTGGCCCAGGGGAGGAGCTAGAGCGGCGGTGGGCGGCGCTGACAGCCGGCGGCAGAGCAGGGGAACAGAGAAACAGAGGGGCGCCAGAGAAAGAAGAAAGAGAGGAGGGGGTCCGGGGGAATGGTTTGCAAAATTACAAAAATCCTAGGGGCTTATTAGTAAACCATAATTTCCCATAAATCTAGGGCTCAAACAAGAATATGACCCAAAATGAGAGTTGTACAACTTTTCAAGCTCTACAACTTTATTTTAGAATTCAACTTCAAAAACTCAAAGGGTACAGCTTTATTTAAAAACTTTGGACTCAAATCAAACTTTCCATAGTATTTGTCCTTAGTTAGATAAATTTCATATAACTTTGGACTTAATTGCAAGTTCAGGTAATGTAATGATGACAAATATTTTTACACTTTGACCCCTAGTAACTTTGAAAGTTACTTTTGTAATTCCAAAACTTTTTATATAAAAGGACTTGTACTTTTGTAAAATTACATAAACACACTTATTTTCATAACTTTACACAAATTTTCACACAATTCAACACATACATTTCAAATTAAACTCTTGGGTAAATACATTTTTTACAGGGTTTAAAGTAAGTAAAATGTGTTTGCAAAACAACCCTTCACCTATTCTAAAGTTACCTCCCATCCAATTACATTTTACAAAAACAACCCTAGTTTTTCCGTAATTATAAAAAATACCCCTTTTACTTGCATTTAAGTTTTTAAAAGTTTCACATAAACACACACAAGCTTTACACTAACAAGCACATACTTCACACTAACAAATAAACACATTTTACATACAAACAACTCATAAACACCCACGCATACTCACCCCTATAAATATGTGCACGTGCATGTATTCTATCCTTATGAACAACTTAGATATAGCTTGAGTCGTCATATCAAATTATTATAGCTTAGTACTGGGCAAGATCAAGTTCCACCACACACAAGGAACCTTACCTAGGTAAAGATATGCTCAATTCACCTGCTAGATTGATGGAAACAAGCATTAGGTCACGTGACAGCCATTATACATGTTATCCCTGTCTACATGAACCACGTCCCTGTACTCATTCGCTTGCTGGATTAGAGATTGATAGAAACGAGCATCAAGTCACGTGCGTGACAGCCATTATACATCACTATAGAAAATAATTTGTAAGCGTGCCTTTTTTTTCAAGGAGCGGCCGGAAATGTGATCCACTCATACAAACAGAGATTATTAATGTAGCTTTCGATCCGTCCTAGGAATAGTATTTTTAGGGCTGGGTGGCAGGACGATCCGTCTTTGGAAATAGCCATCATTTTTAGGGCTATTCAAGAGTGGATGATGGCCTTACCCGTCCGTGGAAATAACGGCTATTTCTAGGGACCGTTCGCCCTGTAGCCCGGGCCGAGCTACAGGGCGAGGCGCCCCTAGAAATTAGTTTTCAGGGGCAGGTCACACCCCCTACCTGCTCCTAGAAAAGTTTTCCATAAACCTCATATTTTCTACTATCTTAGCCCTAATTTTTTCTATATTTATAGTTCATTATAACTTAAGTAGAAGTTTCATTTTTGTATTTTTGCTATATTCTACGATTAAATGAACTTTCTGCATCAAAAATGAAAAATCAGTAGTAATACGTAAAGGAGGTCCAAACTTTCCGTAAATTGGCGTCGCATCATAGTTTAGCTGTGTAACATTATCATAAAAGATTCAAAACGTTCTACATAGAGTAGACTGTACATTCTTCATAAACTCATCAACTTCCCACATTAATATCTTATATAACTCAAACCACACATTTAGGTTTCCACAGTCTTAACCCTATATATATATACATATATATATTGAAATATGCCTGGCTCAATTTTCTCTAAATTTATATTTTTCTATAACCTTAGTGCAAAAGTTTTATTTTTTTATATGTTTTGCTATATCCTACTATTTGAATGAATTTTTAGTACAAAAATGATTAACAGGGGCGGGTAACGTCACCACCCATTCCTGGAAATGCCTCCCATATAAATTGAATCCGCACGGGGACTTAAAGAAATTTTTCGCATTGCACACGTGATGCCATTGGGCTGCCGAAAATTTCAACTCTCCTTGCGCTCCAGTGACTCCGCCACCCGGTCTCTCATGGCCGCGCCCTCAGCCAACCGCCCTCTCCACGGCTGTCCTCCCCGCGCGACGCCTCACCGTGCAGCTGCCCACCCCGCGGCGACGCCCTCCCCGTAGTTGTCCTCCCCCCGCGCGGCACCCTCCCCGTGGCCATCCTATCCGCGCCGCGCACTCCTCGCGACCACCCTCCCCACAGCGGCGCCCTCCCTGCGGCTGTCCTCCCAGCATGGCGCCCTCCCTGTGCGGCCACGCACCCCGCTATGGTGCCCTCCTCGCAGCCGCCCTCCCCGCAGAAGTTCTGTCCCCACGCGGCCACTGTCTAAAAATTCCGAAACAAATTGCCAATTTTTTGGCGGACTAGATTTTGTTTCCAGGGGCGGGCCATGCCATCAACCGTCCCTGAAAAGTGATTTGCAGGGTCGGGTCATGCCATCACCCGCTATTTTTAGGGACGGATCATGCCGTCCCTACTACAGGAGCAGACATATTACCCGCTTCTGCAAATAATTATTTGTAGCTGCAAAATGCAGGAGCGGTAGAGCAGGCGCCCCTGCAAATACCATTTCAACCAGCCCTAAAAACCATTTTTGTGACTGCATGCGTCTCTATCTACATTAACCACGACCGTGTACTCATGTGAGCTGTGTTCAAAAGATACGTATGTGCGCTGTATATGCAAGTGCATGGAGGGCTTGGTCTCACTACTATAGATCTCTTCATTCATCTTTGATATTTGTCCCGGCTGCTGTTGGATCCGGGACTAATAAAGATTTTAGTAACGGGTCCAACAGCTAAGGCCGGGGGAAGAAGAGAGGGGTCTTTTATTCCGGTTGAAACCTACCTTTAGTCATGGTTGGAGGGTCCAACCAGGACAAAAGGCTGCGATACCCTTTTAGTTCCGGACGAAGTCTACAGCCGGGACAAAAGACGAGCCGCCGATGCATGATCTCTTTTCTTTTAATTTCATTCTCTGACTCCCTCTCCCTCCCTCCTTATCTTCACCACTCAGTCACTCTCCCCACACTTATCCTCTCCCCTCTTCCGAAGCATCCCCTCATCCGAGGTGACTTAAATGTGATATAAAAATCAGTCCCAGGAGGCTGATACACATTTATTACATCAGATGGTACATTACCGTACAAACCTCCGAGGAGGCGGACACTCGAAACAAACGATAATCAGTAATAAAACAGCTATGGTGATACACCAAAGCACGACCCACATGGGATCCAGCTCGGGCTCAGAGTAACACGCTAGCAGAAGCATCTTGCGGAGGGCTAACACCACAGGCAAGGTTGGGTGCGGATGCAACCTTTACTCGACGTCTTCAACAACGAAGTCCGGGTCTTCCTCTGAAGAAAACCACAAATATATATATATATATATATCGGGTGAGTACAAAGGTACTCAACAAGTCCAACCACACCCACGGAGGGGAAATAATAAAGATTATGCACGGGTTTGTCAAGGATGAGGCTAGGGTTCATTTGCGATAAAGCGAGGTTTTACACATGCAAGGGTTCATTTAATAAAAGAGTTTTCTCAAGACAGTTTTTTTATAGTAATCGAATAATAAGTGGGGTTGATCCTACACAAAGGATTCCAAGTTTTAATGCTATCGGACTCCACGTCCACAGTAGCTTACTGCACAACTACCGGGCACTTTCAAAACAACTCACGCCACAAAGCCAATCATCCCAAAATATCTATTGAAGTGACCATGCCGTAATGCGTCCAATACCGTGGACACGGCTATTCGAATAGATTTTTCACTCTGCAGAGGTGGTACACTTTACCCACAAGTAGGGTACCGCACTACAAACACCTTAATGTCGCGGCGGATCCTAACAAAGCCATTACCCACCTTAGCCGAATCTAACTAGCCAACACGGAAGCTACCATGGGGTTAATGACCTATCAACAAGGTCATAACTGGGACATAACTCACACAGATCGTATTCCTTCTCCATGGTCTCCCGTTGCTCACCAGCTCTCCTTTTGGCTAGCAGAACAACTAGTGGGGTTTATGCTAAGCCGTTGCCCACACAACGGTCGAGTGGTTGTACGATAAATGGGTTAGGCAAGATGACACCTCAGT